>NC_069366.1:15345000-15970000 GCF_021730395.1 Mercenaria mercenaria | reverse complement strand
ACAGTGACCTTTATACTTAAACCAGTGTCAGCTCATTAACTAAAGAACACTTTGACTTACAGTTGTCAAACTTCATAGGATGTTTGTCTGTGCTCAGTAGATGACCGGTATTGTTTTAGGGATCAGTAGGTTAAAGGTCAGTGTAACGGTGATCTTGAAACTGAAAATGATTTCTACACAATAACTAAAGAACTCTGGCCTATTGTCATCAAAAAATTCATGGAATGATTAACTGTGATCCGTAGCTGACCCCTATTTTTGAGGGGTCAAAGGTCAATGTCACAGTGCCTTGAGATTGAAAATGGTTATTGATCAGTCAGAAAAAAGAAGCATTGGCCGACATATTCCTTCTGTTTGCTACCAACCATCTTGACATTCCTTTACTTTCTGCAGTCAGTTTTTTGGCCATTCCTTTTCTTGTGTAAGACACTGCTTGCTATTGATTTTACCTAGTCATTCCATTTACTTGCTGCCTTCCATATGCTTGCTGCAGTCCCTTTGTTTTGGGCTCAGTTATATGGAGAGTGTATTTGCACACATTACTTTATTGTAGGTATCGGCTACAGACAAAGATGTGAGCCGTCAGAGTAACTTCAAGTTCTACATTACTGGGGATGGCACAAATTCTGCTGATCCAGTCTTCTCAATTGAACCAGACACAGGAAAAATATTTCTACGCAAAAAATTAGACAGAGACCAACCTTATGGACGAGAAGTTTACCAGTTCAATGTTCGAGCAGAGGATGAACCGGACACTCCAGAGGCTCTGTCTGGTTATGCCTATGTTAAAGTTCTACCACTGGACATAAATGACAATGCTCCTGTCTTCAGAGAGGGGGACTTGAAGGGATCTGTACAGGAACATTCAAGAGCAGGTGAGTCACATTCTGTTGTTTGATACAACTTTTCTGTAATAATCTTTTCCTTGATTCCTTATAAAATATTTGACGATACAATTACGTAATATACATTAGAGAAACTAAAAATTTACACCTGTACAAGTTGTAGGACAACTGTCTGCAGTGAGTAGATGGACCCTCTTGTTTTGGAGTCAGTAGGTCAAAGGTCAAGGTCACAGTGACCATCAAGGTGGAAAATGATTTCCTCTCAACAACTAAAGTATAAAATGTACCTGTAGGCCTGCTGCCTTTAAATGTCACAGAATGATTGTCTGTAGTCAGTTTATGACTTGTATTGTTTTGGGGGAAAAGGCCAAAGGTCTCACTGATCTTGAGAATGAAAAAGGCTTCTGCTACACCATGGCCTACAGTTTTCAGACTTTATCAGATAATTACATGTGATCAACAGAATACGCCTATTTTTTTTGGGAATCAGTAAGTCAAAAGTCTAGGTCACAGACTTTGTGACTGAATATGGTTCCTGATCAATATATAGAGAATGCTAGTGATTGCCTGTAAATCAGTTGATGACCCGGTTGTTTTAGAGATCATTCGGTCAAAGGTCAAGGTGCTTCCAACATTCCATCATAAGTGGCATAATGTGTTTTACAAGTAAGCTATTGTTTACTTGAAATAGCTTAAAACTTGTATAGAGATTCTGTAATGAACAGAAAGGCCATTGTAATGTAATTCATTTGCATTTTTAACATCTTCGGAAATGTTTTGTTTTTACCATCAGATAGATGAAAATTACTGGCTTGAAGATGCTTAACATAGGTCAAATTAAGCTTGGCCTTATCTTTATTCTGAAGACTGAATTTCATAAATTTTGGCAAGGTTTGAGAGTTAGAAAATTTATATGGAGTAAAGTTTATGCATGTTACTCTACATCTTCACTAAGATTTATTTCTGCATTAAATAGATCAGTCAGTGATGACAGTGGTTGCAACAGATCCTGATGCAGGGCTCAACGGAACTGTCATTTATGAGATTGACCGGTTTGGTAACCCACCTGCTGATCCGAATGGAGAACACCTGTTCAAGATCAATCCAGAAACAGGACTTATACAGACGAGTGTAGCCGATTCCCTGGACAGAGAGAATATAGCGCAGTACTTTGTACCTATCGTGGCGAAGGATCGAGGCATTGAACAGAAGCGAACGAGTGCCACAGCAACCATTACCATATTGGATATCAATGATCAGATCCCACAGTTTGTACAGGTAGGCAGTGTGAAGTACACTAACTGATTTTGTAAATCTTGAAACTTTTGTGGAATTTAGATAAGTAGTTGCAACATGGAACAGTAGGATTTGGAGGTAACAATTCTTGTGAGCTTAATGCATTAAAGTAAAAGCAGGCAATGAGTGATTCTGAGACACAATTTCAGTTTAGAATGAAAATCCATGAGTTTTACAGAATTTTAGCTCGGAGGAATTATTTATTAGGATAGGCAATGAATGCCTACATAAAATATGTTACTTTGAAAGTTTAAGCTGAAATTTGTGAGAATAACGAAAATGATATTTACCTTTCTTTGATAAATTTTCAGAAAATTTATAAAGTGAGTATGTCTGAGAACCAGAAGTCCGGGCCAGTTGTGACGGTGTCGGCGACAGATAAAGATATTGATGAGAATGCAAGGTTATCATATACACTGAAGGAAAGTGATAGAACATATTTCAGTGTGGAGGATATACCACCTAATGCTGGAGTGCTAACTGTCTATAGGGTAAATATACTAATATATAATGTAATGGCATTTTTAGTTTTGGTCAGATTAAAACTCACAGTATAACAAATATTGGATATTTTCATTTCTGTCAGAAAAATACGTCCCTTTTTTATGTGGTAAATCACAGAATTATGTCTCCCACCACACAGTGGTGTGGGAGACATATTGATTTACTCCTCTGTGTGTGTATGTCTGTCAAAAATCTTGTCCGCAGTCTAAAAGTCCTCTGCCAAGTTCAATAACAAGCCAAATCGGCAAAGGCACTTCGGAATTATGGCCCTTGAATTACCGGAAATCAGCCTTTTTATGCCCCCAAAGGGAGGCATATAGTTTTTGAACCGTCTGTCGGTCTGTCCGCAATTTTCGTGTCCGGTCCATATCTTTGTCATCGATGGATGGATTTTCAAATAACTTGGCATGAATGTGTACCACAGTAAGACGACATGTCGCGCGCAAGACCCAAGTCCGTAGCTCAAAGGTCAAGGTCACACTTAGACATTAAAGGATAGTGCATTGATGGGCGTGTCCGGTCCATATCTTTGTCACAATGGATGGATTTTCAAATAACTTGGCATAAATGTGAACCACAGTAAGACGACGTGTCGCGCGCAAGACCCAGGTCCGTAGCTCAAAGGTCAAGGTCACACTTAGACGTTAAAGGATAGTGCATTGATGGGCGTGTCCGGCCCATATCTTTGTCATCGATGGATGGATTTTCAAATAACTTGGCATGAATGTGTACCACAGTAAGACGACATGTCGTGCACAAGACCCAGGTTCGTAGCTCAAAGGTCAAGGTCACACTTAGACGTTAAAGGATAGTGCATTGATGGGCGTGTTCAGTCCATATCTTTGTCACGATGGATGGATTTTCAAATAACTTGGCATGAGTGTGTACCACAGTAAGACAACGTGTCACATGCAAGACCCAGGTCCGTAGCTCAAAGGTCAAGGTCACACTTAGACGTTAAAGGTCATTTTTCATGATAGTGCATTGATGGGCATGTCCGGTCCATATCTTCGTCATTCATGCATGGATTTTAAAATAACTATGCATGAATGTGTGACACAGTAAGACGACGTGTCACGCAGAAGACCCAGCTCCGTAGGTCAAAGGTCCTAAACTCTTAACATCGGCCATAAGTATTCATTCAAAGTGCCATCGGGGGCATGTGTCATCCTATGGAGACAGCTCTTGTTACTCTTGTCCGCACTCTAACATTTCTCATCCAATCTTCATCAGACTTGAACAAAATGTGTTTGACCATAAGTCCTAGGCCAAGATCGATAACTAGCCAAATTGGCCTAGGCACTTCGGAATTATGGTCCTTGACTTACCGAAAATCGGCCTTTTTACTCTTGTCCATGCTGTAAGTCGAACATTTCTCATCCGATCTTCACCAAACTTGAACCAAATGTTTTTTACCATAACTCCTCGGCCAGGTTCATTAACTAGCCAAATGGCACAAGGCACTTCAGAATTATGGCCCTTGAATAACCCAAAATCAGCCTTTTTACACTTCAAAGGTCTATTTGTAGTGAGTAAACAGTATATAAAGACTGACATACTATTTAGATGATTAGGCAGTTGTGGGAGACATGTGCTTTTCTCAAAAGCAGCTCTAGCTTTGCTTTTGGTTTTACTACCAACCGTACTATAATATTTTAATGATCCAGTTTGCATTTAGAGGCTTTATTAATGCAAAACTTGCTGCCTCTTTTGCCAGCATTCACCTCACGTTTACTGTATTTACTGTCCCACTAAAAGTGATACAATATTGATGCAAGGCATCACTTCATTAGCCTAGTGGAAGAGCAGTTCAGGGGTTTGCTGCCTGGTCTTGTCATACTAGAGACATGAAAAATAGTACCAGTAGCTCCCTTAGTGCTCAGCATTAAGAGGGAAACTGGCTTCTCTTCCCTCATGCCCTCATGGAGATGAATATCATTAGGTGTTAGGCATCGGATTCATGTAATTAGTTGTAGAATTTCATTATATACCTGTTCATCTTGGTGTTGAGTTTAATGATTGGTCATTTTATACCTATACTTTGTGATATTATTTGTAATATGAATTATGTGTATGATATAGTCTTTTCTCAAATCTTACATTTATTTTTATTAGTAACAAAATATTTAACTTTGTAATGGAACCATTGTTATAAATGTTTATTCAAATTGCTGGATAAACCACTTGTTTTATTCTTAAATACCTGGGTGAAATATAGCTCTATTCTGTTCAGTTCTGATAGGACTAGATAATTGGAAGATTTCTTATTTCGTCATGAAGGTTTAACTTTTTTATAAAATGAAAGATATCTTATAATTAAAATGAACATCAAGTTCTGTATTGTGATCTTGAAAACTTTTTTTTTAAAAAAGGTTTTTTAAATATTTTTCAGGAAATAGATTATGAGAAAATCAAGTTTTTCAACTTGACAGTGATAGTAAAGGACAATGAGCCAACTGGTTTACATCAAGACACGGCTTACATTGAAGTTACCATTGAAGACTACAATGACAATGCTCCGGAATTTCAACCCAAGGTGAAAACAATACGCCACAAAGAGAACCTACCTGAAGGAACGGTACTATGGCAGTGCACGGCTACTGACAAAGATGATAAAATGAATGCCGAGTTTGAGTAAGTATGCTCACTTCTTGATGAAAAATAGAAGATTATGATGTCCCAAGTGAAATTGTTATATGGTGTTTTTCCAGCTTTTGAGGGTAGAGGGAGACCTCTGGTGCCCCTCCAGGCATTATTTTCAGGCACTGGTGGGCATTTTGGTAAAACCACCAACCTTCTGTGCGGCAGCTTGATGGAATCTTTACAAAAAAGAATTCTACATCTTAAGATTGAATTTTAATCCACATGAGCAAAGTGGGAGTGATCGAAGTCGAGGACCTTGACCACTTGGCCTTTGTGAATTGAAAAAGTAAATGCTTGAAAGTTGTTATTATCCTTCTTCAGATTTTTACCAAAATTTGTTAAGTGTAATTAAACTACAGATTTCAAAACTTGTTTGCCGCCATAATATGTATTTTGACTGTTTCATATGGTTATCAATTAGTTCCTTGATGCAGAGTATTTTTTGTGACAGGTATTCTATTGACCGGCGCACAGATGAAGGTCGGAGGTTTACTGTTAGCCAGAATGGAGAAGTAAAAGTACGCAGAGGTTTTGATGGGGAAACATTAGACCGAGAGGGCTTAGCTGGACTTCCAGAGGAGAGATACGAAGTTCATATACTAGCCATAGATAAAGGTAAATAGGCAGTTCAGTAAAACTATGTTAATTAACTATGTTTATGTAAATCTTGAAAGTTAATGTGTCAGATAGTGCTTAAACACAAGATGTAGAGCAGAAATTTTCACATATGAAAGAACTTGAATTTTTTTTGAAGTAAGTGATGGCTTTGTATTGATTATAATGTATTATGAAATATTTTACATGGTTTGGATAGAATGTTTTGCCAGAGTGACAAAAAGTTATACAGGCAATAAATACAATGGTGATAATTTTTTCTTAAATCTGTTTGGTTACTTTTACTATATAATAGTCCATTCTGTCCAATAATTTCAAATTCCTTGAGGATCCTTTTATGTATCTTCCTACAGGTTACCCACCACAGACTGGCACCGCTGTTCTCCGCATCTTTGTGGAAGATCTCAATGACAACGCCCCACAGTTTGTATTACCATACCCACCAATGGTGATGGAGTTAGAAGCTCCACCCAAGTTTGTGATAACATTTAGCGCTGAGGACAAAGACACGCCCAAATATGGAGCTCCGTTCCATTTCTCACTCCCACCTTGTGAAGAAAATCCTACATGTAATAATGGGGATTTAGAATTTACCATGGAATTTGATCCCAGTAAGTATAACAGAATCCTCTTTTGCCTGTGAGAATGCATGTTTAACTGATCTTGTTAAGTACTTGTATACAAATAGAATGCCTATGAGCAGTGCTTTTTTATGTAAGGAGAAGACATTTGACTGCATACTTTGTAGCAAAATGAATGAAAATGGAATGTATAGCTTAAAGGTTCTGTGAGATTTATCCTGGTTTTGAGTGTTTATTTTATGTGTTTCAGTACTTTATTGAAATATATCAGTAGATTATGACTTTCACTTTCAAACAGTGGGATTTTCATTATATGAGCCATGCCATGGGAAAACCAACATAGTGGGTGTGCGACCAGCATGGATCCAGACCAGCCTGCGCATCCGCGCAGTCTGGTCAGGATCCATGCTGTTCGCTAACAGTTTCTCCAATTCCAATAGGCTTTAAAAGCGAACAGCATGGAGCCTGACCAGACTGCGCGGATGCGCAGGCTGGTCTGGATCCATGCTGGTCGCACACCCACTATGTTGGTTTTCCCATGGCACGGCTCATATAATTTTCACTGTTACGGAATTATACTTTAACACGTGGAATGTGATTTATAAATAGATAAAAATAGTTTCCAAAATATACATCAGTAAAGAGATTGAAGTGTAAAAATACCTACAAAAACAGGTCCTGCTTTGGAAACTTGCCATTAAATTGGATGTTAAAAAATGGCACGTCACCATTAGATATACAGAAAATGGCTCTTCAGCTGAAGCACTTAGATTCACCAATTAAAGAAAAAAAAAGAATCAGGTTGGAACTAAAATGTGTATCTTGGAGAGTAAGCTTTGGCTCAAGATAAAAAATATGTCTCCTTTACCTCTAGTATACTTCTTTAAAAGAAAAGAATATGGTTTCTTTTAATAAATGAATTAAAATGCAAGCTATTTTACAGATGGTGACAATGGCAGAGGTACCGGAACTATCACAGCACAGAAAATGTTTTTCCGAGACCAGCAGAAATTCCATTATTTACCGATCATTATGTCCGACATGCGGGACAAGAAAAGTCCGGAAAGTAGAACGGCAACAAACACAATGACTATTGAGATTGGTGACGAAAATAATCATCCCCATGGTACCGGACACAAAGATATTTTTGTATACAAATATGACTTCAAAGGTAATTATTAACTTTTTAGCTCACCTGAGCACGAAGTGCTCAAAGGTGAGCTTTAGTGATCACCCTGTGTCCGGCGTCCGTCGTCGTCCGTCCGTCCGTCCGTCCGTCGTCAACAATTTGACTGTTAACACTCTAGAGGTCACATTTTTGACCCAATCTTAATGAAACTTGGTCAGAATGTTACCCTCAATAAAATCTTGGACGAGTTCGATATTGGGTCATCTGGGGTCAAAAACTAGGTCATCAGGTCAAATCAAAGGAAAAGCTTGTTAACACTCTAGAGGTCACATTTTTGGCCCAATCTTAATGAAACTTGGTCAGAATGTTACCCTCAATAAAATCTTGGACGAGTTCGATATTATGTCATCTGGGGTCAAAAACTAGGTCATCAGGTCAAATCAAAGGAAAAGCTTGTTAACACTAGAGGTCACAATTTTGGCCCAATCTTAATGAAACTTGGTCAGGATGTTACCCTCAATAAAATCTTGGACGAGTTCGATATTGGGTCATCTGGGGTCAAAAACTAGGTCACCAGGTCAAATCAAAGAAAAAGCTTGTTAACACTCTAGAGGTCACATTTTTGGCCCAATCTTAATGAAACTTGGTCAGAATGTTACCCTTAATAAAATCTTGGACGAGTTCGATATTTGGTTATCTCGGATCATAAACTAGGTCACCAGGTCAAATCAAAGGAAAAGCTTGTTAACACTGTTGAAGCCGCATTTATGACTGTATCTTCATGAAACTTGGTCAGATTGTTAATATTGATGATCTTAAGGTCCAGTTTGAATCTGGGTCATGTAGGATAAAAAACTAGGTCACCAAGCCAAATCAAATGAAAAGCTAGTTTACACTAGAGGCCACATTTATGACCATACCTTAATGAAACTTGGTCAAATCTTGATGATCTATAGCTCAAGTTCAAATCTGGGTTAGGTGGGGTCAAAAACTAGGTCACTAGGTCATATCAAAGGAAAAGCTTGTTAACACTCTAGAGGCCACATTTATGACTATATCTTCATGAAACTTAGTCAGAATATTAAACTTGATGATCTTTAGGGCAATTTTGAATCTGGGTCATGTCGGGTCAAAAACTAGGTCACCGGGTCAAATCAAAGGAAAAGCTAATTAACACTGTAGAGGCCACGTTTATGACCATATGTTAATGAAACTTGGTCAGAATGTTAATCTTGATAATCTTTAGGTCAAGTTTAAATCTGGGTCAGATGGAGTCAAAAACTAGGTCACTAGGTCATATCAAAGGAAAAGCTTGTTAACACTCTAGAGGCCACATTTTTGACTATATCTTCATGAAACTTAGTCAGAATGTTAAACTTGATGGTCTTTAGGTCAAGTTCGAATCTGGGTCATGTCGGGTCAAAAACTAGGTCACGGGGGTCAAATAAAAGGAATAGTTAGTTAACACTTTAGAGGCCACATTTATGACCATATCTTAATGAAACTTGGTCAGAATGTTAATCTTGATGATCTATAGGTCAAGTTTAAATCTGGGTCAGGTGTGTTAAAAAACTAGGTCACTAGGTCAAATCAAAGGAAAAGCTTGTTAAGACTCTAGAGGCCAGATTTATGACTGTATCTTCATGAAACTTAATCAGAATGTTAATCTTGATGATCTTTAGGTCAAGTTCGAATCTGGGTCATGTGGGGGCAAAAACTAGGTCACCGGGTCAAATCAAAGGAAAAGCTAGTTAACACTTTAGAGGCTACATTTATGACCATATCTTAATGAAACTTGGTCAGAATGTTGATCTTGATGATCTTTAGGTCAATAGGTCAGGTGAGCGATACAGGGCCTTCATGGCCCTCTTGTTTCAGTTTGGTTACTAGCCAACAGGGGCATTGAGAAACTAGGTGTGTCATTATAGCCAGAAAGCATGTCTAAGCTGTTTATTGTCTTTTTTATCAAATTTATATACATTGCTATACAGTCACTTCGTTCACTCGAACTTGAGGGAACCGGCAAAATTTGTTCGAGTTACCAGCAGTTCAAGCCATCAAACAACTTACATTATACAGCCAATTTGCTGGGACCTTACGATGAGTTTGAGCAAAAGGTGGTGTTTGAATTATCCAAGTTGGAGTGAACGAGGTTTGACTGTATATTGTTAACATCAGAAATTGCCTACTGCCAGGGACCAGAACTGTGTCAGTAAAATAAGTCAGCCTGCCCGCTTAGCTTTATAGGGAGAGCACAGATCTACGGATCCCAGGGTTGTGAGTTTGATTCCTGGGTGGGGCGTATGTTCTATGTGAGGATCTGATGAATGACATTGTGTCTGATATCATTCCTCTTCCACCTCTGATTCATGTGGGGAAGTTGGCAGTTACTTGTGGAGAGCAGGTTTGTACTGGTACAGAATCCAGGAACACTGGTTAGGTTAACTGCCCGCCATTACATAACTGAAATACTGTTAACAAATGGCATTAAACCCAAAACAAACAAACAAACAAAATAATTCAGCACAGTGTGCCAAAATCACGTCATCAAGTCAAGTGATATTTGTGGAATCTTTATGTGGATTTGTTACTTTTTGTAGTACTATGTATAATAAAGAGTATTTTTATCATATTTACAGGAGACTCCACTGATACAGGTATACTCTCCCACAGTGTGGCACACATTTTCAAGACACATTTCAAACACCCTCACACTTTTTGCACTATGTCTTTGACAGTAGCACATTCTTCCCAGACAGTAGATAGTTTTTGTCAGATTAAATTTTGTATTTGAAATCCTGAAAACTCAAAACCAGCAATTAAGATTCTTTAGAACAGTAAGAAAATATATTGAAATTGAATGAAGCATTATTTCTACAATCTGTTAACATTATATTACTTAACTATTATTTAATGCTACTCATTTTTCTGCAGGGGTTTCATTAAGAGGCTGGGAGTTCCTCCTGCTATAGTGGTCTGAAGTCTCTGCTACTTTTTCTGTAGTAAATAAAGTTCGAAATGGGAGGACTCCCAGACTTCCAATGGGACCCCCAGACCTCCATCTGCTTTATATCTCCCACCTTCTATTGGAAGTATTTAATGTAGGTGTGGAAGATGATATTGTTACTGCCCACCGGGGAATGTTGTCTTTTCTTAAGAGCAGATGCAGCGGTCCAATGGAAACACTGACTACGAAACTAGGGGCCGTGAGTTTGAGCCCCCACTTCTCCAACTAAACATTACAATACTAACATTGGGATAAGAGTCCCTTGTATGGGTGCTTTACACCTGACATGCTAAAGGACCAGGGAAGCTTCTGGAATTGGGAATGTCTTCTGTATCTTGCACTATCCTCCAACTAAGATTACTAACAGTCTTCTGGAGGAGTCCTGTATACAAACAAACATGATATTGTTATTGGAAATATGTATTGTAGGTGTGGTAGATGACATTACAATAGGAAATGTGTATTCAGCTGACCTAGATGACTGGGATGTTGTAGACAAACATTACTACTTTGTTGGACCACCAGCAATGTCCAAATATTTCAGGTAAATGTTTTTGTTTCCTTTAACCATACTCAAAACGTATATTTCGGTCATTAAGTAAAACATAATTGAATGTAATTAAGTCAGTTAAGTTTTAAAACTGATGGATAAAATACATAGATTTAAACATTTATACAGTCAAACTTGGTTCCCTCGAACTCGACGGGACTGGCAAAATTTGTTCAAGTTATCAGTAGTTTGAGCCATTAAACACTTTACATTATACTGGTATTTTGCTGGGACCTTACGGTGAGTTCGAGTAAAAGGCAGTGTTCCAGTTTTCTCAAGTTCGAGAGAACAATGTTTTACTGTAAATGAATTTGTAGCACAAAGTTCAGATTAAAATATAAGGGCAGTGTAGCATAGCAGAGATGAAGAACTGGACTTGTTTTCTGGAGGCCATGAATGTGATTTTTTTTTATTTCACCAATCTGTTCATTCAGTTTGAGAATACTGAAAGAGGTAATTGTCAAGTGTATACAATACAATATAAGCTTCTGATAACATTTTTCACATCTGCAGTAAAATACTTATTTACTAATTTTGCTTTCAGTGTTGATTTTGACAATGGGTTGATCAGAATGAACAAGCATACTCCAGCAGGAGTACATAATTTCAAGGCAAAGGTTCATGATTTCCGTGTGTTTACAAAGATCAATGCTTCAGCTACAGTGAGGGTTATAGTTGAGGAGATCACAGATGAAGCCATCTTCAGTTCTGGTTCCATCAGATTTTCAGGTATTTGGTTTAATTTGATTTCCGTGTCTCTTTAGTTTCCAGGAATAACCTGTTGGTTTTGAAGGTTGGTACCAAGGAAATATGTGACAAGCCTGTTTCGTTGTAGACTTGTTGAACCAGATTTTTATAGATCTTCATTCTTAGTGTCATTTTTCTACAGTGTTGTTGAAAAATAGCAGTGTTTAGTTATGTATGGTAGCATAATTATAAGCCTATCCAATTACTTTGGATTTTATCTAAGTGCCAACTTGTTCTCTATGTAGGTGTAATGACTTTCTCTTAAAGTAATTTTCTAAACATTAATTCATGTTTAAACTTAGATGATGAATTACAGACATATTTCCTCTGGAAACATATGCCTGGCCTAGCGAATGAGCTTGCATGTCCTGGATTGGTATTCAGGTCATCTTGAGAGTAAACTGGCTGGCTTGAACTTACAATTTATGAGGAATGGGTACATAAAAATTGAAATTGCCTTTTGATTTCATTGCTGAAGTTATTTAGAAACAGGTCTTTAAGAATCATTATTTGAGACCATGTGTTATATTTACAGGTATGACTGCTGAAGAGTTTGTTACACGTCCAGATAATGGTAAAAGTCCATATGACAAGTTCAAGACTGTGTTAGCAGACAAATTACGTGTTCCCCTGAACAATGTCGCAATATTCAGTGTGATGAATGTAGAGAACAATATGGTTGACATTCGCTATGCAGCACATGGTTCACCTTACTACCCACCCAGTAAACTAGACAGCTTTGTCGCTCTGGACACAGAAGAGGTTAGCAAGAGTTTATTGTTAATTCGTGAATTAAAAGTGAGGTTTGTTAAAGGAAAATTTTATAGCTCATTTGAGCTTTGTTCAGTGTAAGCCTTTGGTATAGCTGGACTGTCTGACATCGATGATCCTGCTCCAACATTTTTTTTTTTAACACCTCCTGAAACTACTGGCCATATTTACACCAAACTTGGTCTGTAGCATCCTGATATTGACTGCTTTCAATTTTGATTAAATGGTTCAGCTAGGACCCATTTGGAAGCTGCCTGAGCTAAAAATAGATAAACCTTTAAATGACTTCTTCGCATGAACCATTTGATGAATCTTTACTAAACTTTGTTGGAAGCATCATTGTTAGGTCCTCACAGTTTCTAAAGAATGGCTCTTTTGAACAGTTTCATGTGAACCCGGATGATGGAGTTTCACCAAACTTGGCCTGAAACATCCTTGTATTGACCTCCCTTTAACTTATTCAGTTGGTTCCCTGTTGGCCCCTTTAAAATTGAAATAAACCTGTAAATGTTTTGTTCTCATGAACAACTTTGTAGATCTAAATCAGACTTGATCTGTAGCATCATTGTATGGTCCTCACTTAGTTCAGATGGTTTTGCTTGGAATCTTAAAGGGGCAACAAGAGCTAAAAATAAAACACCATTTATGGAGCTCCTTAAAACCAAATGATCTTTATCAAACTGGGCCTGTAGTACCCTTGTATGGACCACACTCAAATTTAACCTTTAACTTATGAACCAACTAATGGATCTTCACCAACCAGTTTGGGCCTGTTGTTGTAATACGTGAATAAACATGCTCATTCTTTACTTTTAGTATGAACAATTTTACTGGTGAGGAAAGCATGTTTATCTTACTTAACAGGTCACAACACAAGACATTTCTTTAGTATGTCAGGGAAAATTTCTTGTGAAGAATTATGCTTTGAGATTGATAATCAGGTCGCTGATTAGTGAAAATATTCAATATTTACTTCTCAACCATAGTAATCTTTCCTGTTGCAAAAAAATTCTCATTAGTTACCTTTTTAAATTTCACTGATGTTAAGTCAGTTTAAAAGATTGAAAAAAAATTTCAAATGCTGATAAGAAGTAAATATAATGCAGTTTATTTCAGTTTTTACTGTATTGTATATTACAGTTTGAACAAGCAACAGGAATACAAATTGCCATGGTGAACATTGACATGTGTCTTAGAGAAACCTGTGAATCAGGTGGCTGTACCAACAAGCTTGTCATCGGGGACAATCCTAACTACGTTAACGCTAACGGCACTTCATTTATTGGTGTAGCTACGAGTGTAGTGGCAGAATGCCAGTGTGCAGCTACAGATTTCTCAGCACCACCAGACTGTACACCTGGACACTGTCTCAATGGAGGTCACTGTGTCAAAGATAGTTGGGGGGACGTCAGGTACATATCATTTTTGTGAAAATTATGGCAGAATTTATTTTTAGCTCACCTGTCACAAAGTGACAAGGTGAGCTTTTGTGATCGCGCGGTGTCCGTCGTCCGTCCATCCGTCCGTCAGTCCGTGCGTGCGTGTGTCCGTAAACTTTTGCTTGTGACCACTCTAGAGGTCACATTTTTCATGGGATCTTTATGAAAGTTGGTCAGAATGTTCATCTTGATGATATCTAGGTCAAGTTTGAAACTGGGTCACGTACCTTCAAAAACTAGGTCAGTAGGTCTAAAGATAGAAAAACCTTGTGACCTCTCTATAGGCCATATATTTCATGAGATCTTCATGAAAATTGGTCAGAATGTTCACCTTGATGATATCTAGGTCAAGTTCGAAACTGGGTCATGTGCCATCAAAAACTAGGTCAGTAGGTCTAAAAATAGAAAAACCTTGTGACCTCTCTAGAGGCCATATATTTCACAAGATCTTCATGAAAATTGGTCAGAACGTTCATCTTGATGATGTCTAGGTCAAGTTCGAAACTGGGTCACGTGCCGTCAAAAACTAGGTCAGTAGGTCAAATAATAGAAAAACCTTGTGACCTCTCTAAAGGCCACATTTTTTATTGGATCTGTATGAAAGTTTGTGTGAATATTCATCTTGATGATATCTAGGTCAAGATCGAAATTGGGTCATGTGAGGTCAAAAACTAGGTCAGTAGGTCTAAAAATAGAAAAACCTTGTGACCTCTCTAGAGGCCATATATTTCATGAGATCTTCATGAAAATTGGTCAGAATGTTCACCTTGATGATATCTAGGTCAAGTTCGAAAGTAGGTCACGTGCCTTCAAAAACTAGGTCAGTAGGTCAAATAATAGAAAAACCTTGTGACCTCTCTTGAGGCCATATTTTTCATGGGATCTGTATGAAAGTTGGTCTGAATGTTCATCTTGATGATATCTAGGTCAGTTTCGAAAGTGGGTCACGTGCGGTCAAAAACTAGGTCAGTAGGTCAAATAATAGAAAAACCTTGTGACCTCTCTAGAGGCCATATTTTTCATGGGATCTGTATGAAAATTGGTCTGAATGTTCATCTTGATGATATCTAGGCCAAGTTCGAAACAGGGTCATGTGCGGTCAAAAACTACGTCAGTAGGTCTAAAAATAGAAAAACCTTGTGACCTCTCTAGAGGCCATACTTATGAATGGATCTCCATAAAAATTGGTCAGAATGTTCACCTTGATGATATCTAGGTCAAGTTTGAAACTGGGTCACGTGCCTTAAAAAACTAGGTCAGTAGGTCAAATAATAAAAAAACCTTGTGACCTCTCTAGAGGCCATACTTTTCATGGGATCTGTATGAAAGTTGGTCTGAATGTTCATCTTGATGATATCTAGGTCAAGTTTGAAACTGGGTCAACTGCGATCAAAAACTAGGTCAGTAGGTCTAAAATTATTAAAATCTTTTGACCTCTCTAGAGGCCATATTTTTCAATGGATCTTCATGAAAATTGATCTGAATGTTCACCTTGATGATATCTAGGTCAGTTTCGAAACTGGGTCACATGCGGTCAAAAACTAGGCCAGTAGGTATAAAAATAGAAAAACCTTGTGACCTCTCAGAGGCCATATTTTTCATGAGATCTTCATGAAAATTAGTGAGAATGTTCACCTTGATGATATCTAGGTAAAATTCAACACAGGGTCACGTACCTTCGAAAACTAGGTCAATAGGTTAAATAATAGAGAAACCTTGTGACCTCTCTAGAGACCATATTTTTCAATGGATCTTCTTGAAAATTGGTCAGAATTTTTATCTTGATAATATCTAGGTCAAGTTCAAAACTGGGTCACATGAGCTCAAAAACTAGGTCACTATGTCAAATAATAGAAAAAACGACGTCATACTCAAAACTGGGTCATTTGGGAAGAGGTTAGCGATTCAGGACCATCATGGTCCTCTTGTTTTGTTTTCTGTCTAGAGATTCAGATAATTTACTGGAATGGAGAAATTAAACTGTTGTAAGACTGTAGTTTCATATAAAAATGGGGTATATACTGTAAAATCATTTAAGTTCGTGGGCATGAAATTTCATGGTTTTGGTCAAAACGGCAATTTCGTGGGGATATGAATTCGTGGATTTCAACTTTTGAATATAAATTGAATGGGAATTTTACTTGTTTGTTGGGATTCAATTTTGTGGATTGACTCAACCACAAAATCCACGAAAATTAGTCCCCTACGGAATATTAATGATTTCACAGTAATATCAGTATGAGAAAAAAGACACACAAAATATTGCTTTGTTTATCTTCAACAGAAGGAAAAGTTTAAATCTTCTAATAACCTCTTTTACAAAAAATAAACATGATTAAAAAAAACAGAAACAAATTTGTCTTTCAGATGTGTCGATTGTCCAAATGGATTTGATGGCCCACGATGTCAGATGACCCGCCACAGTTTTGACGAAGGTTATGCATTATTTTCTCCATTTGCTCAGTGTGAGGAGAGTATGACTAGCATAGAATTCCTTTCTAAGAAAGCAGATGGTCTTATCTTCTATAACGGTCCTGTTGATGAACTTGGGAGAGATGATGCACAAGATTTCATTGCTCTGTCGCTAATGGATGGGTACCCAGTGCTGCAACTTGATCATGGGTCAGGGACTGTGATCTTGACCTTGGATGGGCTTGACCTTAAAGGTGACAGACCACTACAGAAATTGAACGATGGGCGATGGCATCATATTGATATTATGAGGAAAGGAAAGGTCAGTTTGTTCCACCTTATCTTAAAATCTTTTTATTAAGCATGAAGTGTGAATTAACAAACGTAACAAAGCTTTGAGACAATTGTCGTATTTGTAGAAATGCATTTGAATTTTGTTTAGAAAATGATTGTAATTGCTTTCTTAGTTTGTAGTTGTCATGTGATGTGCAAGGGAAGCATTCTTCATCTACCCCATTGTCTGCATTTAATTCCTCATCTGTGATAATGTTGGTACTGAATGTGGATTTAATTACAGTAAATTCATAATTTTATCAACGGTATAATAGACATTCATGATAATCGAACATTTTGATTTCCTATGCAAGGTTTTGTATTCTCAGTATAAGAAATATAACAAGAACTGTCCAAGGACAGCAATGCTTGGCTATCCAAAAGCCTTGGCACTAAAAAAGTAAAATGTACAAAAAAATGAAAAAGGGGTATAACTTAATGAAAAAGCAGAAAAGAGTGATAGAACATGTGCACTGCCTGTCAGATCATCACAATTCTTCCCACCAGTGGTTACTGAGATACCAGTGTATATACAAATATTTAACCAAACATTTCTAAGTAAAAATGGGGCATAATTTAAAGAAAAACAGAGTTATGGAACCTGTGAAGTGCATGCATGTTAGACCATCACAATGAACAAGTGTGTGAAGTTTCTGAGGTACCAGCGTACATAAAAAACACAGCCAAATCAGGACACCGACACCGAGGCCAGGGAATGGATGAATGCAGTAGCTCTGCTTGTTCTTTGCATTGTCCCGCTAAAAATGAGATGAATAGAATTTAACATGGTAACAACTTTTCTTTGTACAGGAAGTGACAATGATAGTGGACCGCTGTGACATGTTAGATATAGACCCTGCTACTGACAGGGTTATAGATCGCACACCGTGTCAGGTTAGCAGGAAGACACCGGGAGAGAACTTATTCCTCAATGTAAACACCATGTTACAACTTGGAGGCAGATATATACAACCAAGCATACCAGCTGATATCACTGACACAAGATTTGTAGGATGTATGAGAAACTTGATTCATAATGGAGAGGTAATCTTAATAACATGTATTCCTTTTTGGCAGTTGTACAAAAATAGCATGAGTGTAAAATTTCATATTCATAGTGTGTATAAAGAACTACTGCTATTTCTGCAGAGTGAACTATTTATTGAATTTTTTCCTTACTTGCATTCTTCAAAATCTATAATAAAAGATATAGCTTTTGCTATTAGCTGAATGGCTACCTTTTTTCCCTTGATCAAAAATGAATCGAGGGAATAAAGATTTTGACTTTTTTATGACTACTGCACAGAGTAAAAATGCACATACATGTAATGTTGAGATTCGTGTTTTAAAGTATGTCTCCAAATCATTAAAAATGATTATTGCTAATATTATATGCGTAGTTATATCACATTTTAAGAAGGCATGTTTCATATGTTACTTATATTGTCATTTTTTTCAGCTGTATGATTTATACACTGGCCAGTATTCAAAGGGAGAGAACCATGTAAACGGCTGTCCAGATGAGGATAATTTATGTGGTATAAACTCAGTCGAGGGCCCAAAGTGTGATACACACGGCACGTGTGAGGTAACAAACCTGATCAATGGACAGTACAAGTGTACCTGTCATACAGGGTATAGATCAACAGCATCTAGCTCAAATGACTGTAGTAAAGGTAAAGTTTTAGCTCCACTCATTATAGTAAGGATATATGAGCCGTGCCATGAGAAAATCAACATAGTGGGTTTGCGACCAGCATGGATCCAGACCAGCCTGCGCATCCGCGCAGTCTGGTCAGGCTCCATGCTGTTCGCTTTTAAAGCCTATTGGAATTGGAGAAACTGTTAGCGAACAGCATGGATCCTGACCAGACTGCGCGGATGCGCAGGCTGGTCTGGATCCATGCTGGTCGCACACCCACTATGTTGGTTTTCTCATGGCACGGCTCATATGTTTCTTTCAGTGTAAGTTCGAAATATCTTTTATTAAAAGCAAAAAGAGTGGTATGGCCATGAGTGAAAATGTAAGGTGTGTGTGAGAAATAAATAGATCACTATTTGATGCAAGCACATAATTATACTTCAAACGCTTGCCAATGAATTGCTCTTGAAAACGGTAATACTATATAGAATTTTTTTAACTGCCCGTAGAAATATTTCCTCGAAAGATATAAAAGAAATGATTTTTGAATAGCAAATTAATCACGATGTTTTATTTTCCCTTCGTTCACAGAGACAACAGTACGGGATCTCAAAATGAACAGTTTTATGAGTTGGTCTCTCAAGTTTAACTTTATGAACACAGAGATAAAACCACGCACCACAGATATACAGATGAAGTTCCGAACTAGAGATCCAGATGGCATCCTGTTACACTTACCTTCAAATAATGAAGAGTTCATCACTCTTGAGGTCAGTTTAATATTTTTTTTGTAAACATTGTCTTTCGAGCTTTTTGCATAAATATCCAAGAGGACCAAGGGGTCCATGCTTGTTCTTGATGATTATTTCAGTAAAAAAATCTGTTTACATGTATGTTAATATTCTTAAAGGAAGCTGAATGCATTTTTGATATTTTTGAACAGCTGGTTGGTGGACATGTCCAAGTTCTATACAACTTGGGCGGGGCCAATGGAGAATCTTCAATCTCATTGGCTGAGGCTCCAGCCAGTAATGGCCAATGGCATACAGTTTACATGAAGAGGATTGGGAAATGGTTTGAGTTAAAAATGGATAGTGGAGAGGGACGATACAGGAACGAGACTTGGGGACCTGAGAATGGACGGGAACTGATTTCAATAAGGATGTACCAGATCGTAACTGGTGCCCATGTTGTATTCACTAAAAATCCCATACCAGATGGCCTTGATTTGAATAACAGTAAGCTCTTTTACAGTAACTAACATAGAACGTTTTTTTTTCTGTTGTAAAATTAATTAGCATTAACTGAATTAAGAATCAAAATGTCTTGGAGCAGTTCACCTATAATTTATAAACTAGTTTTTCAAAACATTGGAATTGGATCAGAATGGGTAAATGTACCATAGTTATCTTTGCCTTTTCTTTTGCAATAGGTGACACTATGTTTTTTATCTGACAAAACTATTTCTTATTTTCAGCATGTATTACTGACATTCGCCTTAACTCTAAATGGTTTCCAATGACAAATTCTGAAAACGAGCTCAGTGAAGCAGCTACACTTGAGCTTGAAGAAGGTGTTGAAAATGATTGTCACAGAGACGACTGTAAAAAGGCTGAATGTCCGGAAGGTGCTCCATTCCCTATGGTCTGTTTCCCACTCTGGGGTACATATGAATGCAGGTATGTTGTTTGTCTGGTTCCCTATTGTTTGTTTCCCACTATGGGGTACATATGAATGCAGGTATGTTGTTTGTCTGGTTCCCTATTGTTTGTTTCCCACTATGGGGTACATATGAATGCAGGTATGTTGTTTTTCTGGTTCCCTATTGTTTGTTTCCCACTCTGGGATATGCATATTGTTTGACTGGTTCCCTGCTCAATATGGTCTGCATCTGGCTAGAGAACATATGAATGCAGGTACTGTGAAATCATTAATATTCGTGGGGGACTAATTTTCGTGGATTTGGTGGTTTAGTCAAACCACGAAATTTAATCCCAACGAACAAGTAAAATTCGCATTTATTTTATGTTCAAAAGTTGAAATCCATGAATTCATATCCCCACGAAATTATCGTTTTGACCAAAACCATGAAATTTCATGCCAACAGAATTAAATGATTTTACAGTAATTTGTGTCAGTGTTTTCAAATCTGTATGACCCTGTTTCTTTGTGGTTTGTATGAATGCAGGTATGTTCTTTGACTTGTTCCCTGTTCCATATTGTCTGCACTAGAGAACATATAATTGCAGATGTGCAATTTAGAGGTTTGACTGGTTTCCTGTTTCGTGTGATCTGTTTTCCACTGTGGGGAACATATGATTGCAGGTAGGTTGTTTGTCTGGTTTCCTGTTCTGGACAGTTTCCCTCTTCAGGGTAAATACGAAAGCAGACTTATTGTTTGACTTTTTGCCAGATTAGAATTTTAGTAAGTAGGTGTACCGGTAATATATTGCACTTTTAGTCATAGTTTTACCATGATAAAAATTCATTAAAACAATCATTCAAATTAAAGAATGTATTGCAAAGAATATTAATTGTAAGCTTAAATGATGATTAAAAAAAATAGAATTTACAGCATCTACATGACTTGTGTTCTTCAGATGTCCTGCTGGAACATACACAGAAGGTTATAACTGTCTGCCCATTGACTATTGTACAAGAGACCAACCTTGTTTCACTGGAGCAATATGCATCACCAAACCATATGACCAGAATTTCACATGTGTCTGTCCATCAGGTTGGACAGGCAGATTATGTAATATACTGTCGGCCACAGACCCGGCTCAAGCAGGACTTACAACAGAATTTATCATCATCATTGTCATCTGTATATTTGCGATCCCAAGTAAGTATAATTCTTGAAAGTTTTTTAAGTCTCCCCCATAGGTAGGGGAGATATTTGTTAGCTCACATGTCACAAAGTGACAGTGTGAGCTTTTGTGATCGCGCAGCGTCCGTCGTCCGTGCGTAAACTTTTGCTTGTGACCTCTCTAGAGGTCACATTTTTCATGGGATCTTTATGAAAGTTGGTCAGAATGTTCATCTTGATGATATCTAGATCAAGTTCGAAACTGGGTCACGTGCGATCAAAAACCAGGTCAGTAGGTCTAAAAATAGAAAAACCTTGTGACCTCTCTAGAGGCCATATTTTTCAAAAGATCTTCATGAAAATTGGTCAGAATGTTCATCTTGATGATATCTAGGGTAAGTTCGAAACTGGGTCACGTGCCTTCAAAAACTAGGTCAGTAGGTCAAATAATAGAAAAACCTTGTGACCTCTCTAGAGGCCATATCTTTCATGGGATCTGTATGAAAGTTGGTCTGAATGTTCATCTTGATGATATCTAGGTCAAGTTCGAAACTGGGTCAGCTGCGGTCAAAAACTAGGTCATTAGGTCTAAAAATAGAAAAACCTTGTGACCTCTCTAGAGGTCATACTTTTGAATGGATCTTCATGAAAATTGGTCAGAATGTTCACCTTGATGATATCTAGGTCAAGTTTGAAACTGGGTCACGTGCCGTCAATAACTAGGTCAGTAGATCAAATAATAAAAAAACCTTGTGACCTCTCTAGAAGCCATATTTTTCATGGGAACTATATGAAGGTTGGTCTGAATGTTCATCTTGATGATATCTAGGCCAAGTTCGAAACTGGGTCAACTGTGGTTAAAAACTAGGTCAGTAGGTCTAAAAATAGAAAAACCTTGTGACCTCTCTAGAGGCCATATTTTTCACAAGATCTTCATGAAAATTGGTCAGAATGTTCACGTTGATGATATCTAGTTCAAGTTTGAAACTGGGTCATGTGCCATCAAAAACTAGGTCAGTAGGTCAAATAATAGAAAAACCTTGTGACCTCTCTAGAGGCCATATTTTTCATGGGATCTGTATGAAAGTTGGTCTGAATGTTCATCTTGATGATATCTAGAATAATTTCGAAACTGGGTCAGCTGCGATCAAAAACTAGGTCATTAGGTCTAAAAATAGAAAAAGCTTGTGACCTGTCTAGAGGCCATACTTCTGAATGGATCTTCATGAACATTGGTCAGAATGTTCATCTTGATGATATCTAGGTCAAATTTGAAACTGGGTCAGGTGCCATCAATAACTAGGTCAGTAGGTCAAATAATGAAAAAGCCTTGTGACCTCTCTAGAGGCCATATTTTTCATGGGATCTGTATGAAAGTTGGTCTGAATGTTCATCTTGATGATATCTAGGTCAGGTTCAAAACTGGGTCACATGAGCTCAAAAACTAGGTCACTATGTCAAATAATAGAAAAAAATGACGTCATACTCAGTTCAAAACTGGGTCATGTTGGGACAGGTGAGCGATTCAGGACCATCATGGTCCTCTTGTTTTCCTTTGCCGTCCGTCAGTCCGCATTAAGCTTGTCCGGCTTTCACAGGTCAAACTGCTGGCTGGATTTCGACGAAACTTCACCGGAGTGATCAGTACCAAGCCTAGTTGTGCATATAGCCGATACGTTCCGCTTTGCTGCACAAAATGGCCGCAAAAGCTAAAAATAGAAAAATCTTGTCCGGCTTTCACAGTCAAACTGCTGGCCGGATTTCGACGAAACTTCACAGGAATGATCAGTCAGTACCAAGCCTAGTTGTGCATATCGCCGACACGTTCTGCTTCATTGCACAAAATGGCCGCCAGAGCTAAAGATAGAAAAATCTTGTCCGGCTTCCACAGGTCAAACTGCTGGCTGGATTTCGACAAAACTTCACAGGAGTGATCAGTACCAACCCTAGTTTTGCATATCGCTGACATGTTCTGCTTCGCTGCACAAAATGGCCATTAGAGCTAAAAATGAAAAAATCTTGTCCGGATTTCACAGGTCAAACTGCTGGACAGATTTTGATGAAACTTCACAGGAGTAATCAGTACCAAGCCTAATTGTGCATTTCGCCAACACGTTCCGATTCGCTGCACAAAATGGCCGCCAACTGACTTTTGCCCTGCATACCAACACAACAAACATGCCCCTCTTCCATCCTTAGAGTACATAGGGAGGAGACATATGTTTTGGTGACAAAAACACCTTCTAGTTATAAAGATGCATTTCACGTATTCATACATAAGTAGCATTTCAGAGAAAGTGAATTTTAATGCCAACTGAATCTGTCTGTATGCGAACAGTCATAAAACTTTTATATAGCATGGAACTACTCAAATATCTGTTTGTCATTTTCATTGATTATGAAAAGTTCTTATTCACAAATTTTCAAACAGTTTGAAACGATTTTTATTTTCTGTAGCTGTGGCATTAATAGCATTCCTGTTGATGCGTTACAAGAGGAGAACAGATCCTGAGAAATACATCCTGGACATTGACCCAGATGATGACATACGTGAAAATGTGATAAATTACAACGAGGAAGGGGCAGGTTTGTGCAAGTTTATATGATTCCTTTACCGTCACATGCTAGTAAATGCTCTAGAATGTTTACATATTGAGACATTGGATACTGCCAGATTGAAAATAGAACAGATTTTTTTTTTAGTTCACCTGTCACGTAGTGACAAGGTGAGCTTTTGTGATCACACTTTTTCCGTCGTTTGGCGTCGGTCGTCGTCCATCCACAGTTTCTTGTGAACACGATAGAGACCACATTTTGCAATCAGTTTGAATCAAACTTGCACACAGCTTGTATTTCTTTTCGAAAACTGGTCAGATCCCGTCATGGGTTCCAGAGTTACGGTCCCTTAAAGGGCCCAAATTTGCTATTTTGGCTTGTGAACACGATAGAGACCACATTTTGCAATCGATTTTAATCAGACTTGCACACAACTTGTATTGGCATAATATATCAATTCCTTTCGAAAACTGGCCAGATCCCATCATTGGTTCTAGAGTTATGGCGCCTTAAAGGGCCAAAATTTGCTGTTTTGGCTTTTGCAGCCACATAGAGACTTCATTTATGGTTTGATTTGATACAGACTTGCAAAGTATCTTTAACAACAATAGATCTTGGATTCCATGATGAATCCGTCAGATCCAGTCATAGGTTCCGGAGTTATGGCCCCTGATTGACCCTTGAAATAGCCAAAATTTGTTAATTTTTACCTTGTGAACACGATAGAAGTGACATTTTACTTTCAGTCTTTTACATATTTTAATTATGTGTAGATTTTAATCATAGGTGATATCTCCACCCATCCTTTAATCCTTGTAGTCTCAACTCGTATATAGGGAGTTGGAAAAAACTGAAACTATAATAGAAATGTATTTAACAAAATTTGGTAATTTTTGAAATTAAGGAATTTAGATATGTGTATATAAACATCTAGCATGACACAGAAATGTATTTTTCTGCAGGTGAAGAAGATGAAGATGGTTATGACATCACTAGGTTGAGGAAACCTGATGATGTTGATACACTGGGTAGATATGACCCATTGCATGAGAGATATGGCAGGAGAGGTAATCTTATTTGTTTTACAAAATTGTGAGCTTCTGCAGGAATACCTATGCAAGTCAGAGTAATATTCAAATAACTATTAACAGAAATTTCAGTCAAAACTACAAAAAGTATGGGGATAATGTCATTAAATTTTAAGTGGAAATGACTACGTTCCAGGATTTTAGCTCTTGTGGTTGGCCTTCTTCCAACCTTGTGTTGTCTGTGACTAATTTTACTGTTAACACATTACCTTATTTCTTTGACAATCTTCGTGTTTGTGACCACAAGATCTTAGTCAAGTTTGATCCTTGGACAGATTGCTCTAGTAACACCAGAGTTATGGCCCTTGAATAAGTCAAAATGGTCATACTTTATAATATTAAAACGTTAGAGGCCACATTTCCAGAGCATAGGTCAGTTTAGCGATTTTAGGAGAGCATGAGTGGGGAGATACAAATTACAATGTTGTGTGTCTGTGAAAATCATGTTCTTGTTTATTCATGTCTGCTGTAAAGGGTACAATGAAATGCTTCATTAAAAAACGTTCCTTTGTTACAGGATATCTAATTATGTCTCCCACCACACAGTGGTGTGGGAGACATATTGATTTACTCCAGTCTGTCTGTTTGTCTGTCACAAAGCTTGTCCGCACTCGTAAGTCGAACATTTCTCATCCGATCTTCACCAAACTTGAACAAAATGTGTTTGACCATAAGACCTCGACCAAGTTCGATAACTAGCCAAATCCGCCCAGGCACTTTTGAATTATGGCCCTTTAATTACTGATTGGATCCACTCGTCCAGACCATCCAGACAGACTAGACATTTTTGATAGGAACCATTCGTCTGAACAATCCAGACAAACAAGGCAGTTGTGGGAGACATGCGCTTTTCTCAAAAGCATCTCTAGTTTACATACATATTTATTATGAATATCATATTTATCTTTTTGCACATTTCTTTTGTACCAGCTCCAGGTGAGAGACCTGATGTTGGAGACTTCATAGAACAACGACTAGGAGATGCTGACGAGGACCCTAATGCCCCGCCACATGACGGTGTCCGAGAGTTTGTGTTTGAGGGTGGCGGAAGCGAGGCTGGTTCCCTGAGTTCACTACAAACATCATCAGGATCCGAGGATCAGGATTACGATTATCTCAGTGACTGGGGACCGAAGTTTGCAAAACTTGCCAATATGTATGGAGGTGACGAGGAGGAACACATGTATACATAACAGATCTCACAGAGTATATTTACATTGTGAAACACTAACTAAAGTGAATTTGTATTGAAAAATATGTTCAGTGTTATAATGGATCAATGGTCTGTGACATATTTTTACATAAACAGGACAGGATATACGTAAATACAGGAGAGATAGTCAGGCTTGTTATTTCTACATGACTGAAACGTTGTAATCTGGATGGATTTTCAAGACCTGCCGTGTTATTGTTGATGTTATTGAAAGTGTCTCATAATGCTCCACAATAGTTTCATGGTATGACCAAAAGGAATACCAGGTTGCTGTGGCCAAGGACTAAAAATGAGGAACGTTTGTTAGCGCAAATTATGTATGTGATTAGGGGTAATTTTGACAAATTTTCTCTAGGTAACTGCAAAAAAGTTGGTGAAAAAGATAATAACCAACACTTTTCAAAACCCTAGGAAATATAAATGGAAAGGTAATAGTAGATTTATGTGCAGTATTGAGAGGCTGTTGCCCTGTCTGCACAGTGAGATTACATTGTTATATTTATACTTACAAAGGTTGTGAAAGGCTGACCGTCCCACTACTTTAGAGGCATAATACTTAAAAAAAATAATACTAAATAGTTTACTGAAGTTATATTTACCGGTAGTTCTTAGCTTTATAGTAAGATGTAGATATGTATTTATTTACAAAAACTGTCTCAGTTACGACACAAGGTGGTTGTGTGACCAAAGATGAAGTGTCATTACAATGGTATTTCTACTTTGTTTCTTAGTTTTATCCAGTTTTTTTGGTACTTGTGACGGGGAAAAGAAAGAAAAAGTGCTAAAGGTTTAAAGAGAAGAAATGTTCAGGCACCTTTGTGCCATGTTGTCAGTTGGAAGATAGATGTTTACAAGCATTCCCATATGAGATTAAATTTTGTAAATTGTGCAAAAAAAAAGTCTGTGTTTGTCTAGTATAATATTGTCATTGAATCTTATATGTTGTAAATTATGTCTCAAAGAAGTTTATCTTTTACTAGTTTAAATCATGATAAACATTTAAAAATGAGTAATTGCTGTTAAGGAGTAACTGCAACTGTCCTTGTGTAAGAAATAAATAGTGCATGTTTGTTATGAATGTTTAGGTTGTGTACAAGTCACTGATACATGAGCCCATAGAAAGGTCAATGGAAATGTTAATTTGTGACGTACAGTCATGTTTATCATAGAGTATTTTTATACAAGACAATTGAAAAAACACATTATGTATATACCCATTTATTTTCTTCAAGTTGAAAAATGATTAATTTAGAATAGGGCATTGAGGAATGTTAGAACCAGAATGATGTATCTATACTACAGCTATATTCATGTTGCAAACAGAATGGTATATCTGTGTTTTGGCTCCAGTCATGTTGCAAACAGAATGGTATATCTGTGTTTTGGCTCCAGTCATGTTACAAACAGAATGATGTTTCTATACTACAGCTACATTCATGTTGCAAACAGAATGGTATATCTGTGTTTCTGCTCCAGTCACGTTGCAAACAGAATGGTATATCTGTGTTTTGGCTCCAGTCATGTTACAAACAGAATGATGTTTTTATACTACAGCTACATTCATGTTGCGAACAGAATGGTATATCTGTGTTTTGGCTCCAGTCATGTTCCAAACAGAATGGTATATCTGTGTTTTGGCTCCAGTCATGTTGCAAACAGAATGGTATATCTGTGTTTTGGCTCCAGTCATGTTACAAACAGAATGATGTTTCTAAACTACAGCTACATTCATGTTGCAAACAGAATGGTATATCTGTGTTTCTGCTCCAGTCACGTTGCAAACAGAATGGTATATCTGTGTTTTGGCTCCAGTCATGTTACAAACAGAATGATGTTTCTATACTCCAGCTACATTCATGTTACAAACAGAATGGTATATCTGTGTTTTGGCTCCAGTCATGTTACAAACAGAATGATGTTTCTATACTACAGCTACATTCATGTTACAAACAGAATGGTATATCTGTGTTTTGGCTCCAGTCATGTTACAGACAGAATGATGTTTCTATACTACAGCTACATTCATATTGCAAACAGAATGGTATATCTGTGTTTTGGCTCCAGTCATGTTGCAAACAGAATGGTATATCTGTGTTTTGGCTCCAGTCATGTTACAAACAGAATGATGTTTCTATACTACAGCTACATTCATGTTGCAAACAGAATGGTATATCTGTGTTTCTGCTCCAGTCACGTTGCAAACAGAATGGTATATCTGTGTTTTGGCTCCAGTCATGTTACAAACAGAATGATGTTTCTATACTACAGCTACATTCATGTTACAAACAGAATGGTATATCTGTGTTTTGGCTCCAGTCATGTTATAAACTTGCAACTAGAATCACTAGAATGCAAAAAGAATAAGACTTACTTTGGATCACATTAATTGAACAAATGCTAAAGAAGATCTTTCTTGAGGGTCTGTTCTGTAGTCCAACAGCTTGAACATGTCTCAGAATATATAAGTTGCTCAAGTTAATTCTGTAGTTCAGTTCAGACAAATTGAAGAATACATAAACCAGATATAGCTTGCATGTATTTAAGCTTATTCATAGTCACCAACAGTAACCCATATTGGTGACTCTCGCAAAAGATTGTTAGTAATTGTAGTGCAAGGTACAGAACATGCTCTAATTCATCACTCTTCACTGGTTCTGTAGTGTGCTAGGTGTAAATCACCCAATGTGAATGTTAGTACATGTAGTTTTATGGTTAGAGGAATCGGGACTCCAACAAACTGGTTCTAACCTCTTCCTGTAATCATTTGTGGTTTGAAGATATGTAATGCATGAATAGCTCAATCCACACACATGTCAGTAGTTAATATGTGTTACTAGTATATGTTCCTATAGGAACCATTGTAACCCTGCCAGCACATTAGTTTTTTTTCCATTCATTGTTCTAATTTTATCAGGACCAATGTATCTTTTTATAGATGAAAGACATAGTTTATGATGATTTATTTTTGCAATATCGCTATCCCACCAAGTCTTACTGTAAAACCATTATGCATTCACAAAAGTATAAACATGCATATCTTCATTGCCTACTGTAAGTGAATGTTCATATGTTGTTTTTCAGTATTGTGAGTAAACAGATTTACACATACAGCTTGTGTTCATTTTTGAGTAATATACATATAATATACATTAATTTACTTTTAAGCCTGATCACTGTAGTATTACTACTTGATTTACTAAATTTAAAAAAAAGAGAGAGAGAGAAACTTGTAACTTATGAAATTGAAGTATCGTGTTTACTAGGCAACGTATTTTTGAATTTTTTTGTTGGGTTTTTCAGAAGAAGTTAGGAGGCTAGAGTACAATACAAGCTGAAATATATTTTAGTGAAAATTTAGTAAAATTTGATGTAAGAAAAATAGACATATTTTGCTTTGGCTACATTTTAAAAAAGCTTTAATCTCGGACATAATCAGTTTGATATATTGTTGTGAAATTCATGTCTGTTGTTTACTTATTTTAGATACGTAAAAGTGCTTTTTGTAAACATTTTTGTCAATGAAAACAGTTTTATTTTTCTGTTTTATGTTAAAACAAAATATCCATTGACATACAAAATAATAAAGAAAACTATCGTTTTGTAACTTGGACTTGATGTCATTTGGTTGTAGTAATAGATATTTGTTTCTTAGTTTCCTTATAAATTATCTTTTTCCAAGGTTGTGTTATTTATATTACTACATTGTTGTCCCTTTATTTTTATTGTGTCACAATTGATCAGTATTATTAAGTTAATTTTGTCTTAATTTGATTACCCAACACCTTGATTATTTTGTCAATTACGTTTCCTGTTACACATTGTACATGTAAATTTTTGTATGTTTAATTTTATTACATGTATATACAATTCCTGGCTGGTACCAACTGTATATCCATTGTAGTTCTTATTTTTTTTACAATGACCAACCTGTCTACTAGGAATACACTGCAGTTTGCAGATTCTCACCTGGTTTACAGTCTGTCGGGGGTTATAGTTTCTTTGCAATACGAGCATTTCATTCATGTCAGCTGCACTTTTTGAAAGTTCATTTTCCGGTCGACCATTCGAAATTTTTCAAATAGAGGAGCTTCTGCTGTCACACTTTCATTGAAACATACCTGACCAAATGTATTCAATCTCTACACACATCTTTTGCATCATGAGTTTGCCACAGATGGTAAGTTTCATAAGTATGGCTAAGATTTTGGCAAAATTATGCCTCTTTTTAACATAGAAATTTTTGGTGAAAGTTTTGCATGTCAGCAGGTTTCTCTATTGTAATGAATGATTTCAAACTCTTCATAATGTTATCAACATCCTGACATGTACATCTTAAACCAGGTTCTATTTCTCTGACTTAAAAATTTACAAAGTCTTGCTCTGTCTCAACTTAGACAGGTAAAGCTATTGTATGTAAGTTGCAAAAGTTTCACATGCTGTCATTATATATGGACAGCTCTTGTTCTGTAAATATGTCGGAACAAGATTTTTATCTGGAAGAATCACCATATCCATGATATAGTTCATAGTAATTATTATATTCAGAAAAAATTCAATCTTTATGATTTTATTTAAGTTTAAAAATTATGTTTGTCTTGCATTTTTTTGTCAGTCATGCTTTCATTATTGTCATTTTCAAAAGTTTATACTTCATGAAAACTTCTATTATCTGTATTGGTCAGTGTGGTTAGCAAACAGTGTTGGTTGCAGTTTGAAACAGGTTTTGCATATTTGTATTTATTATGTGAAGTTTCATTTTTCCTGATATTTATTATGCTAGTTAACGTTGTGTTATACAAATTTTATTGAAGTTGCAATGCGAGAAAATTATTTATAGCCGCTTCTGTAAAAAGCATTTGACTTTTTTAGTATATATTAATATTACTGTTTGATTCAACAATTCTATAACAGTTATCTTTTGTTTTTTTGTTGGTTTTTCTCTGTGTTTTTTGCAAGAACTAAACTAATCTTTTTACATGTTTTTGGAGTAAGTAGTAGAAAATTTTAGAGTTTTGAAAGATATTTTTAGTTGTTCCAATGTTATGGGGAAAAACATTTGATGATTTCATAGTGAATCCACATGTAAAATCTTGGTAAATAAAATTAAAAAGAAAAAAAACTAAAAAATGTTAAAAGCATAAAAAAAGTGAACAAAAATTAGAATTGCTTCATTATTAAAGAAACAAATGGTTTCCAAAATAGCTGAAATTTAGAAAATACGACAAAATTAAAATTCAGAACTAGTTAATCATTAAAATAAATTTTGAAAATTGAAATGTTCCAGTTACTGTAAAACTATTTTTAATGACTTGTACAATTAATATTTTCAGCATTCTGAAACAAGTTGACCAATACCATGTATGGAATTAGGGAATGCAATGTTCATCGATTTCATTTAGCTAATTATTTCTTCTTCAAGAATTGTTTTGTGTACATGCTTGTTTTTCATTCAGGGTAAAATTTTGGGTTCAGATATTTGTCTAGTCTGTACTGTAATCTTCCCAGTCTGGTTATGGACAGATGTTGCCTCATGTAGAAAATCAAAAATGTTTGTAACTCTTTATTGAAACATGTTATTGATAGTGTGTGACTAGTCTCGTGATGAATGAATGCTGGAAAATCATGTAAACATTCAGTGGATGATAACGTGACAAACTAATCTTGTCAACAGTCGAAATGAACTGTGCCATGTCAGAAAATGAGTTTACCATACAGTGGCATTTGAAAATGTACTTATGTAATTGTGGTGAGGTGATGTTGTTTACCTCAATATGGAGAGTACTCATCAGTGGACCATGAAGTCCCAAGTTTGATGTCTGGTGAGGCTTGTTTTCTCAGTGATGATTTGATACAGGACATTGTTTCTGAAATCTTTTGTCGTACACCTCTGATTCATGTGGAAGAGTTTGTGGACAACAGGCTAGCAGTGCAATAATATGCAAGAATATTGGTTAGATTAACTTCCTGTCGTTGCATGACTGAAATATTGGTGTAAAATGGTTCCTCCAGCATAAAACAAATGATGTTGTGGGGCTTGTTTTGCAAAAGCTATTAAGTTTAATCCTATGTTGTCATCCAAGATGATGTTCATGTGAAAAACAGTTTTTAGTGATTATAATTTTTTTTCCCAAAACTTTCACTGTTCCTTAACAAAATGTATTATGTAAATTTTGGACGTAGATCCTTGCAATATCCAAGAAGTTAAAATGAATCTTTTAAAAATACCTTTCTTACCAGTAGGTTTCATGAAACAAGCTTCTGATCACTTGTATGATTTTCCAGTGTTCATTCATACATATTTTGCTATTGTCTCTTACTGTTTCAGAATTAAATTTTTTCTTGTCTCTGTTTCCTGTGAATCAAAATTCCTTCACAAGTATTGCATTTATACTTTCTCATTTTACGCTAAAATATGTATAAACTTACGCTTACATGAAACTTACATTTATTCATTATATTTGGTTGTACTATGTTGTAGTGAGATTGAAGTTTTTATTCTATTTAAACAAACATGTAGTATACAATTTGAAGGTTGTGTTTTATTTTATTTAGTACTGGTAATGCATGTTCTTTATTAGTGCTTCACTTGCAGCTATTTCTTTTGTATTCCGAGAACTGCAGCAGTACCGAGGATGAGGTAATTTAGAATAAATTCAAATATATATTTGAAATTGAATTTTGATGAAAGTATTTTTTAGAATTTCGTTTTTGTCTCAAGTTTTTTGTCATTAAAAATACTAAAATTGCCACAAAAGGTATTTAATTTAATGGGTTTATTTTGTTTCTGAGTATCATCTGTATACCAGTATGTAAAAATTTGAAATATAAATTTTGTTAAAATTGGTAAAAATACATATAAAAGGACAAAAGATTTCTAGCTTCTTTGAAAATTCAGCATTTTTTCATGTGGTTGTGTTGATTTCTTTTTATTTTCCAAATGTCTTTAACCAAACTCTGCAAGGAAAGGCTGTGGCTGATTTATCTTCCATGCACTTAGTTTTTGTAAAACTCACAATAGAAAATGTCTCCACTTTGATAAAAGCTCCAGTTTAATAGTCTACTGTCTTGTTGCTCTAGTTAATGCTTGAATATATAGCTAGTAGCGTATTTATGACACAATATCATATAATCATTCCATGTTCTGCAAGGCTGCATGAACTATGTAGATAATGTTATGTAGAATGATAGATTTCATAGCCATTTACCATTTCATTTTTCAATGTCATTATTTTCATCTTTTTGATATAATTTTGGAGAATAAAATGTTTACTTAAATAAGAAAATGTTGTTCTTGTTTTTGGAGTTCTCCTGTTGAACAGTTTACAATAACTGTGTTGTACCTTCTTTTTAGCTCACCTGAGCACAGTACTAGAGATAAGATGATACCAGTCCACACATTCACATTTTCTTGAAACAACATCTCTGAAACTACAGGAACGTGATGAAACTTGGCATGGAAGTTTCAAAATTCTTCCAAGATTGTTCCAAATTTCAGCTTGGTTCAAACAACATGTACTAATCTGATTATCGAGCAAGATAAAAAGAAATGGTTTTAGTTGACCCTCTTCCATGAATGTTCAGATTATTCAGTCATCAAAAACATTGCCAATAGAGGGCATAGTTGCTCACCTGAGTAACACACCATAACAGTGTAAACATGTTCTACCTAGTGATTTCATGGATACAAATATTCTGACCAATTTTCATTAAGACAGGACAAATAAACTTGGCATCTGCAGTGTGACAAGCATTTTCTTTGATTTGACCTAGTCACCTAGCTTTTTACCCCACATGACCCAGATTCAAACTTGTCCATTTCATGAAAACAAACATTCTGACAAAGTCTCGGGAAGATTGGAGCAAAATAGTGCCTCTATAGTGTATATAAGCTTTTCCTTTGATTTGACCTACTGTGACCAAGTTTTTGACCCCACTTGAAATCATCCAAAACTTAATGATAACAAACATTCTGACCAAGTTTTATGAAGATAGAAACAAAGAAGAGCTCCGCCAAGCAGAGAAGTATACGCCCGAAGGCTTACATCAGAGGATAGAAGCAAAATTTAAAGAACTTGACTGCTGAAGCCCAAAGGACAGGAACAACAAAGGGAAGAAATTCAAAAAAAAATTCTAAGTCCACAAAAAAATCCTTATCAGGTACAGGTTTGTCAAAATACACATAAAAACTGGAGGTACCATCCATGTTGTACCACAGAAAAGTGGTCTCATTTTTCCCTACAGTCAATAATAAAAAAATTTCAAAATAAGCTATTTATAGTAACATAAAAGGGAAGTAATTCAAAAAAAATATTGTAAGTGAACAAAAACGAGTGCCAGAATGTCACAATATGTGCCAGTCACAGCAAATTTCTTTACACTAACACCTGTTTTTGCAAATGGAATTTTTTTTTGTAGTTGTTTAGTAATTTTTTTTCTAAGTCCACAAAAAAACTCCTTACCAGGTAGAGATATCTTTAAATACACCTAAAATTTGAAAGTAACATCTATGTTGTACCACAGAAAAGTGGTCTTGATTTTTCCAGAAAAGTGGTCTTGATTTTTCCCTATGGTCAATTATATAAAAGTTAAAATATAAGTTATTTAAAGTAACAACTAAGGGAAGTTAATCTTTAAAAAAAAAATAAAAAAAATTGTAAGTCCAAACAAAAATCCTTACCAGGTAGAGATAGGTCAAAATACACCTCAAAATTGGATGTAACATGCATATTGTACTACAGAAAAGTGATCTTGATTTTTCTCTACGACTAGTATTTAAATGAAAAAGTTGCAACATACTAGTAAGCTATTTACAGTAACAACAAAGGGAAGTAATTCTAAAGAAGGGACCTGCGTATGACACTTTGATGGTGTACAATTGTGCCAAGTTACAACAAAATCCCTCCATGCATTCTTATATCTGACCTTTGGCCTCTAAGTGTGACCTTGACCTTAGACCTAGGGAACTGGTTCTTGCACATGACACTCCGTCTCGTGGTGGTGAACATTTGTGCCAAATTATATCAAAATCCCTCTATGTATGAAGGAAAAATGCTCCAGACAAAGTTTTCATTATTGTATCCTTTGACCTCTAAGTGTGACCTTGACCTTAGACCTAGGGACCTTGTTCTTGCGCATGACACTCTGTCTCATGATGGTGAACAATTGTGCCAAGTTACATCAAAACACCTCTATATGCATGAAGAAGATATGCTCCGGACAGTCATTCTTGAATATGACCATTGATCTCTCAGTGTGACTTTGACCTTAGACCTAGGGATCTGGTTCTTGCGCATGACACTCTGTTTCATGATGGTGAACAGTTGTGCAAAGTTTCGTCAAAATCCCTCCATGCATGAAGAAGATATGCTCCGGACAAATTCTGTGGACGCCCGCCCACCCGCCAGCCAGGGGCGTTCCCATAATACATCCCGTTTTTCAAACGGGCATATAAAATGTGCCCCCTAGGATGTAAACAAGCTTATTCTTTGATTTGACCTGGTGACCTAGTTTCTGACATCACAAGACCCAGATAAAAATTCATCCGAGATTTAATGCAGACAAACATTCTGACCAAGTTTCGTGCATCAAATGAAAAATGCAGCCCCTACTGCATGCACAAGGGTTTTCTTTTATTCTAACAGGTGACCTAGTTTTTTGACCCCAGATGATCCAGATTCGAACTTTGGCTAAAGTTCATCAAGATCATCATTTTGACCAAGTTTCATGAAGATAGGGTTATAGACATGGCCTCTTGAATGTTTAGCTTTTCCTTTGATCTGACCTGATGACCTAGTTTTTGACCCCACATGACCCAGATTCAAACTTGACCTTTATTAACTTTCATGATATAGGCCCAAGCATTCTTGAGTTATCCAGAAACGGATTGGTCTACATACAGACAGATAGACATACACCTGCAAAACAATATATCACTCCTTCTTCGAAGGGGGGCATAATAAAGATTGAGTCACAAATGGGGCCTTTAGAATGTTCACAAGCTTTTCCTTTGATTTGACTGAGTGACCTAGTTTTTTACCCTACATGACCAAGATCCGAATTTGATCTAGAGGTCATCAAGAAAAATATTCTGACCAATTCTCATGAGTTTGAAACTTAAATTGTGTCTAGAATGTTAACAAGATTTTCCTTTGATCCGGCCTAATGACCTAGTTTTTGACCCCACATAACCCAGCTTCAAACTTGACCTAGATATCATCAAGACAAACATTCTGACCAAGTTTCATAAAGATTGAGTCATAACTGTGGCCTCCAGAGTGTTTATGAGTTTTTACTTTGATTTAAACAGGTGATTTACATGCACCTTTTGACCCCATATGACCCAGATTAGAACTTGAACTAGAGATCATCAAGACAAACATTCTGATCAAGTTTCATAAAGATTGAGTCACAACTGTGGCCTCTGAAGTGTTCACAAGCTTTTCCTTTGATTTGACCTGGTGACCTAGTTTTTGAACCCACATGACCTAGAGATCATTAACACAAACATTCTTACCAAGTTTCATAAAGATTAAGTCACAACTGTGGCCTCTAGAGTGTTCACAAGCTTTTCCTTTCATTTGATCAGGTGACCTAGTTTTTGATCACACATGACCCAGATTAGAACCTGAACTAGAGATCATCAAGACAAACATTCTGACCAAGTTTCATAAAGAATTGGTCACAACAGTAGCCTCTAGCGTGTTCACAAGGCAAATGTTGACGCACGACGGCCGCTGTTGAACGCCAGACAATGACTGGTCACAATACCTCACTTTGAGCACTTCGTGCTCAGGTGCGCTAAAAATACAAACCATTGTAATAATGAAGAACTGAATGTAGAACTATAGCAATTTACATGTACAGAGATATTCATCAAGAAAGCATTAAAGAAGTGATTCCTATTTAGTCACACAAAGACCGTTTAATGAGTGACTGTACTAATGAAAGCTATTCAGAAATACTGCGTAACAATGCAATAAATGTTAAAATGCTGTTTCACCAATGATTATTATATTTCTTAGTTAATGTTCTCCTAATATTGTTTTTCCTTGTATACTGCTTTAAAGAATTTCCGACATATTTAACTTTAGTGCATTTTACTTCTTCTTTGTTTTTCTTTAACAGAATGTTCAAAGTCATCATCATCATCATCAAACATCATCTGTTTGGAAATAAATTCAGGTGGTGTCCTTTTTTCAGCCATCTGTTTTTCCTTTTCATCCTCATCTTCAAACAGTCCAAACTTTTTCTTCTTCTTTGGTTTAGTCTTAACATTCTGAGTTCCAATGCCCCAATCCATTGGTTTGTCATATCCAACCATGTGCTTGTATATCTCTTTGTTTCTAAACTCTTCTAGTTCAATGAAGAATGACCTCCCTTTGACAATGTGTGTGACAAACATACGAGGAGCAAAAGGGATAACCACATCGCCAGCTCTATACTGTAATTCCTTGCGACGTAGGAAGAAACTTTTATAAGCCAGCGTAAACATTTTAGTGTCTTCATTAAAATAGACATCTGTCACGTATTTCTTCGTTACAAAATGTACGAGGGCTGGTGTACTGAATAAAGCTGCACTGATACTTCCCATTAAACCAGCTTTAAACAGCAGATCATCTTTAGCCGCTGACAGTACCATAGGTTGAGCGAGCAGTGCAAGGAGGCTTGTACTGAGTGACAGTGTTTTCAATCCTTTAATATACTGTGTCATTCTACCAGCGTACACTAACACTCCCTTTGTCGGATGAGTCAGAGGCATCCTGCTGTCTTCGTCTATGTTATCAGATGCATTTGTTTTTAAAGTTCTTGAATCAATAGCCCTAGTCTGTTGTGACACCAGTGTATTACAGCTTGACTGTAGTTGATGGTAGTTTGATTTCAGTGAGTGGAACTGTTGTAGATTAGCACAGTCATTTGTTCTAGCAGGCATTAAGCCTCTCTGGCCATCAAATACAACAACAACCTGAGCAGGAATCCTGCCCTTCAAACAGTGACCTATTCTTAATAACGTAGACATCTTCAAATCTTGTGCGATCCAGAATTATGGAAAAATCACTGAAATGGAAAAAAAAAAACAGAATGCTAAATTTTGTTTTAAAATGATGCAGAGTTCAAAAACAGGAGTGCACAATAACAGGGCTAAATTGACAATGAATCTGTAAATAGGCCCTGGGTTTTGGGGCTGCAGGTTCCCAGTGGGACCTATGGGCAGAGCCCCTGTAGGGAGGTGAGGGAATGGTTTCTTGTATATCACTTAGAGGACTTCACCTGGATTGAGATCTAAACATTATCTGTCATTCTGAAGACTAAGATCTTTAGATTAAAAGACAAAAATTAGCTTAAAAGTTAAAAAGTAAAAATCAATGAAATAATAATCAAAACTTTTAAGAATGTGCAAATTTTTTTTCAAGGACACAAAATTATTGTTCTTTTTAATTATCAAATTTTCAAAATTCAAATTATTTGTGAAGTTTATTTAAATATTTATGGAAAGGTGTTACTTGTAACATTTATTTGACATACCAAGTTGTTTAAATGACTGACTAATACAACCAGAATGAAATGATTGTTTTAATTAAGATTTCATGGATTTTCAACACTTAAGCATACATTTTGTCTTTTATAATAAGGGACAATGTTTAGATGGACAGGTGAATCAGACCCCTACTAGCCGCTGACTATTTTACATTTTTTTTTATTTGCACCTAACCACTGTAAACTAGATATAAGAACATTATCTAATTTGGGTAACAATAAACTAACAAGTTATAAAATTGGGCAGTGGCTACGATTACGGTACCATAATCTTAGCCCCCGGTTCTAGGATTATGAAAGTTCTGTATTCCTGGACTACCCTATGAGGATAGGCTAGGATTACAGAAGTATTTAAGAGGCATCAAATATATGTTAGGACATGCATAAATGATGTTGTAAACTTATTTATTAAGAAAAATTCATTACTTTAAATTTTATGACTTGATTTTGCCAAAGAAATATAAAATACATTAATTTTCATAGCTCTTTGATTTTGCCTGTCACCTGAGGTTTCCACGCAGATAGAATCGGACAAAATCAACACTCATATGCGATGATTTCATAACCATACTAAATAATCACATTTGGTCATCATGTCAGGCCTGAACTGATACAAACATGTCAAGTTGATGTGTGACAAATGTCAAGTATGAAACTAAATTAAATGGCTTGGTATTTAGATTCCTCTGACCACTAGAATATCAGGATCATCCTTTATAGATTATGCCATTATATGCCATTATATTTATATGATATATGTTAAATAACCACTAATGCCGATCCTATTTTAAGTGAAATAAATAAGTTTGCAACATCATTTATGCATGTCCTAACATAGCTAAAAAAATTCAACAGTGATGTTTATGTGCTGTTATGGATCTCTGTGCTGAAACGAATCCCGTACTGAAACCAGAAGTCTGTCATGCTATAATTTCATCAAATGACAGGGCACTAGACAACTTTTGGGGACAGGTACCCATACCCTCAGGAAGGGGAATTTTTTGACATTTTGAGACGAAAAGGGGAAGTTTAAGACATGTATATGTAACTACTTTTCACACTTATTAATACTATTTTCAGTCATTCCTAACTGATGTGACTATATTGCAACAGTAATCTTCCTTAGAGGCACTACATTTTGTATATAATATTAAAAGAAAGAGTTCATATCTATTGTCAAACGTCCTATCATCAGGGGAATTCTCTTCTAAGAAAGGGGAAAAAAATATATTATTTTAGGAGGGGAATGGTACCCATATTCGGCCCCAAAAATGGCCAAACGAGTGCCCTGAATGAAATGCAATGGACTCACCTTTAACTTTAAAATATTTCTAATCCATTTTTCTTTTGATCCGACATAAAATAATCCATGCAACATAATTTGAACACCAAGTTATACACACAAGTTTCAAATGGGTACCCATGTCTGCAATATTTTGTCACCTGATCAGGGTACTCTTCATTTTGAAAACCAATATGCAGGTTTTCTGAGAACTTAAACCTTCTTAGGTATGTTTTTATGAACTTTATCAAAAATGGATATGTTAATGATTAAATTAAATTCATAAATACGCAAAATTTTGATCTTGATTCTCAAAAATAACCACCTGCTCTGAACTTCTATATGACGCAGGCACGTGTCCAGGTGGGGGGCCAGGGGGCCCGGGCCCCCCCAGCTGGCTGGCTAGTTACGATTTTTATTACTATGGGCCCCTCAATTAACAAATTTATACACCAGCGCAACTGGCTTGATTTGACAGGAATACACAGGCTAAAGAGCCATAAAACCGTGTCCAGTAGTGGAAATTAGCCCCAGGCATGTCACAGGTAAAAGTTTATCTGTGCATGCTTCATTGATCGCTTGATCGGTACTTGATTGGGTAGTGGAGAAACTATTATGTTTTTTACTCTTTGGAAGTGTTATAAAATGATCATTACATTGTTGGTTTTGTTAAGTAAATCATAAAATGAATTTGAAAATTGAAACATTATGATGGTTGTATTTTGTTTTTACATTAAGGCACATTTCCCAAATTTATTAAATTGATACATATTTATCCTATCTTTTTATTTTACAACAATTATGAATTTGAAACTACTGTATCAGTTTTACTCTTTTGGGTCCAATAACCTTACTTAAAAACTCTCATAGTTTTAAAAATAGTTTCTCAGTAAATCTTACAAAACGTATCTAAAACTCGTTACTTATGAGAGGTTTTATACATAAAAATATTTAATATGTGCTGTGATGTTATAGTTTGTACAGTCAAAGAAGTATAAAATACACATCTATTTATTTTTATAGATCTTTGGTACAGTTAAGAGTTCATTGTCATTTGAAATCTGTGATGTATATAGTAATTGTCATAATACTTCGTTTGTTTTGTTGGAAATCTAAAAACATTTGGCCATTTTGCAAATAGGATACCTTTAATAATTAGACTAGCCACTAGACTGATAATTACGATATTTCTATAATTTTTTCTTTTTTATGTTCATAGAGACAAAAGCCAGTCTATTCTAGAGATTTTCTAAGAGGACTGATGTTAAAATTGTAATATTGGACATAGTATATAGACTGGCTCAGTTCACTACATGAAATCATAAAAATGTGAAAAAAAAAACATCATAGTCTAGGAGCTAGTCTACTTAATAATCATCTTAAAACTTCAACATTTTTTTTCAACTGGGTATCATACAGAAAAATAAGTCCATAAACTGTGACTGTACAATCATACATACATTGAAAAGGCTTGATGAAATGATTAAAAAGTAGACTTTTCCTTAAATGTATAATACATTCATGCATCCTTAAAGGTGTTTCAGGCAGCAGGAAAATGCATCTATTCATGTGCCATATTAAAAAATTTTCAAAATCGGGAGGGGGTGTCCCTCCCGAACCCACCCCAGGTTGGGCCCCCCCAGCAATCAAATCCTGCACACGGGCCTGTGACGTCATCAGTTTCTCACGAGACTGTGCGAGATATTGCGGTTTGACATTGGTTAGTTAACCAAATGGTATTATGCCATAACTTAATGGACGTGACCATCAGAAAATAAAAACAGCATCAGTTAAATTATGATAGCCAGAAGCCCAGAACTAGTCCTAACATTAGACAAGCTTACTGTCGCTGAGTGGCTGCTTTTTAATTTCTGACTTTTGCAGCCACTGCGACATTACAGTTTGACCGTCACAATATAAAACAAACTGTATACGTCGGATTAGTTCGACTGGTCCTAACATATATTTGATGCCTCTTCAATACTTCCGTAATCCTAGTCTATCCTCATAGGTCAGAGACCACCAATTCAAACAAGTACAGGGAACTTACTGGGAATGAGGTAAGTGTATACCTGGGAATAAGGTAGCATTTGTGCATTCTGATTGGTCAGTCATGTAAACAAACCCAAGAAGTGATTATTTTTTTCAAAATGGAATATTTTTACTGCATTTACAGTATTTCATTATACATTTTGACAAAATTTGCTACATTTTATGTGTATTGAAAAAAAGTTTCATCAAATGAATTTCTCCCGCCATGTAAACAGGGGGTCATCTCATTCACACGAAAATTACTTAAATAAAGTATCACTATTCATATGTTTTTCGTCCGATATTTTGGTGGAACTAAGATAGTTCTTGAAAAAAATGTGGTTGGATATACATGTTTCGATATATGGAAGGATGTACACGCCATAATGTTATAATGGAAGTCTATGGGAAAACAATTGGTGTTCTCTACCCTATAGGGTTGTCTAGGAATACGGAACTTCCATAATCCTAGAATCGGAGGCTAGGATTACGGTACCGTAATCGTAGCCACTGCTAAAAATTAACCTGAAGCTATTTTCTGACAAGCACAAGTAAAGAAGCTCAACAAGTCATAACTAACACACTGTTTTCTAGACTAACAGCATCCATTCATAACCATGAACGATTGCTTAGGAGTAACGTTTATATTCAGAACTACACACATATCCGAAAACTATTAGCCGAAAACTATAATCTGGTTCTTATGTTCTGACCTTACGAGCCGCAGGTTAAAATGTATGTAATTCGTCCGCTGTAAAGTTGTGACTAAATTTAAATAAGAGAAGTAACCTGAGCCTTTCAAACATACTTTCTGTGTCAAACAAATGTTGTTGAACGCCTTCTGATTGTCCAGAAATGTTCAATAATATCTGGTCGTCCCCGGACTGGGAGCCATGGGCACAGTGAAAAATTTGACCAATTAAAGGGTCAAATACCACCAATTATTTTTGTATTTTGTGTAGAGTTATGGTTATCAAGAAAAAGCTTCATATAGCTTTTTTTTACATGCATTGCAGTGAATTTTATCAAATTGTATACTCAGCTACTGCATAAATGGGTGCCTGGTGTTTTAATGGGAACACGCCTGACTGTCAAACCAGAGGTAAGGGTTCAAGAAATTCCTGAAACATTCTCGAGTGTCTCCCATCCAAAAAAGGATGATATTACTGGTTCCTAAGCAGAAAGAAGGCTTCGCCTGTATTATTAATAAAATTAGCGAAGCTCTAGGTTAAGTTATCCAGACATGGGTGAACTAAATTACTAGCTATTTAAATTACTACACTCCTTCATAACTTTGAAGATTATGTGTAGGCGCTGAATAAAAAAATATAGTGTTTTTACATATATCAAGTTTGTACATGTGCCAAAACAATAAAACTTTCCAAATTTTACATTATTAAAACTTTGTACATTGGTAGCTGTTTAAAGATTGAGGGCAGATCTATTAGAACAACAGAACAAAGAATTTATTCAGATTTAAGCATTACAGCTTATCATCTATATGAATTATAATCACGAGAAGGTAAAAATTCTAAAACCGTTTGCACACTTTAAACAGGAATGTTGATCATGTCGTCTCTTAAAAGGAATGCTTTACTAATGTATAAATTGATAGATGATGTAATAATGTCTAAACAGTTCTAACAGTTTGAACATAATTGGCCTCTGCGGATAAAATGATTGAATATACTGCTGTCTCAAACGTCTATATGCGTCACAAACCAGCACAAAATGACCTCCAAATCACTTTTCGTGCAAAGTACACATTTACGTTCTGCTCTTGGTATATTATGCCTCCCTTGTTCAATTTTCAGTTTGTGCGAGGACAATCTAAGTTTTGCTAGAGTGTGTCTATGTTTTTTATTACATTTGTATTTATAATTGAAAGATAGTCTCAAACTCTGTTTTGATGGAGTGAAACAAAGTCATCGAACTTGCGCTTTGTAGCCCTTCTCGCCATTGGGATTTGTATATGTCTTTTAGCCGTATTTTCAACACATCTGAAAAGTTGTCAACGTTTCTAAATAACCACACCTCGTTAAAACCAGTTGTTTCCAATAATTTCTTTAAACGTGTTAGCCAGTTTTGTGAATTACGTTCACACATGTTTAACATTTCAACAAACAAAACATACAATATATTATTTACATTATAACTATTATTTAATTTCAACCAATATTTTACCCTTTTAACTTGTCTATTGATGATGAGGGGATACAGTCTCGCCATACAGTGCCAGGTTGTTCGTAGACATTTTCACATTGAGTGTCTGTTTGAGGAACTTGCGGTGTACCCGCTCGATTTTATCCGCTTGAGAGAAGCCCCAGATTTCCGAGCAGTAGTTCAATATTGATGTTACAAAAGAGTCAAACAGGTCAAATGATATCATGATTAGAACAGGCACAGTGACAAAAGCTTTGAAGGAGTCAACTGTGACTGCTGTATGTGCGACAGCGGGCAACATGTTCCACTGACCTACTGTTCTTGGGAAAAAATGTATATCTATAAGAATCGTATATGTTACCATGTCCATGCCGTGTTCCTGAATCAGCTGGTATTAATAAATAAATTCTTTTCCGGATATTTAGCTACTACATGATGGACAAATTTAAAGAACATTATTAAACGGGCTCTAGTTCTTCTTATCTGTAATGGTCGCCAATTCAAATTTGTTATCATATCAAAAACTGAGCTTGAATTACAATAGCGATCATGGACAAATCTAGCAATCTATTGCAATTAGTAATCTCTTAGGAGGACCTGTATTAATCGTAACTAGATAATCGATCGTAATCAGCTGTAATCAATTACAATAAAATGCTGATCAAAAAGGAGCCGAGGTCTTACCTGTTTTATAATGTTGTTTTAATCTTTAGCCTGCTAAATATCTAAAATGGAAGTTCCATCATTCAAATTGTGCAGTACCATTTATGATTCGAAGGGGATGTTCACTGAAAATTTACTGACTGAATATCGAACAGTGCAGACCATGATCAGCCTGCACTGTGAAGGCTGATCTTGGTCTGCACTGGTCACAAAGGCAGATTCACTTGCCGCCAGCAGGCTATATATACAGGTTAATGCTCTGTTTTGCAAAGCTTGAAAATGATCAACTGGTTGATCAATGACAACTCTAATTCTAATACTAAAATACTTTAAAATTGTGAGTACTTTCTTGATATTTTGCGTACGCTTTGAACTTTAATTATGTTGTTTTCATTTCAAAATTTCAACAAAATCTAACAATGACGTCATATAAATATGCCCATATTAATTACGACTTAATTCGACCCATTTTTGCAAAAGTTACAAAATGCACTTAAATGTTCGTCTGAATGTATGCTTAATTAAAAAAACGCATTTAGTCATTTTTAAAATGTTGACAAAATAGCAAATGGTGGGTTAGCTGTTTCCTTTTCAGTATAAATTACGATACGCAAATAATCTTTTAAAAAGAATAATGTTTGAAGATGTAAAGCTTGATGATTTCTTTCGTTCTAGTTGGAAATAAAATAGAGCAATTTTCTTACAAAATGAAGGAAATGCAGTTTTATAAAAATCTTAAAATAAAAAGAAAAAGTGGAAACTCCACAAGTCGCCCAACACGACAAAAATGAAAATGTTGCAGGCTCGGTTTGATTGAGCAGAACTCAACATTTACACATGCTACAAGTACACAAAAAAAAACAATTTAGAGACATCCGCAGATGTGTTCATACGGGGATGCACATGGAATCAATGATACACTAGCGTGTTATTCCATATAAAGCAGCGTATGGTCCCCAGTTGAAATAATGGGTTTGCCCTAAACGAGAAAACAAACCCCGCCATTTTGTTTTATGCTATCATTGAAACAAAACAACTGCCCATTTATCCAATATTGCAATGTTCGTTTTTATGGTGATTTTAAAAATTCTTTAATTCACTTAAATGAAAAGAGAGATGTATAACGTAGATATGACATTAAAACAGTGTTTCTTTTCACTTGAACTCATCATTGTTTACTTTTAATTGGAAGCATCTATGTTCGTTTGTTTTAATGTGACTTTTCCTTTTGGACTTTTGTCCTTTACAGCCAGACCTTTTTTTTTATCATTTTGGGAATGTCACCAGCACCAATGGAATTGGGAAAATAATCTCGGAAATTGTCTTAATTGGGAAAATTTGCAAATTAGCCAAAATATACATACAAATTAGCAACATTATTTTAAAACCGCTAGAACCCTAAAAGGTAACACTCATTTGGGAATTTTAAATTCAGAATTGGAAAAAAAACATACTTTTTTTTGCTTTGGGATTACCTCCTTTTACAGTGGGGTGGGCTGAGCCCTGACAGCTGATCTAACAAAATATACAAGCGCACACGCACGCACGCACACACATAAGTATGTGATATGAAATAGAAATGAAGGAGAACATTGACCAGTCAGTACAGGTCATAGGAGGTGACCTGGTAGAATTCCAACTATTTTGAAAATGTCTGAAGTTCGAGGCGCTATGTATACTGTCAGTAGGGTGTATAATTATATGACATACGGTTGTGAATATATAGGTGTTGACGTGTTAATGAGATCAAGTCATAAAGTCTTAGGTAGTCCAAGGGCTCATTGCATGCCAAGGAAGGTCACTTGGTAATATTCAAATGTAGAAATTATTTTGATCATGTCTATAAAGTTTTCGACCCTTTTACCAACACACATTCTCGTATCATACATGGTCGTAAGTGTATAGGCCGGGATGTTGTTCAAATACTGCACCAGAGTTAGCGCTAGTAATAGGGCAATGTCATAGATGATCGGGTAGTGTCCAAGCTTAGAACTGCTTTCACCATATGACTTTGTCTGGAAGGGTTTCGAGACGGTTCGAGGTCCTGCGACTACGACATACACCTGTATCATAGTTTAATTGTCCTATAAGTATGGGTCCTTGTAATAAATACTAGTGTTAAATTCTTTTGTTTCCGAGCATTTTACAATGAAACGGTTGTATTACTTATAGAAAGTGCTGTAACACTACGTAGAAGAGTGGGGGTCAGTCACTCTAGGTTTAAGTTATATAATGACATTAAAAAAATAGTAGGAAATTTATCAGAGTTTGAGGCCCTTGTAGAAAGTGGTACCGTAGATTATTGAATAGCTGAAAATGTTTACCTTTTGCCTATAATAATTATCATGCTTACATTATGATGTCTTCACACGTAACATTGATTTTACATACAAAGATTAAAACAAGAGCACCGCCTGACGCCCATCTGATTTTTTTTTGTATAATAGAAAAATTGTCCAACCCATGATTTTCTAAGCCCAAAAAGGGCCATAATTCTTGCAAAAAGCAGGATGGAGTTATGTTTCTTGATGTACAAAGTCAGCTTATGATGGTGAACAAGTGTTGCAAGTTTCAAAGCAATAGCTTGAATAGTTTAGGAGAAAAGCTGACCTAAACATAAAACTTAACCAATAAATCTTATATTTTCTAAGTCCAAAAGGGGCCATAATTCTTGCAAAAAGCAGGATGGAGTTATGTTTCTTGCTGTACATGGTCAGCTTATGATGGTGAACAAGTGTTGCAAGTTTTAAAGAAATAGCTTTGATTGTTTATGAGAAAAGCTGACCTAAACATAAAACTTAACCAAGAAATCTGATTTTCTAAGTCCCAAAGGGGCCATAAATCTTTCAAAAAGCATGATGGAGTTATGTTTCTTGCTGTACAGGGTCAGCTATTGATGGTGAACAAGTGTTCCAAGTTTCAAAGCAATACCTTTGTTAGTTTAGGAGAAAAGCTGACCTAAACATAAAACTTAACCAGGCAACGCCGACGCCGACGCCGATCAAGTGATAACAATAACTCATCATTTTTTTTCTTCAAAAAATCAGATGAGCTAAAAATGAATAACGGCATTAGACAAGTAATGGCTACATATTTTTCAGTAATGTAAACAAATTACAAGTATGCATTTTTTCACGATTCTTTAACATGAACATGACTTTTGGCCTTTATTTTCAAGTATTACATCGATTCCTGTCTTATAAAGTCTTTCCAATAAGGTTTACTGTTTCCATTACCTATCATGAACAGACTCGATCACAACTTTGCTTTGTTGTATTCTGTGCTTCCAAGGGATCTTCTTTTCAGTATAGATGATATTCAGTGCCGAAGTGCCTACCATATATACATATACGTTTAAAAACATACAGACTAATGTCTAAAACTAATAATGATGAAACTATTATGCCTATATTTCGATTTTCACTCGAAAGTAAAATTTGACCAATAATATCAGGTTTGACCTTGACACACATTTGATGGTCTCTTCATCATAATCGGACCTGCAGTTTTAACATTGCCTGATATTGTATACATTAAATGGTGAACATATGTCAGTGATTAACAATTACATGAAATTTTTAAACAGATAAAAATGAACATGATTATTTTAAGTATTTTAATACTAAAAAATAAGCTTTGACTTTTTATATCAGGATTCACTTTTACATGTTTGTGTATATTGTCTGTCATATACAGATTAAATAAATAAACATCAGTGAAAAAACTAATAATGACCAACTTTTTGAGCGATGGTTCTCTTGTTCTATGTAAGTTTTGATTTTTTCCAAGTAGGCCATTTTGTGAAGGTGTATTTCTCTTGGCTTTTGTTTAGTTATTTTTGGTTTTATATGTGATGTTATTTCTACAATGTCATGATCTGAGATGTCGGGAAGCATGCGGATGTTGATAGTGGGGGAATGAATTGATGTTAGATGTTGTGGTGAAGTGTATTATCTGGTATAGTGCTTTTAGAGACCATTTGGACCAAGTTGAAATCCTTAAGAAGATTAATAATATCATATATTTGAGGATAAGGACAGCCATGTTTGGTGGATTGGGTATAAGTTTCACCCCAACAAAAATTAGAGTACAGGATGTGGTAGTTATATTTTTAGCTTAGTTTTAATGCATAGTGAATTGAGAAAAGATCTATATCATTTTCGTGGTGAATTTCTAGGTTTTAGTTTTATTCATTGAGAAAATGTCTACATACGCGTAATTGCTATTGAACGGCTATTTTCATGGGAGCATTTTCAGGGGGTGATATTTTGCAGAACAGATTATTTTTCTTATATGTAACATAACATGTCAATATCTTTTTATCTTTGATAAGAAAACATGTTATACTAAATGACCACATATGGTTTTCCTATCATTAAAATGCTCTAACGTACTGAAAATGAGGTCTCAAGATTTCATTGTTTATATGAAATAAAGAAGGAACTATATTGGTATAATGTAATCACGAAGAACAAGAAGAAAGAATTAGTGGTATTCAACCTTGACCAGGATGAATAGTCTGCGGAGAAAGTGTATATATCACCGGTTGGGCGGCAAATATAAAAAATTGGAATCTGAAAGACTAACGTTCATTGTCCACTTATTCTCTCTCCACTTGTATCGAAAGACCAATTGCTTATATGAGACAAAACAAGATTCATATTATATCAAAGAACAAGAAACATTCAGTTTAAAATGGCAACTGGTAACTGATTTTCTGACTATTCGTACTCAAAAATATTCGATCTATGAAACAGGGACGGAAAAGTTAACCTCTAGAGGTACGGATCCGTACCCCAAGACACTTCCTTTATTTTATAAATGAAAACAGGGCCATTTTTGGACAGAAGTTGGCCGTATTTCTTCTTGACAAAGTTCTTTCTGCCCTCTAGCAGTCTAGATCCCCATGTAGACAAAAATTCCCTTCAAACTTGTTTTGTAGCAATAATCAGGTCCCAGAAAAGTCACAAATTAGTTATATAGCTAGAGTAGCTATAAAACCAATAACAAAAATTGTTCAAAATATGTGTATATTAAATGTAAAATAATTATTATCCCGTTCAAAATTTAATGGTTTATGAGACAGAAGAATAAGACAATCACAAAGAATGGAGATCTATTGACCATTAACACTGCCCAGACAAGCGCCTTCCAGTCATAATCGTTAATGATTGTTGGAAGTATCATGTAGATGTAGATATCGACATTATTGATAAATCCCGTTTTCCGGTATTTCCGTAAATAGGGTCAGGGGGGTCGGCGAGATTAACCGATATAAAGACAGTGTACAATATGAGCGATTATTTTTGCCAGAAGATAAGAATTTATGAAAGATCTTACTTTCTCACAATGGAAATACTATTCTACGACTTCGGCAACATTTTTTTTGCAAAAATAATCTGTTAATCTTGAAAAATGCAAATAATTTCACACCTTCGGTATCGAGCGACGGAAGTGGCAGTGTAGAATAAAAGATAAAATTTCAAAAATAAAGTAAACTTTGAGGATATTTTTGCTATATCTTAATTACAACAATGTTTAATGATAATCTGCAATACTTTTTTTATTCATTTTCTTTGTTTAAAACTTTAAAAAAGGATAATCTAAACACTATTGCTATGTAGCGCAATGGCCGATACCCCCTTCACCGTGAAAACAGGAACGGGCGTTTATTAGTGGTTTATACCGGAAAATGTGATTTTATCCATAATGTCGATATCGAGAATGTAGTTTTAGTTTCAATACATGTTGCAAATTTCTGCGATTAGTCCTTAATAAATTTGTCTTATACTACCATAATTATCACAAGTGAAAGATTCAGTGATGATTTATCGCAAAATACTGCCACAGTTATTGAAAATGTGACTACAAAGATCTTGGATTTGTGTTATTGTCTTTCATCTTATAAACCTTTTGTACGTAATTATGACCATTTTGCATCTTGTTTTGACATATTTTGCATTATTAGTATTGGTTTTATAGCTACTTCTAGCTATATATAGCTAGATTTAGCTATATAGCTAATTTGTGACTTTTCTGGGACCTGATAATGTATGACCCCAGGGTTTTTATGCCCCCGGCATCTACTGATGCAGGAGACATATAGTGATTGTACTGTCCGTTCGTTCGTCCATACGAGGTTAACCAGATGGGACCGTTTGTCTAGCATCAATACCCCTTACTAGAATGACTTGATACTAATGCAGATGTAACCTGTGACCATTCCTCATCTTCAGACATCACCTGACCTCAGTTTGACCTTGAACTTGACCTTGTTTTGGACTTAGGTTGCTTTGTATCAAAAAGGATGCCACTGGGGGCATCAAGTGTTTATTGAACGCAGCTTTTTGTTTCTTGCTGTTTTGGGAACATAGCCTATACCCCCAAAATTGGGAATTTTGACGCATAAATGTTCCAAATTGGGAATTATTTAGTCCCATAGGATATAGTAAGGATGTGTTTAAGCACTTCCTCATACACTTGTTTCACACTGTACAACCTCTTTAACATACTTCAATTCCAAAATTGTCCATAATTTGGTCAATGTTTGTGCAATTTTGATGAAATTTTTTTCAGCATGGGAACTTTTGCACACATTTTGGGAAAAATACATACTTTTTTGCATTGGGAATATAGCCAAATAACAGCAATAGAAACGGCCAAAAAAAGCCCCCTGGACCCCACTCAGATTGGTTCACCGATACCGTGGGGTCTTGGCTATTTCTGCTTGGCCTTTTTTAGGAGTTGCCAAAGCTAAAAATAGAAAAAAAAACTGTTAAACAATATCAAATTGACCAATTGATAGATCTTCACCAAACTTGGTGCATGACATTCTTTAGCCTTACTAATTTGGCTTATTAGGATGACTTATTTTGTGATCTGATATTTTATAGTTGTCATTCCTCTAAGCCTTACCCGTATCTGCATTTTACTGTTAGGAGAACGAAGACATTAAAAATCTAAAAATGTCATAATATACTCGTCACACTTACTTGCTTTAATAAATTAAACATAAATATTCATGTAGAAACTTCAAATGGGTTGAATTTAATTCATAATTTTAAATAAGAGACTTAAATCTTTGAAAATATGATGTGACAGGTGCGAGGAGATATCTACATTGACAACGGTTTCAATAAACAACAGACTGCCGATTTCACTAAATTGCAGAAACAAAACACAAAATATACATTCAGGTGGGCGACTAATTACTGTTTAGACCTCTTGAAATTGATAGATGATAGACCATGAAAGTAAAAATGCCTCAAACATGTCAAAAGCTGCCATCCATATCCTCATGCAGTTTTGAATGTCTAACAAGTCTTACAAGTTTTGTTTTATCTTTTCAGATACAGGCCAAGGTGATGGAGGGTAAGTATGTGCATTCTGTCTGATTTTAATGCCATGTTCAGGGCTTGACTCTAACTCTGCACTTACCCATAAGGCAACTTCAACTATTTTTTTACATGCCTGAAGCCAATTTTTGGTTGCCCAAATGTATGAGATATTGCAATGCAGTATGTATTGCAACAAAAACAGAAGTACATGATTTTCTGAGAAGTATTTCTTTCACTTGCCTGACAGGCAAGTGGGCAACAGTAGTGATGTCAAGGATTTTGCTACTTCTCTGAGATCTTACAAAGCAAAACAGGTATGTCTGTATGGACTTGGGGACTTTTTGATGTGACATCATCACAAAAATGTTGCGAAAACAATCCCATGTTCACCCTACAAATTTTGTTATAAATTCTTCTCTAGACTGGTGACAAAAGACAAAGAGTCCTACATTGATAAATCAATTAACAGCCTGAATACATGTTTAATATTGACAATTTGTATATAATAATGATAAAATATATTAGATATTAACAGCTTTAATACATTAATGATGTTCACATAATATGCTGGTTGTTGTATTTTTTATTACTTTTTTTTTTTTTCAGGGATAATAATATCCAAGTATTTGTGAGAATCCGGCCTCCAGGGCCTGATGAACCAGCTTACACGAGAGTAGTCGATGTTGATCCTAATAACTCCCAAATTATTCTGAGACAGGAGCCAAATCCTCGCGTATTTGCATTTGATTATGTGGCAGATACTGACTCTAAACAGGTTTGTATTATACCATATAATATGATGACTTTTGTTGTGCTCAAGTTTTGTAGTTGTAAGTCAGATTGGAAAAAAAACCCACAAGGCTACACATGTACAGTCAGACCAACTGTGATGACTCAGTCAGGAGATTGTCTCAGGTACTGTTAGATACTGTGAAATCATTAACATTTGTGGGTGACTAATTTTCATGGATTTCGTGGTTGAGTCAATCCACGAAATTTAATCCAAACGAGCAAGGAAAATTCCCATTCATAATTATTATGTTCAAAACTTGAAATCCATGAATTCATATCCCCACGAAATTGCCGCTTTGACTAAAACACGAAATTTTATTCCCACAAAATTAAATGATTTTACAGTACTTGGTGATACACGCGATAATTCCACATCTCTGTGGGGTTTTGAACCAAAATAAGGGAGAGCTGGCACAGTGACGAGAGCCAAGTGATTCAAAGTCAGCAAACGTAACCACTCTGCCACAGAGATCCGTCGGATTCAGACCAATTTGGTTCATGTGCGACTGTTTACAAGTCATTTTTAAATTTAATTTTATTTACCTCAAAGTGGCGTGTATTTAATTTATTTATAAGAAGGGAATTTTTTACAGTAATTTTTTAGCAGCAATGAATATTTGTGCAAGTTGTGCCAGTAGAATGCTGTTACATTTTGCTTTTTAATTATGTTCCCTTCAAGGAAGAGGGGGTGTATTGTTTTGCTCATTGTCCATTGATAGGCCCATAGACTAGTTTCTGATCAATAACTAGAGAATGCATGGTCTCACAATGGTCAAACTTACTAGGATGGCTATCTTTGGTCAGTAGATGAGCCCTGTATTTTTGAGCATCAGTAGGTCGAAGGTCAAGGTTACATTAGCCTCTAGACCAAAATGGTTTTGGCTCAGTAAGTAAAGAACGCTTTGACCAGTTTTCATATTTCATCCGATGATTGCCTATGGTTAACACATGTCTCTATTGTTTCTGAGGTCAGTTGTTCAAAGTTCAGGGTCACAGTGACCTTGAGGCTAAAAATGGTTTTGGCTTGTAACTTGACAACCCTTTGGCCTGGTGCATTTAAACTTCAGAGGATTATTGCCTATGGTCAGTAGATGAGACTTACAGTTGTTGGGGTCAGTAGGTCAAATATCAAGGTCACAGTGACCTTGAGACTGAAAACAGTTTCCACTCATTAATTTAAGAATGCTTTGGCATATAGTCCACAAACTTCATTGCATGATTGCATGTGGTTAGTAGACTGCCATTATACTGTTCACTAAGGACGAGTGGATTTTATTTTGGCAACTAGTCCTGCAGGATGAGTGTTGGGAAAAAATAGTTAACATTCCTGAATATGACATTGTTACATTGCTCATAATTATGCTGATATCGGTTGAATCGGTAGCATCTCTGTTCCTTATTTTCATATTCATCAGAGATTTGACTTGTATTTTCGTAAGTTTTCTAACTGTATTTTCATAATACCAAATATAAATTTTTGAAATGAATTTTCGTCAATACAAAGTTTAAGAAAAGCAACACTGGTCTGCCAGTTATTACCTTTAAAATGCAATTGACTATTATGATGATGTCCATGTCTTTCTTTTATTAGGAGACAATTTTCTCTGTGCTGGGAAAGAAGGTGATAGAGAACTGTATTACAGGCTACAATGGAACTATATTTGCTTAGTAAGTTACCTTTGTGTGAAATTGAAATATACCCTGTAAGTTATGACCTGTGCTTTTTATGTCTAGGTTGGACTTTTGAAGAAAATTGAAAGATAGCCATTAAACATTTTCAATGTATCAACTTTGTTACCGTAGTTGAGAATTGTTTTATAAACTGTGACCTTTTCCATTTAACCTTTAGCCTGCTAGTGGCAAGTGATTCTGCCTTTGCGACCAGTGTAGACCAAGATTAGCCTGTACATCAGTGCAGTCTGATCATGGTCTGCACTGTTTGCTATTCAGTCAGTAAATTTTCAGTGAACATCCCTTATTAATAATAAATGGTACTGCCCGAATTGAATGATGGCCCAGTCCATTTTAGAAATATAGCAAGGTAAAGGTTAAACAAAATGAATGTCTCTACAGATCTGAAGCATGGAACTGAGATACTTCGTTTTATATCCAATTTTAACCCTTACCCTGCTAAATTTCTAAAATGAACTTGTCCATCTTTCAATTTGGACAGTACCATTAACTTTTAAAAGGGGTGCTTACCAAAAAGGTACTGACTGAATGGCGAACAGTGCAGATCATGATCAGACTGCACAGATGTGCAGCCTGATTATGCTCTACACTGGTCGCAAAGACAGAACCAGTGAATTGTGTCCAGCATGGAAAGGGTTAAGTTCTTTTTTTTTTGTGGCAAGCAGCAAGCAGCAAATTGAAAAAGAATGAAGTAGTTTTATATTGATCTTTTTTAGCACCATGTTACTATATATATACATGAATCTTACATGTAGGAGATTATCAATGCAAACTAAATGATGACTTTTCCATGAAAAGTAATCCTCCCTGAATGATTTATTTGTATCAGTCATCATGTGATAATTTTAATGTGTGTGATAAAAATTTGCTCTATTTTTAACATTTTTCAGTGGACAGACCGGGTCGGGCAAAACATTTACAATGATGGGTAAGAGTTTTTTAAAAAATTTCTTTGGCAGTGCTGCATAACCATGGTATGAAATATACCTTTTCCAAAAGCATAGATATAAGTAGCAAAGATCAGTTTGTAACTTGAAACATATTTTATCTAAAGATTTTTCGTTACCAAGAATTTCTGTAAGATTCATTAGTAACCAATACTTAAAGCACTGGAAATGTAACTGAAAGATTTGAAAAATGTTTAGAGAAATGTACATTAAAGGATGGAGAAATACACTAAATAATGTATTGAGAATGAATTTGTATTTGTAACTTTCAGGACCATCGGAAGATGCTGACAACTTTCAGCATGAATTGCGTGGTGTGATTCCTAGGAGTTTTGAATATTTATATAACCTCATCGCCAGGGAAAAAGAGTTGGTTAGTGTTGATATACATGTTGGTCTTTGTTATATTTGTTTTACTCTTACTGACCGGCTATCCATTCAGTAAGTGTTTTATTACATGTCATCATCAGAAATTAATTTTCACAATTAAATTTTTAACTTATTAACCTAGTAAAAACGGAAATATGTGTTAAAAATCATAGGTACCTGGGCTTGATCTGTCCCATATGTCTTTAAATTATAGTACCACTTTCTGTCACAAAGAAAACAATTAAGGGGAACCCGTTTCTTGGGAGTTTCCTCCGCCATGTTTACCGATCATCACGTGATGAACAATGGTCACGTGAATGTTGTGTTGGCAGTGATCAGTGAGAGTGAACGGCAAGGGAGATCACTGCGTAGAAGTTTGATAAATGTGTAGCTTGTTAATATCATGATTTACCAGAAGATTATAATACATATAATATGTTTCTTGAGTCAGTTACTCAACATCTCTTATTGTACCCCCCGACAACAAAGTTGTAAGGGGGGTATACTGGTTTCAGGTTGTCTGTCTGTCCGTAGACGCAATCTTGTGCGCACCATCTCTCCTTATCCCCTTGACAGAATTTAATGAAACTTCACACAAGTGATCAGTACCAACAGTAGTTGTGCATGGGGCATGTTAGGTTCTTTTAGAAAAAAAATTTGCAGAGTTATGGAACTTTGTTTTTTTGTTACTATACTATATACATAGACACAATCTTGTGCGCACCATCTCTCCTCATCCCCTCGACACAATTTAATGAAACTTCACACAAGTGATCAGTACCAACAGTAGTTGTGCATGGGGCATGTTAGGTTCTTTTAGAAAAAAAATTTGCAGAGTTATGGGACTTTGTTTTTTTGTTACTATACTATATACATAGACACAATCTTGTGCGCACCATCTCTCCTCATCCCCTTGACAAAATTTAATGAAACTTTACACAAGTGATCAGTAACAACAGTAGTTGTGCATGGGGCATGTAAGATTATTTCAGAAAAAAAATTTGCAGAGTTATGGGACTTTGTTTTTTTTGTTACTATACTATATACATAGACACAATCTTGTGCGCACCATCTCTCCTCATCCCCTTGACACAATTTAATGAAACTTCGCACAAGTGATCAGTAACAACAGTAGTTGTGCATGGGGCATGTTAGGTTCTTTCAGCGACAAAAATTGCAGAGTTATGGGACTTTGTTTCTTGTTAACATACTATGTACATACAGTCTGCATATGCAATCTTGTGCGTGACTAATCTACCAAACCTTTGCACACAATTTAATGAAACTTCACACAAGTGATCAGTACCAACCCTAGTTGTGCATGGTGCATGTTACATTCTTTTAGATAAATATTCTGCATAGTTATGGGACTTTGTTTTTGTACCCCCCGACAACAAAGTTGTAAGGGGGGGTATACTGGTTTCAGGTTGTCTGGCCGTCTGTCCGTAGACGCAATCTTGTGCGCACCATTTCTCCTTATCCCCTTGACAGAATTTAATGAAACTTCACACAAGTGATCAGTACCAACAGTAGTTGTGCATGGGGCATGTTAGGTTCTTTTAGAAAAAAAATTTGCAGAGTTATGGGACTTTGTTTTTTTGTTACTATACTATATACATAGACACAATCTTGTGCGCACCATCTCTCCTCATCTCCTTGACACAATTTAATGAAACTTCACACAAGTGATCAGTACCAACAGTAGTTGTGCATGGGGCATGTTAGGTTCTTTTAGAAAAAAAATTTGCAGAGTTATGGGACTTTGTTTTTTTGTTACTATACTATATACATAGACACAATCTTGTGCGCACCATCTCTCCTCATCCCCTTGACACAATTTAATGAAACTTTACACAAGTGATCAGTAACAACAGTAGTTGTGCATGGGGCATGTTCCGTTCTTTCAGAAAAAAAATTTGCAGAGTTATGGGACTTTGTTTTTTTGTTACTATACTATATACATAGACACAATCTTGTGCGCACCATCTCTCCTCATCCCCTTGACACAATTTAATGAAACTTCACACAATTGATCAGTAACAACAGTAGTTGTGCATGGGGCATGTTAGGTTCTTTCAGCGACAAAAATTGCAGAGTTATGGGACTTTGTTTCTTGTTAACATACTATGTACATACAGTCTGCATATGCAATCTTGTGCGTGCCTAATCTACCAAACCCTTACACACAATTTAATGAAACTTCACACAAGTGATCAGTACCAACCCTAGTTGTGCATGGTGCATGTTACATTCTTTTAGATAAATATTCTGCATAGTTATGGGACTTTGTTTTTGTTACTATACTGTATACATACAGTCTATATACATACAGTCCACATAATTATGCAATCTTGTGTGCATCAAATTGCAATGTACTGTGTCAGTGGATGCGGGGGGTACATTCATCACCTTTAGTGATAGCTCTAGTTTGTTACTATACTGTATACATACAGTCTATATGCATACAGTCCACATAATTATGCAATCTTGTGTGCGTCAAATTGCAATGTACTGTGTCAGTGCATGCGGGGGGGTACATTCATCACCTTTAGTGATAGCTCTAGTTCATATGGGAAAATTTAATAATAATACAGAAGTTTGTGACATTGTTTAGGTATTAACTAAAATGAAGAAACTTTGATATTTCAGCATGGTGATAGTAAAGAGTTCTTGTGTAAGTGTTCCTTCCTAGAAATATACAATGAACAGATATTTGACCTCTTGGAACCATCGTCTAATTCTCTGCATCTACGGGAGAGCCTGAAGACTGGGGTATATGTGTCTGGCCTATCTGAACAGGTGGTTGCTGATGCTAGCGAAGCATATGAGGTAGGTCTGAACTTCAAACTTGATAGCATGACTGGTCTATGAAGTAGACGATCCCCTTTTTTAGCTCACCTGAGCCAAAGGCTCGTGGTGAGCTTTTGTGGCTGCTCAATGTCCGTCGTCAGTCGTGTATCGTCCTTCAACATTTTCTAAAAAAATCTTCTTCTTGAAAACCACTGCACAGAATTACACCAAACTTCACAGGAATGATGCTTGGGTTGTCCCCTTTCAAAATTGTTCAAAGACTTTAAATCCATGCAACCAAAAGGAAAAACTTTAAAAATCTTCTTGTCCAAAACCGCAAGGCGTAGAGCCTTGATATTTGGCATGTGACATCATCTTATGGTCCTCTATGAAGATTGTTCAAATTGTACCCCTGGGGTGAAGAGAGGCCCCACCCCGGGGGTCACAAGTTTTACATAGGCATGTAGTAAAAAAATTTAAAAGTCTTCTTGTCTAAAACCACAAGACCATGGCCTTTGATATTTTGTATGTAGCATTGCCTTGTGGTCCTCTACCAAAATTGTTCAAATAATGCCCCTGGGTTGAAAAGAGGCCCTGCCCGGGGGTTCTCAAGTTTTACATAGACTTAAATAGGAAAAAAACTTTAAAAATCTTTTTGCCTGAAACTGCAATGCCTAGGCTTTTGATATTTTAAGTATGTTGCCTTTCCTTATGTTTCTCTACCAACATTGTTCAAATTATGTCCCTAGCTTGGAAAGAGGCCCTGCCCTGGGGATACCAAGTTTAACATAGACTTATATAGGAAAAAAAATTAATGGTCTTCTTGTCTGAAAGTTCATGGCCTAGGCCTTTGATATTTGGTATCATTGCCTGGTGGATCTCCAGTTTGTTCAAATTATGCCCCTAGGGTGAAAAGAGGCACCGCCCTGGGGGTCACTTGTTATAATTATGAGTTATATAGGAAAAAATACTTCAAAAATTATCAGATCATATTTCCTAGACTGTTTAATTATAATTACCTGATGACCCCAAGCGATTAGGGATCACTTGACTGTGACCTTGACCTACTGACCTACTTTCTTGTTTTTTAAGATACAGTCCTGAAATTTGGATGACATGTACAGTTTTGCACACTGATCTTAAAACTGACTTTCAGTTCCCATGAATATTACCTACTGACCTACCTTCTTAATATTTTAGCATCAGTTTGCCATTTGAAACATGTGGCTCATATTACTCAGGTGAGTGATCCAGGGTCATCATGACCCTCTTGTTAGGGGGGAAGGTGGGGGAACAGTAAGTCAAGGTCACGGGGAACTGAACCTTGAAAACAGTTTCCACTCAGTATTATCTCCTCTTAAACCACCATGCCAATTTTGATGACACTTCACAGGGATGTTCCATGGATGTTCTTCTTTAAAAATTGTTCAGAGATTTGAATTCCTTACAGACATCTGGTTGCCATGGCAACTGAAATGAAGAACTGTAAAAATCTTCTTGTCTAAAACCATAGATCATAGGGCTTTTGTATTTGGTATGTAGCATCATCTAGTGGTCTTCTACCAATGTTGTTCAAATTATCCCCCTAAGGTCAAATATGGCCCCACCCTTGGCATCATGGTTTACATAGACTTATATAGAGAAAACTTTGGAAATCTTCTTGTCCAAAACCACAGGGCATAGGGCTTTGATATTTGGTATGTAGCATCATCTAGTGGTCCATTACTAAGATTGTTCAAATTACCCCCCTAGGATCAAATACGGCCTAGCGCTTGGGGTCACATGGTTTATATAGAAGTATATAGGGAAGAACTTTGAGAGCTGTAAACACACACAAAACATGTAATGGTTAAAATGAAATGCATGTATGTTACATTTATTTACAGTGAGGCTGAAGAAATCTGAAATAACCCTTAACCTTTTTCATTTCTAAAATGGACTGGTCCATCTTTCAATTTGGACAGTACCATTTATTATTTGAAGGGGTGTTCACTGAAAATTTTACTGACTGAATAGCAAACAGAGCAGACTATGATCAGCCTGCACATCTGTGCAGGCTATCTTGGTCTGCATTGGTCGCAAAGGCAGAATCACTTGCCGCCGTAGATATGCTTTTCATGTGTGTCATTATTTCAGGTATTAAGTTCCAGTTGGATGAACAGAAAAGTTGCGTCTACAGCAATGAACAGAGAGAGTTCAAGAAGCCATGCTGTTTTCACATTACAGATTGAATCAAAGGTGACTTATCTTCTAATTGTTAGGAGACTCATAGCTTTTAATAACCTGAAATTTTGTAAAAATAATTATTTTTCTCATTCTTAAAATTTGGAAAACAAAATTATTTGGATATTTTTCTGTTTCTTTATTTTTTGGAGAGCACATAAAGCTATATAAAAAGGCTAACAATTTAGGGTAAAAAATATGATTCTGGAACATGAGATGTATTGAACTTCCTGCCCAAAAGGACACAGTTTTAATTAATCATTTGATCAGTTATAAAATGATATTTGTTAATTGTGTGTAAGAGGCAGAATAAATTTATGACAAGCATAATTTCCCAAATGATTCTAAAAACTAATGTTATTTTCAGTTCAATCCTTTATCACTGCATAATCTTGTAAATCTGCCCTGATGATAATCCTGAAGCAACTTTACACAAATCGTTGAAAGTAGACAATAAACGTCAAAATATCAGGTGTCGGCATCAGCGTTGGCGTCACACCTTGGTTAAGTTTTTCGTACCAGTCAATATTTGGACAAAACCTTTTGACATATAGCTTTAAAATTTTCTACACAGTTGTGTGGGAGACATTGATTTACTCCTGTCTGTGTGTGTGTGTCCGTGTCCAATAAGTCCTCGACCAATTATGATAACTAGCCAAATCGGCTCGAGCATTTCAGAATTATGGCCCTTGAATTACTGAAAATAACTCTGTAGACAGATGCCAGTGATAACATGTATTGGTGCATGGTTGATTCAGATACATAACTATTCAGATAATTAGGCAGTTGTGGGAGATATGCGCTTTTCTCAAAAGCAGCTCTAGTTGTCTTTGAACTTGGAATATAGGTGGGTGGTGATGAGTTAATTTGAATAGTCCATATTACTCCCCCATCCCTACACCACTACCACTTGTTCTGCAAAAAGAAAAAAAGGAAAAAAAGTTTATTTTGCCTTACTTAGTAATCCAACACCGCTGCTGCACAAAACCCCCAAACCTGCAATCCATTGCCACATTACATGTATTGCCCTGCTGTACAGAGTACTTGTTCTGTTTTGCTTAGCAGCTAAACAGTTTTATTTTTATTTTACACAGGAGTATAAAGGTGGGTTAGAAAACATAAAAACATCGTCATTGAATCTCGTGGATCTTGCGGGAAGCGAACGACAGAAAGACACTGGGGCAAGTGGTCTTCGTCTAAAGGTAAAACAAGCAGTTGTCCTTCTAGCAAGTTCTAGGTGCATTTACAACTTTATTTCTCTTTCTATATAATCTATATACCAGTAACTGACTGATACTCAATCTAGTCTCTGTGGTATAGTGCACTTACATTCATAATGAGGAGGAATATATTTACACTTTCTTGGAACTGTTCATACTGAATGTGATACAAGTTGTGTACACTTTGATTGGTAGTGCTTTATTCAGAATCATTACTTTTTTTTTTCATTGTGTGGAACACAAGTGTAGTATACACTTAGAAAAAAAATTGTGTTTCGATTTACATAGTTTTAGCTTGACTTTATAAAGGATGGAAAGCTATCTTATTCGCAAAGGCAAGTGCCCACAGTTTGATTTAAGTTTTGGTTCACTTTCGCTTTATATCTGAAAAGGATTTGCTTCAAACTTATTACTGTTCCTCTTCATCACCCACATTATATGACACAAGGGCCATACCTCTGGCACCAATATTTCATGAAGTATTTCCCAGTTTTACTTAGAATTTCAGAATTGAAAAAAAAATCACTCTGTCACTTGATGGTTTCCAGATCATCACACACATCATATGATACAAGATGCATAACTCTTGTGCAGTATTTTGTGAATTATGCCCGTGTCTTTATTAGCTCACCTGAGCACACAGTGCTCAGGGTGAGGTATTGTGATCGCTCACCGTCCGGCGTCCGGTCGTTGTATGTCCGTCCGTCCAGCGTCCGGCCACACTTTTCTTTAAACAACATCTCTTCCTAAACCAACAGGCCAATTTTGATGAAACTTCACATGGATGTTCCTTGGATGGTCCTCTTTAAAAATTATTCAAAGAATTGAATTCCATACAGAATTCTGGTTGCCATGGCAACCAAAAGGAAAAACTTTGAAAATCTTCTTGTCCAAAACCGCAAGGCGTAGAGCCTCTATATTTGGCATGTAACATCATCTAATGGTTCTCTATGAAGATTGTTCAAATTATGCCCCTGAGGTGAAAAGAGGCCCCGCCCCAGGGGTCCCAAATTTTACATCGACATATAGGAAAAAAACTTTAAAAATCTTCTTGTCTGAAACCACAAGACCTAGGCCTTTGATATTTGGTATGTAGCATTGCCTTGTGGTCCTCTACCAAGATTGTTCAAATTATTACCCAGGGGTGAAAAGAGGCCGCGCCCCGGGGGGCCCAAGTTTTACATAGACTTATATAGGAAAAAACTTAAAAAATCTTCTTGCCTGAAACTACAAGGCCTAGGCTTTTGATATTTGGTAGGTTGCATTGCCTAGTGGTCCTCTACCAAAATTGTTCAAATTATGCCCCTGGGATGAAAAGAGGCCCTGCCCTGGGTGTTCCAAGTTTTATATAGACTTATATAGGAAAAAACTTTAAAAATCTTCTTGTCTGAAAGTTCAAGGCCTAGGCCTTTGATATGTGGTATGTAACATTGCCTAGTGGTTCTCTAACAAGATTGTTCAAATTATGCCCCTTGGGTGAAAAGAGGCCCCACCCTGGGGGTCATTTGTGTATGAGTTATATAGCAAAAAATACTTCAAAAATTATCTGATCATATTGCCTAGACTGTTTAATTATAATTACCTGATGGCCCCAAGTAATTAGGGGTTACTTGACTGTGACCTTGACCTACTGACCTACTTTCTTGTTTTTTAAGATACAGCCTTGAAATTTGGATGACATATACAGTTTTGCACACCGATCTTAACACTGACTTTCAGTGACCATGAATGTGACCTACTGACCTACTTTCTTAATATTTTAAATCGTGACCTACTGACCTACTTTCTTGTTTTTGAAGTTACAGCAAAGAAATTTGCACCACATGTATAATGTTTGATATAGATTTCAATACTCATCTTGAAAAGTCTCATATTACTCGGGTGAGCGATTCAGGGTCCCTCTTGTCTCTATTATTACTGAATTGGCTTCATTCGAACATAATATGTGCTGCACCATGAGAAAACCAACATAGTGCATTTGCGACCAGCATGGATCCAGACCAGTCTGCGCATCTGCGCAGTCTGGTCAGGATCCATGCTATTCGCTTTCAAAGCCTATTGCAATTAGAGAAACCGTTAGCGAACAGCATGGATCCTGACCAGACTGCGTGGATGCGCAGGCTGGTCTGGATCCATGCTGGTCGCAAATGCACTATGTTGGTTTTCTCTTCGTGTGGCACATATTATAACAGTTGTTTAACATCTTCACCCACATCATATGACATAAGGGCCATAACTTTCACCAGTATGTCATGTAAATACACACTTATTAGAATTGCAGGTTAAAGTTTTGATACACATTCACTATGTCTCTGTTATTACAAAATGGATTTGATTGAGACTTGAAACATTTGTTCGACATCTTCACCTGCATTATATCTGACACAGTCCATGAAGTATAGATGTGTGTGTCATTTTTTTTCTTGGATGGAGGAAGATTGGTGGCACTCGTACTCCTAAATTTTCATCACTTATTATATCACTAGATGCAAAGTATATGGGGGCTATAATGGAGTCATGCATATCCCTCCATCCTTCTTGTTGGCTCCATATCTTTTAAACCATTTGAAAGATTTTTATTAAACTAGCGTCAGTTGTTTACCTCATCAAAGTGACATTCAGAGCTTACAGCCCAGCTTACTAGGTCCAAAGTCAAGGTCACACTTGCAGGTCAAAGGTCAAATAAATTAATATCCATATTGTCAAAACCACTTGGAAGATTTCCATGAAACATTAAATGTTTTCTTCGCCAAGACAATGTGCAAAGGGTTTAACTTGGGTCACTATGTCCAAGGTCGATGTCAATCTTGGAGGTTAAAAGGTCAGATAGCTTAACTTAGTGTATGCTCTGTACCTTCATAATCGCTGGTTAAATTTTCATAAAACTTGCATCATTTATTAACCTCACAAATGAAAGTCAAAGATAATGATCACAATTATGTTCTCAGTGTCAAAGCAGCATCTTTGGTATTAATCCCTGAAAATGATAGTTTTGAATATAACTTCACACATAAACTTGGTATCTTCCCTCTTGTGAAGTCTTAGCGACTCCAGTGAAAGCTCAAGTTTTCTCAGATATGTCCCATTACACTATACAGCGTTTAAATAGTAAAGTATAATGTCATTTCTGACAGCTCGTGTTTGTTTTATTGTAGGAAGCGGGATCAATTAATAAATCATTGTCTAACCTTGGAAACGTCATAATGTCGTTAGTGAGTGCAGCAAGAGATGGCAAGAAGAGATTCATACCTTACAGAGACTCAAAGCTTACCTTTCTCTTACGGGTAAATACATGTTATACTTATAATGGTTATACATTATTATTACTTTAAGGAACTTAGGTAAATGTTTATATGTTAGAATTTTCAAAATGTTTCGCAATGTCTATTATATATGAGAAAACATGAAATCTGTATGATCTGAATTTTTACCTACTTTTTATACGCCTGAAGGGAGGTATTATGTTATAAGGCCGTGTCCGTCTGTCCGTCCGTCTGTTAGCAGTTTTGTTTGTGCTCTGTAACTGTTTAACCTCTTGAAGGGTTTTGAAGAAACTACACAAATGATCACCACATGGAGACCATGTGCAGAGCGCATGTTTTGGATTCAAGGTCAATGTCACACTTAGGAGTCAAAGTTCATACCTTTGGGCGTATATTGCTCTGCATTGTGGTGCTCTTGTTTATAGCATGACAAAATACATAAGAATTTTTCTACATGTTTTCCAGAACGCACTGAAACGTGGAGTTTTTACTTTTTATTAACAGTCACCAACAGGTGAATTTCAAGTTTTAAAAAATGGATAAAAGAAAGCATTATGTAAAATGTTACATCACAGCCAACATTGTATTGTTGAATAATTTCAGGATTCTCTAGGAGGCAATGCCAAGACAAGTTTGATTGCCTGTGTACACCCTGGACACAAGTAAGTTACTTTTGATTTCAGTCATATTTGGTATAAAACAGCAAAATAAAAGCTGAATTGAGCATAGGAATATTTTATTGAGCTGATATTTATTTAGCTCAATTTTGTTCCTCACAGACTGTGAATTCACACTGCACGTCAGTACATGTATTTAAGTATAACAATATTTAGGTGAGAATATAGGGTTCTTTACAATATGTTTACATTCAGACTTCACACAGATCAGCTTATCAATGGACATATATACAGCTTCCATAACTCTTACACTGATCAAAATTATTTCCTTTTCAGTTTCAAAATTATTCCCCTTTCCATACTTCTGGTGAACGTTTTGTATACAAGCTAGTGCTCTGTAGAAGGGTGTTCCATCCTTAGACAACTTTCGTTTCTGTGCATGTAAACATCAAAGTTGCAATTTTCCCATAGTCTGCCAATATGAAAACTGGTTGTTAAGAGTTTCATTTTATTTTGAATTTTTCCAGTAAAAAAAATAAGCACACACATCTTTTTTTATAGACTAAATTGTCTAAGGATATAATGCTTTGAAAACTCAGGATTATATTTAGTTCTATGATGTAGGAAGAAATTGATCTTGTATGCAGATATACCTTAATGTAGTTTATATATATGAATGAACTGTCTTCTTTGAAATTAATGGAGATTGTACAGTGACATACAAAATGCTTGGTCATTCCACTTTTACTCACAATTCTCTTCTCTATAAACTCATTGAACAACTGAAAAAATATCAAAACTTGCTAAATAGATAAACTAGTCAAATGTGGAAAGGTTTTGCCAGAGATCCATGGCCCTTTTTGTGTGAATGAATTCAGTTTTGCTGCTCCCTGTATGCTTTCAGGTGTTTTGGAGAGACACTCTCGACATTGTTGTTTGCAAAGAGAGCGAAGATGATCAAAAATAAGGTAATATTACAATATAAAATCTTCTAGCTTTTTTCTGTTACCAAAAGAAGAGATAACATCTGCTGGGTATTTTTTTTCACTTCCCGATTTAAGAAGAGATAGTTTTAATAAGGCACTTTTATCTTGTAAATAATATTTTTTTCTTCCTTCACAGCTATAGGTTTGAGACATCACTTACCGTAGTAATACACCCATTCACTGTCACTGCCATAGTTTTGACACTTCAGTGGTGGTGTAATACAGCCCTTCACTGTTGCAGGTTTGAAACCCCACTGGGATGTAATATATCCCCTCACTGTTGTTAGTTTGATGCCTCCCTTGAGGGTGTAATACTGCTACTCACTGCTACAGGTTTGATGCACATCCCAGATGTCCTGGTGCTTTCTCCACCATTAAAAGCTGAGAAGTTGTTATATGACCTAAATTGTGCCGGTGTGACTTTAGAACAAATCAACAAATTTACTGTAATACAATGTACAAAGAACTTAGTTATTAAGCAACAGTTTTATTGTTTTCTTCTGTTTACCTATTGTTGACTGGATTGTAAAGGAATATTCTTATTATATACTCGACATCACTAATCCCGCGTCATCACTAATTTCGCGGTATTTGAGTTGCGCCACCTACGTGGTGTTTACATGTCAAGTTTGTGACCTTTTTAGCTCATCTGATTTTTTGAAAAAAAATGAGTTATTGTCATCACTTGAGCGGTTGTCGGCGTCGGCATTGCCTGGTTAAGTTTTATGTTTAGGTCAGCTTTTCTCCTAAACTATCAAAGCTATTGCTTTGAAACTTGGAATACTTGTTCACCATCATAAGCTGACCCTGTATAGCAAGAAACATAACTCCTTCTTGCTTTTTGCAAGATTTATGGCCCCTTTTGTACTTAGAAAATATCAGATTTCTTGGTTAAGTTTTATGTTTAGGTCAACTTTTCTCCTAAACTATCAAAGCTATTGCTTTGAAACTTGGAATACTTGTTCACCATCATAAGCAGACCCTGTACATCAAGAAACATAACTCCATCTTGCTTTTTGCAAGATTTATTGCCCCTTTTGGACTTAGAAAATCAGTTTTCTTGGTTAAGTTTTATGTTAAGGTCAGCTTTTATCCTAAACTATCAAAGGTATTGCTTTAAAACTTGCAACACTTGTTCACCATCATCAGTTGACCCTGTACAGCAAGAAACATAACTCCATCCTGCTTTTTGCAAGATTTATGGCCCCTTTTGGACTTAGAAAATATCAGATTTCTTGGTTTAGTTCTACGTTTAGGTCAACTTTTTCTCTTAAACTATCAAAGCTATTGCTTTGAAACTTGCAACACTTGTTGACCATCATAAGCTGACCCTGTACAGCAAGCAACATAACTCCATCCTGCTTTTTGCAATAATTATTGCCCCTTTTGGACTTAAAAAATAATTTTCTTGGTTGAGTATTATGTTTAAGTCAACTTTTCTCATAAACTATCAAAGCTATTGCTTTAAAACTTGCAACAGTTTTTCACCATCATAAGTGGACACTGAACATCAAGAAACATAACTCTATCCTGCTTTTTGCAAGAATGATGGCCCTTTTTAGACTTAGAAAATCATGGGTAGGACAATATTTCTATTACACAAAAAAAATCAGATGAGCGTCAGCATCCGCAAGGCGGTGCTCTTGTTTACACATGCTAGTGAAAAATGTTCTTACCTGCAGTTACATTGCTAAATATCTGTTAATATTTGTTAAAATCGTATTTTTCACATATCGCAAAAATAAAAAAAAAAATCCATGAATTAAGCAAATATTTGCAATGTTTACAAGTTTGTCTACTTGCTGATCGGCATTTGTCCTCATTAATTATGCAAATTAAGTCCCGCCTATAGGTTAGAGGACACCAAATTTTACGTAACATCCCCCAGCTACACAAAAATGGATGAAATATCAGTATAAGGCGAAACATCAAAACGTCTTAACATGACGGATTTTAAGGGGGGGGAAGGGGGCCCCGCGACCATCTCCTCAAAGTACACCCATGATACTGAGCAGTGAATTGGAACATGTTAGATAACTATCAGATAGAAAATATTCAGTAATAGTACAATTCTTAGGCTCCGGTACATTATGACCGTGCCCGCGACCTTGTGATTTACTTGCAAAATATCTGTTGTGTCCACTGCCCAGAGGAGAATATTTTCGATAGTGCCAATGTTAACAGATAATATAAAACGATTATATTGGCGTTTAATGACTTTTGAGTGTTCCTGTTAGTTTGACTTAGACAGCTTTTCAATGTTTGAATAATATTTAGTGTTTTTTGGCATATGATAGTTTGATTGCCACAACTGTTGACCTATATCGCGACATTAGTGATGTGACATCACATGATGACAATGGCTGACTATTGCTGTTCGAAGTACACATGGATGTTTTCTTGAATGATATCTTATTCCTTTTCACACAGTTATTGATGCATATGACATGAAATATTGTGGTAAAGACAAGAAATACATTGTTGTGTTGTTCCTTGTTTAATGTCATTACGTCGAATGTCAAGTGCCGCGACAATACAGATGAACGGTATACTTAATGTCTGTTTTGCTTGTAGAAAATAGATTAATATTTCTGCCAAAATCTGTGTGTAAAATTTGTTAATCATATCAAGTTTCAGCAAGCCTCCTGTGTTTGTTTCAACCTTTAGCATGCTAAATTTCTATAATGGACTGGTCCGTCATTCAATTTGGGCAGTACCATTTATCATTTAAAGGGGTGTTTACTGAAAATTTACAGACTGAATAGCAACAGTGCAGACCATGATCAGACTGCACGGATGTGCAGGCTGATCTTGGTCTGCACTGGTTGCACAGGCAGAATCACTTACCACCAGCAGGCTAAAGGTTAATTGATCTTTTTTACTTACAGGCTGTCCTCAATGAAAACTCCTTGGGCAACATAAAACAATTGCAGGCAGAAATGAAGGTGCTTCGCGAGGAGTTAAATCAATATAAAATGGGACTCATACCTCAGCAACCTGCTATAGGTAACTCAAGTCAGGCTCTACTTTAACGAATACTTACTGATTTCTGCTGTGCTTCTATATATTAGTTGCTGACATTTTGTCACAGTGTAAAAAATGTAAAAAACTGATCACTCAAAGTGGCAAGAGATAAGCAGAATGTTAGAGTTATCCAGGGTTTCTCTTGATCAGAATACAGGGGGCCTCCGTGGCCAAGTGGTTACGGTCACTGACTTCAAATCACTTTTCCCTCATTGATGTGGGTTCAAGCCTCACTTGTGGCGTTGAATTCTTCATGTGAGGAAGCCATCCAGCTGGCTTGCAGAATGTCGGTGGTTCTACCCAGGTGCCTGTTGTGATGAAATAATGCAGGGAGGGGCACCTGGGGTCTTCCTCCACCATCAAAGCTGGAAAGTTGCCATATGACCTTTAATTGTGTCGGTGCAACTTTAAACCCAACAAAATGAATAAATAAATGATCAGAATATAAGAAAAATGACAAAGGATTGCATAATTTCCAGGTTCTCAGCCCTGGTGCTTGTGCCTCGAATTCTTGAGTGAGCGGGCTTTCACTGTACTTAAAAATGACCAAGTTATTTAGACATTTCAGTTTAATATTAGTAAATGCAGTTGTATATCTGCTCATTTCAATATGTGCATATGAATAAACACAAGGTTGCAAGGAAAAAGACATGCTTGCAAACTTCCATTGATGACTATCGATACCCATCATGTTTTTGATATACATTAGAGTGTTTTTCAAGTGGCTATGATTGGTAGAGTTATGGGTGTATATTTCTTCAAAAACCAATATGACTTATGGACAAACTGGTGCTTGTAAAGACTCAGTCAGTCCATTCTGCAACACATGCTGTATGAAGTTACCAGAATGCCCTTATATTGTGTGGTGTTATGTCTCTTCCAGCTCCGGCAGAGAGTATGCCAGTTCTCAGGCAGATGTTTTTACAGGCCATGATGCTAAGGCAACTAGCTGAATCGGAAAAACAGGTGGTGCTTTCAATAAGAAATAATGTATTTACAATATTCTAAATTGTGGTGTAACACCAATGTAGTGGGCTGTTAATGCATAGATAGTTTGTATTTTTCATGAACAAAACATAATTTATCTACAACTTCCCAAGCTAGAAACTTTCTTTGTAAAAAGAAGTTGACTGTTTAGATATTATTTTGTCATTTGAACAGAATTAAGGTCTCAGTTACACATCATTGCAGTGTCAATAGTGTTATTTCTAGAGCTCAAAAAAGGCAGGGTGCTATCAAAAAGGGGCAGGGAGCTGCCAAAAAGGAGCAGGGTGCTCCTTTTAACAGGAAAGTTACCGTAGTTGTGTTTCCAGATGTTTATAGTTATGTATTCAAAACATTTATGATTACTGCGTACTTAATATCAAAGAATAAAGAGGTAAACGATATCTTCTCAAAACCAGTAACAGAGTTTACAAATGGGTTTTTACATTACTTTGTACTTCTGGTCATAACATTCAAGCCTTTTTAGCTCGACTATTCGAAGAATAGTCTAGCTACTCTACTCACCCTGGCGTCGGCGTCGGCGTCGGCGTCACACCTTGGTTAAGTTTTTGCATGCAAGTACATACAGTCATCAATGAAAGGCATATAGCTTTGAAACTTATTTCTTCTTTTTCTAGGTCAATTACCAACCTCTCTGGGTCAAGTCCCATAACTCTGACATGTATTTTGAGCAAATTATGCCCCCTTTTGGACTTAGAAAATTTTGGTTAAAGTTTTACATGCAAGTTACTATCTCCAAAACTAATGCAGATATTGATTTGAAACTTCACATGTGTCTTCGGGGTTATAAAACTAGTTGATAGCAGCAAGTCCCATAACTCTGACTTTCATTTTGGCCAAATTATGCCCCCTTTTGGACTTAGAAAATTCTGGTTAAAATTTTGCGTGCAAGTACATACAGCTATTTCTAAAAGGCATATAGATTTGAAACTTATTTTTTCTTTTTCTACATCAATTACCAACCTCACTGGGTCAAGTCCCATAACTCTGACATGTTTTTTGAGCAAATTATGCCCTCTTTTAGACTTAGAAAATTTTGGTTAAAGTTTTACATGCAAGTTATTATCTCCAAAACTAATACAGATATTGATTTGAAACTTCACATGTGTCTTCGGGGTTATAAAACTAGTTGATAGGATCAAGTCCCATAACTATGACCTTCATTTTGGCCAAATTATGCCCCCTTTTGGACTTAGCAAATTCTGGTTAAAGTTTTGCGTGCAAGTACATACAGCTATTACTAAAATGCATATAGATTTGAAACTTATTTTTTCTTTTTCTAGATCAATTACTAACCTCACTGGATCAAGTCCCATAACTCTGGCATGTATTTTGGGCAAATTATGCCCCCTTTTGGACTTTGAAAATTCTGGTTAAAGTTTTACATGCAAGTTTCTATCTCCAAAACTAATGCAGATATTGAATTGAAACTTCTCATGTGCCTTCGGGGTTATAAAGCTAGTTGATAGCAGCAAGTCCCATAACTGATATGCATTTTGGTCAAATTATTCCCACTTTTGAACTTAAAACTCTTTTGATATTTAACTTTTTTGGGTAATATTTTCCTGCTTCTGGGTCAATATTTCGAATAGTCGAGCTTGGCTGTCTTACGGACAGCTCTTGTTCTTAAAAATGTCACCAAGGATGTCAACTTATTCATGTGAATATGTCATAGTGGAGGCCTTTATATGTATATAAGCTCGAAACCATGCAACATGTTACAACATAATGAAAAGGTCTGTTTTAGGTCACATTGTAAACTAATATTTAACAAAATTCATTTTATATTGATTAGGTCTTTTGTTAATATTTCATTAACAGAAAAGTGCTATAAAACTCTGTAAAAAATATATCCAAAATGAATTATCCAGATACTGGTACACTTTCGGAATGTTGTCTGAAAGTGGTTTTTACTTGGTTACTTGATGCCTTATGGTAAACTAGAGATAGTTCCTTAAATTTTGATGTTACTTATCATAAAAAATACGCTGATGGTCAGCTTTTTCGAAGGAATTATGGAAAAATTGCATACGACATAGATGTAATTAGAATCGTGAACGGACATTCTAAACTTATTTTTGCTTTTGAAGTTCATCAGATTTGTGCTTTTTCCAGTTAAAATTACGGTAGGGTTAGACTGCATTGATATACACTTATTATATTAAACAATGGTCTAATTTAAGGCATGCATGAAGAAATCGTCCAGGGCACTTTTCATGTGCTCTGTAATCAGCTGGCCGCTTACGGACAATTCGTTAATTGGCAACATTTTGACAGTACAAAGGATCAGTACTCTTTATCGATTAAGTTTAACACTCCATTGATTCTCATCGACTGTGTGCGTACGCCATGACTTACTTTGCTTATCAAAAAATTGGCGAGGCATGTCTACAGGATAAAGGGCGGGATTTAGCAGAAGATCAAAGGCAGGAGAGCGCATTTTAAGGGCAGCGTGGCAGCAGTTAGAAAGTGCAGGGCGGTATGCCCCGCTTCGTCACTCTAGAAATAGCACTGCATAGCAATTGCATGTTAAATTGTAGGAGTTGCTTTAGGAGTTACATGTTCATATTGTATTGTCGCAGTTACATATTGTATTGTTGAAGTTATATATTGTATTGTAGGAGTTACATGTTAGAGTGGAAAAACTACGGGAACTGTGCGAGAAAAGAGACAAAGCCATACAGACAAACAAGATGATTATCAAATTCAGGGACAACAACATAAAACGCCTCGAGGGAAAAACAAAAGAAGTTAAAGAAACAAGGGAGGTAAAATAAGATAATATGCTCACCATTTTAAACTCTTTTTGTTATTATGTATTCATACAAGTGTTTGTGGTGTGATCTGCCAAATTCTTATATTGTTAAAATGTGCCTATGTAAGATCAGAGCTCCAGATAAGCTGCGTATTTACGCAATTAGAATTGCAGAAAACCCAGTTGAATTCATACAGTGTGCATAATGAAACGCAAGTAAAATTCCTAATACCCAATTCATAAAAAATAGCTTGCGTATCACATTTTCCTTATTACTAGGACAGGTTGCAATTTATCTGAAAAATCACAGGACCATTCAGTCGGCTGATCGGTGTTATTTGGATACTTTGTAAACAATTTTACGCCGATAAAATGTAAAAGAATTGAAGAATAAACATTGTTGCAGCACAAACTAATTAGTGGGATATTTTGCTGTTCAACAATGACAGTTATCTGTTTGTGACGATGTAGTGTCACCATTACTGGATGATATCTTTTGGGAGAATGCACATTGTGGTGACCACATCGTTCGGGATATTGTGGATGAACTGATCTCTGACTTCATTAAAAGTGAAAAAGAAAACAACAGTATGGAACATTCATTACAATTTTAAATACATTTTTGTATTAAACATTGAAGGGCGCCATTAAAGTACTTAGCTACTTAGTCAGTCCTGTTCAATGATATATACCATGTATACTGTAAGCAAAAAATACTCAATTGTTAGTGTGAGATTGGTAAAATACCCAATTGGTTTTAGCAAATACCCAATTACTTCTGAAAAGGCTGGGAAAGATATCATTTTTACCCAATTCAAATTTCGAATACCCAATTCAGACAAAAAGTGATGGGTAAATACCCATTTGCACCAAAAGCTTATCTAGAGCTCTGTAAGATTATAAAGTAGTGCTTTTCTAGCCATGTTACTATGCATATTCTCTAGTTGGATAGGTGCATCGTCTGTTTTAAGCTCACCTGTCACATAGTGACAAGTTGAGCTTTTGTGATTGCCCTTCGTCTGTTGTCCATGGTCGTTTGCCCAAATACTTTGTGAACATGGTCGTTTGTCCAGATTAATTGTGAACATGGTCGTTTGTCCAGATTAATTGTGAACATGATAGAGACTACATTTTGCAATCAATTTTAATTAAACTTGTGTGCAACTTGTATTGGCATAATATCTTGGTTCCTTTCGAAAACTGGCCAGATCACTTCACGGGTTCTAGAATTATGGCCCCTGAAAGGGCCAAAATTTGCTATTTTGGCTTTTGCAGCCATATAGAGACTTCATTTCTGGTTTGATTTGATACAAACTTGCAAAATATCTGTAACAACAATAGTTCTTGGATTTCATGATGATCAATCAGATCCAGTCATAGGTTCTGGAGTTACAGCCCCTGATTGACCCCTGCAAGAGCCAAAATTTGTAAAGTTTCACCTTGAGAACATTTTACATTTAATTTTAACCACACTTACACAACTGAAGTCACCATAAAATCTTGGTTCCTTTAAAAACTGGCTAGATTTCATCATGGGTTCTAGAGGTACTGCCCCTAATTTTCTGTTTTGGCCCTTTCAGACATATTGAAGTTTCATTTATGCTTTGATATGATACAGACTTGCACAGAATGTTTATCTCGATGATCTCAAGGCCAAGTTAGAAACTGAGTCATGTGGGATAAAAACTGGGTCACCAGGTCAAATCAAAGTAAAAGCTTGTTAAAACCCTAGAGGATATATATATGACCCTATCTTTCTAAAACTTAGTCAGGATGTTTATCTTGATGATTCCTTTGTGAAGTTTGAAACTGGGTCATATGGGGTCAAAAACTAGGTCATTTGTCAAATCAAAGGAGAAGCTTGTTAACACTGTAGAGGCCACATTTATGACCATATCTTCATGAAACTTGGTCAGAATGTTTAATTTGATGATTTCTGGGCCAAGTTTGAAACTGGGTTATGTGGTGTCAAAAACTAGGTCATGAAAAGCTTGTTAACACTGTAGAGGCCACATTTATGACCCTATCTTCCAGACTGGCCCTTTCAGGCATATTGAAGTTTCATTTATGCTTTGATATGAAACAAACTTGCACAAAATGTTTATCACGATGATCTCTAGGGCAAGTTAAAACTGGGTTATGTGGTGTCAAAAACTAGGTCACGAAAAGCTTGTTAACACTGTAGAAGCCACATTTATGACCCTATCTTCATGAAACTCTGTCAGAATGTTTATCTTGATAATTTCAAGGCAAAGTTTAACAGGTGAGCGACATAGGTTCATCATGAATGATGACCCTCTTGTTAAATATATAAATGCATTAAATCATTATAATAGTTTAAAGTTTATTTTTGTGAATCTTGAAGATTGCCCCTTGGGTCTTATATTCTGTGGTATTAATGGCTTTCAGCGTACTGTTAAACTTACCTTAGCAGTCACAAGTATTAAGCAGCAACTTGCCTTAAGCCGTCAGCCAGCTGGCTAACTTATGAAATTGACATTCTGTTTTGATTTCTCCTTTGGCTTGACAAACTAGACTGGATTTCATTCATACGTTATATTGTTGATCTTACAGGAAGACTTGTTGAAAGAGCTGGAGGTTTTACGTACACAGAATGAACACCATCCTGGTGTAGCAGCACTTTCAGGCGAGGTCCATAGACTGAAGAAATTAGTGAAAAATCTCCAGGAAGATAGTGGTGTCTTAGTTAATGTACATGAAGACAGTCAGAAAGTGAGACAGTTGGAAGAAGAATTTCATAAACTGATAGCGGAACAAAACAATAAAGATGGTATATCTGTTCAAATTTATTTTCATATCTACATTTTTTAATGCGCGCTACAACTGTATTCTTTTGTATTTCCTTGATGGTAATTATACATGCTTTGCATGAAGAAAATAAGAAATAACAAGTATCTAGATACAAATTGACAGTGACATATATAATATAAGGCCAAGACAGTGTGTTTACTGTCTAAATATATTATCAGATTAATGTAGTAGGATGCACAGTACTTGATGTATTAAGGTGAGTTTAGACCACACTTTATTTCTATAGTGTAAGATAATTATTATTCTATGTTTATAAAACTTTACTGAAAAGAGAATGACTGAATAAGATTTCAGAGTGAAGTTGTGAAAACATTAATTCAGGGAGGGTCTAAATTGTCCATCTGTCAGGTTGTAGAATAGCTATATTATACCAGTATTATCAGTATGATCTGCACGAATGTGGGACAAAAAAGTAGGTCACTAGGGTATGGTGGGTCTTTAAGAAACAGATTTAAGTGTGTGTCTAGGCATTCATGTGAAAATTGGCAGTGAAATTAAACGTCTAGGCTGATGGTCTGCACTGTTTGCTGTTAAGTCAGTAAATTTTCAGTGAACACCCCTTCAAAAAATAAATGGTTTTTGCCCGAATTTGAATAATGGACCAGTCCATTTTAGAAATCTAGCAGGCTAAAGGTTAATTATGTAAATCATGTATTGTTTTAGAAAAGCCGATTACCCCTCAGCGGGTGGATGTTGTATCAACAGCAACAATTGAGAAGATGAGGTCTCAGATTGAGCAGGTATGTGAAAGTATATCTCATCATTGGTTCTTGATATTAATGTTGATTTTGTTGTTTTGGTTAAAATGGTTATTATGTCATCAGTTACAAAGTATTTGGGAGCTATTTTAGTGGCACCCCTGTCTGTTGGTCCAATCGTCGATCTGTCTCCGTATTTGTGTCTTATCCATATTTTCTGTACTGCTTTTTTTACTGATTTTCATAAAATTTGCATCAGTCATAAACCTCATGAAGACAATATGCAGAATGCACATTTAAGGTCACTAGATCCAAGGTCAAGGTCACACTTGGAAGTCAGTGTCAGATTGCTTAACTTTGTGTTTTTTCCATAATAAAACTAGCATCAAATGGATACTTTATCAAGACGATGTGCAGAGTGCAAAACCCAGGTTACTTGGACAAAAGTCAAGGTCACACTTGGAGGTCAAAGGTCAGATGAATTTCATGTCAGCTCCATATCATCTGAACTGCTTGAAAATTCTTAAAACTAGCATTTATATTTGTATTTAAATATTTACCTTATCAACATGTCATAAGGTCAATGTCACGCTGAAAGCCAAAGGTTAAGATCACAGCATTTTACTCGCAGTGTATAAAAATGTTGTCTTGTATTAATCACCTTGGGTGATAGCTCTAGTTATGCCCCTGGCATCTACTGATGTGGGAGGCATATAGTGATTGTCCTGTCTGTCCGTCCTGTTATCCGTCCGTACGAGGTTAACCAAATGGGACTGTTTCGTCTAGCATCAATACCCCTAACTAGAATGACTTGATACTAATGCAGATATACCCTATGACCATTCCCCATCTTCAGACATCACCTGACCTCAGTTTGACCTTGACCTTGAACTTGACCTCGTTTTAGACATAGGTTGCTTTGTATCGACAAGGATGCCACTGGGGGCATCAAGCGTTTATTGAATGCAGCTCCTTGTTTTTCGTTAGATTTCAGTTTTACAGGTAAAAAAAATTTTTTGTTTGTTAGGGTTCAGTTTTATGGATTGACAGCAAAGAATTGTAGGAATATTCATCCCCTACAACTCTTAAAAAAAAGTTTTCATAGAATGTTGATTATAAAAATTCTCTTTTTACATTAGACATTCAACATTTTCTGCTTGTAATAGCATTGACTGTTAGATTGTACTTGAAAATTCATGGACTACTTTCTCACAGTCATTAGGCATAGTTATGTTTTACCATCTTTTACCTAAGGAAGGTATTTTCATGTCTTAATTATGAATTTTATTTTCAATTTTCAGCTGCAAGAAGAATTAACCATATGTAAACAGGCAGCTGAAAAGCAGGAGTTACTTAGCAAGAATGAGATTGAGTCATTCAAGAAGTATGTGGCTGAACTAGAGATGGTTATTTCAGCAAACAATATGCGCACCAAGCTAGAGAAAGCTGCCATAAATGAAATGCACAGACAGACTGTTATGGTAAATCATTTCTTGACTTCAGTTCAAATTTCATAAGATATTTTTAGTGACAGATTAGTAAGTTAGACAGAAATATCTGATAGTTTGAGTTTATTGGTTTTGTTTAGGTCTGCCTTTTCTCAAAACTGTAAGAGCTACAGCTTTGAAACTTTGTACACTTGTTTATCATCATTAGGGGGACAATATAGGTCAAGAACCATAACTTTAATCTGCATTTTGTTAGAATTATGGCCCTTTTTGTACTTAGAAAATCTGAGCTATAACTCTTTTCTTACATATTGTCCAGCACTTGCAGACGAGCGATGGCACCCGTAGGCGGTGCTCTTGTTTGATGTAGTTATGGCCCCTTTCCAACTTAAAATTTGCCAAACTCATGGTTTCTGGACAATAACTCATGAAAGGCTTGACAGATGTAAATGATTTTTTTAAACACAATAAAAACAAACGAATAGACACCTTGTGTAGAGGAATGTACATCTGTTACTAGTACATTTATATAACCTTGACGTCAGAATGTGCCAGAGACAGTAAGTATGCTGTTAAAAACATTTACATAATTAACTGTATAATAACTGAAGTCATTGTCTAATTATAATACTAGGCTCTTTCACAAACACTCGTTTCAGTTTTTTCACCAAGTTAAACAATTTAAATTGCACCTTGTTGTGGCCATTTCTTTCTTTTGGTTGCCATACTTCTGTGACAAGGCTGTATTGTGGGGGTATTATTCGTCACTCCTGTGACAGTTCTAGTTTGGAATTACTTGAATCTTCCTAATGCATATTTAATAAAAACGAGAATCAGGCATTCTGCAGTGTGATCTTTTTATCAGAACTTTCCCCATCCCCTCATTATTATTGCTGTGTTTCAGACAATAACAACTCCGAAAAAAGAACGTTACCGATTAAGAAATAGAACTGTAGTAGCACCTTCAGATACACCAGACCTTGACACTACCATACCATTTGAGAACGAGGGATCACCTGCTGAGGCCCCGCCAGAGGAGGAAGGTATATTGGCAGAAGACGTTCCCGAGGAGGTGGAACAGCAAGCACAGGAGGCCCTGCTTGATCAGATAAAACATCTGCAGGTAATGAAAAAAATACTCTCAAGTCGTTTGATTTTACTGTCGTAAAGGTTCCAGCTTTTAGCCGAAATAGCTTTTTCTCAGAGACTTTCAGATTTCAAAGATGAAATTATTATGAATTTTATTTATTCGATTTAATTTCATGGAGTGACATAACTAAATCCTTTCAACTTTGTCCGGCACAGATATAGGTAGTTTATAAACTTTGACGGTCTACCATTATTATAAGGTCTTGTATAAGGTCTTTCATATTTGTTCAGATGTTTGCACTTGACTGATTTGAAGGGCTACTAGAGCTTCTAGAGTTTAAAAGACAAAAACCTTTGCTTTTTTCATGAACCAATCTTTGCTAGACTTGGTCTGTAAGCATCCTTATATTGTGCCCTATCAATTCAAATGTTTTAAAAAATAGAAAAAAAATTGTCAGGTTTGTAACAGCATAAATGTTTCTCAAATGAGTGATTTAGGGCCATCATTGGCCTCTTGTTAGTTATGGCCCTTTTTTGACCCCCAAAACATTATTCTATCAAGAATTTTCAGGGGCATCTGTCATGCAATGCTTGCATCATTTTGTTTGAGGGTTTTTAGCTCACCAGAGTACAAAGTCTCAGAGTGAGCTATTGTGACTGGTCATTGTCCGGCATCTGTCGTGCGTCATCCGTCGTCCATCTACATTTGCCTTGTGAATACTCAAGAGGCCACATTTTTGGCCCAGTCTTTATGAAACTTGGTCAGAATGTTAGATTTGATGATCTCTAGGTCAAGTTTAAAACTGGGTCATGTTGGGTCAAAAACTAGGTCAGTAGGCCAGATCAAAGGAAAAGCCTGTGAACACTCTAGAGGCCACATTTGTGACCCAATCTTAATGAAAGTTGGTCAGAATGTTTTCCTTAATGATCTTTAGGTCAAGTTCGAAACTGGGTCATGCGGGGTCAGAAATAGGTTAGTAGGCCAGATCAAAGGAAAAGCTTGTGAACACTCTATAGGCCACAGTTGTGACTCAATCTTTATGAAACTTGGTCAGAATGTTTGTCTTGATGATATCTAGGTCAAATTTTAATCTGGGTCATTTAGGGTCAAAACAAGGTCACATGATTAAATCAAAGGAAAAGTTTGTGAATACTCTAAAGGCTACAGTTGTGACTCAATCTTTATGAAACTTGGTCATAATGTTTGTCTTGATAATCTCTAGGTTAAATTTGAAACTGGCTCATGTGGGGCAGAAAACTAGGTCAGTAGGCTAGATCAACTCTGGTGAGCGGTATATAGGGTCATCATGGCCCTCTTGTTTATAATTTAGCCATGCTTCACAACATTTGTAACGAATAATCAGTCAGACAAACTTTATTTTTGATATGGTTTTTCAATAATTCAAACAATGGTTGTAATTCTTTGAAGTGTTTTTTTCTGTTGGAAATACTGTAACTCCACTGCAGACTTGATGAGACATGGACCCAGTTGTTCGAAACTTTAATGGGCGATTAAGCTAACAGTTAATTAACTTTTAGGATTTTATTTCGACAGTTTAGAAGATTTATAAAAATGAATGCACCAGTTAAGTATTTGAACACTAAACAATGTTAGCTTCAAGACTGTATCAAGTTAATGCAAAGTCTTTATTATTATTATTATACCAGATTTATATAGCGCCCTTTTCATGATCAATTTCACGTTCAAAGGCGCTTTACATAGTTCAAATGCAGCCACACAGGGTGCATAATTCATCCTCTACTAGTACAGACACAGAGCGATCTGACCAGAGGGACAGAGTGAGACAAAGCCCCCACGACAGAGAGATCAGAAATCAGATACAGGCTTGTCCGGCTAACTTAGCCTAGCTTGTTGCGAATAGACAGCCTGGTTCTTTAACGTGCCAAGTGTGTAGCACTGATACATGCAAGGATTGCCTGGGTTCCTGACCAGTACACCTCTAGTTGGGTGGGAAACACTGAAAAGTGTTTCTGAAAATTCCCGAGTAGTTGCTGGGGATCGAACCCCGACCTCAGGATTGGAAGGCCAGTGTGCAAACCACTGAGCTATCCGTCCACCTTTACAGTAAAAGTAAAACATCATACAAGTGTTTCCCACCAAGACTAATACAAGTGTTTCCCACCAAGACTAATACAAGTGTTTCCCACCAAGTCTAATACAAGTGTTTCCCACCAACACTAATACAAGTGTTTCCCACCAACACTAATACAAGTGTTTCCCACCAAGACTAATATTTTGAATCAAAATTTAAGTGGCAGTTAGTTTAACAGCTGGTCAAAGTTTTGAACAACTGGATCCAGGGTATTTGAACTGATGACACACAATGTTACATATATAACAAAAATATTTATATTGCAGGAGAAAAATATGGACATGGAAACGCGTCTGTCAGAGTATGAGACAGAGAGGGTAAAACAGTTACACCAACAAACTGTCCTCGAGTCCCAACTGAGCAGTATAGAAGAGGTACACACACACAAACAAATATAACTCTTTATATTCTCTGTCCAGAGCTGTTATCTGACTTCACTGTCACAGTGCTCATGATTCGTTCAAGTTTTTAACAAATGTATAATATATTGCTAGCTTAATGTATCATCCTGATCAGTCATTTAGATACTTAAATGATAATTAAACTTTAATTTGAATAAAGCATCTTCATCTGTAATTGAAATCACATTTGGTAAATCACATTACTGAGTTTTTGTTAGAGTTTGAAATCTGTTGAAATTATTCCACTTTAAATATGAATAATTTTACAGTAGTTGATTTTACAATTATAAGCAAGCTAGTACTTGAGATGAACAAAGATATATGCAGTGTATTAGCTGCCTTATTTGCATAATTTATATATGTGTAGCAAACTTTATATACCCGGCAGTTACAGAAATTTAGCTAAAACAGACTTGTTACTACTCGAGGAAGTATTTGATCTCTATTTAGACATTTTGCAACACCACTAACTTGGAAATGGCTTATACGTTGCTTCAGGTTGGCTGTTTATCCAATTATAGACAATGTTGAGGTTAGCAAAACTGCATTCTGACAAGAAAATGAGTCTGCAATTGTTCTGTTTTATAGACATGATAGACATGATGTGGTATCATAAAGTGAGAAAATTAGTAAAATATTACTGATCATTATCCTGATATGAGGCGCGCCATGAGAAAACCAACATAATGCGTTTGCGACCAGCATGGATCCAGATCAGCCTGTGCATCCGCCCAGTCTGGTCATGATCCATGCTGTTGACTAACAGTTTCTTTAATTGTACTAGGCTTTGAAAGCGAACAGCATGGATCCTGACCAGACTGCAAAGATGCACAAGCTTATCTGGATCCATGCTGGTCGTAAACGCACTATATTGGTTTTCTCATGGCATGGCTCATATTTTTTTGTCAACACCCATGTGCAGCACTTTACGTTAAACAAAAGAGCTTGTTTCAACAGTGTATATTTATGATTATTTCAGTTACTTGACAAAGAGAGGATAACAGTTAGCAGTTTGAGAGAAGAACTAAACCAGGCGGAACCCAAACTTAAAGCAGCAAATGAGGAAAGGGAGAGTATGTACAATAAAGAGATACTTTTACTTTCTTACAAGTTCTTACTATAGTACTTGTAGTTATGGCATATTGTGGAGATGGTAGTGGCATCTGATTCTGGGTGCTGTTATTCAAATTTTGCTCTGTGTGTGTAGAAGTCATCTAGTTGTCTTACTAGATGGTTTGTGGTTCTGCCTAGATGCCTGCTTGAAATATTATATAGGACACTGGAGGGGACTATAGAAATACCCTCTGTTCATCTGTCTTTTCATCCGTCCACTGTCGGCAAAACAGTAGTCTGGCTGTGGTCTGTGGCCATATTCTTCAAAAATCTTAGTTTGTGGCAGTAGCAGTGGAAATTGTAGAATACCCCATTTATCTATCCTTCACTTCTTGTTTCATTTGGGAAAGTTGTTTTTTTATGCATGAACATGATGTAAATATCTGAATATCTGCTTACTTGGGCAGTAATACTTTAACACACAGGAATGTTATTTGAAAATGACATGAGATGTACTGAGGAAAACTACCAAAAACTCTAATTCTTTATTAAAATTGCGGCCATGGTCTTCCACTAAACCACAAGTCACAATTCCACTTGACAGCAATTAGCATCATAGAGTTCAATGAGGACAATTATTTGACTTTGTTTTACAGATGCTGTTGGAGAAACACGGGATTTGAGGTTACTGCTGGCACAGGCTGATAAAGAACTCAAAGAAAATAAAGAGAAAATGAAGTTGGTCAAAGCTGAGAATGACAAATACATTGAAGGTGTTGAGTCCAAAGTATGTTTTTTATTGTGTTTTCAAATTTTCATAAGTGTTGTCTTAATTTATCAGCAATATTTTATTTTGTATAATATGCACAGCTTAAATCCAGGACTAGGTCCAGTGTTTTTGGTTAAGTGAAGTTTTAGCAACTTTAACAGTCTTTAATAACTTCACACAAATGGTCTTTGAGTAACCCTCTACCAAGCTTGATATGTCAAAAAACATGGTTGCGTAAGAAATTGTTGGTCCAGTTATGAAATAATGTCGTAAACTGATCCTTGGATGACTAGCTTCCAAGACTGCCTAAGAGTGTTTGAATAAGTTTTTAAAAAATGGCCACAAGAGCTAAAAAATAGAACTGTATTTGAACAAAACCTTGTATGAAATGGATATAGTCAAACGTTGTTCACTTGAACTTCACAGTACCAGCAAAATTTGTTTTAGTTATCAATTCTTCAAAGCATTGAACTAGGGCTGGGTACCGCCTTGAAAAAAATACCGCGGTATACCACTGTTTTTTCCTAATTACCGCAGTATATACCACAGTATACCACCATATTTATTGTAAGACTTACAGCTATGGTAGTGGTCATAAAAATATTGAAAAACTCTCAGAAATATATGAGCAACAAGGAAGACTAGTTACTTGACTAGAATTAAAGAAAAAAATACACTGGAATATTAACTTGACAAATGACTAGTTAGATTAATGACCCTTAGTATTTTTTACCAGCGTGTATTCGTCGGAAGACGCCATATTGTCTCTAGGGAAGCACTGGGTCACATGTATATAGGTCGCGCTTGTTTGAAGTTTGATTCTTGCACCCGTTTGATAAACCAGTAACGTTTACAAATAGTATAAGGGCTTCATCAAATCGTTTTCAAACAAAAAATAATAAATTTCGACTCAGCATTTTCCATACTATTTATTTCTTTTTTAATACATGCAAATACATACCGGGTTATTTTAAACTATCATTTAAACAAGAAGTCGGGACTCGCCGAATTTACCAGACTCAAAGTGAAAACAAGTGCACCCATGACGTCATCCATCTATACGGAATAATCTGGAGGTTTTCGAAGGTTTTGATTGGAGATCACGCGATCATACATGTTCAATATTGCACCATTGGGTGGTTATTTTTGGAAACTTATAATAGTAGCATGGGAATTCCAGAGATAAAATCATGCATAGTGTCAATTGCTGTTACGGAAGGCTACATAGACAATGTAAATTAAAAATAAAGAGAAGTAGGGATAATGTTGATAAAATACTGGTATTCCCCAATGGTACCGCAGTATCGTACCACGGGAAGATGGTACCACGGTTATCGGTATACCGGTAATACCGTGCACCTCTACATTGAACAAAGTACATTCTATACTAGAGATTTTGACAGGACCCAACAAGGATTGAGTTAGAATTGTCTGAATTGGAGCAAACCAAGTTTGGCTGTAGTCTGAATTTTGAAATTATTTCTTAGAAATGTTGCTTGGATGACCCTCTGCCAGTAGTTATCAATTTTTGCTTTCATCAAAAACACATGAAAAAACAAATCTGTCAGAGAGGATGGTGTCTTATCTATATGTATACAAGAGGAACTTTCTTGAAATCCTCTAGAAAAAAAAGAACTGGTTCAATTTTGAAACAATTTCCTTAGTTGACCCTTTTCCAATTTAGACATTTTTCTGATTCATTAAAACATAGTAGCCAGCCCTAACAACCGAAAAGAACCATAAATACTTTTTCTCATGAACAGCTGGATAGATGTTCACTAGACTTGGTCAGAAACTTCCTTGCATGTACCTTAACCTTTACCCTGCTAAATTTCTATAATAGACTGGCCCACCATTCGATTTATTATTTGAAGGGGTGTTCTGTGAAAATTTACTGACTGAATAGCGAACAGTGCAGACCATGATCAGCCTGCACGGACATGCAGGCAGATCTTGGCCTGCACTGGTCGCAAAGGCAGAAGTACTTGCCGACAGCAGGCTAAAGGTCAAGTTTGTTTGGTATACTAGACCGCACAAGGGGAAAGCTTGAGCTAGAAAAATAGAAAAGAAAGCTTTAAACAAATTTCTTTTCATGAAATGATTGATGGATGTGTTTTTAGTGTAATACTTACAAATAATTCTTTTCAAGAAGTTTAAGCCGATTGAATGCAAGTGAGCAAATTGGGGCCGTTAAAGCCCTCTTGATTCATAAACTGTGTGCGACAGTATGACTGCCAGTTTGATTATAAACTGAAAACACTTAATGAAATAAAAATAAATGATAATAATTTTAACCCTTATCATGCTGGACATGATTGACTCTGCCTTTTCAACCAATGCAGATCCTGATCAGCCTGGACATCTGTGCAGTCTGATCATGATCTGCACTGTTCGCCATTCTGTTAGTATCATTTTGGTATGCACCCCCTTTAACAGTTATGCAACCCCTTTAACAGTTAATGGTACTGTCCAAATTGAAAGATGGACAAGTTCATTATAGAAATTTAGCATGGTAAGGGTTATTAAAATAATTAAAAGACTAATGAGGTATGTATATATATTTTTGTTCATTTAGTTTGCACAGTTTGCTCTTGCTCTTGAACAAATGGAAAAAAAGGAAGAAAAATTGAATGAAGAAAACGAAAGCTTACTGGTATGTAAAAATGGTGGTTTTCTTGAAGTGCTGTAAATTTTGGTTTAATTGGATTTGTATGAACCCTGGCCTGCCCAGTAATGAGTTCACCAGACTTCAAGTCAACTTCATTATTGTCTAAATTGCTTGATAGATTTTCATAACAACTAGCATTAAAACTAATATTTTCTGTAAGAATTTAATTTTATGCTTGTGAAAATATGTTACTAATTGAACAATTGTGAAGTATAATACACATATATGCAAAATGTGTATAATTTTAAAAAAATTCTAAGCAAGTTGAAGTTAATTTTATCCCTGACTTGCCCTGCAGATTACCCAGTCATGAAAGATGAGTGTAGCACTGACTGTATTTGAATATGTATCAACTTCTCTATATATTTCAGTATTCGCTTGAAGCTGAAAAAGGTACCAGACAGTTTTTTGAAGACCATGCACTGAAGTTGGAATTGACTAAGAAAGAAAATGAGCTCAAAATAAAAGAGCTGGAAAATAATCTTCAGGTATTCAAACAGTAAAGTTTTCTTTTTTTTTTGAAAGAATATTGGTGCATGGTTGATGCCAGTATCTGCACTCTAAAGTCATTAATGCATGGTTGACTCAGATACATAACTGTTCAGATGATTACGCAGTTGTGGGACATGGGTTTTTCTCAAAAGCAGCTCTAGTTTTTACAGATTTTGTAAACTATCTCTATGAGATAACTAAAATTTTGATTCCAAAATGGCTGCCAGTTTTTTTCAAGGGAGATAACTATTGTAAAAATTGGGGACTATTTATATTTACAGATTGCTGAGCAAACATTACTGGAAGAGAAGGATATGAGGGAGAGTATGGAAGGTCAGCTTAGCTGTGAAGGCAATGAAAAAGTAAGAAGTTTTCTACAGTCACACTTGCATGTGCAGATGCTTGTTTATTTAAAACATACGGAATGGTACAGACAGATTAGTTTTTGTGGAATCTCTTCCTACACACACCCTCTCCTCCCCTCTAATTGTTTTTGGATGTGGGGGTCATAAGGGTATTGTTTGGGATATCACTGAGTAAGGCCTGAGTTATAGCATCAGACTTGGTCAGAAATATGCTTAAAAGTCCTTAAAATTTGTCACAAATATCTCATGAAGTATTTGACATAGTAAGATTTTGTATGTAAGCATGTATCTCAGTAACTACAAGTGGAAATTACACACTGCCCACTTTGTTGACCTGATATGCACTGAACAGGTTGTATAACTCAATTTTGCGTTTCAACATGCCCCTTTTTCTACATGGCAACTTAACTTTTAAATTTTTAAGTGAACTGTTTGTTATCTCAGTAACCACTAGTGGGAATGGATGGAATTTCACACATTAGTTCACTGTGATGACCTGATATACACTACAGTAGTTCCATAATTCTATTTTGATATTTTACAAAGCTTTTTCTTTTTTTAGCTTGACTATTCAAAGAATAGTAGAGCTATTGGACTCACCCATGCGTCTGCATCCGTGTCGGCGTCCCGATTTGGTTAAGGTTTTGTATGTAAGCTGGTATCTCACTTACCACTTATGGGAATGGATTGAAACTTCACACACTTATTCACTGTGATAAACTGACCAACATTGCACAGGTTCCATAACTCTATTTTGCTTTTTTACAAAATTATGCCCCTTTTTTGACTTAGAAATTCTTGGTTAAGGTTTTGTATGTAAGCTGGTATCTCAGTAACCACTTTGGAATGGATTGAAACTTCACACACTTGTTCACTGTGATAACTGATCTACACTGCACAGGTTATAACTCATTTTCTTTTAAAATTATACCCTTTTGACTTAGAAATCTTGGTTAAGGTTTTATTAAGTGGTATCTAGTACCACTATGGAATGGATTGAAACTTCACACACTTATTCACTGTGATAAACTGATCTACACTGCACAGGTTCCATAACTCCATTTTACTTTTTTATGAAATTATGCCCCCTTTTCGACTTAGAAATTCTTGGTTAAGGTTTTGTATGTAAGCTGGTATCTATGTACCCACTGATGGGAATGGATTGAAACTTCACATACTTGTTCACTGTCTTGATCTGACATGCACTGTGTAGGTCCTATAACTCTACTTCGCAATTTTTTCAAAATTATGCCCCTTTTTCAACTTAGCAGTTTTTGCTTAAGTTTTTGTATGTAAGCTGGTATTTCAGTATCCACTTATGGGAAAGGATTGAAACTTCATGCACTTGTTCACTTTATGAGCTGATAAGCACTGTGAAGGTTCCATATTCCCCCCCCCCCCCTATTTTTACAAAATTATGCCCCGTTTGCGACTTTTGTATTCATTCAGTTGACAAGGCTGTTGAATAGTCGAGCGTTGCTGTCCTCCAACAGCTCTTGTTCAACTTAGAAATACTTTATTAAGTTTCCGTGAGTAAGCTTGTATCTCAGTAAATGGAAGTGGCCATGAAGGAAGGTTCAACTGGATATATATTTTCTTGTATTTATTTGTCATAACTGACTTTTCACAGATCAGATTACATCTTTAACTTTTATAGAAAATGGAAATGTTTCAGTGTTAAAAGTTTTAAGTATATACATTTATAGGAGAGAAAGATGCTGAAGACATGTGAGGAGAACAAACAGTTGCAGATAGAATTCCACTCCTTACAGAACATGTTAGATGCTCATACACACTCAGCAGCTACCCTGAGACAGGCATTAGACGACAGAGATATTAAAATTCAAAATCTCGAGAAAAACTTGAAAGGAATAGAGGTAAGAGTCATTCATTTTCAAAATAAAAACAAAATAATGAAACTATTTTATGAAATAGTTATACCCAGAAAACTTGAACAGTGTTTACATTGTGATAGGTAGATAATCTGACATTTCATTGAAGCCTCACAATGCAGCTTGTGATAGACTGAATTGGTCAAGCCTGCTTTAGAATGTGGAAAATTCAGTAATAAACTTACTGAATATTATAACTATATAATGTGATAACAGGACTTTCTTGTTGTTCATGAAAGAAGGTAGGTATAGCCTTGGTAGTCTGAATGTCCACTCTACATAAATACATACCACCAGAAAAAAAGAAGTGTTAGCTTGAACTTTTTTTTAGACAATCTGAAAAAGGAAATGAACTGTTAGTAAAATTATACTGATAAGTCTCCTTGAACAACCAGCATTTATAATTTAAAAACTTCTGACATTAGGACTTCAAAAATATTTTGTGGTTTTAATGACTTGCAAAAATGTTCCAAAATTGAAATGAAAAATGTTGGGGCCACTATGTTTCTAAGAGGTATATTACTTAGAAAAAGCCTTTAAAAACTGGTAAATTTTGATGTTTTTAGTTCTTTTTGTTTTAATTTAGACATCCTAGATAATATAAAGTCCTATATTGAAAACTTTTATTTCTTTTTATGTCTTGGGTTAGTGGCTCTGATCTCTAGGGCTTGTTTATGTGACCTATGTGACCTCTAAGGCTAGTGACTGTTACCTCTAGACTAGGCTTAGCGACTGTGATCTCTAACACTAACTTTAACATCCTAGACGGTGAACAAAATTAGCAGACAGATCTATGGTGGTCGTTGGTCCCAAATGGTGGAATGATCTGCCTAGCTATCTGAAAAACATTCAGTCTGAAGCCAGCTTTAGATCAAAACTGAAAACACATTTAGGCAGTTTCATGAACAATGAGTGTAGTCTTGTTAAAATACAAAATATCAGAAGTGGTGTAAAATAGTATTTATACATGTCCAAATCTCTAAATGTAAGTTCTAGAATCCTGTTCATATTTTGTATGTATATATTTTAAATGTGTGTTATGTAATTGCAAAGCGCAATAGAATATTTTATAATTTTTATACGCCCGTTTGAAAAACGGGACGTATTATGGGAACGCCCCTGGCGGGCGGGCGGCGTCCACAGACTTTGTCTGGAGCATATCTTCTACATGCATGAAGGGATTTTGATGAAACTTGGCACAGTTGTTCACCATCATGAGACGGAGTGTCATGCCCAAAAACCAGGTCCCTAGGTCTAAGGTCAAGGTCACACTTAGAGGTCAAAGGTCAAATTCAAGAATGGCTTTGTCCGGAGCATATCTTCTTAATGCATGGAGGGATTTTGATGAAAGTTGGCACAATTGTTCATCATCATGAGACGGAGTGTCATGCGCAAGAACCAGGTCCCTAGGTCTAAGGTCAAGGTCACACTTAGAGGTCAAAGGACACAAGAAAGAAAACTTTGTCCGGAGCATATCTTCTTCATGCATGGAGGGATTTTGATATAACTTGGCACAAATGTTCACCACCACGAGGCGAAGTGTCATGTGCAAGAACCACGTCCCTAGGTCTAAGGTCAAGGTCACACTTAGAGGTCAAAGGATACAAGAATAAAAACCTTGTCCGGAGCATTTCTTCTTCATGCATAGAGGGATTTTGATATAACTTTGGACAAATGTTCACCACTACGAGGCGGAGTGTCATGCGCAAGAACCAGGTCCCTAGGTCTAAGGTCAAGGTCACACTTAGAGGCCAAAGGTCAGATACAAGAATGACTTTGTCTGAAGCATTTCTTCTTCATGCATGGAGGGATTTTGATGTAACTTGGCACAATTATACACCATCATGAGACAAAGTGTCATGCGCAGTTCCCTTCTTTAGAATTACTTCCCTTTGTTGTTACTATAAATAGCTTATATTGTAACTTTTTCATTACTAGTCGTAGGGAATAATCGAGACCACTTTCTGTAGTACAACATGCATGCTACATCCAATTATGAGGTGTATTTTGACCAGTCTCTACCTGGTAAAGATTTTTGTGTGGACTTACAATTTTTTTTTTTGAATTTTTTTTTTTTTTTTTTTTTTAAGATTATCTTCCCTTAGTTGTTACTATAAATAACTTGTATTGTAACTTTTTTATAATTGACCGTAGGGAAAAAACAAGACCACTTTTCTGTGGTACAACATGGATGTTACTTTCAAATTTTAGGTGTATTTTAAGGTATCTCTACCTGGTAAGGAGTTTTTTTGTGGACTTAGAAAAACAAATGACTTACAATGATTACTAAACAACCACAAAATTAAAATTCCATTTGCAAATACAGGTGCTAGAGTAAAGAAATTTGCTGTGATGGGCGTATATTGTGACAATCTGGCACTCTTGTTTACGCTATATAAATGCCATGTATTTGAATTTGGGCTTGTGGCTCAATTATAGATTAATAATAATAATAATAATAATAATAAAGACTTTATTTTAAGAGGCAACGAATTCAGGTAAAACCCGATCTTCCAAACGAGCCTCTTCATAATATATACATTTTTACAACAAAAAAAAAAAAAAAAAAAAAAAAAAAAAAATATATATATATATATATATATATATATATATATATATATATATAGCAATATGAAAAAAGTCATGGTACACTACAAAGATCATTACATTGTTAACAAATTAATGACATTATATATACAGTATATAGGAAGAAAGTGAAGATGTAATCTAAAAGTATAGACAATGTTTACACCTGTGACACTTTCCAGTATGCTAGATATTTTTGTTTGAAAGAATATAAGGTATCTGCATTTCGAACTTCAACAGGTAATTCATTCCATATTTTAGGACCAGAATAGTCAAGACTTTTCCTATAAAATTCTGTGTTTGGTTTTGGCAAGTGCAAGTTCAGTTTTGGGTCAAGTGACCTTAGGTTTACTGTCTTTACTTCATGTAAAAATGAAAACTTTGTGTTCAAGTATGCAGGACATATATTATTCAGAGACTTGTAAACTAGTATTGCTTTTTTGTATCTGACCCTGTCAGGAAATTTCATCCAATTCAGAACTTTAAATAAATCTTCAGAAGGGGTGTCAAAATTTGCATCAAGTATAATTCTGGCTGCTCGTTTTTGAAATTTAATCACAGTGTCCATTTCTGCAACATTACAATTTCCCCAAACAGAGCAGCAGTAATCTAGATGTGGCAGTATGTAAGCATTGAAAAACATTTTGCGGACAGGTAAATCTAAGAAACATTTTATTCGTTGTAGAAGATATAACTTAGAGTTGCATTAAGCAGCTGTGATTCAGTAGATTCAGTGGCAGTGATCTATAGTGCTAGGGGCTGTGGTCTCTCAGGCTAGTGACTGTGAACTTTAAGATTATGAGGTGTAATCTCTTAAAGTTTACAGCTGTAATCTAATTGGCTAGAGACTGTAATCTATATGGTTTGAGGGTGTGATCTAAGTTGATAGAAGCTGTGATATCAAGGATTCATGGGGATGATCTTAATGGTTGCCGCTATGATATCCCATGTTTCATAGGGTTGGCAGCTGTGATATCCATGTTTCATGGGCATGATGTTCTTGGTTGGCGGCTGAAATATCCATGTTTCATGGGCGTGTTCTTGTTGGTTGGCAGCTGTGATATCCATGTTCCATGGGCATGATCTCGTTGATTGGCGGCTGTAATAACCATGTGTCATGGGCATGATCTTGTTGGTTGGTGGCTGTGATATCGATGTTCCATGGGCATGATCTCGTTGATTGGCGGCTGACATTATGTCAGTTGCGTTACTACTGGTCTTGATTTCATTCTTCCCATTTCATTTTCTTTAGGACAAGTTAATGCAGTCTTACCAGAGAATAGAAGAACAGAGTGGTAACATTACTGAATTAAAAGAAATAGTGGAGAGTGCTGAAGAACAGATTGCCTTTTACAAGGAGAAAGAAGAGGTATTAGCAAGGAAGATAGAAAAGTTAGAGGCAGGCCTCAAAGCCAAGGATGACGAATTGGCTGTTGAAAAGGAGATACACACGGTTGAAGTAAGTTTGATGTAAAATGTATATGCAGTAGCCAATTTTACTGTTTCTGAAATAAGTACAGCTCTCTGGTCACTGTGATGTCATTATAGAAGAACCTTTAAATGACTTCTCATGACTTATGTGACAGATCTTCATCAAACTTAGTTTTAGCATCATTAAGATATCATAAAGATCCTCGCCTTTTTAGCGGGCACTAGTGCTAAAAATAGAACTACCTTTGAACGACTTCCCCTCATGAAATATTTGATAGATCTTTATCAAACTTGGTCTGTAGCATCATTGTAAGTGTCACTTTAAAAATTTGGGCACCCAGCTGCACCATTTTTGGGCCACTAGATATAGATGTAGAAATATCTTATTAACTTCTCGTGATCTGCTGGATGCATCTTCATCAAACTAGGTCTGTAGCATCATTATAAAGTCCTCACCTAATTTTGTACAAATGGGGGCTATTTTACCCATTTTAGGGGCTACTAGAGGTAAAAATAGAACTATTATAAATAGACCTTCCAAAATGCCCTCAGCCTGCATGATTTTTAGCTCGACTATTCATAGAATAGTAGAGATATTGGACTCGCCCATGTGTCGGCGTCTGCGTCCGTGTCCCAATTTGGTTAAGTTTTTGTATGTAAGCTGGTATCTCAGCAACCACTTATGGGAATGGATTGAAACTTCACACACTTATTCACTGTGATAAACTGACCTACATTGCACAGGTTCCATAACTCTATTTTGCTTTTTTACAAAATTATGCCCATTTTTCGACTTAGAATTTTTTGGTTAAGGTTTTGTATGTAAGCTGGTATCTCAGTACTCACTAATTGGAATGAATTGAAACTTCACACACTTATTCACTGTCATGATCTGACATGCACAAAGCAGGTCACATAACTTTATTTTTCTTTTTTTCAAAATTATGCCGCTTTTTCAACATAGAAATTTTTGGTTAAGTTTTTGTATGTAAGCTGGTATCTCAGTATCCACTAATGGGAAAGGATTGAAATTTCACACACTTGTTCACTGTCATGATATGACATGCAATGCAAAGGGTCAATAACTCAACTTTGCATTTTACAAAATTATGCCCCTTTTTCAACTTAGGAGTTTTTGGTTAAATTCCTATATGTAAGCTGGTATCTCAGTACCCACTAATAGGAATGGATTGAAACTTCACACACTTGTCCACTGTCATGAGCTGATAAGCACTATGTAGGTTCCATAACCCTATTTTGCTTTTTTACTAAATTATGTCTCTTTTTCGACTTCCGTATTCATTCAATCGACAAGGCTGTTGAATAGTCGAGCGTTGCTGTCTTCCGACAGCTCTTGTTTTTTCTCCCAATTATAAAGACCTAAGGAGCATATAGTGTTTGAATTTGATTGTTATTATATAAACAACTTCTGCTGCCTCTTGAACTTTTGACATTTCAAAAGCATTATAGTTATGGTCAACTTTCAAAGTTGCACACTCTCTAGCCTGTTTAAGCTCTGAACTCCGGTAAGTGATCCAGTGCCATTTTTGCCCTCTTGTTTAAAATATCAGTTTTCAGTCGAACATTTTATCATAGCTTACACCTGAATATGATTAATTATGTCTCCCACCACTCAGTGGTGTGGTTGAAATACTGATTTACTCCAGTCTGTGTGTGTGTGTCTGTCACAAAGCTTGTTTGCACATTTCTCATCTGATCTTCACCAAACTTGAACAAAACGTGTTTGCCAATATGTGCTCGGCCAAGTTCGATAACTAGCCAAATGGGCCCAGGCACTTCGGAATTATTGCCCTTGAATTATCAAAAACACTCAAATTTCTTGCTCATTTTTGGCCTCAAACTGGCGCTTATACTACTTTTAAAAGTAATAAAGGGGTCCTTTTGGTGTCAAAAAACGCATGCACATGTTCTCTAAGTAAACAGTATATAAAGACTGACTTACTATTTAGATGATTAGGCAGTTGTGGGAGACATGCGCTTTTCTCAAAAGCATCTCTAATATATATTAGTATTTGATTGATTTGTCATGCAATTTCAGACTTTGCAAGAATTCACTTCAGTAACAGCACTGATACTTAATTTCTTTTTTAGATTGAAACTTTGAATGTAGAGGCCAAGAATTGTCAGGACAATTTAGAAATTGTTCAAGACGAGTGCACAAGACTCACGGAGCAACTGGAGGACAAAAAGTTAACTAACAACAAACTTAGAAAGGAAGTTGACAGACTTACAGATTTAGTATGTTCTTATTCAATTTTTATGCCCCCGGCATCTACTGATGCGGGAGGCATATAATGATTGTCCTGTCCGTACGAGGTTAACCAAATGGGACCGTTATGTTTAGCATCAATACCCCTTACTAGAATGACTTGATATTAATGAAGATGTAACCTGTAACCATTCCTCATCTTCAGACATCACCTGACCTCAGTTTGACCTTGACCTCATTTTGGACTTGGGTTGCTTTATATGGGCCACCTCTTGGTTAACCAAATGGGACCGTTTCGTCTAGCATCAGTACTGCTTACAAGAATGAATTGATACTAATACAGATGTAACCTGTGACCATTCCTCATCTTTAAACATCACCTGACCTCAGTTTGACCTTGACCTCGTTTTGGACTTAGGTTGCTTTGTATCGACAAGGATGCCACTGGGGGCATCAAGCGTTTATTGAACGCAGCTCCTTGTTTAGAGTTTAAATGCTTTTGTTGCAACATAAATTTTCAAGATTGAACTGTACACATGAGGATACAATAGCTGTAATACAGTGACACTGAGACAGCTAAAATGAGCTGCACCATGAGAAAACCAATATAGTGCATTTGCGACCAGCATGGATCCAGGCCAGCATCTGCATCTGCACAGTCTGGTCAGGATCCATGCTGTTCGCTTTCAAAGCCTATTGATATAAGAGAAACTGTTAGCGAACAGCATGGATCATAACCAGGCTGCGTGGATTCACTGGCTGGTCTGGATAGATGCTGTTCACAAATGCACTATGTTAGTTTTCTCATGGTGCAAATCAAATGTGTTCATTGTATAGTTAGAATTCATCAGTGACCCAATTCTAGAACATGTTTTAAAATTGTTAATATTCAGTTTACTGTAACTGGCTTACGGAAGGTTTGTGGTTCTACCCAGGTGCATGCTGGTGATGAAATAATGCATGGAGGGGCACCTGGGGTCTTCCTCCACCATCAAAGCTAGAAAAATTGTGTTGTTGTGAGATTAAGCCCAAGAAAAAAAAAGCCATTACAAAATTTGCCAAGTTGTTTTTAGTTTAATTACAATTGCTGTTTTAATTAAACAGTAACTGAGCAAAATGAATTTAGCATTTTTAAAATCTATTTTGTGAATTTCATATTCAAAGAACACATGAAAGAAATTGTCTGTCTTTATGCGCAGGCTAGTCTGGATCCATGCTGGTCGCAAAGCCACCATGTTGGTTTTCTCATGGCGCGGCTCAAATTCATTCTACAGTGTATAGTCAGGGGCCTGGCAGTGAGATCTAGCAGGGCTGGCATGGTAGAGTGATTAAGGCACTGAGTTTGAAACTCTTGCTACTCACAGAATGATATGGGTTCCAGTCTCTATTTGGGTGTTGAATACTTCATCTGAGGAAGCCATTCAAGCTGGCTGGTGGTTCTAACCAGGTGTCCACTTGTAAGGAAAAAATGCACAAATGGGCAACTGGGTAGGACAGCAGGATTACAGTTTTTGTGACTTGTTACTGTAATGTTAGCTGCCTTTCTATGCTGAAGTTTCTTCTTTTAACAGCTGAATACTAAAGAAGAGGCTAATGCAAAATTAAGCAGTACCTCATTGGAGTTAGCCGAGTTGACAGAAAAGTGGAGCCAACTTGAAAGTGCACACATGGAAAGAATAAATGAAAATGCTCAACTTAAGGTTTGTAACAATTTTCTACAGCCAACTATAACTTAAACTTGAAAAATATTGAATTAAGTAAAATGTTTATTATGACCTATTTTTTATGGACGTAAGGGTCTCATAGATTGATGAAATGAAGATCAAAAACTGACCTTACCGGTAATAGCTTTTTCTTTTTCACCAAATGGACTATAGGACTTTAGTTTCAAGTTTTTTATGAAATACATGGATATGTTTATAGCAGATGTGGTGATCAACATTTCAAACAGGTCCATGTACTTCATACTTTAAAATGCCAACTACAAAACCTGAATATCAAATTCCTGAAATCGTTGAATTCTTCATGTGAGGAAGCCATCCAGCTGGCTTACGGAAGGTCGGTGGTTCTACCCAGGTGCCCGCTCGTGATGAAATAATGCACGGAAGGGCACCTGGGGTCTTCCTCCTCCATTAAAGCTGGAAAGTCGCCATATGACCTATCATGTGACTGTGCGACGTTAGATCAAAAAAAAAAAATCCCTGAAATTACAGAATTATAAAGATTCTTTTGGAAATGAAAAAGCAGCCGGTTTTACTAAAATGATGAGCTTTTAATAGTAATGAAATTCAAATGATTTCTCAGTATCTCTGACTGCTAACAGTGTGTATATACGCTCATTGTTATATTTTATGCATTTGCAGCTTAGCATTGACAACAGAACATCATATACATGTACATGATAGCGAAGACTTCATTGTTACAATTTAACTAACCTACGTGTTTATATATTAAAGTTAATTTAAAAAACATAGCTTCAATTTTTCAGTTGCCAAAAAATTGTTAACAAAAGTGCTATACTTAAAACAGAATATATGTGCAGTTTTGAAAGAGGGCAGTCTTGTATCACAATTATGTTTCATTCAAATGCAGTGATAATACGATCTGTTCTATTTATAGGCCAAACTAGATGTGGTAGACAATGTGAATAAATCTATAGGCAATGAATTAGAGTGCCTTAAAGCAGAAAAACACTCCTTAACAGAAAAGTAAGTTAAAATGATGCTGAATTTTCTTTTTCACAATTTTGTATTACATGACTTTATTTTTTTTGTTTTTAGCTCACCTGTCACAAAGTGACAAGGTGAGCTTTTGTGATCGTGCGGTGTCCGTCGTCCGTGCGTCCGTCGTCCGTCCGTCCGTGCGTCCGTCCGTAAACTTTTGCTTGTGACCACTCTAGACGTCACATTTTTCATTGGATCTTTATGAAAGTTGGTCAGAATGTTCATCTTGATGATATCTAGGTCAAGTTCGAAACTGGGTCACGTGCCTTCAAAAACTAGGTCAGTAGGTCTAAAAATAGAAAAACCTTGTGACCTCTCTAGAGGCCATATATTTCACAAGATCTTCATGAAAATTGGTCAGAACGTTCACCTTGATGATATCTAGGTCAAGTTCGAAACTGGGTCACATGCCGACAAAAACTAGGTCAGTAGATCAAATAATAGAAAAACTTTGTGACCTCTCTAAAGGCCATATTTTTCATGGGATCTGTATGAAAGTTGGTCTGAATGTTCATCTTGATGATATCTAGGTCAAGTTTGAAACTGGGTCACGTGTGGTCAAAAACTAGGTCAGTAGGTCTAAAAATAGAAAAACCTTGTGACCTCTCTAGAGGCCATATATTTCACAAGATCTTCATGAAAATTGGTCAGAATGTTCACCTTGATGATATCTAGGTCAAGTTCGAAACTGGGTCACTTGCCATCAAAAACTAGGTCAGCAGGTCTAAAAATAGAAAAACCTTGTGACCTCTCTAGAGGCCATATATTTCACAAGATCTTCATGAAAATTGGTCAGAACGTTCACCTTGATGATATCTAGGTCAAGTTCGAAACTGGGTCACATGCCGACAAAAACTAGGTCAGTAGGTCAAATAATAGAAAAACCTTGTGACCTCTCTAAAGGCCATATTTTTCATGGGATCTGTATGAAAGTTGGTCTGAATGTTTATCTTGATGTTATCTAGGTCAAGTTTGAAACTGGGTCACGTGTGGTCAAAAACTAGGTCAGTAGGTCTAAAAATAGAAAAACCTTGTGACCTCTCTAGAGGCCATATATTTCACGAGATCTTCATGAAAATTGGTCAGAATGTTCACCTTGATGATATCTAGGTCAAGTTTGAAAGTGGGTCACGTGCGGTCAAAAACTAGGTCAGTAGGTCATATAATAGAAAAAACCTTGTGACCTCTCTAGAGGCCATATTTTTCATGGGATCTGTATGAAAGTTGGTCTGAGTGTTCATCTTGATGATATCTAGGTCAAGTTCGAAAGTGGATCACATGCCATCAAAAACTAGGTCAGTAGATCAAATAATAGAAAAACTTTGTGACCTCTCTAAAGGCCATATTTTTCATGGGATCTGTATGAAAATTGGTCTGAATGTTCATCTTGTTGATATCTAGGTCAAGCTCGAAATAGGGTCATGTGCGGACAAAAACTAGGTCAGCAGGTCTAAAAATAGAAAAACCTTGTGACCTCTCTAGAGGCCATACTTGTGAATGGATGTCCATTAAAATTGGTCAGAATGTTCACCTTGATGATATCTAGGTCAAGTTTGAAACTTGGTCACATGCCTTAAAAACTAGGTCAGTAGGTCAAATAATAAAAAAAACCTTGTGACCTCTCTAGAGGCCATACTTTTCATGGGATCTGTATGAAAGTTGGTCTGAATGTTCATCTTGATGATATCTAGGTCAAGTTTGAAACTGGGTCAGCTGCGGTCAAAAACTAGGTCAGTAGGTCTAAAATTAGAAAAATCTTTTGACCACTCTAGAGGCCATATTTTTCAATGGATCTTCATGAAAATTGATCTGAATGTTCACCTTGATGATATCTAGGTCAGTTTCGAAACTGGGTCACGTGCGGTCAAAAACTAGGCCAGTAGGTATAAAAATAGAAAAACCTTGTGACCTCTCTAGAGGCCATATTTTTCATGAGATCTTCATGAAAATTAGTGAGAATGTTCACCTTGATGATATCTAGGTAAAGTTTAAAACAGGGTCACGTACCTTCGAAAACTAGGTCAATAGGTCAAATAATAGAAAAACCTTGTGACCTTTGTAGAGACCATATTTTTCAATGGATCTTCATGAAAATTGGTCAGAATTTTTATCTTGATAATATCTAGGTCAAGTTCAAAACTGGGTCACATGAGCTCAAAAACTAGGTCACTATGTCAAATAATGACGTCATACTCAAAACTGGGTAATGTGGGAAGAGGTGAGCGATTCAGGACCATCATGGTCCTCTTGTTATTAGTCAAGCTAGATTGAATACTTACAAAACTGCCATTTTACCTAAAACAGATAATTTTTGCACTCCTTTATACTGTAAAAGCATTTTTAATTTTGTGGGCATGAATTTTTGTGGTTTGGGTCAAAACGCTTATTTTGTGGGGATACAAATTTGTGGATTTCAACTTTTGAACATAAAATGAATGGGAATTTACTTGTTCATTGGGATTAAATTTTGTCGATTGACTCAACCACAAAATTCATGAAAATTTGTCCCCCACGAATATTAATGATTTCACAGTAATATACATTCACAAAGTGTCTTCCGTCTGAAGTAATTTTCTGAGTCTCCTCACTGCCACTTGACCTTAAAAGTGTTATAACGACATACTGGTAAACGTTGACAATATTGAAAAAATGTTCATTTGATCAACCAGACAGCTGTCCATTGTAATATATATGATATAAATGAAATGTTTCAATTTCTTGAATAGACTGGAGTGCCAGAGTTCTGAGTTATCTCAGTTGTTGATGAGATGTAATGCAGCAGAGGTGAGGACAAAGAAGGGGGAGGTGGAGCTAAGTGAGGCTCAGTACAGGTAGTACCGTAAAATAGTGTTCAGTTTAAGACCGTATTTCTGTTGAGTACAATTCAATATTTCGCTGTTGAAATGCTAAGGAGTTAATTCAGTAAAAACATTGCTTAGAAATTTTAGCCTGTAAGTGACCAGTGGAAGATCTTCATCTTAATGTTGACAATAGACTCATCACTTGACTCCCATCTGTTTGTTTTGGAAATTCTAGGGATATGATTATTGAATAGTTTTATATATAACAAGAGCTGTCTCCATGGGATGACACATGCCCCCGATGGCACTTTGAATGAATAGTTATGGCCGATGTTAGAGTTTAGGACCTTTGACCTAGGGACCTGGGTCTTGCGCGCGACACGTCGTCTTACTGTGGTACACATTCATGCCCAATAATTTCAAAATCCATGCATGAATGACAAAGATATGGACCGGACACACCCATCAATGCACTATCATGAAATATGACCTTTAACATCTAAGTGTGACCTTGACCTTTGAGCTATGGATCTGGGTCTTGCGCGCAACACGTCGTCTTACTGTGGTACACATTCATGCCAAGTTATTTGAAAATCCATCCATGGATGACAAAGATATGGACCGGACACGAATGCACTATCATGAAAAATGACCTTTAACGTCTTAAGTGTGACCTTGACCTTTGAGCTACAGACCTGGGTCTTGCGCGCGAAACGTCATCTTACTGTGGTACACATTCATGCCAAGTTATTTGAAAATCCATCCATCGATGACAAAGATATGGACCGGACACGAATGCACTATCATGAAAAATGACCTTTAACGTCTAAGTGTGACCTTGACCTTTGAGCTATGGACCTGGGTCTTGCGCGCTACATGTCGTCTTACTGTGTACACATTCATGCAAAGTTATTTGAAAATTCATCCATCGATGACAAACATATGGACCGGACACGAAAATTGCAGACAGACTGACAGACCGACAGATGGACAGACGGACAGACGGTTCAAAAACTATATGCCTCCCTTCGGGGGCATAAAAAACAGTGCTATCAAAGAAATGAAACTGTTCTTGGACAGTTGAGCAGAAACATTAAAGGGACAATTGTATGCTAGATATTTTCCATTTGGGTATATTTCATTTTACATTCAACAGTGAACTGGATTGGTAAACATAGTCCTATGTGCTGTACGCTAAAATGCTGTAATATGATGTTGACTTTTGTCTGACTTTATAACAAATAACTATGTGCTTTTAAAGAAAGCTTGCCTTCACTGTTGATATTAAAATCCTTAAATACAAATAACTATAACTGACAGCAGCTAATCTGCCTGATATTGAAAATCAGTGTTACATAGATAGCTGATTGGGTATATTGATTGAGGGAAAAAGTTGTTTTATTAGCTCATCTGATTTTTTGAATTCATATATAAAACTATTCAATTTTATTGTCATCACTTGATCGGCGTCTGCGTTGCCTGGTTAAGTTTTATGTTTAGGTCAGCTTTTCTCCTAATATATCAAAGGTATTGCTTTGAAACTTGGAACACTTGTTCACCATCAATAGCTGACCCTGTACAGCAAGATACATAACTCCATCCTGCTTTTTGCAAGAATTATGGCCCCTTTTGGACTTAGAAAATATCAGATTTCTTGGTTAAGTTTTATGTTTAGGTCAACTTTTCTCCTAAACTATCAAAGCAATTGCTTTGAAACTTGCAACACTTGTTCACCATCGATAGCTGACCCTGTACAGCAAGAAACATAACTCCATCTTGCTTTTTGCAAGAATTATGGCCCCTTTTGGACTTAGAAAATCAGATTTCTTGGTTAAGTTTTATGTTTAGGCCAGCTTTTCTCCTAAACTATCAAAGCTATTGCTTTGAAACTTGCAACACTTGTTCATCATAAGCTGACCCTGTACCTCAAGAAACATAACTCCATCCTGCTTTTTGTAATAATTATTGCCCCTTTTGGACTTAGAAAATCAGTTTTCTTGGTTGAGTATTATGCTTAAAGGCGTACGCTAGAATTCCCTGTATATGAGATGGGCGAAAATTTTCCCAATAACAGAATTTCTTTAAACTTTGGATATTGAAGGACAATCATCTAAGAAACAAAAAAAATGCAATAAAAATCATAGGTCACCGGATTCGAAAAACAGTTATCTGCCCTTGAAAACGTCATTTTTTGGGGAAATGCTGTTTTCAAGGGCAGGTAACTCTTTTTCGATACCGGTGACCTATGATTTTTATTGCATTTTTTTGTTTCTTAGATGATTGTCCTTCAATATCCAAAGTTTGAAGAAATTCTGTTATTGGGAAAATTTTCGCACCAAATTCTAGCATACGTCCTTAAGTCAGCATTTCTCATAAACTACCAAAGCTATTGCTTTAAAACTTGCCACAGTTTTCCACCATCATAAGTTGATGCTGTACTTCAAGAAACATAACTCTATCCTGCTTTTTGCAAGAATGATGGCCCCTTTTTAGACATAGAATATCATGAGTAGGACAATATTTCTATTATACAAAAAAATCAGATGAGCGTCAGCACCTGCATGGCGGTGCTCTTGTTCATTCATAAACTTCAAACCGGTTTAGATGTAACAGCCAAGTTAAAATATTTTCTGATGGAAATATTTTTCCTTCATGTTTATAGACTGATGGAACTTGACAGGAATTTGGCAGAGATGACAAGAGAAAATGAGGAACTAAGGCAGATGGAAGCTAGGTAATCACCTGTACATGCCCTTCATCATTCATGTGCACTATACCTGTACATGTTCTTACTGTACTATTTACCTGTACATGTCCTTCCTGGATCACTTGCAATATACCTGTACATGTCTTTCCTATACTTTATACCTGTGCATTATCTTTCTGCACTGTTTACCTGTACATGATCTTCCTGCACTGTATACCTGTATATGATCTTCCTGCTCTGTATACCTGTACATGATCATCCTTCACTATATAATTGTACATGATCTTCCTGCGCTATATACTTATACATGGTCTTCATGCACTATATAATGGTACATAATCTTCCTGCGCCCATACCTGTATATTATCATCCTGTTCATTATACCTGAACACATATCATTTCTGTACATCACATCTGTACATTACAATCCTGGTCTATAAACCTGTCACATGTCCCTCTTGCAGTATATATCTATGCTTGTATTCATAAAGTGAGTACAGTATAATTAATTTATATGTGATAATGCAGAAAATTTTGATATGACACAGTTTAGATAATTCAGTATCTTTGTCTCTTTTATAGACTGAAAACGCTTGCAGAGAAAGACAATGCAGAAAAGACGAGGCAAAAAGTGGAATTAGATACCATGAAAACTGTAAGTATGAAATTACATAATGTTCCTAATAATAATTAAATTAGTATATTCTTGTCCCTAATCCTAGCAGGTTTAATATATGTGTTTTGTTTCTTTAGCTTCTGTGTCTTCAGATACTTAAGTCAGCTCTTACTGATATTTGTGATGTTTTGCTTTCTTAATGCCCTCGAAGTTGGGCATGTTAAAATCGCACTGAGTACATGCATCTGTCTGTTTGTCCATGTAAATTCTTGTCTGGGTTGTAACTCTGCCATTCATAAAGGGATTTTGAAATAATTTGGCGTAAATATTCCTCATATTGAGTCGACGTGTCAAGAGCAAAACCCAGATCCCTAGCTCCAAGGTCAAGGTCACACTTGGAGGCCAAACGTTAACAGTGTGTTGCTTCTTGTTTGGTCCGTAACTCTGCTATCCGTGAAGGGATTTTGAAATAACTTGGCATAAATGTTCATGTTAATGAGACAATGTGGCATGTGCAAGACCCTTACCCCTAGCTCTAAGGTCAAGGTCACACTTGGTGCTAAAAGGTTAACAATGTCTGTTTCTTGTCCGGTCCATATACACATAACTCTGCCATTGATGAAGGTATTTTGAAATTACTTAGCATAAATTTTCCCTTTATTTAGATGATGTCATGTGCAAGACCTGTACCCCTAGCTCAAAGGTCAAGGTCACAATAAGAGGATAAAGGTTAACATGGTCTGTTTCTTGTCTGGTCCATAACTCTACCATTGATGAAGGGATTTTAAAATTACTTTGCATAAATGGTTTCTATATTGAGATGAAGTGTCATGTGCAGTACCCAGACCCCTAACTCCAAGGTCAAGGTCATACTTAGAAGTCAATGGTGTTTCTTGTCAATAACTCTGTGATTGATCAAGGGATTTGAAAATAATTTCAAGTTGACACAAATGTTAACCATAATATTATTGAGGTGTGTCATGCTTATGACCCGGGTCTCTCGGGTCAAGGTCATGAAATGATGTGTTGTTTTTTTTTGCGCAGACAACTGTAGCATTCTTGTTGATGCTTCAGGGGGTGGTGGGTGGGGGGGGGGGGGAGCATTTGTCACAAATATTGACAGCTCTTGTCAAGACTTGTTTGTTTGTGCATACATGTGTGCATGAAGAAGATGTTTCAAAGAGAAAAACAAGTTACAATCGAAACTTGGTATCATGAATTTCAAGGGACCATGCTTTTTATTTCGAGATAACCGAAATTCGAGTTATGAGGAGGAACATTTATGGACGAAATGATGAAAAAAGTGGGTTTAGTTACGAAAAGCTTCAATAAAAATTAAAAACTGTTTCTTTGATGCCGTGTATACGCTGTCGATACTTTACGTGTACACGATTCCTAACAGTTTGTGCTTATCAAAGTTTTCAGTTTTTCGAAGAATGAAAATGATACTAACCTCAAATGTTTTCAAGTCAAATTTCCTTTTTGTACCAAGATTCTCTCCTGGAGGATTGACTGCATTTTGATCTGACATTTTGAACGAATGATGCTTCCCCCCAAGAAGTTAATTTTTTATACATTCTCATCGCGATTACTTCTATTTAATCCGTATTAAAGATCCCAGCTGTTCAAACTAATTAATTCATTTGTTTAAATTTAAATCAATGTTCATAACGTCTCAAAACAAATGACCGCTGATTAAGAAATCTAATGTTTACATCAAACAATTATCATTATAGCACGTGCAAACAAGTATGACATCATCTGACTTTGATAATCGCTGCACCTTTGATATGTCGGCATCACGGCTCTCTGGTTAGGCAGTAAACATAGATATGTGTTAAAAGCCAACCACATTCACAATGAGATGTGTGAAATTTTCTCGCATATTTTCCCCACTTCGACTTACCGAGTTTACAATGCACTTGAATTTTATTGATGGGACTGAAAATCCTTTTCGACACATCCGGAGTCTCGGTAAGTCAAATTTTGACGTAACCGGAGTTAAATTACATATATAAAGAAGGAAATTTGACGGGACTTGAAAATTTCTTCGACTTAAGCGGAATTTCGAGGTAAGGGAGTTTGAGATACCGAGTTTCGACTGTACTTCAAAAGGCATTGATGTCTTTGAGGTATTCTGTGTGACTATATGTTGACATTACATGTGTAGATTCCTTTATTTTTTTCCAAAAATAGTAGGAGTATTGTCTTATTTATATGTTCAGAAACTGGGAGATTTGTTCAAGTGCTTTGATGTTGCAGAAGAAGAGGAGTTCAGATTCGATGATCTTGTGCTAGTAAGTAACATAGCAAATTCAGAACTTCTTTACAGTAAAGTCTATTTCACCTCTTCTTACTGACGAGTACATAATTTAATCTTGATACAAGTTAGAGAATATCATGTATTACCAGGAATGTGTCTCTATACAGTAAAACCTGCTTCAGCAGTCACCTGCCTTAAGTAGCCAGTGACTCATTTCCCAAAATGGTCATTCATTTGAGCCACGCCATGAGAAAACCAACATAGTACGTTTGCGACTGGCATGGATCCAGAACATGCTTTTCACTAATGGTTTCTCTAATTGCAATAGACTTTGAAAGCAAACAGCATGGATCCTGACCAGACTGTGCAGATGCACAGGCTGGTCTTGATCTATTATGGTCACAAATGCACGATGTTGGTTTTCTCATGGTGCGGCTCATTTTATAAATTACCAGCATTAAGCAACCACCTGCTGTAAGCAGCCACTTCTTCCTACTCCCTTGGCTGGCTGCTTAAAATAGATTTTACTGTATGATATTTAGATATTGCTCTGGTTGTATAAAGTTTTTATTTAAGAACTTCTAGAGATATAAATGGAAAAAATAAAGATTATATATAGATTGTGCCTGTTTTCACAAGTGTGAATATTTCTTTAATGAATGTTTTCTGTCTTTTAGAAAGTACAAACAATGAAAGAAGACAATGAGAAACTTGTGGTTGAGAACATTAATCTAGTTGGCCACAGCAATCATAAACAGAAAATCAAATACCATGAAAATTTAAAGCATGAGAATTGTGGCCTAAAGAAGGTAAGTTTTTCTTGCAGATTTAGTTTCTTGTTACATACTAAATGTTCTCACAAATGAGGACTGGAAGCAATGGATAGTAGAGAGATGTGCTAAAAATTTGATAATTTTTATCAGTCAACGATGTCTGGGTAGATCACAAGACAAAATCTTGGTGGTACATCCATTCACAAGGGGAACAAAACTAGTGAAAACTTCCAAGGATTTCCATGACTTGCTGGTGTACACTTCTGTATGGACTGGAAACGTTTAAGATTTGATAGAACTGTTGCCATTTATTCATTGTACTCACTTGGGTGTGTAGCATTCTTCCATGCGACGACACCTTTCCGCTGGGTTATCGAAGGTCAGTGGTTTTACCCAGGTGCCTGCTTATGTCTGAAATAATTCCCAGAAGGGCATCTGTGGTTTTCCTCTACCATGAAAAGCTTGAAAATCACTGTATGACCTATAATTGTATCGGTAAAGCATAAACCCAACAGAAAAGATGTTCTTTGTATTTTTACTGATAATGCATACTTTGAGACTGATTAAAGAATTTCAATGATCTGTAGTAAGCTGTTCTAGTTTGATACATATGTGTATGAGCCACGCCATGAGAAAACCAACATAGTGCATTTGTGACAAGCATGGCCACCTGCACAGTCTGGTCAGGATCCATGTTGTTCGCTTTCAAAGCCTATTGCAATTATAGAAACCGTTAGCGAACAGCATGGATCCTGACCGGACTGCGCGGATGCTCATGCTGGTCTGGATCCATGCTGGTCACAAAGCCACTATGTTGGTTTTCTCATGGTGCGGCTCAATTATGTCTGATGCAGGCTCTAAAATGTTAGCTTTTTGATTTACAGGAAATTGAGACACTGAGGCTTAAGAACCGACATCTTGAGGATGAAGTAAAGGAGATAAAGAAGCAGGTACAAATGTCGGACATAAAGCACATGAAAGTTGGTGCAGTACCTCTCAAAGAGAACATTGTACCGCAGCATAAAGCTTTCCTCTCTGGGGACTTCACACAAAGATCCCCACATTATAGTACAGTGCAACACAAAGATAAAAAGAAATAGATGTGAAAGTCATTTATCATTCATAGGGAATTTTCATGGATTTTCATTTCATAAATACCTGGATGTATTTATCAGTACCACATTAATGGTAACTACCTTGTGCTATTGTTAAGGTGTGCTGGTGTTCCAGTGACTGTGTGAAGCAGTAAATGTTAAGGCTGTGAATGATTTTGGGTAATTAGAACATATGTTTGTGAAGGATACTGAAGTTCTCAAGTAATTGAAATTATGTTGTCAGCTGATCAGTGCTGCTGATGAGAACTGCTTACTTGAGACTGACATGAAGCTGAAATACCAGGAAACTTAATGTAGTGTGCAGTACATTTGCTGCTTCAGCATTAAGACAAAAACGTGAGATAAATGCTATTTAATGTCCAAAGCTGAACTTTAGATGAAATACCTTTGGTCAAGCAGTATAAAGGTAAACAAGTGAGATATATTGTGTTTATACTGACATAAAGTTGAAATGCGATGAAATTTAATGTAGTCTGCATTACCTGAGGACTTGCAATATTTAGGCAACAAGCAGGCATAACTTGTCCTACAAAATGTTAAGGTGATTGAAGATCAGTTTACTTGATTTGTTAATATAAGGTTTGATAAAAATGTCTGAAACAAAACAAAACTTAAAAAGAGGAAGTAAATATAAATAAAGGTGTAATTTAAAAATGTTACATTGCACAGAAATTAATATTAGCAAAATTATCATGACTTTAAAACATTTACCATTTCATATTTAATTAGTTGTTACCATTTCTTAATCTTACTCAGTATTTAACTTGTGTTTTAGCTCGACTATGCAAAGTGTATGGAACTATTTTACTTGCTCCGTATGTGTTCAAAACTTTGTTTAAGTTTTAAAACACTTCCTCTTCATCTCTGTTATAACTGTACTTTGCTTCAGATTTAAAATAATTGTTTCAAATTATCAACCACATTTTGCTTGTGTCTGTATGTAGGTATATTTATTACTAAGTACTGCACTTGCTGAAAGTGCAGTTTCAGGCTGTCCTACTGTTTGAAGCTTGAAAAAATAATGAAATACCAAACACCTACAACTACATGTATAGTTTTTGCTCATTGTTTTATATCTGAAAGTTGCATATGTATTTAATTTTATCATGTGACATTTATCATTTATATACATGGATGTTGCTGTTGTCAGTATCAGTTTATCATTTATATACATGGATGTTGCTGTTGTCAGAATCGGTTTATCATTTATATACATGGATGTTGCTGTTGTCAGAATCAGTTTATCATTTATGTACATGGATGTTGCTGTTGTCAGAATCGGTTTATCATTTATGTACATGGATGTTGCTGTTGTCACAGGGCACTCATTTGGCCATTTTTGGGACCGAATATGGGTACCATTCCTCCCCTAAAATAATATGTTTTTTCCCCTTTCTCAGAAGAAAATTCCCCTGATGATAAGTTGTTTGACACAAATAGATATTAACTCTTTTCTTTTAATATTATATAGTGCCTCTAAGGAAGATTACTGCTGCAATATAGTCACATCAGTTAGAAATGATTGAAAACAGTATTAATAAGTGTGAAAAGTAGTTACATATACATGGCTCAAACTTCCCCTTTTCGTCTTAAAATGTCGAAAAATTCCCCTTCCTGAGGGTATGGGTACCTGTCCCCAAAAGTTTTCTAGTGCCCTGTGTCAGAATCAGTTTATCATTTATGTACATGGATGCTGCTGTTGTCAGAATCAGTTTATCATTTATGTACATGGATGTTACTGTTGTCAGAATCATTGTTTTTATTCTTCATCATGTAGAAACTGATCTCTTGTTATGTATTTTCGTTTTGTATGTAAAAATAATGAAGTTTGTATGATAGTTTTTATTATTAGAGTAATAGGTTAAAGCATGGAAGTAATAGATGTATAGTATTTGATGTTTTTGGTCTACACTGAATTCACATCAGCAAGTGCTTTTGTATATATACTGAAAAAAAAAGGATTGGTCAGTAGAAATACTTTGGAAATCTGAAAGTGGATATTTAAAGCAGGACGTGTACCTGGGTATGAAAATTAGCAAAGCCTGAAATTGTATTTGGATATGTAGCAGACAGAATCGAAGATTAAATTCAGCACATGTATAGCAACTTAAATGTAATTATACTGCTATGTCTCATCTAAATTGTTCTTCTTTCAAAGTAAATGGAGGTAATTTGCTGACTTAAAAACAACAACTTTATAGATCTTTAAAAAAAATATTGAAACCTTACCTGATGTTATAGACGTGCATGTATAAAATAGGTGCGCAAGTTCGTATCATGATAAAGACTCCTGCAAGGTTTCATAAATTTATATCAAATACTTTTCGAGCTGGGTGCGTCACAAACTTTGGACGGACGCACAGATGCACGGACAAGACCAAATCTGTATGCCCCCACCACTCATTGGGATGGGGGGTGGGGGGCAAATATTTTGAAAATTAGGCAAATAAAAAAGATAAGTTCATGAACTTGACTTTTGGTAGACTGTTTTGAAAAACTTGGGACCTCACAGGTTTTCACAATGGAAGTTTACTGGAAAATTACAAATTTGATGACATTGTTAAAATATTTTTTTTCTACATTGTAGATTTTAATGAAACTACATAACTAAGTTGTAAATTACCACAGTCTGTATTAAATATGGTAATGTAAAATGTGTAAGTCTATATGCTTGTATTTTTAGATATTTTCTTGTGATTCAGATCAGCAGATTTTAAGACATTATTTAGAATTATTAGATGTGCCAGACTTGTTAATATCATATTTTAATAATCTTGCGGGTAGTTATTAATTCATGAAGTGAGTTTCGTTTTGGTATGCCAAACACAAACTTTATTCTACTTTTTCTGGATAAATTGTTTTTGTCATTATATCTATTTTTTCAGATTTGCAGAACTACCTTATTGCGTATGATCTGTTTCATTTGTTAAGCTTGTTTTCTCCTGTGTATGCTCTTCCTTTCTTTTTTCCTTTCTTGCTGTCATTCTGTCTCTCATTTTACATCTTAATGAATTAAAAAATGTCAGAAATTAACCATTAAATATATATGAAAATGTATCCATAATATAATACTGAATTGAGTTTTGTGTTGTCTTTTCTTTTAACAAAAAGCAGAAGGTGCAGTGGTGGACAACAACCTTAGAGATCCATGATACATACAATAACCAATTGTCACACCCAATCTATAAGTCTATGTCTGAATTGCAATCCCCATGCAGTAAAGATCCATAATACCTATGTCTGGCTGCATACTACACCTGAAGACATTATTAGTGTAGGTACATGTACACGATTCTGTTTAAATAAGGTTGGAAGTTGCCAGAATTTACTTGCACTCGTTATTAGGAACAAATGTATAAATATAAATGCACCACTTCAGATTTATCATACAGAACAGAAGGAATTTGAATGTACTCCATATACACAGGAAATTAATCCTAAAGCTCAGTAATTTGCCAGGGAAACCCCTAAGAGATACCAGTGTTGGAGGGAATCTTATTACTGTTTTTAGCAGCAGATTCCTAAAATAGAGGGTCATTAACCCTACAGTACTCGCCTGTGTACAAGGCTTCGAGTGTGTTTATGTAATGTAATGATACAAGTACTACAAGTTAGGTTTCTTCTATGTTATAGTGGACGCAACTTGACCCCGATGGTTGACCTTTGTATTATAATACAGAATGAGGCACAACCTATTATTGAAACGGAGTGTACGTAAAATGCTTAATCTCTTTGCATACTGCACTGTATACAAACTAATTCCATATAAATATACACGGCTACCCTAAGCACCCCTTATTTCTACAACGAAATGATCAATATGAATAATCAGCCTAAGGTCAACCATTGTGGTCAAGTTGCGACTTCTATATCATATATTACATATATATACATGTTGCACACATTTTTGAACTATTTATGGTAGACACTGGTATCACATGCCAAATACCGAGGCTCTAGCTATTATTGATTCAGAGAAGATTTTGCAAGTTTCGTATATATAAGCCTATAGTATAGAGACCGTACCATAGCTCTTCGCATACTTTGATTTTTCAAACTAAAGTGATTTTTACAAGTGCACCGGTTATGATAAAAATGTAAACAACGGACTCTGTCTATGAAACTTTGAAATGAATGAATGGCAGTCGATCTTAGTCATAATACTGACTGACAGTGAATGCTAATGACTCCATGTGTTGCAGAAAGGTATTTAGTTTGTAACTGTAATTTCCCATCAATTGAAATCCTCTCAAAACTGGTAAAATAATTACTTATATTTGGACAAAACTCACCGTCTTTGCCGTTCGACAGCTGCAAAAAGGGCAAATATAAAAGATTCAGTGTAAGTAATATTTCACTGGTACTACCAGTTAGTAAGTTCATACTCTGAACAACACGTCAGAGAAATTTGGGCAGATTTGACCGATTATGACGTTGGCAGCATTAGATTATATTTTTTCTTTACACAAAAATTGCCGTTAGGTAACAAAGCGAATACGCCGATAATCCGGAGTTCACCGATTATACTATATTATGTCCCTTTGATGTTTATGCTCTCCATGTTCAAGAAGAGTTACATTTCCTTGGTCACAAAATTTTCGTTAACATGAAAATATTAAATGCTCATAACTCCACACTTCAGGTTAAACTATTGTCTATATTTCTGTTTTTGAGAAATATATGGACATTTGTATTCATTTCAAAGCTTTTTAACTTCAAACCTATGATTTGAAAAACTTAGGTACTATCTCTATATAGTAAGTACATGTCACACTTGGTCATGGCCATTTTTGATCTTGGGGCAATAACTTGGACAATTATGGTAGAGTCACACCCTTATATCAAATATCAAAGCTCTAGAGAAAAAGATTTTAAAATCTGATAGCTGAAAACCTATTTCTAACTAAAAAGGCCCATATGTTCAATGAAAAGAACTATTTGAACAATTCTGAAAGTGGGCTACCCAGAGATCATTTGTGTAGTCATCAAAATCAATTTGGTGGTTTTGGAGATGTTGAAAGAAATTGTTGATGAAAAGTGTTTTTTAATGAATCAAAAAAATTTGAACAATATTTGTAGGTCACACAAGGACAGTTTGTGAGATATTATTTTAAAATTGTGTTAACAGGTTTATACAAGATTTTCTAACTTTGTACTATATACATATATATAAGAAAAAGTGACCACGCCCTCTGGCAGCCATGTTTTTTGACGAATCAGTATAATTTGAACAATCTTGGTAGAGGGTGACATAAGGACCATTCGTGTGTAATTATTTCAAAATCAGACTATCGGTTTAGAAGATGCTGTTTGAAGTTTTTTTCTATTTTTAGCCCTGGAAGCCCCTATGTGCAACCAAGCAGAAGCGTTTTTAACAATTTTGGTAGAGGACCACCCAAGGAACATCATGGCTAAGTGTCATCGAAATTCATTCGGTGGTTTTGGAGGAGATGTTGTTTAAACACAGTCTTGTTGACGATGATGGACAACTTGACGGACACAGCATGATCATGATAGCTTACCATGAGCACTTTGTACTCAGGTGAGCTAACAAAAAATTATACTGTTTAAAAACAGAAAAAGAACACCATTAAAGTGGTCTGTTTATTTTCATAATATTAATAGATATATATTATCAAATTTGTACAAGAGAGGACATTTCCTTGACTAACAGTTCAATTTACAACACAACTGAGCTACATAGACATTCATACAGGAAAAATAGTGGTAAATTTGTACTTCTAAGTCAACAGCACATCTGACAATAATATTAAAAAAGAAAACTGACTAAAAATGATGGTGACAAACAAAACTGAATGGAACAGAATAAGCACCAAGTAACAGAATGTTTTGAATTTTAAGGTTTTTTAAATGAATTACAATATTTTTTAGCTCACATGTCACAAAGTGACAGTGTGAGCTTTTGTGATCGCGCAGCGTCCATCGTCCGTGCGTAAACTTTTGCTTGTGACCTCTCTAGAGGCCACATTTTTCATGGGATCTTTATGAAAGTTGGTCAGAATGTTCATCTTGATGATATCTAGGTCAAGTTCGAAACTGGGTCACGTGTGGTCAAAAACTAGGTCAGTAGGTCTAAAAATAGAAAAACCTTGTGACCTCTCTAGAGGCCATATTTTTCACAAGATCTTCATGAAAATTGGTCAGAATGTTCACCTTGATGATATCTAGGTCAAGTTCGAAACTGGGTCACGTGCCTTCAAAAACTAGGTCAGTAGGTCAAATAATAGAAAAACCTTGTGACCTCTCTAGAGGCTATATTTTTCATGGGATCTGTATGAAAGTTGGTCTGAATGTTCATCTTGATGATATCTAGGTCAAGTTTCGAAACTGGGTCACGTGCGGTCAAAAACTAGGTCAGTAGGTCAAATAATAGAAAAACCTTTTGACCTCTCTAGAGGCCATATTTTTCATGGGATCTGTATGAAAGTTGGTCTGAATGTTCATCTTGATGATATCTAGGTCAAGTTCGAAACTGGGTCAGCTGCGGTCAAAAACTAGGTCAATAGGTCTAAAAATAAAAAAAAACCTTGTGACCTCTCTAGAGGTCATACTTTTGAATGGATCTTCATGAAAATTGGTCAGAATGTTCACCTTGATGATGTCTAGGTCAGGTTCGAAACTGGGTCATGTGCCATCAATAACTAGGTCAGTAGGTCAAATAATAAAAAAACCTTGTGACCTCTCTAGAGGCCATATTTTTCATGGGATCTGTATGAAGGTTGGTCTGAATGTTCATCTTGATGATATCTAGGCCAAGTTCGAAACTGGGTCAACTGTGGTTAAAAACTAGGTCAGTAGGTCTAAAAATAGAAAAACCTTGTGACCTCTCTAGAGGCCATATTTTTCACAAGATCTTCATGAAAATTGGTCAGAATGTTCACCTTGATGATATCTAGGTCAATTCCAAACTGGGTCATGTGCCTTCAAAAACTAGGTCAGTAGGTCAAATAATAGAAAAACCTTGTGACCCCTCTAGAGGCCATATTTTTCATGGGATCTGTATGAAATTTGGTCTGAATGTTCATCTTGATGATATCTAGGTCAAGTTTGAAACTGGGTCAGCTGCGGTCAAAAACTAGGTCATTAGGTCTAAAAATAGAAAAACCTTGTGACCTCTCTAGAGGCCATACTTTTGAATGGATCTTCATGAAAATTGGTCAGAATGTTCACCTTGATGATATCTAGATCAAGTTTGAAACTGGGTCACGTGCCATCAATAACTAGGTCAATAGGTCAAATAATGAAAAAACCCTGTGACCTCTCTAGAGGCCATATTTTTCATGGGATCTGTATGAAAGTTGGTCTGAATGTTCATCTTTATGATATCTAGAACAGGTTCAAAACTGGGTCACATGAGCTCAAAAACTAGGTCACTATGTCAAATAATAGAAAAAAAAAACGACGTCATACTCAGTTCAAAACTGGGTCATGTTGGGACAGGTGAGCGATTCAGGACCATCATGGTCCTCTTGTTTTAATAACCCTGGATAAGATTTTAATAAATACATTTAGAAAATCCCTGTATTCTGCAATGAACATCTATAAACAACGGTTACTTCCCAAGTTATTTCTTCAATAAAAATGTCTTATAACAGAAAATGACCAATTAAACACACACAAAAATCTAAGCACTATCAAAATATGTCACAATAAATATTGAACACATTGGAGTGAATCTTAGAGAAAAAAAAACACACAAAAATTGTCTTGAATAATTTCAACAAACAACATAAAAACATACATCACAACAGCTGAACAAAACTCTTACTTAACATTTAAATAAAAACTAATGCAGAAAAAATGGTATGCAATCTATGGTACAAATCAATTCCAATATTGTGAAATCAATATTAATCAAGGGGAACTAATTTTCGTACTTTTCGTGTTTGCTTCAGACCACAAAATGATGATAGAAAACTCTGTGTAAATATTCTGGTGGAAAATCTCCAAATTTTAAAAATGCTAACTCAAGATGTTCTGAAATAATGAAAACAAAACTGTAAATGCAAAAAGCAACGATCTACAATGGAAAATACCTGATCAAACTCAAAGTTTTGCTAATAACAACAGACAAAAAGACAAGTCAAAGATTAAAAAGAACTTAAATGACTTTAGAAGCAACAGGGGTCATCTATTGAATTATTACAGGCAACCATCCTATGGAGATTGATAGCTAAAGCATTCTTTGGATATTGAGCAGACAGTTTTTACTGTGAACTTGACCTTTGACCTACCAACCACCAAAACAATAGGGGTCACCTACTGACCACAGGCATCTGATGATAGTATGACCTGACCAAAACAAAACTGGTCATTTTTTGACCACATGCAAGCATGCTATGAAGTTTAACAAATTCCGACCAAAGCGTTTTCCAACAATTAGTTATTGAGTAGAAACGGTTTCCAGTCTCAAGGGCACTGTGACCTTGACCTTTGACCTGCTGACTTCCAAAGTAGTAAGGGTCATCTACGTAACACACGTAATCATCACATGAAGATCTAATATGAGACCAAGCATTCTACAGTTAATGATACAAAACCGAATTGTCTACTGTCAGACAGACCAACAGTGAGCAAAGTTATATACCCTTTCTTCTTTGAAGGGGATGGGGGGCAGGGGGGTAATAATTTTAATGATACTGTTACAAATAAAACCAGTTAAAATATGTCAATTTAGAACTTTTTACCGTTTTTTCAATTTTAAGTCCAGAATTAAAAGTCTATGATGAGTGTCTTTAGTTTGTGTAATCTTAGGTATTGCACTACAAAATAAAAACACACACACATCAAGTAACAGTTAATCACATGAATTCATTTTCACTTAATCCGTCATTCATTATGCAATTCTTGTCCTTCATTATACATATGATATAAAAAACAATTATTGTATTAATGAAAAGAAAAAACACTTTCAAAACATCATTTTAACAATTTTCAAATTACCAAAATGAAAAGACAGACGATGTAACTGTAGTTTAGACATTGCTCAGCTTTGTTATTGAAATATTTTTCTACTGTTTATTATTACATGTTACGAGTATAAAACATGCAGTCATAGTACTTTATACAATTATGAACTACGTTTCCACTCCAGAGACTGACTGAGCTGTTAGACATTTGCTAGAAATACAAGTTTGCACTAGCCTAAAATTTTGTCTTTAATTTATAGAAGTTAATAATACTTCAGTTTACCTGGTGCTTTAAAGGTGTTCTTGAATAAGATTTTGGCTGTAAAGACATACACACATCCAAAAATGTCAGCAAAGACAAATATTGACTTGACAACATGAGTAACAAGGAAGTCAACACTACCAGTAAATAAAAATATCATTTTAACCTTTAACCTGCTAAATTTCTAAAATGGATTGGTCCATTATTCAATTCAGGAAATACCATATATCATTTGAAGGGGTATTCACTGAAAATTTACTAGCTGAATAGCGAACAGTGCAGATCATGATCAGCCTGCATGGATATGCAGGCTGATCTTGATCTGCACTGGTCGCAAAGGCAGAATCACTTGCCATCAGGCCAGGCTAAAGGTTAAAACCAGTATCCTGCACATTATAACAATGGAACTTTTCTTGATACTCAATATATTCTAAACTTGTTGCTGCGGCTATATGTATTTTCTTGCACTTAATACAACAAGTAAACCTAATAAAGTCAATATTTTATTCCAGCATTTTGTCAAATTCATACTTTCATTCTCTGACAGGGTTGTACAGTTCAACATGAAAACGGAACACTAAATACATAATGTATTTTGGTTAGATTTACAAAAATGTTAACTAACAAATCAATGGCAGTGTAATGGTCCTTCCTAACAATGGTGAAAAAACTTAAGAAATATGTTCAATGAAAGAATATCTGAATCACTATAACATAAAACAAACTCAACCTTTGTATATTGTCTTTTTTGAACGCAAAACATCAACAATACACTCCACAGAATTCACCAATTTCCTTATTTTGCTGTAATAACAATAAAAGTAGCTGAAATATTGAATATAATCATCATATCAGAGTAACTTGAAAGCGACTACACTTTCATCTTGTATGTTATAACAGAAAAGCATCAAATTGAATACTTTCCAAAGTCTGTAGCAGACTGGACATTGATGCCTGTGGTAGCTTGGCAAATCAATAGAAGGTCATTTTTTATCTGAAATACATTTTGTTAAAGACCCAACACAAAAGAAATCACCTACTTTTTTCTCCACATGAACTTCATAAAAATCATTCTGACGATACAGTAATATACAGCTGTACCAATAAATGATAAGTGGAAAATTAAAACAAGAGCACCGCCTTACGGGTGCAGACGCTCATCTGTTTTTTTTTGTCTCTGTATATTGTCCTACCATAATTTTCTACGTTCAAAAAGGGCCATAATTCTTGCAAAAAGCAATGTAGAGTTATGGTACTTGTTGTACAAAGTCAGCTTTTAATGGCGAATAACTGCTCCAAGTTTTAAAGCAATAGCTTTGACCGTTAAGGAGAAAAGTTGACCTAAACATAAAACTTAACCAAGAAATCCGATATTTTCTAAGTCCAAAAGTTCTTGCAAAAACCAGGATGGAGTTATGTTTCTTGTTGTACAGAGTCAGCTTCTGATGGTGAACAAGTTTTGCAAGTTTCAATGCAATAGCTTTAATAGTTTAGGAGAAAAGTTGACCTAAACATAAAACTTAACCAAGAAATCCGATAATTTCTAAGTCTAAAAGGGGCCATAATTCTTGCAAAAACCAGGATAGAGTTATGTTTCTTGTTGTACAGAGTCAGCTTCTGATGGTGAACAAGTGTTGCAAGTTTCAAAGCAATAGCTTTAATAGTTTAGGAGAAAAGTTGACCTAAACATAAAACTTAACCAAGAAATCCGATATTTTCTAAGTCTAAAAGGGGCCATAATTCTTGCAAAAACCAGGATGGAGTTATGTTTCTTGTTGTACAGAGTCAGCTTCTGATGGTGAACAAGTGTTGCAAGTTTCAAAGCAATAGCTTTAATAGTTTAGGAGAAAAGTTGACCTAAACATAAAACTTAACCAAGAAATCTGATATTTTCTAAGTCTAAAGGGGCCATAATTCTTGCAAAAAGCAGGATGGAGTTATATTTCTTGCTGTACAGAATGAGCTATTGATGGTGAACAAGTGTTGCAAGTTTTAAAGCAATAGCTTTGATAGTTTAGGAGAAAAATTGACCTAAACATAAAACTTAACCAGGCAATGCCAACGCCGACGCCAATCAAGTGATGACAATAACTCATCATTTTTTTTCAAAAAATCAGATGAGCTAAAAATTAAGGTCCTAATGGAATAGTTGTATTCTCATAACTTGCTAAATCTTTTCTCGCTGTTTTGTTGTGACAAGCTGTGTGGTGGGAGACATAATTACTATCATGGAAACACAACAGAATACCATTCTTCTGTGGTGGGTCTTTAAACATCATAAGAAGAATGAAACTCCGTTCATAAAGTACAAAAGTCACATATCTTTTTTTTTTGTTGTGTTTAACATCACACAGACTCAATTATAGGTCATATGGCAAATTTAAAGCTTTTAACAGTATTATTATTATTATTTCATGCCTGTGTGGGCATCAGGGTAGTACCAAACCACCACACAGTAAGTCAGCTGAATTGCTTCCTCACATGAAGGAATTGTACACCCCAAGTGAGCCTTTGAAACCTCATCAGCAAGGACAAGTGATACAAAGTCAGGACTTCAGCCACTCTTTCTGAGAAGTACTGAACTTTAAAAAGAGTCAGGACTTTAGCCACTCTGCCCGAGAGGTACTGAACTTTAAGAGGAAGGCAAGTTATTGTTCTGGTAAGCCTTCCATATACGCCTTATTCTCAATGGTTTTAGTATCAATTGGCTTGTAATAATTTCCTGTACTTTGTATTTTTATTAACTTCAGTTTGAGCAAATTTTGCTGTAGTTAGATTGAACAAACATTTCACTTTAAAAACATAATATATTTTCATGTCATTTCTTACCTAAAGCTACTTCTTTCTGTAATAGTTATTACCTTCATATGATTCAAGATACATAAACCTCTTTGATGTAATAGCCCTTTCAATCCCTTTCAAAACTGAGACCAAAGACTATTCTCAAAACTCTCTCATCTGATTGGTTGTTTCTGAGCCTCATCTTGAAATCAACCAATAGCAATGTCGCATTTTGAGACTGGTCTCCAGTCTCAACTTAAAACTAGATTATCACCTAAATCCTCAATAGACAATTGTTCAAGGACCCCTTACATAGTTTTAGTCTTCTGATCCCTGACAAAACATTTCCGCATGCCGACAGATGAAATTCCTTCATTATAATCATGTACTGCTGTTAAACAAAGTACTTCCAAAATCATTTCCACTTTATTTAAGGTTGTTTTGAGTTATGCACCTAGATGCCTGCCCAATGGGCAATTTCATTTTCCCTTGGTATATGTATACCAGACTGTTTGTGTAGTCCCTGGACACTCCAGTTTTCAATCTGACTTTTATCTACATTAAAAATGCCTCTTGTATACCTAGTTTTGAAATCAAGCTATTATCTAGTACTATAGACATCTGTCTATAATTTCATTGAGTTTCGTGTTTCTCCAGTCATTTGCAACATCATCTAAATGATTGTCAAAGTCCACTAAATGTCTGTATTGTTCCTGTTCTAATAAAACTGCAGCTGTTTGTAAAGTATCCTCATCTATGGTTTGTCTGAAAACAGATGTAAACTAGAGTAAAGAATTCTCATTCATGGTTTGTCTGAAAACAGATGTGAATATCTTAATCTACTGTTTTTTTGAAAAAGATGTAACCTAGAGCAAGGTATCTCATCTACATTTTGTCTAAAAAAATGTAAATTAAGAGTAAAGAATCAAATTAAACAAGAGCTGTTGGATCACAGCGCGCTTGACTATTCGAAGAATTGATTGAAGAATGAGGTCAAAATATTTCTACAGATATTCAGACAAAAGAAAAAAATATATTAGACAATGTTCCTGTAGTTGTGGATTTCAATCAGTCTTGCACTAAATGGCAATGTGTTAACCAATTCCAAAGTCCAAAAAGGGCCATTATTCAGCCAAATAGTTGTCAGAGTTACGTACTCTTGCCTACAGATGGAAATCATGATGATAAAGAAGTGTTCAAAGTTTAAAAGCCATATGTCAAATAGTTTTGACAAAACGTGGACTTGTATGAAATCAGAACCAATTTCTAAGTCCAAAAAGGGCAATTATTCAGCCAAAATATAAGACAGAGTTATGTACTCTTTCCTACAGATAGAGACTATTATACTGAACAAGTGATAAAAGTTTCAAAGCCATACGTCAAACACTTTACACAAAATATAAACTGGTACGAAAAACTTAACCAAGATTTCTAAGTCAAAAGGGGCCATAATTCAGCCAAAATCCTTGATGAAGTTATGTACTCTTGCCTATAACTAGACATGGTGATGGTAAACAGGTGTTGAAAGTTTCAAAGCTTTATCTTCAAAGACTTTGTCAAAATATGAACTGGTACGAAAAACTTAACCCAGATTTCTAAGTCAAAAGGGGCCATAATTCAGCCAAAATCATTGATGGAGTAATGTACTGTTGCCCATAACTGGACATGGTGATGGTAAACAAGTGTTGAAAGTTTCAAAGCTTTATCTCAAAAGACTTTGTCAAAATATAAACTGGTACGAAAAACTTAACCATGATTTCTAAGTCAAAAGGGGCCATAATTCAGCCAAAATCCCTGGTGGACTGGAGTTATGTGCTCTTGCCTATAACTGGCCATGGTGATGGTAAACAAGTGTTGAAAGTTTCAAAGCTTTATCTCAAAAGACTTTGTCAAAATGTGGACTGGTACGAAAAACTTAACCAAGGTGTGACGCCGTGGTTTCAGTTTGGATTGGCAAAATGCAAAATTGCTGTATCAGGTACTTTATTTTAATGTGAGCTCAAATAGTTGTAAACTGTATTACTTCTTTTTTAATTCTTATCTTCACAATTATATAACAAGTGGATGCATCACAATAGTTCGCTAGGAGGACATCTATTATTCAAACCAGGAGATTGCTGGTTTGTGTTAAACCATCTTAGTATGAATTCTTCTGTGGAAATAGTTCCTTGTCTGAGAGCATATTTACTACTGGTACATACCTTTTATCAGACTCTTTCCAGCCTGCCTCTTTCATTGTAAAAACTCTATAAACTTCCGACACACTTTCTGGATTGAGTCTATTATTGTCAATCTGAAATTACAAAATGAAACACAATACTTAATACTTTGATCTTACTGAATGGAATTTCGAAACAAGAGGACCATGATGGTCCTGAATCCCTCACCTCTTCCCACATGACCCAGTTTCGAGTATGACGTCGTTTTTTCTATTATTTGACATAGTGACCTAGTTTTTGAGCTCATGTGACCCAGTTTTGAACTTGACCTAGATATTATCAAGATAAAAATTCTGACCAATTTTCATGAAGATCCATTGAAAAATATGGTCTCTAGAGAAGTCACAAGGTTTTTCTATTATTTGACCTATTGACCTAGTTTTCGAAGGTACGTGACCCTGTTTTGAACTTTAACTAGATATCATCAAGGTGAACATTTTCACTAATTTTCATGAAGATCTCATGAAAAATATTGCCTCTAAAGAGGTCACAAGGTTTTTCTATTTTTATACCTACTGGCCTAGTTTTTGACCGCACGTGACCCAGTTTCGAAACTGACCTAGATATCATCAAGGTGAACATTCAGATCAATTTTCATGAAGATCCATTGAAAAATATGGCCTCTAGAGAGATCAAAAGATTTTTCTAATTTTAGACCTACTGACCCAGTTTTTGACCGCAGTTGACCCAGTTTCAAACTTGACCTAGATATCATCAAGATGAACATTCAGACCAACTTTCATACAGATCCCATGAAAAGTATGGCCTCTAGAGAGGTCACAAGGTTTTTTTATTATTTGACCTACTGACCTAGTTTTTTATGGCACATGACCCAGTTTCAAACCTGACCTAGGTATCATCAAGATAAACATTCAAACCAACTTTCATACAGATCCCATGAAAAATATGGCCTCTAGAGAGGTCAAAACGTTTTTTCATTATTTGACCTACTGACCTACTTTTTGATGGCACGTGACCCACTTTCGAACTTGACCTAGATATCATCAAGATGAACATTCTGACCAATTTTTATGGAGATCCATTCACAAGTATGGCCTCTAGAGGTCACAAGGTTTTTCTATTTTTAGACCTACTGACCTAGTTTTTTACCGCACATGACCCTGTTTCAAACTTGACCTAGATATCATCAAGATGGACATTCAGACCAACTTTCATACAGATCCCATGAAAAATATGGCCTTTAGAGAGGTCACAAGGTTTTTCTATTATTTGACCTACTGACCTAGTTTTTGATGGCACGTGACCCACTTTCAAACTTGACCTAGATATCATCAAGATGAATATTCAGACTAACTTTCATACAGATCCCATGAAAAATATGGCCTCTAGAGAGGTCACAAGGTTTTTCTATTATTTGATCTACTGACCTAGTTTTTGATGGCACATGACCCAGTTTCGAATTTGACCTAGATATCATCAAGGTGAACATTCTGACCAATTTTCATGAAGATCTCATGAAATATATGGCCTCTAGAGAGGTCACAAGGTTTTTCTATTTTTAGACCTACTGACCTAGTTTTTGACGGCACGTGACCCAGTTTCGAACTTGACCTAGATATCATCAAGGTGAACATTCTGACCACTTTGTGACAGGTGAGCTAAAAACAAATTGAAAAGCTAGGCTTGCTTAAAACCAGATTTTTTCCTTTGAGCTGCTCACCTTTTTAAATTATATAAAATAAATTGGTTCAAATAAACTTGCACTGACTTTGTCCATAGCTTTCAGTAAGAAAAATTTCATTCAAATTCTTCAAAACCTCTGTTAAAAGCTAAAATACAGTTGAAACGAGCTACTTTTGAGAAAAGCGCATGTCTCCCACAACTGCCTAATCATCTGAATAGTTATGTATCTGAGTCAACCATGCACCAATACATGTATCACTGGCATCTGTGTACAGAGCAATTTTTGGTAATTCAAGGGCCATCATTCTGGTGCCTGGGCCAATTTGGCTAGTTACTGAACTTGGCAGAGGACTTTTTGTTCAAGTTTGGTGATGATCGGATGAGAAATGTTCGACATAGAGCACGGACAAGATTTGTGACAGACAGACAGACGGACACACAGAGTAAATCAATGTCTCCCGCCACAGTGGTGTGGGAGACATAACTCGTCTCAAGTACTGATGGACCAAGTTAATTACTTAAAAGATAATCAGAATCTGGTTCGGTAAGGTGCTTTTTGTTTAAGGGCTTACATGTTTTATGTATTATGTGTACATTTATAATGATATAAAGCCTTGCCAGGTTTTAAAACTATATGATAATTACGACTGGTGTGAATTTGCAACATACCAGGAGTTCCACAATAACCAAACTGCTCCACTTACCATAAATATACATGCTTCAGGATAATAGTCGTGTATTTTCCTACCAATATGTCTTGCAACATTGTTTAACCTGAAAAAAAAATAAATGAGTAGAATATCACCATGACTTTACATTAATGCAAAGTTGTAAACAAAACTAGATGTGTGTCCATAGGACACAGGTGCACCCCACTCCTGTCACTGTACATCATGACATGACTCTAGGTGAAATATTTTTTAAGATGTTTGCAACACAAACTGAAGAATTTAATGTGTATTTTTCAGTAAGTATAGAACCATTACTCTGGCCTAGCTGAGTAAATCCCAAAGAGAACACCCAGTGTACAACTTCACATGCTATAAAACAATCCTCTAATGTTTTATGACTCTAGATCAAGTATATTTTGAGATACATGGGGGCACAAACATTTATTTTATGACTAAGTCACGATTCATAACTCTGGTCTTGCAAAGTTAAATAATAATAAAAAAACATTCACATGCTGGATAATATTCCAACATGGTTTCATGACTCTAAGTGAAATATATGCAAAACAAACTTTTAAGCACTTTATGTGTATTTTTTTGTTTACTTAGTCAAGGGCCATAACTCTGGTTTAGCGAACCCAAACAGAACACCAGGTGCCCAACTTCACATGCTATAAAACAATCCTCTAATGTTTTATGACTCTAAAGTCCCATGGTGCACAACTTCCCATGCTGAAGGGTGGGGAGTGGAAGCACGAAAAATTAATTACTAAGCTTGATACATGTTAAACTGTTCTCAGAGTCAGTATTTTTAATCAAATAAGTGGCACTGTCTGCCACTGCTAAAATGGCCAACAGTGATTTTTGCACGAATAACTTTTGTCAAACAATCATGATTTGCCACTGAAGGTGCTTGACAATTATAGCAATTGTTGTTGGCCAGCAGGCACGGTCAGACCAGTGCTCACTTGTTCATGGTTTTTATTTGCGTGAAAAACAGAACATGAAACAGCAATTTGTACTGATAGCTTTCATTGGTGGATTTATTACACACTAGAGTACAATCTACATCTACAGCAATGGCAGTACATTGTACTCAGCGAATGTTGAACAACCAAAGTACCTCTCCATTGTGTTTTCTTAAAAAGAGTACACTACACGTATGTCTTTCCTTTAAAACTCTTAAAATACATAGATCTGACGGTAACAATTTCAGCTTGTCCTAGAGACTATTCTAGGATGTGTTTATGGAAAAGTACTAACAACACCATAAACCGTACATTTTCCAAGCTAACATTTATAAATCTCAAACAACTAGAGACGAGTTCAATTAATTTAACTTATTAAGTAATCAAGGTTCACATACTTTATATATTTTCTCTACAAAGACAAAATCTGGGCTAAACAAATCAACCCATCCCAAGGGTTCAACGCAATAAGGGCGTATCTACATAATATGATATAATAATTATATGTAGATACACCCTTATTGCGTTGAACCCTCGAATTCCGCTCTTTAATATGAGCAGAACTTGGTTCGGGTGAGTGGAAATTGCTGTAGTACTCATCCTGAAGGACGAGTGAAATTTTTGACTACAGTATAATAAATAATTATTCAATGAAAATGGCACTGCGCAGAATTCAAAATCAAATGTCAAAGCAATGGAAATGGAAGTTGATTTTTGTAAGCATCCATTCCATTTCAGTACCACATAATGATAGCAATCTCTAGACACTCAAGTGTCCATAACAGATTATCTTCATCAGACTTTAGTTTTGAAATAGACAATATGAATAAAATCTTGTTTCCTTAGTCAAGTTAGTGAATTGCAAGATAAATACAAATTGCAGCAGAACGAGTGAAAATTCTCTGCAGCTTATCCTGCATGTCAATCTGCTTACACAGACTTTGCCAAGCTCTGAAAGTATCAATTATAGCGAGTTAAACTGTTATCTTCAGTATTAGGACAAAATCATAAAATAACTGTTACCCATTGTCTGTCAGATGTTCATTTGCCTGATAATAACCTCCAATCACATAACCTTTACTCTTGCAGTACGAGTCTATCTGTAAATAGAAATTGAAGTTTTGAGATATAGTGATACTTTGTAGTATTAAACGAAAGGGTCATTGACCCTAAAGTGCTCACCAATAAGTGTGATTGTACAACGTAATGATACAATACAGAGTTAGGTTTATATAAAGATCAAGGCTTTAGCTATAATGGATTTAGAGAAGACGATATTCAATATTAAAATATTTTAATGGACGGGACCATCACAAAATAAAAACAAGAGGACCATGATGGTCCTGAATCGCTCACCTCTTCCCACATGACCCAGTTTTGAGTATGATGTCGTTTTTTTCTATTATTTGACATAGTGACCTAGTTTTTGAGCTCATGTGACCCAGTTTTGAACTTGATCTAGATATTATCGAGATAAAAATTCTGACCAATTTTCATGAAGATCCATTGAAAAATATGGTCTCTAGAGAGGTCACAAGGTTTTTCTATTATTTGACCTATTGACCTAGTTTTCGAAGGTATGTGACCCTGTTTTGAACTTTACCTAGATATCATCAAGGTGAATTTTCATGAAGATCTCATGAAAAATATGGCCTCTAGAGAGGTCACAAGGTTTTCTACTTTTATACCTACTGGCCTAGTTTTTGACCGCACGTGACCCAGTTTCTAAACTGACCTAGATATCATAAAGGTGAACATTCAGATCAATTTTCATGAAGATCCGTTGAAAAATATGGCCTTTAGAGAGGTCAAAAGATTTTAATAATTTTAGACCTACTGACCTAGTTTTTGATCGCAGTTGACCCAGTTTCAAATTTGACCTAGATATCATCAAGACGAACATTCAGACCAACTTTCATACAGATCCCATGAAAAGTATGGCCTCTAGAGAGGTCGCACGTTTTTTTTATTATTTGACCTACTGACCTAGTTTTTTAAGGCAAGTGACCCAGTTTCAAACTTGACCTAGATATCATCGAGGTGAACATTCTGACCAATTTTTATGGAGATCCATTCACAAGTATGGCCTCTAGAGAGGTCACAAAGTTTTTCTATTTTTAGACCTACTGACCTAGTTTTTGACCACACATGACCCTGTTTCAAACTTGACCTAGATAACATCAAGATGAACATTCAGACCAATTTTCATACAGATCCCATGAAAAATATGGCCTTTAGAGAGGTAACAAGGTTTTTCTATTATTTGACCTACTGACCTAGTTTTTGAAGGCACGTGACCCACTTTCAAACTTGACCTAGATATCATCAAGGTAAACATTCAGAATAACTTTCATACAGATCCCATGAAAAATATGGCCTCTAGAGAGGTCACAAGGTTTTTATATTATTTGACCTACTGACCTAGTTTTTGAAGGCACGTGACCCACTTTCGAACTTGACCTAGATATCATCAAGGTGAACATTCTGAACAATTTTCATGAAGATCTCATGAAATATATGGCCTCTAGAGAGGTCACAAGGTTTTCCTATTTTTAGACCTACTGACCTAGTTTTTGATGGCACGTGACCCACTTTCGAACTTGACCTAGATATCATCAAGGTGAACATTCTGACCAATTTTCATGAAGATCTCATGAAATATACAGCCTCTAGAGTGGTCACAATGTTTTTCTATTTTTAGACCTACTGACCTAGTTTTTGACCGCACGTGACCCAGTTTCGAACTTGACCTAGATATCATCAAGATGAACATTCTGACCAATTTTCATGAAGATCTTGTGAAATATATGGCCTCTAGAGAGGTCACAAGGTTTTTCTATTTTTAGACCTACTGACCTAGTTTTTGATGGCACGTGACCCAGTTTCGAACTTGACTTAGATATCATCAAGGTGAACATTCTGACCAATTTTCATGAAGATCTTCTGAAATATATGGCCTCTAGAGAGGTCACAAGGTTTTTCTATTTTTAGACCTATTGACCTAGTTTTTGAAGGCACGTGACCCAGTTTCGAACTTGACTTAGATATCATCAAGATAAACATTCTGACCAACTTTCATAAAGATCCCATGAAAAATGTGACCTCTAGAGTGGTCACAAGCAAAAGTTTACGGACGCACGGACGCACGTACGCACGGACGGACGACGGACACCGCACGATCACAAAAGCTCACCTTGTCACTTTGTGACAGGTGAGCTAATAAAATCAGTTAAGTTATGGTAGCCAGAATGGGTCTGGCCATAAACAGTACTAATTTAGTACTGGCTACAATAACTTAACTGATGCTATTCTTATTTTCTGATGGTGGCGTCCCATTAGTTACAGTATGACCAAGATGAAAAGTTCCAATGGACACCCATCACCGCGATACCTAACCAGCATGTTCAAAGAAATTTGACCACCCAGCTGGGTCTTATCACCGCAAATCGCGGTGAACAACGTGTCCGGACACGGTGCTCGCCGAACACGGTGTTTTGCGGTGAAATCGCGGCGAATTGCGTTGTTCATAATTGTTTTAAGATGTGCTATTTTTCATTTTTATGTTAACACAAGATATCATCGTTACTTTCAGTTTCAATGTTCGTCTGCAAGTTAATTTTGGAGACTTTTTGTATTTTGCAGGTAGAGCACTTTACACGAAGCATATACGATGAAACAGTGCTCAATAAAAAAGCCTGTAAATTCAGTTGTTTTATTTTGAGTTTACTTTTGCAGTTTTGTATGTTTGTTGCAAACTTCTTTTGTTATACCAACAATTACTTTAATACGATTACGTGATTTACACTCTAACAATAATCTTCGTTCACAGTTTGGCATGCAATTTTGATAATTAAACAAGAGGGTCATGATGACCCTATATCGCTCACCTGTTAAACTTGGAATAGGAATCATCAAGATAAACATTCTGAACAAGTTTCATGAAGATAGGGTCATAAATGTGGCCTCTACAGTGTTAACAAGCTTTTCATCAAGGTGAACATTCACACCAATTTTTATGAAGATCCATTGAGAAATATGGCCTCTAGGAAGGTCACAAGGTTTTTCTATTTTTAGACCTACTGACCTACTTTTTGACCGCAGTTGACCCAGTTTCGAACTTGACCTGGATATCATCAAGATGAATATTCAGACAAACTTCCATACAGATCCCATGAAAAATATGGCCTCTAGAAAGGTCACAAGGTTTTTCTATTTTTAGACCTACTGACCTAGTTTTTGATCGCACGTGACCCAGTTTCGAACATGACCTAGATATCATCAAGATGAACATTCTGACCAATTTTCATGAAGATCTTGCGAAAAATATGGCCTCTAAAGAGGTCACAAGGTTTTTCTATTTTTAGACCTACTGACCTAGTTTTTGACCGCACGTGACCCAGTTTCGAACTTGACTTAGATATCATCAAAATGAACATTCTGACCAATTTTCATAAAGATCCCATGAAAAATATGGCCTCTAGAAAGGTCACAAGGTTTTTCTATTATTTGACCTACTGACCTAGTTTTTGAAGGCACGTGACCCAGTTTCGAACTTGACCTAGATATCATCAAGTTGAACATTCTGACCAATTTTCATGAAGATCTTGTGAAATATATGGCCTCTAGAGAGGTCACAAGGTTTTTCTATTTTTATACCTACTGACCTAGTTTTTGATGGCATGTGACCCAGTTTCGAACTTGACCTAGATATCATCAAGGTGAACATTCTGACCAATTTTCATAAAGATCCCATGAAAAATATGGCCTCTAGAGAGGTCACAAGGTTTTTCTATTATTTGACCTACTGACCTAGTTTTTGATGGCACGTGACCCAGTTTCGAACTTGACCTAGATATCATCAAGGTGAACATTCTGACCAATTTTCATGAATATCTTTTGAAATATATGGCCTCCAGAGAGGTCACAAGGTTTTTCTATTTTTAGACCTACTGACCTAGATTTTGACCGCACGTGACCCAGTTTCGAACTTGACCTAGATATCATCAAAGTGAACATTCTGACCAACTTTCATAAAGATCCCATGAAAAATGTGACCTCTAGAGTGGTCACAAGCAAAAGTTTATGCACGCACTGACGGACGTACGGACGCACGGACGACGGACGCTGCGCGATCACAAAAGCTCACCTTGTCACTTTGTGACAGGTGAGCTAATAAAAAGGTAAGTTACCAGTTAAAATTAATAGTTTTTAATAACTTGTTAATTTGTTACGAATTTATTTGCTTTTGTAAATATCAAAAAAAAAAAGAATTTTGAAATATAATATTAATACAAAATAGAATATCCGAATTAAAGTTTTCGTTCGGGAAAGAAAGCAGTGGTATTCACTTAAAAGTAAACAAAGTAATTATCCATTTAAACATTTAGATGTATTTCTACATGTCTGAAATAACGAATTAATCGAATTATATCACATGACATTTCAAATTTCAAGAAACTATTAATGTGTAACATACATCTGTGTTAAAATTTATAAGTTTTATCTGCTTTTTTTTCAGGGCAAGATTACGAAAAGGAGTGCCAAGTATGAACCTTGGAAGCAACAACTTAAAATTTTATAATTATTTTGTAAACATGATTTCTGTATGGTGTAACCCCATTAATTTTGGTTACCTAACCAGTGCTAGACCGTAACATCTGCGCACCTACTCTCATGAGAAAATGATGACGTCATGCAAAGTTAATAGCACATGGCTATTTTTGAAAATCAGGATCAACATTTTGTATATTTATGAATTTTACTGAATTATAGATATAACCATTTTCAACAAAGTTCATGAAAAACGTACCTTAAAAGGTTTAAATTCACAGAAAAGATCAATAAAGAATGATTCTATACGGCCTATCTGTGTTCAAAATGAAGAGTACCCTGATCAGGTCAAAACTACAATGGTGGACAAAATATTGCAGACAGCAGTACCCATTTGAAACTTGTGTATATAACTTGTATCATAATTATTTGTATTTTTTTTTATGTCAGTTTGTTTGTTTGTTTTGTTTGTTTTGGGTTTAACGCCGTTTTTCAACAGTATTTCAGTCATGTAACGGCGGGCAGTTAACCTAACCAGTGTTCCTGGGTTCTGTACCAGTACAAACCTGTTCTCCGCAAGTAACTGCCAGATCAAAAGAAAAATGGATAAGATTTCCTTAAAGTAAAAGGTGAGTACATGTATGGCACTTCATTTGAGAAAATTATAGTGCTTTAGGGTATAGTGGCTAGCTAACAAACTCTTCCTGCATTCCAGTTCAAAGAAAATAAATCTAGTGTTTTTTTCTGTATTTCAGAAGGAAAATGTCATATTATTTTCAAAACATTCACCTTTAAATTAATTTAAAAAAATCATGACTTTTTTCTCCCCTTGGCATTGTTTACATACGCACTGATTTAGTGTGTAAAGGATAGCTTTGGTCATTTTTCAGTCATTAATTATCAAAACCACATCTATACTACCCCCAATTTTTTTTTTACTATATATCAGAATAATAATGTTTTAAATTTCTATGAATACTTTTCATTCACTGATGCTTTTTACATACACGCTGATCTAATCAGTAATAGATAGCTTTGATTTTCTTTTGGTGACATATATATGAAAAATAATACAACAAGCAAACATTTGGTTTATACTAATTTAATTTAGGTCGATTGTGAAGCAAGTTCTACAACTTATATTAATCACTTTCAACATCTAATTCCTGATGGAATCCATGGCCACGAGGGTATGAGAGAAGAGGCCAGTTTCCCTTTTAATGCTGAGCACCAAGCAAGGGACCCACAAGCAAACATTTGAAATGTATGTCAGTGTGTCAGTCTGCAAGCTAGTAATAAGATGGAAATTTATACAACAATCTGTGTCTCAATGCAAAATTTTTCAACCTATCCTTTATGCCCTAAAATCCGCTGTACCCTAAAGCACAGTAGCGTGACAGATTTCTAGCACGATTTTTAATTAGGTTTCAATACAGGATTTGTTACAACATATAAACATCATTCTCTGAGCTGAAATTTGAGCTTAAGCGCAGACCTGGGCCTCTTCCCCTTTTGGTAAAAAACCTGAAAAGGTGAGTCTGTGGCATTTGATTTGATGAAATTATAGCGCGACAGACTTCTGGCACAATTTCGGGTTAGGTTTCAATACGGGGTTCGTTTCAGCTCAGAGATCAACTAGATGCACAGGCAAAATGTCAAGCCCGCCCTTTGACCCCTGTGACCTTGACCTTTGAGATAGAGTCTGTCTCATAGAGTTAAACATTCATGCCAAATATAAACAAGATTCCTCAATGTATATCAGTTATGAGCCGGACAAGATCTAAATTAGACCTCCAACTGTGACCTTGACCTTTGAGATAGAAACCTGGGGTTTGCCATAACACTCTGTCTCACTAAGATTAACATTCATGCCAAATATGAACAAGATTCCTCATTGCATGTCAAAGTTATGGGCCGGGCAAGATCTGACATGACCTTTGACCTCCAACTGTGACCTTGACCTTTGAGATAAGAACCTGGAGTTTACGCATGACACTCCGTCTCACTGAGGTTAGTCCAACTTATTGTACGTGAGCTGCGATACTGTGATAATTTTTGCATAGGTCATTATCTCTCCTCCACGTGCAACATAGGAAGGACCTTTTCTGTGTTGAACCTTCAGCGACGATTCTATGCAGCAATTTTTAAATCGCACTTTAACAATTAAAAAACAAAAATATTAGTGAAATTTTTAAGATACCTGGAAAGAATACCCATTTTTTCCTTCCATTCAACTGATGTTTATGTGGAAAAAAAACGACAAAACACAAGATTGTAATTGTTTTAAACAATGCACCCTACAGTTAACACATGTATATTTTACATGGCTCCAATTCGTGTCACATGATCAATAACGACTGTGTACTGAGTGTAATGGCGGACATGTAAATACAGCGAGGTAGCCAAAATGAAACATTATAGTGTTTACGCATTACTAACATGTTTTACTGTTATATTTAAACCATAAAATGATTCAATTTTATTTTGTTTTATGGTTTCATCATTTAAGTATATTGTTTTTACCAAAATCTATACTCACCACAGAAAAGGTCTTTACTGGTTTTGACGTAAAGGGAGGGATTCTGCCCTATCACGAAAATATCTCAGAATCAGTTCTGAACTTCTGACGTCAAATTATTTGGACTACAGTGAGGTTAACATGCCAAATATAAACAAGATTGCTCCATGTATGTCAAAGTTATGGTACAGACAAACAAATCCAGACATGCCACCGAAATGAAGGAGGGGGCCTTTTCCTTTGTTATTTTCTTTTGTTGTATAGGGGGCCCCGGATCTTTAATCTATTGTTAACGGATTAAAGATATTGTTCTCTTCTGTTCTCTTTACAGTTAGCCTTACTCATCTGGCTTATCTGGATGACTTATTTTATGATCTGATATTTTTTTAGTTGTCACCCACTAAGCCTTACCCGTATCTGCATTTTACTGTCAGGAAAACGAAGACAATAAGAAATAAAAAGAAGTCATAATATACTGGTCAGACTTACTTGCTCTCATAAATTAGACATTAATATTCATGTAGAAACTTCAAATGAGTTGAATATAACTCATAATCTGAAATAAGAGATGAAAATCCCCAAGACGGTAACAACCGTATATATTTATTCGTCTTTGCCGTCTGCATATACTGAGGCAATTTTTTCGATGTTTTCCGGTTCCGGTTTATGTACACACCGCAGACTGGTTGTCTGCATGAACATCCGAGCACCCCGAAACAGAAATGCGTAAACGGCGCCAACATGATTATTTTACTTCTTTTTTATCGTAATGAAAACTGTACATGCAACTGAAAAACACTTTTAAAACAGTAAGGAAGTGTAAAGGCCGTCAAGTTTCTGTGTGGAGTGCAAACAAACAAAAAAAATCCTAAAGCCAGTGCGAGAACGCGGTGAATGACTTCACCATCACGGCTTCTCGTAAATTTTGCAAAGTATGATATTCGCTGTAAGAGGTATGATGACACTAAATGTAAACTTCACTGTTTAGAGCGAAGTTTCACTTTCTTCTGAGTGTTGAATATTTCTTTGTAAGTGGATATATAAAAGATAAATCTCAAAGCTAGGCGGTGCCTTAATTCATATTAAATATTTTGTACATGTACCAGAAAATGTTTCCAATAGATTTCAGGGCTAGACACTAACTTTTTTCCAGTGGTGGTCCGAAGGACCAGCAGCTTTTGCAAACTGATGGTCCGACAGAATTTCAGGTGGTCCTACCTAGATGTGGATGTTTTTTTTTTAAGTTAACGCAACCAGTAACATGTGAGACCCCCTCTTCTTTCATGGAGAACTTTTTACAAACACTGCAAAACATGTGATTTTTATATTATTATTTTGATAAACATCTGCCATTTAATTATTAAAAATAATTTTGAAAATCAAATTTAAAATAAAGATGTCAATAAAGATGATTTTTTCAGCAATTCATATTTTAAGTGGGTGGGGTTTGGTGCCTCTTCTTGAAAAATGCTTCAAAATAAGAGCGTTTTTTTGCAACAGTTGTCATTTTTTCTTAAATACAGACTTTTTATTGACTTTTCATTTAGATTGCACTAGAAAATCTCGTTAGAAATGTCCGAAAATCACGGCCGTGAAAACGGGTGACAAATATGAAAAACAAAAGTAACATTAAATTCTTGATAAAATACGTGTTATAAATTTCTTTTTTTTTTTTCTTTATACCTATTGAATACTTATAATTTCTGCTTATTAAAAGCATTTTTATTTGTTTTTGCCCAAACAAAGCCTCGGTAATGATAATAAATTAAACAAGAAATGCGGCAATGCCACGAAACCAGGTTTTCAACACTTTTCATAAGAATAAACAAGAGTGCCAGAATGTCACAATATACGCCCGTCACAGCAAATTTCTTTACTCTAGCACCTGTATTTGCAGATGTAATTTTAATTTTGTGGTTGTTTATTATTGTAATTCTTTTGTTTTTCTAAGTCCACAAAAAAACTCCTTACCAGGTAGAGATACCTTAAAATACACCTAAAATTAGAAAGTAACAACTACGTTGTACCACAGAAAAGTGGTCTTGGTTTTTCCCTACGGTCAATTATAAAAAAGTTACAATATAAGTTATTTATAGTAACAACTAAGGGAAGTTAATCTTAAAAAAAAAAAAAAAAAAGAAAAAAAAAAAAAAAAAAAAAAAATACAAAAAGAAAAATTGTAAGTCCACACAGAAATCCTTACCAGGTAGAGATTGGTCAAAATACACCTCAAAATTGGATGTAACATGCATGTTGTACTACGGAAAAGTGGTCTCGATTTTTCCCTACGTCTAGTAATGAAAAAGTTACAATATAAGCTATTTATAGTAACAACAAAGGGAAGTAATTCTAAAGAAGGGAACTGCGCAAGACACTTCGTCTCATGATGGTGTATAATTGTGCCAAGTTACATCAAAGTCCCTCTATGCATGAAGAAGATATGCTCCGGACAAAGTTTTCATTCTTGTATCCTTTGACCTCTAAGTGTGACCTTGACCTTAGACCTAGGGACCTGGTTCTTGTACATGACACTCCGTCTCATGATGGTGAACAATTGTGCCAACTTTCATCAAAATCCCTCCATGCATGTAGAAGATATGCTAACCCTAACCCTAACCTAACCCTAACCCTATTTTTAGTAACAATGACCTTGACCTTGATCCCAGAAACCCCAAAATCAATCCCAAGCTACAACTTTATAAAAGTTTTCTATACACCAAGTTTCATCATGATAGCTCATTCCTAAGTTAAGTTATTGACCGGAAACACTTTTTCTATTTTAAGTAACAGTGACCTTGACCTTGACCCCATAAACCCCAAAATCAATCCCAGCCTTTGTCTTGATATAAGCTACATACATACCAAGTTTTATTCAAATATCTTTACCGAACAAAAGTTATTGACTGGAAACCCTTTTTCTATTTTTAGTAACAATGACCTTGACCTTGACCCCAGAAACCCCAAAATCAATCCCAGCCTTTGTCTTGATATAAGCTACATACATACCAAGTTTTATTCAAATATCTTTACCGAAACAAAAGTTATTGACTGGAAACCCTTTTCTATTTTTAGTAACAGTGACCTTGACCTTGACCCCAGAAACCCCAAAATCAATCCCAGCCTTTGTCTTGATATAAGCTACATACATACCAAGTTTTATTCAAATATCTTTACCGAAACAAAAGTTATTGACCGGAAACCCTTTTTCTATTTTTAGTAACAGTGACCTTGACCTTGACCCCAGAAACCCCAAAATCAATCCCAGCCTTTGTCTTGATATAAGCTACATACATACCAAGTTTTATTCAAATACCTTTACCGAAACAAAAGTTATTGACCGGAAACCCTTTTTCTATTTTTAGTAACAGTGACCTTGACCTTGACCCCAGAAACCCCAAAATCAATCCCAGCCTTTGTCTTGATATAAGCTACACACATACCAAGTTTTATTCAAATATCTTTACCGAAACAAAAGTTATTGACCGGAAACACCAGTTTGACGCCGCCGCCGCCGCCGCCACCGCCGCCGCCGCCCGCCCGCCCGACCGACATCTACCCCAATCTAATAACTCAGGTTTTCATTGAAAACCTGGTTAATAAAATGCTATAGATCGTAACGGCCGATCGGCTTATATAAACGTGTCAAGCACATAAAATAAATGAAATTCGTTATCCAATTTGTTTTTCAGTAATAATCGGCAAGACAACAATACAGCAGAAGCTGTATACTGCTAATTAACAAGTTGTACAAACACGATAATAGGCTGCTTTTTGCATTGTTTATCAATTAACTTTTTGATCAATAAACACTTTTGATAATGACGGGCACTAAATACAAACCGCGAGATGACAACGTGTCAGTCGGCGCGTGGCGTAATTGACATATGTCAGTAGCTAATTAATATATGACGCTCCGCCTACTGCCATACTTCCGCTTATGGCGGCTAACAATATTTAATTTCACTGGGATTTTGATTGGTACAGGGGCAGAACTTTCGAACTCGAGACGAATCAAAGAAAATTTCCGCGGGTCACGCCGACGCATGGGGCATTTTCTGTGCGAGTCAGATACGAGTTTTTCTCGATTTTCGCGGGTCAAAATCTGGAACCTCGGCTCTACCGAACGCTGGATACTGTACTGATACCTCAATAGTTCGTAAATGATACTTCAAGCAGATAGATAAGTTATCGTGTTCCGTTCCCGGGTTTTAGTACCAGCGTTACATCCGGGCATTCCAAATTTCAAGAAAATATACACGGGGAAAACCAAATTCTATTTTTAAACTGCAGTACCGTGAACAATTCAATGTTTATTAATTTATTTTAAAAATGACTTGCTTGTAATTTTCGGTGGTCCGTAGGACCACACAGGTTCGAGAAGTTAGTGGTCCTCCCTGAAAAGCACTGGTCTCGGACCAGCGGACCAGCGTTAGTGTCGAGCCCTGGATTTCTATTGGGGATTTGCTAACAGAAATATGCATAATCAGGGCACTAGACAACTTTTGGGGACAGGTACCCATACCCTTAGAAAGGGGAATTTTTCGTCGTTTTAAGACAAAAAGGGGAAGTTTTTAGCCATATATATGTTACTGCTTTTCACACTTATTAATACTGTTTTCAATCATTTTTAACTAATTACTATATTGAAGCAGTATTCTTCCTTTAGCGGCACTATAATACAGCTTGAAAGAGAGTTCATATATAGTTGTGTCAAACACCTGTTTTCAGGGGAATTTTCTTCTGAAAAAGGGGAAAAAAACATATTATTTTATGCGGGGAATGGTACCCATATTCGGCCCCCAAAAACGGCCAAACGAGTGCCCTTTGGCATAATAAGTTTAGACGTGACAGGGCTGCGACAATCAAATGTTATCACGCTGTCCTGAAACGTCCTGTTATTTGGACTACTTTACAGTTAGATGGCCCGCTCTTTCTTTTAACAGGTCTAGGAAGGTGGAGTATTTACAGATTATCTGTAAATTTACAGATAATCTATAAATTTACAGATTTTTCAATCTGTAAATTTACAGATCAAGTGTTTGAAAACTGCTAAAATTATATTTAGACACAAAATCGCAGCTTGATATTAGTTGATTTACTTATGGTAAGTATAAATAAAGGTCAATTGTAACTTTCAGTCATTTCTGTTGACTTTGATTTTTCTGAAAATGCCAAAAAATCAAAGTCTACAAAAATGGCTGAAACCCACAAAAGACCTTAATTTATGCATGCTGTTAATAAACCAATTAATTCCAAGCATGCGGTTTTGAGGTTAAATGTTATTTCATCAGTTTTCAAACACTTGATCTGTAAATTTACAGATTGAAAAATCTGTAAATTTATAGATTATCTGTAAATTTACAGATAATCTGTAAATACTCCACTTTCCTAGACCTGTTTAAGTTACTCAGACGGACGTACCAACGCATGGAATACACCAAACAGCCATTTGGACAACTATGTCTTCGCTTCAGCAAGCGGGTATCAACAACAACAGCATATTAAACATCTCTGAAGCTGAATAATTTATTATAGCTATCATTTTGCCGGCCACCGATAGGCAGCACCTCATTTCTTCTATTAAGTTTACTTTGTCACTTATCACAAATTCTAAAGATTTTCAATATAAGTTACAGTAAGCTACAGGGACATAATTTAAACTTTTTTTTTATCATGTTTAGAATTACCTGAAGAAGAGCCGCTTCAAGCATGGGGGCTAAACTGAGAGAAAGGTGAAATAATGGAATGCAATCTACGAATCTTATTTGTTTCTTCTCTTTGCTTGTTTTTGAGTCTTCAGCTAACAGAAGTCCATTTACAGCACAATGAGGATATTTTGCCGCATGAAGCAAAAGTTTGGCATACGCCTTCATGCTGACGGCTATGTCCGCCATCTTTATTTTGCCGCATGAGTTTCTGCGAGACTACAGTACATAAATTTGACATATTTCATTATAAATTTATCATTCGCCTCATGAAAGTATTTATAAAAAAGATTTTATGTATTAAACTTACAATATTATGAAACAAAATTAATTTATTGACACATTTTTTAAAAATTATTCTGTGCATGGTTATAACATGGCAGCGCCCTGACAAAAATTGTACGAAAATTGTATACTTTGATGATGCAAAGGTTACACTTCACAGAGGAATAAGAGCACAAGTACAGAATAAACAACTGTATATTAGGTACATCAACACATTTTACCTTTCATAGGTAACTGTCAACATGAAAAAATAGCATATTTCAACAGATTTTTAGTTGTTTTCGTACTCTATCTATTTCGTACCAATTAACTCTACAGTGTAGTAGACATTTCAACACATAATATGTCATTAAGCTCTGCCAACTTGACAGGGGGAAACCCGATTATTTATGGTAATTTAGATCTCTTCAGGGGAATGCTGCTTTCAGCTGTTCAAAATAGACAAACGTACTGTCGCTGCATTGATAGTATATTGGAGATTTTTTAAACATATTGAAATGGTAACAGAAGTTGTTTTATGATCGAGACATGTGCTCAGTTTGATTTAAAAGGCGAAAATATATTGGCTAAAGGTTGGCAGGGGCGGATTGGGAGTGGGGACAGGTTCTGACACCCAAGTGTCTGTGTCGCTGAATGGCTGCTTTTTAATTTCCGAAAGTTTGACTGTCACAATATAAAACAGACTGTATGCGTTGGATTAGTTCGACTACTGTTAAAAACAATATGATGAGGTTATAAGCTTGCAGAATAATTCCATGAGGGAGTCGCCAGAGGGAATTGTATGCAAGGGTATATCCGAATTGTAGAGGTGCGCGGTATTACCGGTATACCGGTAACCGTGGTACCATCTTCCCGTGGTACGATACCGCGGTACCATCGGGGAATACTGGTATTTTATCAACATTATCCCTACTTCTGTTTATTTTTAATTTACATTGTCTGTGTAGCCTTCCGTAACAGCAATTGACACCTTGCATGATTTTCCGATTTATATCTCTGGAATTCCCATGCTACTATTATAAGTTTCCAAAAATAACCACCCAATGGTGCAATTGAACATGTATGATCGACCTCGTGATCCCCAATCAAAACCTTCGAAAACCTCCAGATTATTCCGTATAGATGGATGACGTCACGGGCGCACTTGTTTTTCCTTTGAGTCTGGTAAATTCGGCGAGTCCCGACTTCTTGTTTAAATGATGATAGTTTAAAATATCCCGGTATGTATTTGCATGTACTAAAAAAGAAATAAATAATATGGAAAATGTTGAGTCGAAATTTATTATTTTTTGTTTGAAAACGATTTGATGAAGCCTTCATACTATTTGTAAACGTTACTGGTTTATCAAACGGGTGCATGAATCGAACTTCAAAACAAGCACGACCTATATACATGTGACCCAGTGCTTCCCTAGAGACAATACGGCGTCTTCAGACAAATGCACGCTGGTAAAAAATACTAAGGGTCATTATTCAGACATTAATCTAACTAGTCCTTAGTCAAGTTAATATTCCAGTGTATTTTTTTTTCTATAATTCTGGTCAAGTAACTAGTCTTCATTGTTGCTCATAATAAATTAAGTATTTCCGAGAGTTTTTCAATATTTTTATGACCACTACCATAGCTGTAAGTCTTACAATAAATACGGTGGTATACCGTGGTATATACCTCGGTAATTAGGAAAAAACCGTGGTATACCGCGGCATTTTTTTCAAGGCGGTACCCAGCCTTACCGAATTGTATTGTTTAAATATGTTAATGGTTCTTCTAAATGTTTCTTTGATTTTGATTTGTCTTTTATATAAAAAGGTAGATGAAATAGGGAAGCATGTATTTCGTATTGGTGACTTAATAAAGGAATTGATGACTGTCCTTTTGAGATATTTTTCAAATATTCTTCTTCAACGAGAGGTCATAACCTTAAACTTGAAATGCCATGTGTTCTAGAACAACATTTTGCCTGAACCAGTTTTCTCATTGAGTTATTAAACCATGGAATGAATTACCACAACATGTTGTAGATGCTAAAACTGTAAATGACTTCAAAATAAGGTTAGATAAGTACTGGCATGGAGAAACTCCATACAAAAGAAGACACTAAAACATTGAGCTGTAAACTGCAAAATAAGCAGATCTGTCACCATTTTAACAAAAATACTGTGATGAAACAAATTTAGTCATACAACAGCAATTCCAGAAGAAGAGGGGCTTAAAAAGGGCTTTAACCCTTCCACCAGAACCCAGGTATCCTACATGTATATAGCATGTTAACATGAGGTCAACGAGTAATTAACAGTTTTAATAACGTTGGAATGCATACTTACACCTATTGAATTCTTTTTCACACCTAATAACATTTATACTGTGTGTGAATTAAGTGCAACACCATTCCATTAATATATCATTTCAGTTCTGAAACATCTATATTATAAGATAGTAGATCATAAATAAAATCATGTAGAATCTATATAGCCTTACATATTTGGCTTATCAGGATGACTTATTTTATGATCTGTTATTTTATAGTTGTCAAGTGACAAGACAGCGACAGTCAAAAGTTATCATGCTGACAGTCCCAAAACGTCCTATTATTTGGACTAATGTAGAATCACAATACCATTTCCATTTCTCAAATTTGTTCAAATGGTTCCACTTGGCCCCTTTGAGGAGCTGCCAAAGTTAAAAACAGACAAACCTTTGAACCCTCATACACTAAATTTTGTCTGGATCAAGTGTGATGATCTGATGTGCAGTTCACATGTTCCATAAACTCTATGAAATTGCATTTTTACAAAGATATTTCTCTTGCTATACTTAACAATTTTTGATTAAGTTTTTTTATCTAAGCTGGTACCTCAGTAAACTCTGTTGGGTCCAGTATTGCTGTACTCAGACAGGTCTTGTTTGTAGATGAAAAAATGGTATAAAACAGAATTAACCATAAAATATGGACATATGATAATTTACATCCTGAAAAACTTTGTTTAATTTTGTAAATTTTATTTATTTGCAGTGTATCATTTGAAAACATCTTACAATACAATGTTAGATAATCATACATGGGGATTATGTTTGGCAGTTGTTGCTGGAACAATGGCTGCGCTAGCTTCAGTGTCGGCTAAACTTGCAGTAACAGCAGATGTTGTCCATGAACTGTGTTTGACATTTGCTAGCAGCATTGACAACATGGAAATTAGTGTAATTTGTGATTCAGTGAGTATTTACATACTTCTTGTTTTGTTTGAGATTATTTTTGAATCTTTAAACAAAACTTTTTATAATGATTTTATATGTTCCATTTCTTTTTTTTAAAACTAAAACAATCACTGAATTCGATTTGCAGAGAATATTAAATATGTTTTTAGTCAGAGTAGATATGAAAGGTTTAAATAAACCAGTCTGAAAATGAACTGTTTATGCAACTGCTTTATTTTGAAGGTAGAAACATGTACCTATTTCACTACACAGGGTTTTTTCTAGCTAATTTGGGAACATAGCCTATACCCCCAGAATTGGGAATTTTGACTTGTAAATGTTCCAAATTGGGAAATATTTAGTCCCATAGGATATAGTAAGGATGTGTGTAAGCACTTTCTCATACACTTGTTTCACATTGTAGAACATCTTTAACCATGTTAACATACTTCCATTACAAACTTGTCCATAACTTGGTCATTTTTTTGTGCAATTTTGATGAAACTTTTTTCAGAATGTAGATTGGGAATTTTTGCATTAATTTTGGGAAAAATACATACTTTCTGGCATTGGGAATATAGCCGAATAACGGCTGTCAAAACGGCCGAAAAAAAACCCTGCTACATGACGGTCCAAACATGTTTCATTTAATGAAGCTATGGAAAGCTTTTCAGATCCCATGAGAACTATTGAAACCAGAGGCGGAACATTCCAGCCGTGAAACCTATTCACCCTAAAGTTGAACATTCTAGAGTTTACAATGTTTAACTGGTTATGATTATTTACATAATTATATCAATAAAATGCCTTTTAGCAGATATTGCACATGTAAATTGTTCATTGTGATGTGATGTTAGTACATTTTGGTTCAACATCCTATACCTTCCCTCCCCCACCTGCTCAACCACATACATATGCCAACTCTGACCTTGGTATCCTTAGTCCACACCCTGAACTCCACACACAATCCTTCCCCAGCCTTCCATCCATGTTATTTGTTGTTTTATTTTTTACTTTCTTATTATGTCCACGCTAGGCATAGCTCTTATATACAAAGTTATATTTCTAAAGAAGTCCTTTCAAAGATTTTATTTTAGAATAATTCCCTAAATTCAGTACATAGCTGCTGTCCTTTGAAATATACAAAAATTGGGAATCAAATCAGCAAATATATGGGTTATTTTTAGCTTGTCTGATTTTTGAAAAAAATCTATGAGGTACTGTTGTCACTTGATCTTCGTTGTCGGTGTTGGTGTTGGCTAAAAATTGTATTTAGGTCCACCTTTCCACAAAAACCGTAAGAGCTACAGCTTTGAAACTTTGCACACTTGTTTATCATCATTAGATGACTGTATAAGCCATGAACCATAACTCTGATATGCATTTTGTCAAAGTTATGGCCCCTTTTAGTACTTAGAAAATTTGAGTTTCTTGGTTAAAATTTTTGTTAAGGTCCACCTTTTCTCAAAAACTATAAGAGCTACAGCTTTGAAACTTTGCACACTTGTTTATCATCATTAGATGACTTTGTAGGCCAAGAACCATAACTCTAACATGCATTTTGTTAGATTTATGGCCAATTTTCTTAGAAATTCTGAACTGTAACTCTTTCCTTACATACTGTCCAGCACTTGCAGACTAGCGATGGCACCCGTAGGCAGTGCTCTTGTTATGTTTTAGGTTTGCCCAAATTTCTTCTTTTTTCAATGTTTTCTTGGAATAAATCCAAAAGTTTGATCTATTTTATATCATTACATTTCAAAACCAAAAACATTTTCTAGAAAATAATGCCAAAAATTAAATGTAGGTATCATCCGTTTGTCAGATACCTTTAAAAAATAAAGATCCAAGTACTCCATATTTCAGTATCTTGAAGTTATTTTAAATACGTACTCAAATGAATTTGTAGTTTGATGTTATTTCTTTTTATACTTTAATGTTATTTCCTTTATGCTTTAATGTTATTTCTTTTATACTTTATAGTGTTATTTATATGTTATTTCTATTTCAATGTTATTCCTGTTGTACTTTGATATTATTTCTGTTGTACTTTGATGTTATTTCTATTTCAATGTTATATTTAATGTTCTTTGATGTAATTTCTATTGTACTTTGCTGTTATCTCTGTTGTACTTTGATGTATTTCAGATTTCCTATGTACTGAGAGGGATATGTGTTGGAGGAATATTTCTCTTTAATGCTTTGATGTGGACATTTTACACCAAATCACTGCAGTATTGTCCATCTACAGTGGAGGCTACAGTGACAAATACTGGTGCAAACTTCCTGGTTTCAGTAAGTGAACTGTTCTCTTGTTACAGAACTGGAACATGTGCCAAGCAGGGTAGTGATATGGTAAAGTATTATTGTCTCCTTAATTAACTAACACAGTAATCACTCCCCGGTGGCATCCAAAATCCTGTATTTTATGTTTGGTCAAGATCAAAATAATGGATTTCGTTTGTGAGCATAGAGAAAAAAATCTTTATAGTAAATAAATAGTTTTATACTTACTGAAGGTAAATGAGAATACACAATTCTTTTAATGCCTTCTTTCCTACAACTTGCAAATCTGAAGAAGCCCGCCCAGCAGTACATGTACATACATAATGATTTTATATCATGGAAGTAAATCTAGAGTCTGTATGCATGTCATTTTTCATGTGAAGAACAACAAAACCGCACTAACATTTGAGTGTAGGGGCAAATAGTGAATAAGATATTGTTGAGAAAATAAAATTCATGCAAACAGTACTGGCTGGGAACCAATTCCTGAACAAAATTCATATATTTCCATTCATTATTTTCTTAGACATCATTGGACAAAATAAATTATACCACATAAACTTCAGTTCCTGTTATAACCAAAATACCAGTGACATAAAATTTGATTAGTTTAGCTAGGAGCTCCAATGGGGTCTCTAAAAGTAGTAAAGCTGTATCCGGACAGTTATTTTGAAGAAGTAAAATAAGTGACTTACACATTTCTGTGATTCTCTAAATATTGTTTTCAACAATACATATGAAAGATAACCTTAACGATCAAACGCACCAATGAAAGCAGCAGATGCCAACGGCCGATAACTCAGATTTTGTCTTAAGTTGAACATGAATACTTAATTGCTTAAATAGATATTCTATTGAAATAGAACAAAATCATCAATCCTGCATATAAAAAAAGATGAAATTAAAACGTAACCTGTGATGTAAATTTTATATGGAATAAATAATTTGATTCTTTCTATCCCTCTTGTATTGGTGTACCTCAGCTGGTTAAGATTTTTATGCAAGTGCTATGCTGTTAATTAACTTTCATCAGTGCAAAGGTAGATTTGTAAAACTTGTGAATTTTACGTAATTACTTACTTATGAAAAAATATTTCCATATAATTATGACAATCAAACAACTGAATGAACAGGAGTGAACTATTACATACATAACTCCGCAATAAATTGTTGTTTTACTTGTTCAGAAACTGGTCCTGTCCGTATTCTGGTTCCCATATATAAGTAATTTGTTTTCTCATGATTCTTTTCAGGCAGTATTTGGATTTTCCTTGTTTGGTGAAAGCTTCTCTATATTGTGGTGGTTTGGTTCCTGTTTAATACTTGCTGGACTGGTACTCATTCATCAAGGTAAGCTATAGGTAAATTCTTGAAAACAAGTCTAGGTTTAGTATAAGTAATTGTTGTTATTTAGTGTATGTAATTTTGTTTTTGTATTCTATTAACATGTTTAAAAAAGTTGCTTATTTATCACTATATGCTATCAAAGATTTAGGATAGTCCAGACAGACAGCCTGATAGTGAATTTGTTTTTGAATTGGCACAGCTAAGAGACAAAATGGGAATAGGGCAATGATATGATTGTCAACACCATTGTGAAAAAAATACAGAACACATTCAGTCTTCATAATGTCAGTACTTTATGTCTTGTTTTAAAGCAGATATACAAGAGCAGTTTTGTAACCAGTGTTCACCAAACTTTGTTTATTTGCACAATGTCTCAGCCAGTTCCGATAACCACCTGGATTGTCCCTGAGGCTTTGGAGTTACAGCGCTTAGATACTAAAACTTGTGAAAACTGACAGTGTCTGCTCTTGTGTAATTCTTATCCTCTTACTCAGTGTTCACCAAACAACCTCATAATAATTATGGGTATAATATCTCTGTCAAGTTGGATAACCAGCTGGATTCTCCAAGTCGCTTTAGAGTTATGGCCCTGCACTTACTAAAAATTGTGAGAATTGACAGTGTCTGCCCTCTGACTTGAGCAGTTCTTATCCAGTGTTCAGCAAACTGGATCACAATGTTTAGGGTATATTAATTTCTCAGCAAAGTTTGATAAGCAGATTGTCCCTGATACTCTGGACTTACTGCCCTTGAATTAGTAAAATTTGCAAAAATTGACAATGGCCATTTTATAATTTGAATAGTCCTATCTCATGTCCACCATTCATGGTCACAATGTTTATGGGCATAATATCTCAGACATGTTTGAAAAACAGTCAGTCTTGAGTTCTGGCTTTTGAATTACTTAAAATTGTGAAAATTGACAAGTGTCCAGCAGGACCAGCACCTAATAACTTAAGCAGTTCATCCAGTGTTCACCAAACTTAGTCAGAATATTTATGGCAATAGTATTTTGGCCAAGTTCGATAACTAGCAGGATAGTCTTTGTTGCTCTACAGTTATGGTCCTTCAGTTAGTCAAAATTCAGAAAATTGACAACTAGTCTGCTCAGTGAGTAGAGTATTTTAAAAGTTAAAAGTAATTTGCTGTAAAGAGCGTATTTATGACAGTTTGGCGTCATTGTTTTTCTAATGATTTTAATTATTTTTTCATTAACAGGTAGTCAGGATACAGACAACAGTCATGACGATTCTAAAAAAGTGAAATGAAGGTGATGTTGAGATATCCCAATGTACTTCAACACACCTTCCTCATTATATTGGTAGCTACTTGACTTCTTGACGTTTGGATGGTTTTTGGAAGAATACAACAACATGTATACAAGAATTCTGTTTGAGAAGAGGAAGATGTAAAGTGGAGGGATTATGCAACAGAATTCTAAGATGTAGTGTTGGCAATCAGTCAAAATCTCCATGTCGACTAATAACTATAAGTATAGCCTGCCCGTTGGTAAAGTGAAGAAATCAGTTGTATAGATTAATGCAAAACATGGTTAAATGGCTAACTTTTTGCTATGAAAACTGTTTAGGTGATTATTCTCGCTACTGACATTTATGAGGCAGTTTAATTAGAAATCCTGTGGATTTTTTCCCAGGAAAAACAATTACCGGTATATAACAAGATATTTTGCTTATTTTAGGTGATTTATTAGCATGTCAGAATTGGTCAAAGATGAAAAGTTTCAATGACAATCATGTTATAATCATGATGTGTGACTGTGAACATCACTTTTAAGGTTGCCTTATAATCACTACTGGATTACATATCTACAAATAGTATTATACGAAAACCAGGGTTCCTTACGGCCGACCACAATAAACCATTACGTCAGTCCATCGCAACGCGCGGTCCCTGCTGCCTCCGGCAGTAACCAGTCCTAAACACCTGAAATATCCGATATGGACACTCGTCGTTAGGGCCAGTAAAAACGAACACACACAATTGCGTGAATCGCGATAATGGGTGTTCAAATGAAGGTTCCGCGCTGGTTGTATTGTATTCATTAATGGCTCACTGGTCTAGTTTAACTGCTCACAGAATTGTCATAGCTGAAAAAACATCTATAAAAGATAAGACAATGTATAATTGTATGACTGGTCAGACAAAAGTGTCATGTGATGCCACTGTGTCACCCATCTGGCTTGTTTGAACATTGTTTAGCAGTTTAATTTTGGTCAATAACTAATGAATAAATTGACCTACTATTGTCAAAGTTGATTGGCCTTTTGCTTGTGGGCACCTATTAATTTTGAGGCCAGTTTTTTTAAGGTCTACGTAGCAGTGACAGTGCAAAATTCATTTCAGGTCGTGAAAACACATTGACCTTCATTTCTGTCTTGGCAGCTACATTGCCCATAGTCAGTGAATACCTTATATTGATTATGAGATCACTGTGTTAAAAGTCAATATCACAGTGTGCATTAGTACAAAAAGCACATTTACCATGGACTCTGATTTTTAAGTTTCTTGGTCAGACGTCATGGTCACTGTCATACTAGTGGGCAGACAGAAAAACCTGCTATATCCGCTGAATCCTTCCGATGGCTTTATATAACACAGTCACCTTCAGAGTTGTTTTAAATGTATATTGTTTCTCATATAAGATAAAATTCCTTTCTTAGTATATCTATTTAAAATTTTCAAATAGTAGAGCTAAATCTGTTGTTTTCCTTTCGTTGGCATCAGTTCCTGCTTTGTGAAAGCCAAGGCATGTAAGCATGAACATGAAGTTTGTTTTAATTTTCCATGTTTGATAATAAACAATAAGTAGATCAGACATTGATAACTGTGAGCAAACCACCAAATGACGTTTGTATGGACGTCATGTAATAGATATTAAGGTATTGGACCCCTAATAGTAATGTTTAAAAAATGGCATTTGCTTGGTATATTCTTAAAGTTGACCGTGTTTCACTCTTGTGTTGCAATTTTTAAACAACTTTTACCGTGTCGTTTTTTATAAATTTTGTATGATTTATGGTATATCCTCAAGCCAAAGAAGTACAAAATACACAGAATGGCAACTGGCTGTGATCTCGTGTCAGAGCGTGAATCGGCGTTATCTTAGTAAAAACAAACATCAGCGAGAATGGAGTTACAATTTGTACGTTTAAAACTACATTTAGAATACATGGTAGCTTCTAAAACAACATTAGTTTTAATGTGAAATAGTCTAAAGACACAAAGTACACGTTTCTTACCATCAAAAGAAGCACGGTCATACGGTGATAATTAATTTACCGATGAATAATTGCTTTCGCATACAAAATGGCGCGTGGAGAACGCGTCACTTCCAATAAACAAGATCTCATTCAGTTGTCACGTTTTTTTGGCGAGATTTGCTCTATATGCCTTTCAAGTTGCCAATCTATTTATTTTTATAGCTCTTTGCTCAAGCTCAAGTAGAAACAAATTTCTAAGTGATGGCCACTATCCAAAACGTTTGCAGAGAATTCATTATACCATTAATTTTGATAAAAGAAACATCAAACTATTGGTAAACAATTATAATACACAAAATAAACCTGTCAGTATCATTTTTTCTAGGGTACCTCAAGTAAAAGGATTTAATGAGACAGAAATCTAACTCCAACATTGAAAAATTAAGGTCGAATCCTGCAGGTCTATTTTCTTCTTCTTCTTGTCATTCGCGTCTACACTGTCAGACCAGTAGCCTCGATGAAACTTGTGGTTTGCCGCAGATCCTTAATGCCTCCATAAAGTTTCTGGTGGATTTAGGTATTTATCGGCCAAGTCACAGCTTGCTCCTGGTCATGCCTTTTACATCTCTGAAGTATATGCTCCGCAGTCTGATCTTCTTCACCGCATGGACAAGTTGGCGATGATGCCAGTCTGTATTTCTTGTACATGTGAGCATTGAGCTTGTTGTGCCGTGAGCGGAGCCTGACCATCATTACTTGTTCAGACCGATCAAGGAGAAGAAAAGCATCTTCTTCCATCCTTGGTCTCATTAGTGCCTTGATGATGATTTTCTCCTTGTAACTCACAGGTTCTGTTGGTTGCTTTGACTGAGCTCCTAGCTTAGCCAGTTTGTCTGCCTCTTCATTGCCTGCAAGTCCACATTGGGATGGAATCCACTGAAGTGCTACTTTGCAGGTTATACTCAGGCTCTGCATTCTCCTGGCTAGTGTGGAGCTTTATTGTTGATCAGAGCTTCCATGCAATATCCGCTTTATTTCGTTGTTATTAATGTTATTGTTTTATCTAGAACATTTAGATATTTGTTCTTCATGTCTACAACAAACCATTATTTTATAAGGCTGTATAATGTTTGGGTTTTTGATGATAACTCACCTGCGTTTACGAAACAACTTTCTGTCCTAACACAGTGAATCTGTGAGAAAGACGACTGAGGAGCTTTCTTCTGGCGAGTTTTCAACCATTGAGACAGCCTTCATGAGTGCTACAGTCTCTGCCTTGTAATTGCTGCAGTGTTTTCCTGTGGCTGCATGTAGTGTTTCTCTCTTGCCAGATGGGTATTGGATGAAAACTCCTGCTCCTCCATCTTTAACGGCGCATGTGGCTGATCCGTCTGTATAGACTTGAGTCCATGATCCGGAGGATAGTCTTCATTGATCATAGCAAGTGTGAGGCTCTTCCGAATGCCTTTATCCTCTTGCTTCCCGCAGTCAAGACAAGGAACAGCAAGTCTCACAGTCACTGAGGACAGATCATTCGCTAGTGGGTTTATAATGTCTTCACTACCTAGGGGAGTTGTTGGTATGCTCAGCTCAGTTTTGAACTCTCGGTTGAGTTTCTTTGCCTCATGTACGAAGCTGCTACGTTTGAGCCGATTCTTTGTGTAGTCATCTAGCTTGGCTTTCATGGGATGGTCTCAAAAAGACCTGAACTTCTCTGCTTGAAGCAGAACCTTTGCATGTCTTCTGTCTTGTAAAAGCTGTGTGCCTGTTAGCTTCTCCATGAAGGAGATTGGTGTGGACTTTGTAGCACCTGTCATGATCCGCAATGCTTTGTTCTGAACCTTGTCTAAAGCCTGTTGATTAGTTTTGGCAGTAGTGGACCATGCAGTTGAGCTATACTCTAAATGGGGTCTCACTGTTCCCTGATATACTGTCTTGAGTATTTGCTCATTTGCTCCCCACGTTGTTCCAGCAAGTTTGCGCATCATGGCAAGCTTCCTACGGGCCTTCCCTTCTGCTTGACTAATGCGGGGCTTCCAGGTTAGCCATTTGTCAAAGGTAACTCCGAGGTATTTTGCCTTGTCTGCTTCAATCAGCGAAGTATTTCCCATCTTGGTTTTACCCGCCCTTTGCTTTGACGACAGGGAGAATAGTGTGGTGGACGATTTCTCTTTTCAGGTCTATTTTTAATTTTGCTCACTTCATTCAAAAACAACCTTGGGGCAGAAGTAAAACCTACCTACATTTCTTCCACAATATGTAATCTAAAGAGTGAAGGCAAAATAGAGAACTTTTACTGCATGTAACTCAGTATTTGTAAAGATGTCAAACTCTACCCCTTCTGTTTCAGATGTAAATTCACTTTGAATAAATCGCTTATCAAATGAAATTTTCCACTTTTGTACAATAAATCAATGTTTGTTTGTTTTTGGGTTTAACGCCGTTTTTCAACAGTATTTCAGTCATGTAACGGCGGGCAATTAACCTGACCAGTGTTTCTGGATTCTGTACCAGTACAAACCTGTTCTCCGCAAGTAACTGCCAACTTCCCCACATGAATCAGAGGTGGAGGACTAATGATTTCAGACACAATGTCATTTATCAAATAGTCATGGAGAACATAAGCCCAGCCCGAGGATCGAACTTACAACCCCGCATTGCTTTTTGAAGTTTATCGAACACCAGTCATTCAAAGCATGAAGTAAAATTTGAAGTTCATATACAGAATTTGCAAGCAAGACATTATCGTCCGCATATAACATAATGTAAATATTTTCATCGCCAATCAATACCCCAATTTCAAATGCATTGTTAAATCATTTATAAGGAAGTTGAATAAAGGGGTGCGGCGAGTGGAGTGGGGGTATACATCCTTGTCCATCTTAAACCACATTTAATATTGAACCAGTCAGTATTGAAATTATTAATTCGTACACATAACATCAAGGTAAAGAGATTTAACAGCATTTAACATTTGAGCCGCACCATGAGAAAACCAACAGCCTGCGTATCCGTGCAGTCTGGTCAGGATCCATGCTGTTCGCTAACTGTTTCTCTAATTGCAATAGGCTTTGAAAGCGAACAGCAGGGATCCTGACCAGACTGCGTGGATGCGCAGGCTGGTCTGGATCCATGCTGGTCACAAAGCCACTATGTTGGTTTGCTCATGGCACGGCTCATTTTATCATTAACACCCATCAATCTGTTCCATAAAATATCTCTATTGATAGTATTATAAAGTAGATTTCCTAGTTTATTCCTAGTACCAATGATACTGATGAGTGATAAAATATGATCAGTAGTACACTTTTACCCTTACAAAATCTATTCGGTTCATCAGATACTTTACTGTTTTCTGCAGACCATTTTGATAACCTAGTATTTAATAAGGAACAATACAATTTATACATTGCTGGAGGAAGTGAAATTCCTCTGTTGATTTAATGATACACTTACTCCACAAAGATGAACAATTCCAAACAGATATTGTAAAACGTGTAAAAATGAAACAGATGTATCATTTACTAAAACTTTAAATGGGATATTGACAATACCACATGTCTTGTCTTTATTTGCAGATGCTATGGCGTTTTTAGCCCACCATCATCAGATGGTGGGCTATTCAAATCACTCTGCGTCCGTGGTCTGACGTCCGTCCTTCCGTTAACAATTTCTCGTTATCGCATCTCCTCAGAAACTACCAGGGGGATTTTGACTAAACTTTGTCAGAATGATGTATTGGTACCCTAGTTGTGTCCCCCTGAAAATCAGACTGGTTCAACAATTCTTTAGTGAGTTATGGCCCTTTGTTTATTTCTATAATTTACATAGATTTATATAGGGAAAAACTTGAAAATCTTCTTGTCCAAAACCACAGAGCCTAGAGCTTTGATATTTGGTATGAAGCATCATCTAGTGGTCCTCTACCAAAATGATTCAAATTATTTCCCTGGGGTCTAATATGGCCCCGCCCCGGGGGTCACATGGTTTATATAGACTTATATAGGGAAAAACTTTGAAAAACCTCTTATTCAAAAACACAGGGCCTAGGGCTTTGATATTTTGTATGCGACATTATCTAGTGGTCTTCTACTAAGATTGTTCAAATTATTCCCCTAGGATCAAATATGGCCCCGCCCCGGCGGTCACATTGTTTACATAGACTTATATAGGGAAAAACTTTGAAAATCTTCATGTCCAAACCACAAAGCCTAGGGCTTTGGCATTTGTAATGTAGCATCATCTAGTGGTTCTCTACCAAGTTTGTTCAAATCATCCCCTAGGGTCAATTATGGCCCGCCCTGGGGGTCACATGGTTCATATAGACTTATATAGGGAAAAGCTTTTAAAATCTTCTTGTCAATAACCTACAACATTCAAGTTTGGACCACCTGTATGGTTTTGAGTGGCAAGATGAACCTTGAGATGAGTTGACCTTGATTTTGACCTAGTGACCTACTTTCACATTTCTGTAGCTACAGCCTTCAAATTTGGACCACATGCATAGTGTTGTGCACTGAAAAAAACTTTGACCTTGATATTGACCTAGTGACCTACTTTCACAATTTTGAAGGTACAGGCTTCAAATTTGGACCACATGCATAGTTCTGTGTTCCGAAATAAAATTTGACCTTGATTTTGACCTAGTGACCTACTTTCACATTTCTCAAGCTACAGCCATCAAATTTGGACCACATGCATAGTTTTGTGTTCCGAAATGAAATTTGACCTTCATTTTGACCTAGTGACCTACTTTCACATTTCTCAAGCTACAGCCTTCAAATTTGGACCACATGCATAATTTTGTGTACCGAAACAAACTTTGACCTTTACATTGACCTAGTGACCTACTTTCACATTATTGAAGGTACAGGCCTCAAATTTGGACCACATGCATAGTTCTGTGCTCCAAAATAAAATTTGACCTTGATTTTGACCTAGTTACCTACTTTCACATTTCACAAGCTACAGCCATCAAATTTGGACCTCTTGCATAGTTTTGTGTACCGAAATGAACTTTGACCTTAAGATTGACCTAGTGACGTACTTTCACATTTCTGTAGGTACAGGCTTCAAATTTAGACGTACATGCATAGGATTGTGTACCGAAGCAAACTTTGACCTTGACATTGACCTAGTGACCTACTTTCACATTTTTGAATATACAAGCTTTATATTTGGACCACATGTATAGATTTGTATTCTGAAGTGTAATTTGACCTTGATTTTGACCTAGTGACCTACTTTCACATTTCTAAAGCTACAGCCTTCAAATTTGGACCACTTGCATAGTTTTGTGTACCAAAATAAACTTTGACCTTAAGATTGACCTAGTGACCTACTTTCAGATTTATCAAACTACAGCCTTCAAACTTGATGCACGTGCATAGTTTTGTGTACGAAGAACTTTGTCCTTGAAACTGATATAGTGACCTACTTTCACATTTCTCAAGCTACAGGTTTCGAATTTTGACTACATGCACAGTGTTTTGTACGGAAATGAAATTTGACCTTGAGCTAGTCAATAAGTCTTAAAATTTGGAATTCTCAAAAATGGCACATTGGTGGGCGCCAAGATCACTCTGTGATCTCTTGTTAACTTAAAAAATGCAATATGATCATTTAAAGTGTCACTACCATTACTCACCGAGAGAACGGCATTAAAATTTACAGCATGTTTGTTCAGCAGTCTGAAACAAAGAACATAAGTCATTCTTCCATCCTAAAAGAACAGTATTAACGTCACAAGAAATTGAACCTTCATTTAGTATGACTTCCACAGGAACTTGGAATTTTTAACATAATAATTTACTCCAATTTTGCCAACAGATTTCCAAAACTTGGAAGCGTCAAGTTGATCCTGTAATGAAAACCAGTGGATACGTTAACGTTATGCTCTCTGTACTTCAGTCTTATTCTATTGACTCTATCATTGTAAGCTAGCCAAAGCTTTTCGGCTGTACAAACCTCAATCCAAAGTTCAGATAGCTTATCAGACTACCAGAGTTTACCTGGGAGCCATTTTCTACTACTTCCTTGGGATTTTACGTCATTGTGAGGTAGATTATTTAACATTTTTGTTTAATGATACTACACCAGTCTGAACAGGTAAATGAAGTATTGCCATGCAGTACAGTCTCCTATTAGAACTTTCTCTACTGCAGTATAACATAATGAACTGATATATAAACAATATTATACTATACGAGGGCTCTTCAAAAATAACGTAGACATTTTCTCTAGCTTTTATATACTTTAATGAAGCAAAACAAGAAATATACCATCATAATTTGCAATCTTTCTAGTAACTGCACTGCAAATTTGACATGATTATGATATTCAGGAGTTACGCCTCCTTGAAAACAGTCCCTTACACGGACCCGGCGCACGGCGATCATATTTCAACGACGTTAACGACGTCGTGCCTTCATTGTGATGCTTTCATTAAGTTTGCATTAATTCATATTTGTACATTTATTTTATAGATTTTCATGAGCAATACTCGAGTCATAACAAGTTGTTTGGTTAGAATACTAAAAATGTATGAACACTAATGACACGCATCTTGGACAGGGTACTCAATGTGAGTACTTGGACTTTATCTACGGCGTCATACATTGACGTTAACATCCATTTGCAGTTTTCTTCGTCCATCTCCGCTGTTTTTAGCAATTCTGGACCATTTGAGAATCGTTTGTACCACTTGAAGATAAAGACACAGATGACTGAACATTGTTGTGACGTCTGCTTCATTAAATTATGATTTGCAGTTGCTGTTCGCCATAACTAAGCAACTATCTTGTCATCAATGCTAGTCGATGACGACATTACATGCATTATAAACAGTAGTACTCACTTAGTTCAAACGTTGTTTTTTCTGCCTCCCACGTCGGAATGACGCCACACTCTAGGTACATGTCGCCCTGACGTGTTGCTGCACTTTGACATATTTTTGGGCAAACAAGTGTACTATTAGTGCGAACATTAGCGATTGAATTCAAATCGTGACAGATTAAAATGCGACTGCGCCGGTTATGCGTAGCTATGGTAATAAAAACGTTCGAAGCGCTTCGCCTGTCAGCAAAAATGTTACAAAAATATATAACCAAATTACAAAAAGATTCCGAATTACAACGATATATTTATTTCACATCATTATTTACACAATAAGCAACATTTGACAGCAAAAGTCTACGTTATTTTTGAACAGCCCTCGTATATACAATATGTTATAACAAAACACTTGGATTAAAATTTGTACAAATAAAAACCTACAGTTGCTTTCATATGGCATGATCGGGCGATTATCAAAAAGACACTCTTACGACACTCTAAATTTAGACACTGAAATTCTTAAAAATAGATACTTGCTAAACAGTAATCAACCGCTTTACTCAAGATCATTCGATTGTTTTACTGAAGAATGATTGTTGCATGAGAGGTGTTATATAACACTTTCGAACAGTCTCAATCGAATATGTCATGCTATTATTTTTCGTGGTGGTTGAGATCCTTTCCAATCGATGTTGTAATATTTTATAACAATCTAGGCACATCTTTAACTCCAAAAAGACTTGTCTACATACTAATATATTGTTGCTCTTAGTCGTGTTTTTTAGCTCACCTGTCACAAAGTGACAAGGTGAGCTTTTGTGATCGCGCGGTGTCCGTCGTCCGTGCGTCCGTGCGTCCGTCCGTAAACTTTTGCTTGTGACCACTCTAGAGGTCACATTTTTCATGGGATCTTTATGAAAGTTGGTCAGAATGTTCATCTTGATGATATCTAGGTCAGGTTCGAAACTGGGTCACGTGCCATCAAAAAGTAGGTCAGTAGGTCTAAAAATAGAAAAACCTTGTGACCTCTCTAGAGGCCATATATTTCAAAAGATCTTCATGAAAATTGGTCAGAACGTTCATCTTGATGATATCTAGGTCAAGTTCGAAACTGGGTCACGTGCCATCAAAAACTAGGTCAGTAGGTCTAAAAATAGAAAAACCTTGTGACCTCTCTAGAGGCCATATATTTCAAAAGATCTTCATGAAAATTGGTCAGAACGTTCAACTTGATGATATCTAGGTCAAGTTTGAAACTGGGTCACGTGTCAAAAAAAACTAGGTCAGTAGGTCTAAAAATAGAAAAACCTTGTGACCTCTCCAGAGGCCATATATTTCAAAAGATCTTCATGAAAATTGGTCAGAACGTTCACCTTGATGATATCTAGGTCAAGTTTGAAACTGGGTCACGTGCCATCAAAATCTAGGTCAGTAGGTCAAATAATAGAAAAACCTTGTGACCTCTCTAAAGGCCATATTTTTCATGGGATCTGTATGAAAGTTGGTCTGAATGTTCACCTTGATGATATCTAGGCCAAGTTTGAAAGTGGGTCACGTGCGGTCAAAAAACTAGGTCAGTAGGTCTAAAAATAGAAAAACCTTGTGACCTCTCTAGAGGCCATATATTTCATAAGATCTTCATGAAAATTGGTCAGAACGTTCAGCTTGGTGATATCTAGATCAGATTCGAAACTGGGTCACATGCCATCAAAATCTAGGTCAGTAGGTCAAATAATAGAAAAACCTTGTGACCTCTCTAAACGCCATATTTTTCATGGGATCTGTATGAAAGTTGGTCTGAATGTTCATCTTGATGATATCTAGGTCAAGTTCGAAACTGGGTCACATGCGGTCAAAAACTAGGTCAGTAGGTCTAAAAATAGAAAAACCTTGTGACCTCTCTAGAGGCCAAATATTTCATGAGATCTACATGAAAATTGGTCAGAATGTTCACCTTGATGATATCAAGGTCAAGTTCGAAAGTGGGTCACATGCCATCAAAAATTAGGTCAGTAGGTCAAATAATAGAAAAACCTTGTGACCTCTCTAGAGGCCATATTTTTCATGGGATCTGTATGAAAGTTGGTCTGAATGTTCATCTTGATGATATCTAGGTCAAGTTTGAAAGTGGGTCACGTGTCATCAAAAACTAGGTCAGTAGGTCAAATAATAGAAAAACCTTCTGACCTCTCTAAAGGCCATATTTTTCATGGGATCTGTATGAAAGTTGGTCAGAATGTTCATCTTGATGATATCTAGGTCAAGTTCGGAACAGGGTCATGTGCGGTCAAAAACTAGGTCAGTAGGTCTAAAAATAGAAAAACTTTGTGACCTCTCTAGAGGCCATACTTGTGAATGGATCTCCATAAAAATTGGTCAGAATGTTCACCTTGATGATATCTAGGTCAAGTTTGAAACTGGCTCACGTGCCTTAAAAAACTACGCCAGTAGGGCAAATAATAATAAAAACCTTGTGACCTCTCTAGAGGCCATACTTTTAATGGGATCTGTATGAAAGTTGGTCTGAATGTTCATCTTGATGATATCTAGTTCATGTTTGAAACTGGGTCAACTGCGGTCAAAAACTATGTCAGTAGGTCTAAAATTATTAAAATCTTTTGACCTCTCTAGAGGCCATATTTTTCAAAAGATCTTCATGAAAATTGATCTGAATGTTCACCTTGATGATATCTAGGTCAGTTTCGAAACTGGGTCACGTGTGGTCAAAAACTAGGCCAGTAGGTATATAAATAGAAAAACCTTGTGACCTCTCTAGAGGCCATATTTTTCAAGAGATCTTCATGAAAATTAGTGAGAATGTTCACCTTGATGATATCTAGATAAAGTTCAAAACAGGATCACGTACCTTCGAAAACTAGGTCAATAGGTCAAATAATAGAAAAACCTTGTGACCTCTCTAGAGACCATATTTTTCAACGGATTTTCATGAAAATTGGTCAGAATTTTTATCTTGATAATATCTGGGTCAAGTTCAAAACTGGGTCACATGAGCTCAAAAACTAGGTCACTATGTCAAATAATAGAAAAAACGACGTCATACTCAAAACTGGGTCATGTTGGAAGAGGTGAGCGATTCAGGACCATCATGGTCCTTTTGTTCTCGCTTGTTTCTGGATCCGGATCTTTATCACGATTTGAAAAATTCAGGAATCCCATACTTTTGATTCCTAAAAAGGATCCTCCACTATAGCATCTGCTGCGGATTTTTATCGTACTATCCCTGTTCGAGATGGGTTCTGTACTATTATGAGGTCTAGTTTTCATTTTCAGTCTATATACATTATACCCAATATCAAATGATAAGATATATGGAACATTTTTCTTTTTCAGTACCAGTGGTGTAGTTAAGGTCACTGTTCCGGTATCGCGTTGTTGTTGCTGTATCTTAAAGCTTTGTTTAAATTTTAAACATTCGATGCTGATATTGCCAGATAATTCAAGGCCAAGATTTCTAGGAAGAACTTCTTGCAGTGGGTATAAAATATAAGCATTGTAATTTTCCAACCCCTTGCTGCTGCCCATAGGGTTAAGGTTTATAACTATATCTTCATTCCCTTTAGGCCTATAACATAAAATGGCCGATAACTTATCCTCTGTGGAAACCCTTCCAACAAAATAACGACTTTCATCAGTATACATTTTTTCGTACATCAGATGTGGTTCTATTTCACTGAGGGTGATATTTTCCAGTGCTACATCCTTTGACACAGATATCGCAACCTGATAGGAAATACAGTCCCTTATCACTTCGTCACCGTCTTCTGCGTTTACCCGTATTGTTTCTGCTTTAGGCACCCTCGCTACACAGGAATTGGTGGACACTTTTATATCGGGGACTTTGTAGATCCATCCTGAAATATCTGCATATTCTTCCATTGTAAAATAACCTTTTCTACTTGTACAATTGAGTAAAGATTTATTTGTCATTGTTGGCAGTCTCAATTGATAAAACGATTTGCCGAGAAATTTGCGAACGTTTGTACCGTTTTGAGCCATTCCACTTTCTAACACCCTCCTTTTAGACCATTTTTCTGCCGTTTCTAAAATTTCTTCTTCTCTAGCATAGAATGTATCCCCTTTTAAGATAAACAATAGACATTCTTCAGATAAATTCAGGAAACCTTCGGATTTGAGGACTTGTTGTGCATGATCATCGATGAAGGAGCAGCATGTATCTTTCAGACTAGAAATCTGGTACTGAATTGCGATCGTTAGAAATTCACAAGCGTTATCTGGGGTAATAACGGTGGCCAAATAATCAGCGCAGTATTGCACCAAGCTTGAAACTTGATAGCAGTGAGCCTGTCGTAAGACTGCAGGAGCATTTTCCCCAGTCAGTGTCACCGTGTCACTGTAAATGTACCTGGTGATCAAATGAAAATGAATAAATTATTTCAGTCAGAAAATAACATCAGAATCTTTTGCGATGTTGTATCTGACCTAAAGTCCTTAATGAGAACAGCTCGTTACATGCTCCTTTTAAAAAAATAATTCTAAGTTAAAACTGCTGTTCTTTTCACTTTTCGAGTGTGTTTTAACAGGACAGAAAACGTGTGTTAACAGAGGTTCTCGCGCTCACGTGCTGTTTAAACACCTTTTTATATATGCGCATTCCGTGGCAAAGCGTGGACGCATTACGACCCCAAAACGGACAAGTAGGCTTTTTTTTAAAAATGTGACCTATTAGGGGTCATCATTATGTTTGTGATGGCCAACCTTCGTATCAAGTTTAGAGATCCTTGGCCAAAGCTTTATTGGTTATAGTCTGGGAACTGTTTCCCTGGTCCAGGTCACTGTGACCATGACCTAATGACCTCAAAATCAATACGTCATCTCCAGGTTATGATCAACCTCCGCCAATCCGAGGACTGTAGGCCCAAACATTTTCTAGTTACTGAATTCCATTTAGAAATGTTCAAAAGCAATCACTGCAATAATTGTACACTGAACTTGGCCCTGGTTAACGCTGCCAAATTAGCATCTTACCATTTTTTGCGAGAACCTCACCTTAAGGCTTGTTTGTCAACTGCCCCTTCGTTTAGGCCCAAGAGTATAGCTTCCGAGAACCTTTAGAAAAACTTAGAAAAAACTCCCAATCGAAAGGACGTCTGCCGGAAATGAAAAAATATATCATTCTTTTTTAAATGTAGTTTTTTCAGAAAATTTTATTGTTAATGTGCTACTTGAAAAAGAAATTCTAAATATTTTATTTGTTCTAGTTTATTACTCAGTTTATAAGGTTTATATGTCGAATTGCCGCCTTGTTTTGATCACGTGATTAACATATCTGCTACCTCTTCCGCCTATCAACTCTTCTTATTCCGGCAGATCTTCCGTTGTCCAAACGAACGGGGCAAACATACCCGCCAGTTAAACAAACAATTCATTTAATTGAACGGAATACATTTTAACGTGATTAAATTCATATGCATATCTTTGAATACTGCGAACAAAGAATAGTAAATATATATCTATGTACTTTTTATTAATAACTGAACCGTTTTCAACATTTGTAACAATATTATCGCACTATATATCTTTATTTTAAACGAACAATTATTTTCGTCTTAAAGGATTTCAAAACTTATTTGTGCGCAAGCGCATTGGGCTATTTTAGACTTGCTCGCCGTAATTTGCGCTAGAAATTGAAATCTAACGCCGTAAAATTAGTGGATTAGTGTTAATCCTCCTAGTTTGAAAGTCAACACTATATGTAAAGGTCTTTATAGACTCTCCAATAATTCAAAAGGAAATGAAGTCAACGTAAAATAATGCTATTCCTGTGCATTTCGTGGAAATAGAATGACTGTGTGACAACGTATTCATTTATCAGATTTTACGCGTTTTATGCTAGAATAGCGTTAGCGCATGTTCATTTCGTGTCATAACATCTTCAGAATCCCTCGGGATACGTTGGTTACCTCTCTCTACCGGGCTAGGGCACCAGCCAATCCCTTGGGATTCTGCAGATGTTATTGGCTAACAAGAAAAAACATGCGTTATCCCTAAATTCATAATACTGCTGTTTTTGTCACTTTTCGGGCGTGTTTCAACAGGAGAGAAAACGCGTTTTAACAGAGAGATTATCGCGCTCACGTGCTGTTAAAATATCTTTTCATATATGCGTGTTCCGTGGCAAAGCGTAAACGTCATTCGAACCCGAAACGGATAATTCAAACGAAAGTGACGTCAACGTGAAAAAACAACTCGACATTTCCGCGCATTTCGTGGAAATTTAATGACGTTGAGTGACAATGTATTCATTTTTCATTTTTAACACGTTTAACGCTATTCTAGCCCTATCCCTCGGGTTTCTGTAGATGTTATATTATGAAAAAACATGCGTTATCCCTGCACAATGTACTGGTCTTTACAGGCACTTGTTTTCAAAATTCATTACTCAATAGTTGCTTAGACTCATAAAGGACGACGAAAAGCATTAATACATGTAGATGAACTAAAGTTTTATTTAACCATTCAATATTCTGTTTGAAATTTTACAGCTGTAAAAGACCTGTATTTTTGTTCAAAATTACTGTCATGATTATTTCAAATTTACACCTGTAGATTTCATTATCAACATTGATTTTACAGCAGATTTTAATTTACAGCTGTCAAACGACTGTAAAACAGTTCGAATTATGCAAATGAGATAAAGCTGAAAAAATCATACAGCTGTAAAAATGAAAAAGTTACAGCTGTAAAAATGCCTCAAAGTTACAGCTGTAGAAATATTACAGGTGTTGAAAAAGAAGCCATTATTTTAAGGGAAGAAAGCAGAGGTACAAAAAGATTTAGGATGAATTGTAATTTTCTAGAAAAGGTAGCAATTACTACAAAAACGGCAAAATAAATGATCTTGTAAGTAAAAAAAAAACAGCAATGAAATATGTTTACAGTATAGCATTTGCAAAATTCAAGAGTAGGATAGTCAAAGTAGAAACTGTGCATCAGATCTTGTTTTCTTTCTTTGTCATGAAAACATATGACATTTTTGTAATTATTTCACTTAAACTTATCAGCTTCAAGTATAGTGTCAGTAGTTAATGCATGTACATATATATGTCATTTTATAACTATATTAAGTAATAATACAGTTGCACTTACTCTATAATAGTTAAAATTCCAATATTTTAGAAAATGTGGTTTCTTTGTGAACTTCAGTTATATCCCGCCAAATTTAATTAAAGTTGGCTGACAGTACTCGTGTTTCCCTCCAAAAAAGTTACAGCTGTAATTTTGAGACATGAACATTTTACAGCTGTAACTTCCAACTGTATTTTTATACCCCCGGCATCTACTGATGCGGGAGGCATATAGTGATCGTCCTGTCCGTCCGTTCGTCCGTTCGTCTGTCCGTACGAGGTTAACCAAATGGGACCGTTTCGTCAATACCCCTTACTAGAATGACTTGATACTAATGCAGATGTAACCTGTGACCATTCCTCATCTTCAGACATCACCTGACCTCAGTTTGACCTTGACCTTGACCTCATTTTGGACTTAGGTTGCTTTATATCGGCCATCTCTTGGTTAACCAAATGGGACCGTTTCGTTTAGCATCAATACCGCTTACAAGAATGAATTGATACTAATACAGATGTAACCTGTGACCATTCCTCATCTTCAAACATCACCTGACCTCAGTTTGACCTTGACCTTGACCTCATTTTGGACTTAGATTGCTTTATATGGGCCATCTCTTGGTTAACCAAATGGGACCGTTTCGTCTAGCATTAATACCACTTACAAGAATGAATTGATACTAATACAGATGTAACCTGTGACCATTCCTCAACTTCAAACATCACCTGACCTCAGTTTGACCTTGACCTCATTTTGGACTTAGGTTGCTTTACATGGGCCATCTCTTGGGTAACCAAATGGGACCGTTTCGTCTAGCATTTATACCACTTAAAAGAATGAATTGATACTAATACAGATGTAACCTGTGACCATTCCTCATCTTCAAACATCACCTGACCTCAGTTTGACCTTGACCTCGTTTTGGACTTAGGTTGCTTTGTATCGACAAGGATGCCACCGGGGGCATCAAGCATTTATTGAACGCAGCTCCTTGTTTACAGCTGTATTTTTTTTTAGAACTGCATATTTTACACCTGTAAATTTCAAATGTATTTCTGGTCATTTTCCACTTACAGGTCTTTTACAGCTGTAGTTTCAAAATACAGTTCATTTACAGACGTTTTACAGCTGTAAAACAGTTCCTTTTTTTTCGTACAGGAGAATGTTAAAAGAAAATATTTTGCGGAATATCAAAATAAAAAGGTATAGAATGCTTTTATGTGCATAACACTTTTACCTCAATACCAAAAGGAAAATATCCTGTTCCACATCTTTTAGATTCACTTCATCTTTCCCGTCAGCGCAAGGACCAAAGAACATCGCCTGAAACACGGGACTTCTAGCCGCTAGTACAATTTTGTGCGCTTTAATAACTTCCCTTTCCTCGCTATCCTTACAGTGAAACATGACATCAGTCCAGAGGCACCTGTCATACATTTCTAACATACAGGCCCCTATACCCTTTCCTTGTTGCCAGTCTGCAGACAAAGGCTCCGAAGTTTCTTCAAGTGTTTTTGAAGCGTCATACATTTTTATCAACCTGTAAAAGCAAAATATCCCGAAGGACCTGTATTGCCAACAGTCTTAACATGTTTTTCTATTACTTTACCTAGTGACCTAGTTTTGGATATCAAATAATCCAGTTTATACCCTAACCCAGATTTCATAGAGATAAATATTCTGGCAAAGCTTGACGGAGATAAAGAAGAAAATGTTGCCTATATACTATTAAAACTGTTGCCAATTAACTTATAAGGTCGTGACCTCTAGAGTATATTAACAGTCAAATTGTTTATAACACACGACGACGTCGGAATAATAGGCGATCATGGCGATCTAAAACACACTGTAATATGACAGACATGTCAGAATTTCAGAAATAGACAAATGTACTAACAAATACAAATAAAGCCAAAACTATAGAAATGAAAAATTACCTTAATATGATGCTGTAATCTCCAAGTTACATGAATGATAGTCAGTATTAGATGTAGAAGTAATATCTACCAGATTACTTACATTAGGAACTAATTAATTCTTGTTGTGTCCTTAAGATAGTTAATAAACAAAACAATATTTACTACATGTAACCGCAGTCCAGATTACCATATATTCCAAATGTAATGTATCGATCGCAGATCATTAATAAGTAGATCTGTTTAACAATGTATGGTATCAGGTAACATTTTACAATTCAATATATGATATAAAAACAAAAAAAAGGATGAAAAGACGTCTTTGTCTTAACTGAACAATAAGAATACACACGCATGATATCTAAAAAGATCGGTGGATTATTTATGCAGCTTTTAAATATTTCTTGTGACGATTATAGAAGCGGTATTTGTCATATCTTAAAATTGAAATTTGTTTAACATGTCAGGTACAAGGGAGTTTTTTTTTTTTGCAATACAATCGTCTGGAGAAACAGTATAATTTTCAGAAATAAAGTGAGTCAGTTTGATGTTTTCCTTCAGCTGCTGACACTGAGATAGAAAACTAACGGTATTCCGTTATGGTCATCGTTGTCCTTTAGATTTGTAAAGTCACACCATGCCAACACCGGCTTTAGTTCATATTTGAAATCAGAGAAGAGCATTTAATATAATTTAAAAATTAGCTGGAAAAAAATGACAACGAAAACAAAATATGTGTAACCGGTACCTTTCTAAAATTATCCTTTTAATATTTGTGTGTGATGAATACTGAGTTTGTATTTTTCATTTTGATTAAATTTGTAATTATATATATCCAAGATTGTAATTATGAAGAATTTACTATAACTAGCAGTCAATACTCATTTATTTTTATAGGCCCGTTTTGAAAAAAAGAATGGACTTAAAAATGGATTTACCTACCGGCTTCTTTGTTCCGATAAGGGCTGTAACGGCTTACAGACCAATTAAGAAGTCTTAGAACTTCAAGTTAGAAGTCTTTAACAATTACCAGACCTGTCCTATACATCTATTGAATACACGAAAAGTTTTATAACAAAAAATCCCAAGTGTCTGTAGCGGGATTTGAATCCGGATCGCTGGAGTGCTAGTCCAATGCTCTAACCACTGATCCAAATAGTCGACACACTTACGCAGACTTAAACGTACATCTTATGCGAAAGCGACCGTAACAATATTTTAGAAGCATGAGAAGTCCGTGCATGTCATTTACGGTGCGCGCGTGATTGACTCCGTAAGAAACATTATCACTTGTTTCAAAAAAGTCCGTTTTTTAAAAGAAACAATATAAACATGACTTTTCTGTAAAATTTTAACATTCAATTTTACACAGGTCTTGAGATTGTCTGAAAGTTAAAACGGGCATACTCTTCTGTCTAAGTGGAGAATGCTTCACGAAACAGGACATTTTATTTAAAAAAGAAAATATAATGACAATGATATAATTTCAAAAAATACAAACACCACAAATTTCTTCCAAGTAAATTATCAATCGGCTAATGAAAATTGTGACGATTTTCCTAACAATTAACATGGAGCATAAATGACAAAATTGTAATTTAGAAAATAACCCAGTTAAATGTTCGTGATATATTTTATATTCTAACACGATCCGATTCATTTTCCTATTAAACAAAGAAGGCAGAAAACAGTGAACTATTATACAACAAATCACTGTTCTGACGTCACAATTATTACGTCATGGCGTCAAACGGCTTAGCGGCGCGCTGGGAAAGAAACCGATTGAAAACGGGCAAATATTTAATGAATGTCGTCAAGAATGTACTTAAAAATCCTTGGTAACGTGTTAGAATCGAAATAATATATCTCATTTAGTGATTTGCTCTTGAATAAATCATTGTTTGTCGTTCAGATGCGTATTATTATATCACTCGGGCTGCGCCCTCGTGATATAATTCCTTCGCATCTGAACTCCAAACAATGATTTATTCAACGACAAATCACTGGATGAGATATATTATTTCTTAAACATTTCTGTCCAGTTTAAACATATTTCAAAAGTAATTTTCAAGTAGTGGTAATGGGTGGGAGACTGGTCAAAGCACATTTCTCGTTTTCTGAATAATTTTCTAATTTTGCGGGATATCGCTAATCCATATCAAATTAACGGTTGACATGTTTATGCCTTTAATTATTGGTGTTTATTACATGAGTACCTATAAATAGTAACAAATTTGTGCTGAAAATTCTCCCATTATCGCATTGCGTCATGCATTATCACATTATCATAATAAGCCCCGGGGCCATTATCGATAATGGCCCTGGCGTTAGCGCGGGAAATTAACGTCCGTAAACAGAAATGACGTCATGGCTTATCATGGAGGTAAAACAGCGAATATTTCCGTTTTATTTTATCATCTTGAGCGTAACATCGTGTATTCTTCGTGAAATAACGTATTTTTATCCCTAAATTATCCAATAAGCAAGAAAGTACAACTATCCAGGTATTTAATCTTATACAGTAAATAGACACTTATACAAATAATATAGAAACTGAAAAGCTGAAATTTATTGTGCCAGAAGATGCAAGTACCTACAGAAATGACACAAAAAGCATTTCTTACTATATTATAGGTTAACATGTAATAAACAGGTAAATACATGGGAGAGCGGTGCCTTTGAGTGATAATGGCCCTGAAAGAAGATAATAGCCCTCGGGCTAAAGCCCTCGGGCTATTATCACCTTGCCAGGGCCATTATCACTCAAAGGCACCGCTCTCCCATTTATTAACCTATACTTATTACATGAGTACCTATAAATAGTAACAAATTTGTGCTGAAAATTCTCCCATTATCGCATTACGTAATGCATTATCACATTATCATAATAAGCCCCGGGGCCATTATCGATAATGGCCCTGGCGTTAGCGCGGGAAATTAACGTCCGTAAACAGAAATGACGTCATGGCGTTTCGTGGAGGTAAAACGGCGAATATTTTCGTTTCATTTTATCATCTTGAGCGTAACATCGTGTATTCTTCGTGAAATATCGTATACTTATCCCTGAATTATGCAATAAGCAAGAAAGTACAACTTTCCAGGTATTTGATTTTATACAGTAATAGACCCTTATACAAATAATTTAGAAACTGAAAAGCTGAAATTTATTGTGCTAGAAGATGCATATCCATAAAAATGACACAAAAACATTTCTTACTATATTATAGGTAAACATGTAATAAACAGGTAAATACATGGGAGAGCGGTGCCTTTGAGTGATAATGGCCCTGGAAGAAGATAATAGCCCTCGGGCTAAAGCCCTCGGGCTATTATCACCTTGCCAGGGCCATTATCACTCAAAGGCACCGCTCTCCCATGTATTAACCTATACATATTATGCGCTGTATAAAGTTTTGTCGGTCTTATGCCGTTTATCTGACAGTCTTTCATCTGTGTAAAGCAGTCAGTTTCCTGGATTCTAAACTTGTATTGACTTTACATCTATAAGTAACTGACAACTTTTTCACATGAATCAGATGTGGATGACGAGAACGACCTTAAAAACTAAATTTTGGTTATTCAAATCATTGCCATGTCACAGGGAACAAAGGCCTCGAACTACAAACCTCTTAATCAGTAGTACTCAGTACTTTCATTGCCAAGCAGACGCAAGGTCTTCATGTCTTTTCGATGGTGTGCACGCAGATATTCTTTGCACATTTCGTTGTGTCATCTTGGCCTGATCAGGATATATTACCTCGGTAAGTTTATTCTGCCCGGATCGGGAAAATACAAGAACAACAGAAAGAACACAAAAAATCAGTATTTCTACAAAAGTACTGTCATTTATATTTTATAAAGTTTATATTATTGATTTCGTTTACCTATATATCAACAAAACAAACACGCCTGTGCACAATTTATCTCTTTTCCTTTTGTAACAAAGCTGAACTTTTATAAATGTATCTTACAAAGTTGTCATGATGGTATGAGTATTAGCACTTTCGTAATAAAACGTTATCAAAACTTTAGTGTTTACTATTGTTCTTACGTTACTCCCGTTACACCGATCGGTGTATGTTATTTATCTCGATCGAAATGATATACCCTTGCGGAAACTGCCCAGCCTGCTAAGATTATTTTACCAAAAATATACAATAGAACCCCATTACGCTATTTGTGCGTAAAGTAATGAACACTCGTCATTTACTTGCTAACGTGATACGGGTGGCACGCATTTCTTGTGATAATGTAATGATAAATAAAATTATTCGCGTTTCGAAATTACTTTTCTTGGTAGTTTATCCCAGTACTAGTTTGGTCTGAAGTTTATGCTAGTATATTTGGGCGCTCTTTGTCACGTGAATTTCGTGAAATATTTCGGCGTATATAAGTGTAAACTGATATTGTTCTCACCACTCGAGGTTTATGATTGGCAGCAAACAGTCTGTACCCACCCTCCCTCCCATGATGTATGTTGTGCTTGTATTTTAGTTATAGCTTGCTTCAACGAAACAAACTGGCATGAAAATCGCTTGTCTAGAATATTAGTTTGTTTTATTATAAAGTAAATGTTGTTTTTGGTTTATGTTTACTATTCTACGCAGGTTATGTTAAGTTTTGAATATATATAATGTGTGTTTGTTTTTTCTAAGTAAATCACTCCGATTGTTAGTTGTAAAGCTACAATTTTGGTTGTATCTGTTTGGTTCTGGTGATGTCTTTTCTAATAAAATCTTAAACACCAGATAAAATAAGAGATTTTATTAATTATTCACGCCTGTGTTTTACGCAAACTTGAAACATTTATCTTAACAACATGATTAAATTTACTTTTAGTCTCGTTTCAGTTCAAATTTACCCGGATACTAGATCGCTTGGAACCATACGAAGAACATTTAATCAATTGTTGAAATACGAATTTACTTCGCGAACAATTGTACACTTATATGCTGCCAATTATATACCTTATTCCTACTTTATTGTTTCTTTTTTGTCTTGTTGAAGGTAATTGAGATTAGAGAATAATTGATTTACTCACAGCTTTAGCGTGAGTAAATCTTTATTAATACATATGTACGGCAATGTTTATAGTGGCAAATCAAAGAACTAAATAGATTTACAGCTTCTTCAAATATGTCAAAAAATGATTAAGGATTCGATGAATATTTGACGTCTTGAAATTGGAACATCATAAAATCATAGAAAGAAATAGTTGTATCACATGAAAATTGCACAGCTTATTAAATAACTACATTATTCTAAATTATTACATGAGTACCTATAAATAGTAACAAATTTGTGCTTAAAATTCTCCCATTATCGCATTACGTCATGCATTATCACATTATCATAATATGCCCCGGGGCCATTATCGATAATGGCCCTGGCGTTAGCGCCGTAAACAGAAATGACGTCATGGCGTTTCATGGAGGTAAAACAGCGAATATTTCCATTTAATTTTATTATCTTGAGCGTAACATCGTGTATTCTTCGTGAAATAACGTATTTTTGTCCCTAAATTATGCAATAAGCAAGAAAGTACAACTATCCAGGTATTTGATTTTATACAGTAAATAGACTCTTATACAAATAATATAGAAACTGAAAAGCTGAAATTTATCGTACCAGAAGACGCAAGTACCCATAAAAATGACACAAAAAACAACATTTCTTACTATATTATAGGTAAACATGTAATAAACAGGTAAATACATGAGAGAGCGGTGCCTTTGAGTGATAATGGCCCTGGAAGAAGATAATAGCCCTCGGGCAATTATCACCTTGCTAGAGCCATTATCACTCAAAGGCACCGCTCTCCCATGTATTAACCTATACATCCCAGTGTCCATTTAATACATGTTACAAGTTTATTGGCAAATTTCAGCAATATAAAATTGCCTTTGGCCATTTACAAAACATAATACATTATGGCAAAGACAGGTACAAATACAAAAACATTTCATTTGCAATATATACATGTAATAATCACAGAAACAGTTCATTGTTCAAGGGTATTAATACGGATATTCATAGCTTCTTTTATATATTTGGCTATGTTAACTAGTTTAGTTTTATTATTAGTTGACATCAAAGAATAGTATTTCTGTCTACCAGGCCATGATACATTACCTAGATATTTCTTTCTAATATCATGATATTTTGTACAACATAACATAAAGTGGTATTCAGATTCAATCATATTCTTATTACACAAAGCACATATTCTCGTGTCTTAAACATATCAAATTTATGTATATCGACATTAAAATTAACACGTACATTATGATATCCTAAGTGGTCAATTATAGAGTGTATTCGCGTTGTCCAACAATTTGAATTAACGTTATTACACAAGTCAATATAAACTGTATGGGTAGGTGAGTTTACATTTTTCATGATTTTAACATGATAGATGCTTGATTTCCCGAAAAGGAACCACGATAAGGGGCCTCACTTTTGGACAGTCAGATCCTTTAAAATCTAACAATTTTCAAAGAAATGTTGCACATCTTTGTTTTGATGTATTTGCAACGAAGAACGAGTATTATTTTTCTTTTACCTTTCTCTTAACTTTTTTGACATCTGTAATTATCTGTAATTTTAAGGCGATTAGGATGTATTTATTTGCAAGATAATTCCATCTATCTGTAAACATTAACAATATGCTTTGTTGATGACAAAATAACTGTCCCCATGTTCATTACAGAAAATTATCTTATTGTATTATTGCTAACAAAAACCCACACTTTATTTACTTTATTCAGTCATACTGTTACACTATGTGACCTGACTTAAATAAAAGTAATTGTTGTTGTTGTTGAAATTTCAAATAATAAGACTGATAATCTTTTCTAGAAATTTTGAAAATTGATTGTTTTTATTTCTTTACAAATGGAATTATGTTTGGAGTAGTAAACGACAATGCGTTTAAACAGGTATTGCACCGAGTTTATTGGTAAAGATGTTTTCCATTTAAAACAATTGTGAGACATTCAGTTAACGGTTCATATTATTAAATATCTTTTTTATGGGATAATCATGTCTGCTTCACGAAAGCCATTAGACCGATATGTTCAAAGTTTGTAAATGACAAACTGTGAAATATTGCATATTACGGACAAATAGAACAACAGTTCCTAATTTTTTTTTAAAATGTAAGATTGTCATTGATTTACTTATTTCTTTTCTATTTGTCCGCCATACACATTTTTAACAGATTGCCATTTGCACTTACACTACAACTTAAATTAATGTTTGTAAACTATAAATACAACTTGTAGTCTCTGTAATTTTTGAAATACTGATTTTTACTAGATGTATAAAATTTCTGATACATTCATGTTTTCCCCCAACAACAAAATAATATTTGCCTGTCGGAAGTTCATGTAAACATGTTATTATATACTGTCATTATGTTTAATCCCCATATTGTATAATTACTTGGGTGTAATAAAGATCATGTTCTGTTCTGTTCTGTTCTGCAATTAAATCAAAGGGAAACAAGTAAACACAATATTGTAAGCAAACGTGCATAATCACTTTAATGAAAAGAAAATGATAAATCAATAAAAAGAGAATTATAAACCATGAAAATTGGTTCTTACAATGTTTTGCAAACAAACAACGTCTTTACCGACATTCTAGTCATTCAATACATGTTTTCCCGTTGTGTTCCGTACTGTCTCGTTTAAAAAACGATCCCATTTGTAGAGAAATGAAAATAAACAATTGTAAAAATCTTGAAAACGATGTTTTACCTTGTTATTCGAAATTTTAGCACTCGCACAGTGATGTAAATGCTTCAAAACGAAGATGAGCAACATTTCGTTGACAATGGGGAGATTTTAAAAGCGCTCTACTGTCTAGAAGTGTGGCCCCTTAATTTGGACCCTTTTCGGGAATTCAAGCATTTATCAATAAATTGACAATCGGTTTTTAGAATAATATACCCTTTTTATAAGCTGTTCAATTTTCGTGTCATACAACTTTTTCCTTCTATGATTTGATGATGTTCAAGGTTCAAGACATCAAGTATCAATCGAATCCTTAAATGCTATTCACGTCAAATTCTGACCAATGACTAGACACATATTGCTGACCTTAGAAAGAGACTGTAATCTTCTCAAAGTTTGCCAAAAGTGCACGGATTTTTCATGCAATGAAACTGCTGACAAATATATATTCACAGGTGCGTAGCAAGTTGGGCTTTTTGTTATATTAATACATGTAGTATCCAATAAATTGTAGCACATGTATGGTCTTGTTCCTTCTTTTAATTATTTGTTTTTAATTATATATATACATGTCACAAACGTTTTACAAATCCGAAACCAATTTGGACTATGTAAAACAAAGGAGAATGTAGGTAAGCCAGTTATCATTCTCAGAGTAGGTCCGCATGGTGTTTATAGACCTGTGAGTAGATTTAAAAACCTCGCTTGCTACGCACGCTCGGTTCACAAATACCTGACAGGTCTATAAACACAATGCAGACCTATTACTCTTACAATAACTTTTACTTACACTTGGCGCGAACCTTTTGCAACCGAAGTAAAATTTCGCGCATGCGCACCCTTCAATGATCACACAATATAATCTACATTATGGTTATATTACGTTTTAATCCATTTCATCAATATGTAATAATGATCTATTACCACTGCAGGACAAAGGAAATATATGTAAATCTAAACACACTCAACTGCCTTGCTCAAACTGAGATACTTCGACTAATGCGCATTATAACTGATAATTAGGGATTCATAATGAACAGTCAATAAACTTTTTTAAAGCAATATTGATCTTTCATCTCGACAAATTAAAGTTAAAGATAAATGAGAAACTGATATTTTCCATCAATTTAAAAGATAAGTTTTGTATGGACATTTTTAACATGATCTGAAATAACTTACAACCTTACCAAAATTCAAAAACAAAAGATTTTCGACAGGGTTACAGAGTTATTCCAACTGATGTACCCAACCTTCTCCCACACACTCACATAACGTCCCCGAAAGTCTTCTATGATAAATTTAACAAAGACGGACACAATCTCGCCTTTGATTTTGTATCAAATTATACCCAAATGGGGATAAATGCATTCCGTACTCAAAGAAATATTTATCATCTTAAAATTGTTCTTTGTCAGAAAATGTTGCTCAGATTTGATTGAACACCTTTAAAAGTTAAAAGAAATTTGCTGTAAATGGCGTATTATGTAACAGTTTTGACTACTGTTTTCTAGTGATTTTAAATATGGTTTTCATCAACAGGTAATCAGGATATAGACAAATGTCATGATGATCCTTAAATAGTGAAAGGAAGATGTTGTTGAGATATCAAGGGGGCGGGGGGAGGGTGGATATAACATCATGTATAAAAGAAGATGCAACATGGAGACATTAAGCCACAGAATTCTAAGACGTAGTGTTTGGAATCAGTCAAAATCTCCATGTCGGCTATTATAAACAAGTCAAAAGTTGTTTCCGCCGCCAGAAATGTATATTCAGATCAGTCATAATGAATGTCTTTTTAATGATCTCAAAAATAACTGGGGTCATCTGCAGGTCATGGCAATCTAAATATATCAAATTATATCCTAAAAAATCTAATATCTATAGTTTATACAAACTAACCACACTTCCTAACCAGAATCCTTACAGAAGTAATGTGAACACATTTTCATTTACTCATCTCTATCAAAGGTTATCAGCTAATTGAGGACGGATTACACCAAACCGGAAGTGACTACTCAGTGTTACATGTGAAGTAGTCCAAAATGTAGTTCCATGCTATGGATGAAATTTGGTATAATGAGTGACATGAGGAGGTGACAGTTATATTTTTGACTTAATTTAATTGCTTGTTGTATTGAGAAAAGATCTAGACCATTTTCATTGTGAATTTCCTGGAATAAGTTTTGTTCTTTGCGAAAAATGTCTACCTACGCGTAACTGCTAAACGGCTGTTTTTAGAGGGTGATGTTTCTCAGAACAGATTATTTTTCTTATATACAACATAACATGTCAATATTTTTCTAATTTTGATAAGAAAACATGTCATACTAAATGACCATACATCACTGAAATGCTCTAAAATGCTGAAAATGAGGTCTGAATATTTTATTGTAAATATGAAATAAAGAAGAAATTGAATTGGTAGAATGTAACCTTGAACAGCTGATTATTTGTTTACATGTTATGTACGCGGATATTGATGACGTCATACACAATCTGTTTTTACAATTTAATATTACGGGCGCATTCGGCATACAAACCCGTGTAACCCTGACTACATCACCCGAGTTCACCTGAGTGACACGAGTGACAATTGTAGTCCGAACGCTTTATCGAGTAACTGAAAATAATGGAGAACGTTACCTATATGCTAACAGTTCAAAAGCATCTGAGCTGTAACAATAATAAAGAATGGTTGCTACTTCTGACACATAATGAATCTAATGACTTCATTTTCCAAAATAAACAGCTGATCAGACGAGACAGTATCCCTTGTATCAGATATTCTGTTGAATAAGTGGACTACATGTATATGTTTTATGTATGCATTATAGTGCTGTTAGTTGATTGCATTGCCGCTGCGTGTATCTTACGTAATGTTAGCATTTTCAATGAAAATGAAATAAATGATATTTGTGAAGAAGCTAAAATAGATACGTTTGATGACCATAATGAGGACAGACAGTCTGGTATCGTTGTTAGAGATGAACTGGTACGACTTCTGTCAGAGTGAATCAAAGCCTTGAGATGTCTGGTGGTTGCGGGTTTTGTTAGATTTACTTTCTGTTTAAATAGCAATCTATAAATATACATGAATGAAAAACAAATACAAATGTGCCTCATATCTAAGATGAACTCTGTCTGACCTAGCTTGTGATGTAACTATGGACTGGAAAACCTTATCATTGATAGATCTTATATAATCTTAAACAATCTATGAATGGATACAGATTGAATCAGAACTGCTTGATCATTGATAATTAATCCACATTGTTCATGAATGGGACTATTTTGTGTAGCACATGAACATCCTTTAGATGTGATTTGGAATCAAATAAAGATGCTATATATATGTTTGTCAGAATTACACTTAAATTTGGTAGCGGGTAAACCCGCAACCAAAAATCAAACTGGACTATTATCAATCGACTATCAAGTACCACTTGGAAAAAATGTTCAGCCCATAATGTTTAATAGACTAGAAATTTCTATTTTTTGTTAATTTATACATTAAATCATTTTGGAAGCAAGAGCTACAACTTATATTAATCCTCTTATGTCTACACATGACCCTACTACCCCGAACCATTTCAATTTAAAAGGGTGTTTGGTATAATTATTTTTTTTTGTGGGCAGCGAAGCGTGACCACAGATTTACCATACCATAAATTTACGGTCAAAACGCTTATCCGAAACCGAAGAACAAGTAGTTCCATGGCCTCCATACATTTTACGTAATTCAAGACTGTTTAACTTTCAGAAAGCTTCTGAGATTCAACTTTATCAAAAAATACACTGCTGAAGTACAAATTTATCGTAATCTATATTTTATAACAAAAAGAACGCGTATGAAAATGAACATGCTTGCTTTGATCACATGACCGTCACATGAAAAAACAATTCTTCATGACGTGACCAAAATAAACTATAAATAACCTACAAAAATAGTATAGTACTTCAGCACCATCCGCACAGATCTATAATCGGTATTATCTATATTCTGTAAACGTTTCAAATTAAAACTCAGTTCCTGCTAGAAAAGTTAATCGAAATTTTATTATTATAACAACACCAAAGAGCTTGTTTTGGTCACATGATCAGCAAACATCTAACTAGCACGGCGTGCGTTGTATTTTCGGATAGAATTGCACCCGTGTATCCGTTGAACTTTGTAGCATAGAAATGGGTTTATGGAAAGATATATTGCATGAAATCAACAGAAGAGGTGTTATCCTATTTATTTTTCATAGAGAAAGATATGATCCTTTCATAATATTTACGTAAATAATTTTTATTTGCACGACTTAGGAAAATAATTGCAGCCGTAACGGAGGGAGCGAAAACTTCTTACCTGTTTCCCGAAAATACGAACTTGTGCACTTCAATTTGATTTAATATTACATTCCAGCTGGTGTTAGTGATTGACATATCATTAAAGGGTATAATTAATTCGAAAGAAACATTAATTTTAACAAATTCGCCTTTTAATCGCCGGTAGATTTGCGGTGTTTTCGTTCCCAGATATTCAAGTTCTGGCGTACGATTTCTTCACGGATAATTATACAATAGCGGGATTCGGAAGACTGCAATGAAATCATTTGAGATCATTCAAACTAAGTTAGAAAAATTTCAATGTTCAATATTTGAATCTGAACAACAAAATTCGTTAAAAGATCCTTTGGAAGCATAGAATGCAACCAAGAAGAATAATAGCAGACTCGGTTTGATTGAGTCTGTCCATGAGAGGTAATGAAATGTGCAAAACCTCTTACGCCCCCTAGCACCGGCTTAAGCAGAACTCTATTACACATATGTTGAATGGATTCCATGATCCCAAAGGACCAGAAAATATAACAATACTAAAACATGCATATTGTCATGATTATGAGGCATATTATATTAATCCACAGCTGAAAAATGACTAAATGCAACCCGAAGATCATGATGTGTGCTGATATTGGAGATAGTAGTAGTTGTTTTGGTTGTTTTAAAATTGAATGAAACATTTAATTTCATTGTAAATATTCTTTTATGGTTGCTTTTAGTTTAAGAACTATTCTGAAGTGTCTTTTATCTATGTAATTTATGTATAATATATTCATAGTCTGCTTTTACCAAGATGAGATCTCATTTGAAAAAAAAGGAATAAAAAAATCACCTGTCAATGTCACAGGGGCCTGAACATGGAAACCCGTTTCTGATCAATAACTTGAGGATCACTTGACCCAGAATGTTGAAACTTCATAGGATGATTGGACATGTAGAGTAGATGACCCCTATTAATTTTGAATCACTTGATCAACAAATATGGTCACAGGAACCAGAACTTTGAAAACAGTTTCCAACCAATAACTTTAGGGTCATTTGACCCAGAACCTTCAATCACGATGATAGGAATTACAAAGTCGATTACCCTTAATGTTCTGGGGTCACTTGACTTAAGGGAAAGGTCACAGAGGCATAAAGATGGAAAAACTCTTTCTGGATCAATAACTTGAGAATCACTTGACCCAGAATGTTGAAACTTCATAGGATGATTGGACATGCAGAGTAGATGACACCTCTTGATTTTGGACTCACTCGATCACAGATCAAGGTCACAGGGGCCTGAACATGGAAAACGGTTTACTTTAGAACCATTTGACCCAGAATTTTGTAACTTCATAGGGTGATTGGACATGTCAAGTAGATGATCTCTATTGCAGCCAAACATTAGTGTCTCTTTGACATGAGCATCTTCTAATTTGAAATTTAATTGCCCTCATTCGAAGGAGGAGGGGTATATTGTAAATATTAATGTTTGATGATGAATGTTGGTCGGTCTGTAGACAAATCAGTTTCCGGATGATAACTGGAGAATGCTTGGGCCTAGAATCATGAGATCGGGAGATTTGTCATGATCAGCAAATGACCCCTATTGATTTTGAGTTCAGTAGGTCAAAGGTCAATATCACATTGACAATAGAACTTTTTTGCCAGAAAACTAGATTACTAGTATGCTTTGGTCTAAGATCACATTTGATCGGAGGTCATTTAAGACTGGTAAATGACCCATGCTTATTGATTTAAGATCAATACGTTAAATGTCCAGTAGGCAGTGACCAAATAATTTCTGTTCCTTGTCAGTTACTTCATGCAAGTGTTCTACAATCTCTTGTTATAACTAGAATCTCCAAACATCACATAATCATCAATTAGTCCATGACCTTTGCTCACATTTACTGTTATTCCCCTTGTTCCAGTAAAAGCAGGGTGTTTCCCATTGATTTGTTAAAAAAATGCTTATAATTCAAAAAAGATTTTGAGCAAAATTAACCAAACGTCACAAAATTTTCAATAAGCACATGAGCTTTGCTCATATATTATCTTATCCCCTTTGACAGAGTATATAAAAGCAGAGTTTTACCCCTTGATTTGGTAAAAGAAAGGTTGAAAATGCTTATTAATCAAAAGTGGTTTAACTTACGCTAACTGTTCATGTCCATTACCAGAAGCTGTCAACCGCTGCCCACATCAGTCCTCTCAGCGCTTTGATTTCATTCTTGTGACTGAAATTCATTTAAGGAAACAACGGAGACCCTGATCACATGATCTGTTTTGCGGTGTTCAATCTGCACTGTTTGCCAAAAAAACAACATTTATAGGATACTGGGCATAATAATCACTCTGGACGATAGGTGTGAGAGAATCAATTTTCCACATTTGAGCTGAATGCCAGGGACAGTTGCTGATGCATTTACAACTACTTTTGTATATCTTGACAGGTGATAGAATCCACAACCTTTAGCCAGGGACGTTGCTATCACTTAGCCATGTCCATTGAAAAAATATGTTGCGGAAATGAATAAGCTCAACTCTGTTGTCTCTATTCCCCCATGCTAATGAATTTCATTTTTTGAATGAATGAAAATGTCTTTGTTTAAAATGACATAACTGAATTCACCATGCTCACAAATAGCACATAACAAACAGTACGTTTATTTTTTCAAACTGTGTACGTAGTACAGCCATGAACTGTGCTAAATGCTAGTTTGACTTTTAAAAGACCAAATACCAGTTCTTTATGTTGTTCAAATTTGGTTCAACACCATTCCCAACAATCTTATTGCCATATATGACTGATAGTCACTAATGGTAACAAATGTTCACTCTCCCTGGCAAGCTGAGTAACCTAAGTGGCTTACAGTACACTTTCAAAAGGAAATGACAATTCTACATTCGTATGAACTGAGGTAGATTGCAAATGGCCATGGTAGGAACTTCTTCGCTAACCGAATCAAATCCGTGACCTTTGGACTGGCAGTACAGTGCATCAACTACTGAGCTAACTAGACAACAGTACCATATGTGTCTGCGGAAAGAAGGTTTGTCTTATTATAACTTCAACATCAATGTCTGGCTTCATTTGTGGATAACTAATATTTGTCCTTATCGCTAATTATATGTTCTTAAGCCTAGATGTTTTTCAAAAAGAGCATTTCAAATTTTCTCTACATTTAGAGGAAAGTAAAAGGTTTTAAAGGAAGATTGACAGCACGCTCCATTATTCGAAGGCAATTGTCAATATGAATGATTTCCGGTTCTAGAACTGAAATAATGATAAAAGGATTATTTGACTTGATTTGTATGATCTCGCTTTAAAACCATGAATAGATATAAGAAGTTTTCAACCCAGTACCGCCCTTAGTTTTGACAAGAGCAACTTGATGGTAAAATTTTAACCGTCATTTTCTTACTACAGAAAAGGGTCATAACTTTTCCAAAATTAAAGTAAGTGTTATGAGACTAGATGCTTTTACTTTGCTTTACAACCCTAAAAACATGTGGGAAATGTCAAACCAATGCCCCCATTAGTTTTGGAGATAGCAACTTGCATGCAAACACAACAATATCTATGCACAAGAAAGAGGGCATAACTTGTCCAAAATTAAGGTTATGGGAATTGATGCTTTGACCTTCCTTTACATCACTGGAGACGTTTCAATCCAATATCTGCATCAGTTTCCGAGATAGTAACTTGCATGCTTTTTCTAAGTTTAAACAGTGGGGCATAACTTGGTCAAAGTTCAAGTAAGAGTTACGAAAGGTGATGCCATGTCCTTTACAACATGGAAGACATGTATGAAATAGAAAAAGTGGAAACTCCACAGGTCGCTCAACACGACAAAAACGAAAATGTTGCAGGCTCAGTTTGATTGAGCCTGTTCATGGATGGTAGTGGAAATACATGCTACCGTCCATGCCCTCTAGCCCCGGGTTGAGCAAAACTCAACATTTACACATGCTAAAAGTCAGAAAAACAAATTAGAGACATCCGTAGATGTATTCAAACGGTGGTGAACATGGAACCTTCAGTGATACACGGGTTGTGGCGTGTAATTCCATGAAAAGCGGCGTTTGGTCCCCAGATAAAGTAATGGGTTTGTCCCAAACGAGAAAACAATGGGCAGAACTAAATAAACTGGAATTTAGAAAGGGGATCTGAGGTTATGGAGCCTGCATATCACAGGAACTGTCAAAAGACAAAATTAAAAAGCAGGCACCATATCCAAGGGGTGATCATACAATAGTCAAGGCTATGAAAGCGGGAGTATTGGAACCTCCCTGGCCGAAATGGTCATGCTGAGAAACTAAACAGTACCATTAACACGACATAAAAATCGTCCTGAACGATCTGAGAAGATCAAAATATAACAGCCCTGATTGAATGTACGGGGAGACTTTTTACGGCCGCCACACGGCACAAACAACGCTGCTGTGATAATAAAATAGAAAAAGTGGAAACTTCACAGGTCGCTCAACACGACAAAAACGAAAATGTTGCAGGCTCGGTTTGATTGAGCCTGTTCATGGACGGTAGTGGAAATACATGCTACCGTCCACGCCCTCTAGCCCCGGGTTGAGCAGAACTCAACATTTACACATGCTAAAAGTACAAAAAGCAAATTAGAGACATCCGTAGATGTATTCAAACGGCGGTGAACATGGAACCTTCAATGATGCACGGGTTGTGGCGTGTAATTCCATGAAAAGCGGCGTTTGGTCCCCAGATAAAGTAATGGGTTTGCCCCAAACGAGAAAACAATGGGCAGAACTAAATAAACTGGAATTTAGAAAGGGGATCTGAGGTTATGGAGCCTGCATATCACAGGAACTATCAAAAGACAAAATTAAAAAGCAGAAGTTACAACCTAAAATCTGCATTAGTTTAAAAAATAACTTGCATGCAAAACTTTAACCCCAAAAAGGGGTCTGACTCAAGTAAGAGTTGTGAGGCTTGAGAGAGAGAGAGAGAGAGAGAGAGAGAGAGAGAGAGAGAGAGAGAGAGAGAGAGAGAGATATATATATATATATATATATATATATATATATAACAAAAAACTTGGAAATAAACTGGACAAAGAACAAGTACTCCTCATTGACTGCTAGGTTATTTTCGCCAAACTTTATCTGCAACATCCTTGTACTGACTTTTCAAAACTTTGTTCAGGGCGTTCTGCTTCATCACATGTAGGGCTGCCTGAGTTAAAAATATAAATGTCTTCTCCTGAACAACTTCATTTTTAAAAGGCCCCTTTTTAGCTTTTTAGTTTATCAGGCCACCAGAGCTAGTAGAAACATCTCATAAATAGCTTCATTCTTACAAAAGGACTTTGCTAGTTTAATTAAGGGACTCGATTTGACTACCTTTAGTGACTGCCAGAACAAACAAAAACAAAAACAAAAACAACAGAGAAACCTTTCAGGTGGTATGTATTTAAAGCTTTATATCTTTTTTATTATTTTTACATACTTTTATATAAAACTTACGGTATATACATTTTGTAAAAGTCTTTGAAACTTCTAAACAGATGAAACAAAACTGAACTTCAAAAAATATATAGTAGTCTGCCTATATATCCAAAAAAGAGGCCTAGAAATTGCCTTTGATGGCATTTTTTGTTAATGCCCGACAGCCATGTTCATTATTAACTTAATTAAAATTGGAAAAATTTCAGGGGGGCTGTCGCCTTCTAAGGGTCATAGTAAGGTCACAGCACAAGGTCAAAGGTCAGTAAGTGCATTTTTGTGATAAACGTCAGATTTTCATCATTTCTGCTACCTTCTAACAGAGATTTTCAGCTTACTTCGACGCTTACTGCGGACCCCGGACTGGGAACTTACTACAGGGGATTTTTTCTCAAACTGTATGTAAGTTTTTTTTTTTTTTTTTTTTTTTTGCAAAACTGAACAGCGGCGTATTTAGCATCCGGTTCTAATGCCGTAATACTGTTTCTATTTAAAATATCCGAGAAAAGATAGTTATAAGATTTAATATCCATTGCATTGCATTTATGAATTACCGATATACATGTATTTTGTCTTACAAGCATTCGTAACAGTGTGGGCGCATTTTTTTTTTAAAAAAAATATCCTTTTACCTTTTATACCTTTTTTATTAACGTATCTATTATACTCAGATCTTTCGACATCGCAAACTTATTCCTTTTTATCTGGAGTGTAGCAACTTATTTAAATGCTTGTCAATTTCGTGAGGATCTAGCCAGTGTTCGCTAGCTGTTAATTCAACGATCAACATACCTTTTAATCAAGGATTTAAACCAATGACCACCTGGTAAGGAGACAGACACTCTTCCCCTTCCCCTGTGCCACAAGAGGTTCGCCTATTTAAGACCAGGGAATCAAAACAACAGTATGTTACAATTTAGTTGAATAGTTGGTATCAAAGAATGTATATAGTGATTTTGGAAACATAGTTTCGTACTAATGCACTCGGGTTGCTGAAATGCTATTGTACGACGCACAATTTTGAAAATGCACGATACGATGCGTGACAGTTTAATGCACCGCGGTAAAATGTCTTACTTGGTATTATACATATATATTCTGAACTATTTCAAACCCTGCAAAGTCATTTTTATACGGTACGGAATTCATTCAGTTTTCCCGGTCACGTTATCTTATCAGGATAAATTATTAAACCAATATATACCGTGAGTTTTCATGAATTTAAATATTTGTCCAAGTTCCCCAAAACCGAGTATCTACACATACCATGTGTATGCATGTGTTCGAAAAGGTACAGGACCAAAAAGCTTTGTCAATGATAAAGGCTCGTCTCGACTACTAAGCTGGTTGTATCAAATGACCACACCGAATTGTTCAAATGGTGTCAAAAATATAATTTCGTTGACAATTCTATGCATGCACTCAGGCCATAAAACATTTTTTGGAATATAATCGGAATTTGACCTTGGACGCGTCCCATGCCTAATGTTCACAAAACAATTTTCGGTCTCCGCTGGGTTTTAGATTGACATTTTGACTGCCAGTTTTAATGGTACTTAAAGATTAAATTCCAGCTGAGACTGATAATTCATACTGAGTAGTCACTTTAAGAGTAAATTTAAAACAACTTTTAACATGCAATTCTGTTATCAGATTATGAAAATACGAAGTGGCTATTTCCTTTTTGATCTCCAAACATGCTGATACATAACTAATTCAGGATGTTTTAGCTAAAATATTGTAATGTATCGGATCTCATTTTGACGGGGTTGAAAGATACATGTATGAGAACTTTCAGTATGTTAAGACAAAGTGTTGAAATAAATCATTCAAGATATTTCAGTAAAACTTCTGTTTTATCGAACATTAGTTACATTATCAAAATTAATGAAAATCAATGACCTTTCTCGTACAGAATTCTACTAGAACACGGTATATATACTATACAACAAAAAATAAACGGACTTTAATTTCATTCGGGATGTTTTATTATTTTTATCAATAATATTTTGTACTTCGTTTATTTTATTATGTTGCTAGGAAAAAACTAGTCTAGGAATTGTATGGACGGACACATATTAAATTCAGGAATCGCCGTTATCTTCAAATCCATGTCTCAAGTTGTATTATTAATGCATGAACATATTAAGGTAAATTATTATCGTAGTAAAGTGGGTTCGAAACTTCACATGTCATATCGTTCGATTCGCACGGAGGTTAAGTAACGCCAGAAATGTCCCAAGATATAAAAAAAAATAATGTTAAATCATACGGATAATTGAATAAACATGCTTAACGCAAGTAAAATGTGACAGCGTATTTAGATGACATCAGAATATTGCGATTACGTGTTTTAAATGTAGCCTGTTCACTATCCATATATTTTCAAACGTATGTATTGTATAACAGCAGATAATCTCAAAATACACTAATTTGTACAATGAAGGCAAAAGTTACAACACATATAGGTAAAAGAAACATATATACCCTAAGTATGTTTTCTGTTTTGCGAACCTTTAAATATTTTGAGAAAACCCCTACTGTAAGTACGCAGTCCGCTGTCCGCAGTCCGTGTCGAAGTAAATTGAAAATCTCTATTAATATAAACCTGTTATTGTTCGGTGATAATTATGAATTTGAGAAGTAAAATAAATTACTTTAAATAGATTTATTGCATTTGAGACTGGCAAAATTAAAAACGACTAAAGTTATTTCTATAGAATGAGCTTAACTTTTCATACGCTTTGATATTTTGTTCATTTGTGAAAGATATCTTTCTCATGTTTCTAAAATTTCCGTTTTCAGGCTAACAATTTCCATAAATGCTGGTTGAGTACCTATATGATTGTCTGTATGAACATAACAGGTAGAAAGTTCTATGGCGCGTATTTTATAAAGATTAGTACAGTCAAACTTGAGGGGCATCCGTGACCGAGTGGTTAAGGTCGCTGACTTTAAATCAGTTGCCCCTCACCGATATGGGTTCGAGCCTCACTCGGGGCGTTGAATTCTTCATGTGAGGAAGCCATCCAGCTGGCTTACGGAAGGTCGGTGGTTCTACCAAGGTACCCGCTCATGATGAAATAATGCATGGAGGGGCACCTGAGGTCTTCCTCTATTATCAAAGCTGGAAAATTGCCATATGACCTATAATTGTGTCGGTGACGTCAAACCTAACAATAAAACTTCGTTTGCTCGAATTCGGATTATCCAATTACTACTTTTGACTCGAACTCAGCTGCAGGTCTGTATAATGTATACTTCACGTTGGCTTGTACTACTGATATCTCGAACACATTTTGCTAGTCCCGTCGAGCTCTAGCAAACATGGTTTGACTGTACTAACCGTTGCCAGATCTAAAGACTCGGTTAGATTAAGTCTATTTGTGGGATAGTTTGCATTGTGCAAATTCTCTCAAGCATTATCTAAAATGGTCTATGCTGACAATCAAGACTCTATTCCAATGGTTTACGCATGTGCTGTAGCAATTTTATGAATGTGTGGGCGTTCAGAAATACTATCTATGAATAAAAATCAAGCGATAGTTAATCAAAATGTAAATATAGATATAAGATAACTGCAAATGTTATGTGTGTGTGTATAGTTTTGAATCAGCTAAAAATTATTTTGCACATGAACATTAGGCTTTTGTCAGAACTGGTAGCCGCTCTTCAATTGTTTACAGTATCTACAATTTTGTAACTATTTGTTTATGTTGGTCCTATAGATGTAATAACTTCAAAAAGGCTTGACCTGACAGGAAGTGAGGGTGTAGAAGCAAAGCCAAAGATAATAAGGATCGAAACAGAAATAGCGTGCTGAATTGTCAGAAAAAAAAGATGCAGATACCGCATTAAGAGCTTCGGTGATAGTTCTTGAAATGTGTTACTTAATTACAAATACATAAAGTATGATAATAAAAGCCTGACCGATAGTGAAAAAAAGAACAAAATTACAGCAAATCAAGAAAATAATGTATAAATTAACTAGTTGAAATCCTACAGATCTGTTCTTTTCTGTTTATTACCGTACATATACTGTGCATACCTAAGATGTGACCAATATTCAGATATTCCTCTGAATCACCGCGAGCATCACCGCACGGACAAATTAACATAAATATAAAATCATATTATAAATCATCACCTGATTTGAAATAATTTCTTTAGGAGCTGAAGAAGCATCTCATATAAAACTATTATAAAAATGTTACTTTCAACAGTATTTCAGTCATTTTACGGCAGTAAATTAACATAATCAGTGCTCCAGGGCCTCTACAAGTAGTAGCCTTTCCCCGCAAGTAAATGCCAACTCCTCCATATGATTCAGAAGTGGAGGACGAAATTATTTCTGACAATGTCTATTATCAAATAGTCATGGAGAACATACACCTCTCCCGGGGATCTAACTCACGACCTCGCGATCCTTAGGTATGCGCTCTCCTTATTGAGCTAAAAAAACTTGGTTGTATACATGACATTAAAGAGATTTTAACTTTTTACGTGAGAATTTTTATACATTTAAATGTAAGTCTTTTTCCGCTCTAGTCTTCTTCCTTAAAACCTGTCATATTTTCTCTTTCACGCACATTTCTCAAAATGTGTACAATACATGTATTCTTTTTATAGCTGATACCTTTAATAACTAAGAAGTCATTTTTAAAATTATTTCAGTTTTGACCTTGACATGTCTGTGACCTTGAAATTATATTGAAATATCCCTTTGATACGACAGTACCAAAAATATTTCAAAAATATAAATGCACCCATTTGACCTTTGACCCAATTATACAGTAAAGAAGAATCCTAGAAGGCGACAGCCCTTTTTAAATTTCATGTTTTATCCTAAGGAACACTTTTATACTAATATACGAGCATTAACAAAAAATGCCATCAGAAGTCACATTTTCTCAAGATATTGGTAGACTATAGGTCAGTAAAGGCAATAGAATGTGTTACTTGTCAACTGACCAGTATTTATCACAAGAGCCGAACCTTTTAACTACTTCAGTGCATTTTACAAGGTATGTCCTGCTTATGGGAATCATGTGAAAAATAATTTCATACATATATTTGTGTACCCTTTTAACAATACAAAAAGGCCATACAATTGAAACATTTTTTCTCAAAAATCTTTTGCATGATTCATTCAAATATCACAGTACTTAAGACCACTACTTAAATTTACTTCTCTGATTAGTAGGATGATATCCTGAGAATTCCATTCTTGTATACCAAAGGCTTATCATGGTTCACTGGTTTATCTTAGGATTATGAGGAACTGCTGATGACACTCCTCCTTTCTGAACTGAAATATCTGCGTAGTTGTTAGGGGTAGGTAGGTGGTTAACCCTTTCATCGAGGATTTACCTAGGCATGAATTGGTTTAGATCATGTAGACTCATTTTCTTTGTGACCAAATAATGTATAAAATGCATTAAAATGTTTTGGAACAGGATGTAAGCTGGAAGCCTTTTTTAAATTTGATAATGGATAAAAATTAATATTGTATTTCCTTTAATGACCTATTTGTTTTGTAGTAATAATGACTATTATCAGTTTCATTTTATTTGTAGAATATTCGAAATAGAATGACGAAAATATTTGTAATGCAAGGCTAATCGAAGAATGAATGCTGCGTGTTACATGTTTTCTAACACTTTATGATCAGTTTCAATCAAAGCGGTGATGCAATTATTTTGCTTTGTGGTTGTGTTCTACGGTTCCAATCGATGTTGTACTTTCTAACGATCTAGGCTCATCCTTGTGCAAAAAGGCCTGTCTCTATACTGATACTGGTGCTCTTAGTCATGATTTTTTCTCACTTGTTTCTGGATCCGAATCTTTATAACGATTTGAAAAGTTCAGGAATCCCAATTTTTTTATCCCTAGAAAAGATTCTCCACTATAGCATCTGCTGCGGATTTTTATCGTTCCATCACTGTTTGAGATGGGTTCTGTGCTTTTATGATATCTAGTCGTCATTTTCAACCCAACGCAAACACTATAGTTAACTGATACGCAATATGGATCGCTTCCTTTTTTCAGTACCAATGGTGTAGTCAAGGTCACTGTTGCATTTTCATATTGTTGTTGCTGTACCTTAAAGCTTTGGTTAAATTTTAAACATTTGATGCTGATAGTGCCAGACAATACAAGGCCAAGTTTTCTAGGAAGAACTTCTTGCAGGGGGTATAAAATAAAAGCACTGTAACTGTTCGACTTCTTGTTGTCTAAGGTTTGTAGTTTAATAATTCTATCTTCATACTTTCCATAGCGTAAAATGGCCGATAACTTATCCTCTTCAGAAATCTGTCCAACAAAACTCGAATAACGTCTTTCATCAGTATACATTTTTTCATACATCAGCTGTGGTGTTACTTCACTGAGGGTGATATTTGCCAGAGCTACATCTTTTGACACAGATATCTCAAACGAACAGGAAATACTGTCCCTGATCACCTCATCACTGTTTTCTATGTTAACCTGTATTGATTCTAGTTTAGGCACCCTCGCTACACAGGAATTGGTGGACACTTTAATATTGGGGACTTTGTTGATCCATCCTGAAATATCTGCATATTCTTCAATTGAAAAATAACCTTTTCTACTTACATACTCTAGCAAAGCTTTATTTGTCATTGTTGGCAGTCTCAATTGATAAAACAATTTGCCGAGAAATTTGCGAACGTTTGTACTGTTTTCAGCCATTCCACTTTCTAACAACCTCCTTTTAGACCATTTTTCTGCCGTTTCTAAAATTTCTTGTTCTTCAGCATAGAATGTATCCCCCCTTAAGATCAACAAAAGACATTCTTCAGATAAATTCAGGAAACCTTCGGATTTGAGCACTTGTTGTGCATGATCATCGATGAATGAGCAGCAAGTACCTTTCAGACTAGAAATCTGGAACAGCATTGCGGTCGTTAGAATTTCACAGGCGTTATCTGGTGTAATACTGGTGGCCAGATAATCAGCGCAGTATTGCACCAAGCTTGAAACTTGATAGCAGTGAGCCAGGTTTATGACTGCAGTTACATTTTCCTCAGTCAACGTCACTGTGTCACTGTAAATGTACCTGTGATCAAATAAATATGATAAACAACTTCATTCAAAAAATAATATCAGACTCTTTTGTGATTTTGTATCTAATCTAAAGTCCTTAATGAGAACAGCTCATTACAGGTTCCTATGTATAAAAATAACAATGTACTTGTCTATTCAGGTTTTGCTTAACGGCATTTGTTTTCAAAATTGATTACCCAATAGTTGTTTAGAGCAATGAAGAACGACGATACGAATTAATACATGTAGAAGAAGTTAAGTTTTATTTTAGTATTTATTATTGAATGTTACGGAAAATAGCTTCCGTTGATAGACCCGTTTGTAGAATTTAACAATAAGAAAAAAATCATAGAATGTTTTAGCGTGTATAACCTTTACCTTAATACCGAAAGAAAGCTATCCTTTTCTACATCATTTAGCTTCACTTCATCTTTTCCGTCAGCGCAAGGACCAAAGAACATCGCCTGAAACACCGGGCTTCTAGCCGCTAGTACAATTTTGTGCGCTTTAATCACTTCCCCTTCCTCGCTATCCTTACAATGAAACATAACATCAGTCCAGAGACACCTGTCATACATTTCTAACATACAGGCTCCTATACTCTTTCTTTGTTGCCAGTCGGCAGACAAAAGCTCTGGAGTCTCTTCTAGTGTTTCTATTGCTTCTGACATTTCTGTTAATCTGTAAGAACAAGAGGACCTTGACGTTCCTGTATCGGTCATCGGACCTAGTACTTACCTAAGACAATCTAGTATCTAATCGGACCTAGATTTCATAGAGTAAAAGCTTCTGACCATGATAAATGAAAATCAGTTAGATCATTTACCAGGTTTTTCAATAATCTAACCTTGTTTCCTATTTGTTCATTAAAGTGATCCAGTTTAAAGTTTAAAAGATTTTAAAAAGACAAACAGTTTCATTAACGTATGGCAGAAAATGTGGTCTCTTAGGTGTAAATATGGTATATCTTTGATTCAAGAAAGTGACTTAGTTTTTTTTTACTTAGGTAATTTTGTTACAAACTTTACCTTGATTTCATAGATACGGACATTCTTACAAATTGTTAGATAATCAAGTAAAGAATGTGGTCTCTCGAGTGTTAACAAGTTAGTTTTATGATTTAACCTAGTGACCTGTTCTTATCTCCGGTAACCCAGATTTCATTAATACAAACGTTGTGAAGATCGATTGGAAAATCTGGCACCTAGAATGTTAATATTGTTTTTTTTATATAATTCAATCTAGTGACCATGGTTTTGATTTCAGATAACCCAATTTCAATCTCGGGCATTAAAAAGATATACATTTTGACAAAAATTTCATGATTAAGAAGAAAGTATTGCCTCTTGATTGTTATAACAAGGTTTTTCTAAGACTTAACCCAGTGACCTAGTTTTAGACCTCAGGCAATCCAGTTTCAGAGCTGACATAGATTTTAAAGAGATAAACATTTTGACAGTTTCTAATGATCATATGGAAAATGTGGCCTATCCCGTGTTTACAATGTGTTTGTCTATGATTTGACCTAGTGACCGTTTTTTTTTCATCAAATAAGTCAGCTTCGGTCTCAACCTAAATTTTATAGATAGAAATTTTCTGATTTTTTTTTAATGAAGATGAGATTGAAAATATAGCCTATAGTTTGTTCAAAATATGTGCCTAATAACTGACCTAGTGACATAGATTTTGACTTCAGATTACCCATTTACAAACCTTACACAGATTTATTAAGACTGTGTCAAAATCGTGACCTCTAGAAAGTCAACAGTCAAATTATTTCGGACGACGTATAACCGCCCGAGTGTATAAACAGTGATAAAGCACTGTTTTGCTATAAATTATTTCGATTCTAATATGTTCTTTATTGTAAAATTTATATCAAGTATGATGGAACTGTTTCTTCGCGCAAGCACGGCGTCAATAGTAGGTATTTGTTAAAACACGCCAAGACCGGAAACGGTAATACGTCTTGCGGCAGAATTCAGTTCGAGCGAAAATTATTGCGAATTATTCAGCAAAGCGAATAACTAATTCAGTATGTGTATAAATTAATCAAAACATTTGTGCAATGTGACATTTCGTTTAAAACATGTTATTAAGTAAAATATTTCATGGAATTTGAAAGTGCTATTTCTTGATGCGTACATGGCGCTAAATATCACATTGACGTGACGTCACCATAACGATTAAAGCATTGTTAGCCATATTAGAATTAACAAATAATCAAGGCCTTCGAGTGGTTTATCGTCTGATTTACCACGGTTTAGAGTTCAGATGCGCAGGAATTTGACCACGAGGGCGTTAGCCCGAGTGGTTAAATACTGAAGCATCTGAACGATGAACCGTGGTAAATTAGACGATAAATCACAAGAAGGCCTTGATTGTTTTCATTCTGACATGCTCATTGATATATTTTAATGAATATTATGCTGGACTTTATTTACGCGAGGAGTAATGTATCGGATGTCAAGCAGCAATTTGACGTCATAATTGACGTCATAATGCTCTCGCGCGTCAACCGTTGTTTATCGCAGAATATACAGAGCTTGATTTTCTTCTTTGTTTAACCGGGAATCAAATCGAGCCATGTTAGATTTAACAAATAATCAAGGCGTTCGAGTGGTTTATCGTCTAATTTACCACTGTTCAGACAGAGTTCAGATGCGTAGGAATTGAACAACGAGGGCGTTAGCCCGAGTGGTTAAATACTGAAGCATCTGAACGATAAACCGCGGTAAATTAGACGAAAAATCACAAGAAGGCCTTGATTGTTTTCATTCTGACATGCTCATTGACATATTTTAATAAATATTATGCTGGACTTCATTTACCCGAGGAGTAATGTATCGGACGTCATGCGGTATTTTGACGTCATAATTGACGTCATAACGCTCTCTTACCGGTCCGCGCGTCAACCGTTGTTTATCGCAGAATATACAGAGCTTGATTTCCTTCTTTGTTTAACTGGAAATCAAATCGAGCCATGTTAGAATTATTGATAAAACACGACGACCGGAGACATGGGGAGATCAGAATAAGCCGTAAGAGTGATCTTAAACACACTGAAATTAGATAGACCTTGCAGAAATAAATAAATGATATCCAACCAGCAATTTCATTACATAATTATGATGGAAAATTCAAAAATGAAGAATGACCGTGATATGATATTGTAATATTCAAGTTACATGTACTATAATGAATGATTTTCATTATTAGAAGCATAAGTAATATGTACTTGAATACTTACATTTGAAATTAACGAAATAATTCTTGCTGTTAAAATAGTTAAATAACACAATCTTGACGTATACAAGCAATCCAGATTACAAAATAATCCAAAAGTTATGTATCGATCACGAAACAAGTGTCGTAATGAATTCATGATATATAAGGTCTCATGTCATTGAGTATTTACACAGCTTATCAGCTCATGTCATTGAGTATTTACACAGCTTATCAGCTTATAAATTTCAACGTTTTTAGACGATTTTGTAGCGGTATTTCTCTATCTGAAGATTGATTTTGTTAAACATGTCAGATACATGAAAATTATTTGAGACAAAATGTAAAATTTTCAGAAATATAGTGAGTGAGTTTTATTATCCCCTGCCAAGGCGGAGGGATATAGTTTTGGCGTTGTCTGTCTTTCCGCCCGTCCGTCCATAGACATATCTAGGAAGTGAGAATATTTTAATAAAACTTACCACTATATGGAAATGCGGTACGTCAAATTTCAGTCTGATTATCAAGTAACACCAGAGGTATGTCCCTTAGAAGTTTCTAGCGTTAACTATATATCGTACCATAAATATGATAATTTCTGCTTCATAACTTTTGACAGATTTGGCCTAGAACTATGAAAATTAAATCGAAGTAAGATTACCATATTGTACGTGGCAGTGTTCACACAACTTCGTCAGGATTTCTTTAGTAACCTCAGAAGTATTGTCCTTAAATTGTTTAAATTAATAAAATTCCACATATTTGTACATTAACCAATTTGTAGAAATTCAATAAACTTCTATTTTTTTTCCATGAACGTTTATAATCAACATGTGAAGTTGTGTACGCACACCTGATCACCGCCATCGCCCTGGTCACACCCATTCCTCAACCCAAAACCCAGTCACCCCATGCAACCACTAATGTTTTTTGTTATTTTTTATTTTCCATCAATATTATCAACATATGAAGTTGTGTACCTACACCCCACCACTCTGGTCACACCCCTTCTCTTCCCCCAACCAACAATTTTTTCTTCATTTTTTTCTTTTTTAACTTTAAACCTTCTATAAATATCTATCAACATGCAAAGTTGTACCCTCTCCACCCAGTCACCCCACAACCCCAGTCATGCACCCCAGCATTTTTTTTATTTTCCATCAATATTTTATTATCAACATGTACAGCTTTGTACCATAACCCGGTCTCCCGCCTCCATCCCCTCCAAATTTTTCAAACCTTTCATGAATATTTATCAGCATGGGAAACCCCAACCACCCAACCCGTCCTTCATTTCTTACTTGATTGTGCTCTCCTTAAAAAGAACATCTGTTCGAATGTGATGAAATTATTTGCTTCTTTGTAGCATCCTTAGCTCTTTGCCGGACATATTTCTTTGCTATTCCTCACCACAAACCCATTCGGTTTATTTTTCTTACAGCTGCAATCTGACAGCTATTATTAACTATGAAATAGAACACTTTCGGTATTCCGTTAGGACCATCGTTGTTTCGCCCAATCGCCCTGTATGGACTGAAAACTCATAGCCTTACATTTTAAGCAAAAAATATCAAACGATACCAAATCATAACTTAAAATCCGTTTAAAAAGTATTGACTCTAAATTTTGTTTAATTGGTAGATGACTACGAGACGATGTGCAGAGCATGTAATAGCAGGTCGTTAGGTCAAAGGTCAAAGCCACAAATGGAGCTCAAAGTTCAAATTTGTCCTTCATACTTCATATCCGGAGCAAAACTCTATAATCATTAAATGTATTCAAATTAACTTGGCATGTAGTTAGTGCAAACATGTTTGATACAATGAAGCTATGGAAAGCTTTTCAAATTGTTTATATATACACACCAATAAAATTATGTCTTTAAGCAGATATTACGCATGTAAATTGTTCATATGTGTTGGAGGAATAATTCTCTTCAATGCTTTAATGTTGACATTTTACACGAGATCACTGCAGTATTGTCCAATCTACAGTGACAAATACTTCTGCAAACTTCCTGATTTTAGTAAGTGAACTGTTCGCATGTTTAGAGCTTTAGAACTGGAACACTATGGCAAGAAGGAAAGTGATGTGGTAATGAAATTGTCTCCTTAACCACCGGTGACATTAAAATCCGTTCTTTGTTTGATCAAGGTCAGAGTCATGGATGTCGTTTGTGAGCATAAAGAAAAATCTTTATAATAAATAGTTTTATACTTACTGAAGGTAATTTTGAAAGGGGCTACCCAAGGATCATTCCTGTGAAGTTTGGTGTAATTCTGCCCAGTGGTTTTCAAGAAGATTTTTTTAGCAATTGTTGATGGATGACGGACGACGCACGACGGACATCAAGCGGTCACAATAGCTCACCTTATCACTTCGTGACAGGTGAGCTAATAATGTAGATTGGTTAACCATTAATTTTATTTTCATATTTACCTGGAAAGTATCCAACTAATCAGTACAAGAATTTGAATACTGAGATGTCATTAATGTTCTCTGTGGATTCATCATCCACTTCCAATTAACAAAATCTTTATTTTAAAACATTAATCCACTTTCATGTTTCTCATCTATTTTAAAAATAGCAAGATTTGTAAAAATTAGTATTGAAATAAACTCTCTACAGTTTATAAAACCTTTTACCCGTTCAAACACATTAAATATCAAAGATGAAAGTTTTCCAATCCTCACATACTTACCCTATATAATCACATATACTGCAAACTTTTCAAATTACGTCTCCCATTTAAGTTTACCTTTTAAAGAAACAAAACCTAAAAGTGCACTGAGTGAGTAATCTGCCATCAGTACAAATGTTTGTTGTCATGTGAAACTTTCAAGGCCACGTTACTGACGATTTAAGAAAAAGTGTCAATTGAATGGTTTGATATAAACATGTTTATTATTAATTGAGTGAACCATTTACTTACCAAGAAAATATAATTATGTCTATTTACTGACAGATTACTATAGCAACAATAGACGACTTCAATAATATCAATTATAAATAATATAAAGAAATGTTTATATCTATTTATGCAACTGCCACATATTCCTAAATGGTTAGTACAAAAGATCAAACCACTACTGCGTATAATTAACAAGTTTCTGCTATGTTATACATGAAAAATGTTTTTGTTTTTTGTTTATCTACTGTAATATCATGGCAAAGAACATGATGATGTTAACAGGGAAGAAGGAAGTCAAAGAAAAAATATATTTTGTATCAAGCATTGAATATACTAATCCGATAAATAACTAAGTGTGTGTCCATTATTAAGGACACTGGTGCCCCTACTCCCACTTCCTGTCACTGTTCATGGTTCAAGGGCCAAAACTGAGGTCTTGCTAAGTGAAATCTCTAACAAAACCAAAGGTGCACAACTTCACAAAACAAGAGGGTCATGATGACCCTGGATCGCTCACCTGAGTAATATGAGCTACATGTTTCAAATGTCAAACTGTTGATTTTTAGAAATTTTTTGGAAGAATTTCCGATGTACAATCAAGTAACCCCTGGGGCAGGACCAATTTTACCCCGGGGTCATGATTTGAATAAAGTTTGTAGAAGTCTACTAGGTAATGTTACATATCAAATATCTAAGCTCTAGGCCTTCTGGTTAATTTTTTAAAAAAATTGCAGACTTTCCTATAGAAATCTATGTAAAATCAAGTGACCCCTTGGGCGGGGTCAATTTTGATCCCAGGGTCATGATTTGAATAATTTTAGTAGAGGTCCAATAGGCAATGCTACATGTCAAATATCTAAGCTCTAGGACTTCTGGTTTTTGAGAAGAAGATTTTTTAAGATTTTCCTATGTAAAATCATATGACCCCTCGGGCGGAGTCAATTTTGATCCCGAGGTCATGATTCGAAAAAACTTGGTAGAGGTCCACTAGGCAATGCTTCACACCAAATATCTAAGCTCTAGGGCTTCTGGTTTTTGAGAAGAAGATTTTTAAAGTTTTTCCTTTCGGTTGCCGTGGCAACCAGAGTTCTGCATGGAATTCAATTCTTTGAACAATTTTTGTAGAGCTTCACCCAAGGAACATTCCTGTGAAGTTTGGATGAAATTGGCCTAGCGGTTTATGAGGAGATGTTGTTTAAAGTAGAAGTTTACGGACGGACGACGGATGATGGACGCCGGACGGTGAGTGATCACAATAGCTCACCCTGAGCCTTTGGCTCATGTGAGCTAAAAACAAGAACCTCATGTGCAAACATTCATATGCTGAATAATTTTCCTAAATGGTTTCACCAGTCTATGTGAAATATTTTTAAAAAAAATACATGCAACACAAAAGTTTAAGCACTTTATGTGTATTTTTCACTAAGTCAAGGACCATAACTCTGGTCTGATTGAGTGAGATCCCACACAGAACACCAGGTGTGCAAATTCACAGGCTATATAACAATTCCCTAATGTTTTATGACTCAAAGTCAAATACTTTTTGAAATACATGCAACAAAACATTGTATGCATATTTTTGACAATCAAGGAGCCTAACTCTTGTCCAACTTATAGAAATCCAGAGGGAAAAAAAACCCAGCTGCACAACTTCACATGCTCAATAATATTCCTATGATTGTAGTTCAAATACGTTTTAAGATACATGTTACACAAACATTTATGCCTTGTTATGCATATTTTTGACCAAGTCAAGGGCCATAACATGTGATCTGGCTGAGTGAAATCTCTTACAAAAACTAAGGTGCACAAATTCACATAATGAATAATATACCAGTAATGTTTCATAATGCACAATTTTATGAGATACATTATGCAGCACAAACTTTTAGGCACTTTTTATGCATATTTTTTACTTAGTCAGGTGCCATACATAACTAGGGTGTGACTGTGTGAAATCCCAATAAAAACACCAGGTGTTCAACCTCACATTTTGTTTGGGGTGGGGGCCAAAAAAACCCCAATAATATACCAGACGTTGGATTTTTGCATTAGTTAAAAAATGACTGATTTTTTAAAACTTGGTATTCTAGCAAAGCACTGTTAATTTTGTTTCCCTGAGAGATTTTAGCAGGAGAGTTAAGATATGTTAACATGGAGATCACTTCCTTTTAACACACATTTATATATACGCCCATTCCATGGCAAAATAAAAAGGTACAGTGGCCCTATAAATTGCATAATTAAAACAATGCTAAAAAGAAATTAGTATTTATCTACATAATGTTTGTTTATCTTAGCTTTTTACATCTTTTATGCCAGAATAGTGCTTCCAGATGCTGTAACACAAACCAAAGCCATAAATGGACTAAATGCGGCAGGCAAATTTAACTATAATTCTAACATGCTTGTCTCTATTAAAACACACACACTAGAATGACGTCACGTTAACGTGCGGTGACGTCATGTATTTGTTGCGACCAGGAAAGAGCGCTACTGTATCTTATCTACTGCTTTAGATTAAGGGCATATTAGAATCAAAATAATTTATAGCAAAACCGTGTTTTAACACTGTTTATACACTCAGGCGGTAATAAGTCGTACAAATAATTTCACTCGGGCTGTGCCCTCGTAAAATTATTACACCCGACGTATAACCGCCCGTCATAAATAGTTTAAAACACTCTTATTTCTTAATTAATTTCAGACATAATTCATTTTATTAGCTCATCAGTTTAGCAATGAAATTTGATATAGGACAATTTAAGAAAATGCAATAAATCTAGCTAAGACTGTATTCAGTTTTCAGGACTTGCGTCAAACTTATTCCTCCATTATACTTGCCTAGTGTTAAATCTTGATTTCATATGATGTAGCAACCTTTATAAAGCATTTCTGCTAAGTAATTCCTCGAGATTTAAACATTGTGATTTTAATGTATTACATGTTATGCCATACTGATGCTAAGCTAGAGGCCAGAAGTTTGGTGATGGAAAAACCTCACAGACATTTTCAAGGGAAATCTCCAATACTTTTAAAATAAAGAAATATTCAATTGTCTCCCTTATCGGTGAAGATATATTTCGATATCACACTGCAAACAAACAAATATCCTCTATTTTGTCTGAGTTAAACATGAATACCTAATCATTCAAACAGATGTTGTATTGAAATAGAACAAAATCGTCAGTCCTGCATATAAAAAAAGATGAAATAAAAGGTAACTTGTGCTGTAAATTATATATAAATGTGTTGATTCTTTCTACCTCTCTTGGTGTACCTCAGCAGGTTAAGATTTTTATGCAAGTGCTATGCTGTTAACTTTCATCAGTGCAATGGTAGATTATTTTGTAAAACATGTGAATTTTACGTAAGTACTTACTTACAAAAAGAATATTTCCTTATAATTATGACAATCAAACATCTCAGTGATTGGAAATATTAAAACAAAGACATTAATAACGCCGCAATAAATTGGTTATTTTAGTCGCCAAGAAACCTGTCCTATCCATAATCTGGTTCCCATATATGAGTAACTCATGATTCTTTACAGGCAGTAATTGGACTTTAATTGTTTGGTGTAAGCTTCTCTGTATTGTGGTGGCTTGGTTCCTGTATACTACTTGCTGGACTGGCATATTTATCAGCATTTGCTAGCCAAGATTTATGATAGTCCAGACAGAAAGTCTGATAGTGAATGTGTCACTTACTGACAAAATGGTATCTGGGCGTGCAATGATATGATTGCCATTGAATAAAAATACAGGAAACATTCAGTGTTCATAATGTCAGTACTTTCTGTTGTCTTTTTTTTTAAAGCAGATTTTATGAAACGTAACCGAGTAAAACAAAGCTGAAAAATCAAACATATATGTCTCTTTGTCTTTAGTACACTTCTAAGGCTGTAATGAAGTCTAAAGTCTAAAATCTTCAACACTACGTACATTTGCAAAAAATGGACTTATTTGATGGGTCAAAAAGAAAAATGTTCATAGTCAGCAATCCATAGAGCAGTTCACAAAACTTTGTCACAATGTTTATTTGCACAATATCTCAGCCTGTTCCGATAACCAGATGGATTGTCCCTAAGACGTTTGAGTTATGGCACTTACAATGAACACTAAATCTTGTGAAAATTGACAGTGGCTGCTCTTGAGTAGTTCTCATCTTCTTATCAGTGTTCACCAAACCTTGTCATAATAATTATGGGAATAATATCTCTGTAAAGTTCAATAAACATCTGGAACTTCAAAGTCGCTCTAGAGTTATGACCCTGTATTTACTCAAAATTGTGAAAATTGACATTGCCTACCTTCTGACTTTAGCAGTTCTTATCTAGTCTTAGCAATCTGGGTCATAATGTTTATTGGCATAGTTTCTCAGCGAAGTTTGATAAGCAGATTGTCCCATAAACTCGGGACTTACTGCCTTTGAATTTGTAAAAGTTGACTGTGTCCATTTTCTAATTTGAATAGTCCTTATCTGATATTCATCATTCTTGGTCACGATGTTTATGGGTATATCTCGGTAATGTTTGAAAATCAGTCAGTCTTGAGTTATGGCCCTTAAAAATTGTGAAAATTAATGACTTAAGTAATTCTTGTCCAGTGTTCACCAAACAGTCAGAATATTTATGGACATATTATCTTGACCAAGTTCGATAACCAACAGGATAGTACTAGCCGATAAGGAGTTATGATCCTTCAGTTAGTTGAAAATTCAGAAAATTAAAAAGTCAAATTGTAGAGTAATTTTAAAGTTAAAAGTAATTTGCTGTAAAAGCGTATTTTGTTAGGTTAACTGCCCGCCGTTACCTAACTGAAATACTGTTGAAAAATGGTATTAAACCCACAACAAACAAAAGCTACTTGACATTTGGATGCTTTTTCGAAGAATGAGAAGAGGAAGATGTAAAGCAGAAGGATTAAGCAACAGAATTCTAGATGATACATCACTGTGTACATTACTATTGAAATTGTTAAATAATCATTACTGGGTTTCATTTCTATTCATTTTTGCTCACTAGTATAATTTAACTGTTCACTGTACTGTCATAGCTGGAAAACATCTATAATAGATAAGATTATGTATTTTTGTATAACTGGTCAGACAAAAGAATTATATGATGACACAGAGTCGCCCGCCTGGCTTGTTTATACATTGTAAAGAAGTTTACTTTCTGCATGGTCAATAACTTATGAATAATTTGACCAACTATTGTCAAAGTTGATTGGCCTTTTGCTTGTGGGCACCTATTGATTTTGAGGTCAATTGATTAAAAGTCTATATCACAGTGACAGTACAAAGTCAGATTCAGCTCTTGAAACCACCTTGACCTACAATTCTGTTTTGGCAACTACATTGCCTATGGGCAGTAAATGACCCATATTGATTATGAATCGAATAAAAAATCGAGTACAAAAATTTTAGCATAAAAAAGCACATTCATCAGTGACTCTTAATTTTGAAGTTTCTTTGTCAGAGGTTATGCTCACTGTCATACTAGTGATCAGACAGACAACCACTATATATCTACTGAATCCTTCAAGGGTTTTATTCGACAAAGTTACCTTCAGACCTGTTTTTAAGTGTATATTGTTCCACACATAAGGAAAAATCATTTTTTTAGTTCAACTATTTTCACTTTTCAAATAGTAGAGCTTTTGCTGTTACCCTTTCATTGGCGTCAGTGCCTGCTTCATGAAAGCTTTGCATGTAAGCATGTTTACTTGCTACGAATTTTTTGAATCTCGATTGTGGAGAAAGCTAACAGCACTGGTGTCATATGAGAAGTCATGGTCGTGACCCCAGTGGGGCTCGAACCCACGACCCCTGGATTGAGTGGCCGACACTTCAACCACTAGACCATCGCTCCCTTTAAGCATGTTTCTCCAAAACTTCTAGGACAAATGCTTTCCAATTTGAGTATAATGAGATGACCCTACAGCATCTGTTTGACCCCAGGGTTAGATATAGAAAAACATCAAAATGAACTGCTTGATATATTTTCATCAAATTTGTTTTTTGGCAATTCTTGGGTTTGCTAAACTGTTTTGAAAAAAAAACACAAAAAAAAAAAACAAATATATTGTGTGATTGCACATGCGTCAGTATTCTGTTCGGCTGACCATCCTTCCGTCATAATTCATGTATGGAGCATAACTTTATAACCATTAAAGTTTTTTACTTTAAACTTGGCATATAGGTGGATGACGAAGAGAAAATGTGCAGAGCACTTGAGACAGCTCTGTAGGTCAAAGGTCAAGTCACAACTTGAGCTAAAAGTCAAAACTATCCATAATATTTTGGAGCATAATAACATAATCATGTAAGACACCTCAAAAGTTTGGTGTATTTTGACATATCTGTACCTGGTAAGGATTTTTTTATGACTTAGAAGTGTCATGAGCATAACTTATTAACCATTCAAGGTAATAACTTAAAACTTCAGATGTAGGTAGGCAGTGATAAGACAATGTGCACAGTGCGTGTGCCAGAAAGTAGGTCAAAGGTCGAGGTCACAGCAAGGTCAAAACTGCTCATCATATATCGTGTCCAGAGTTTACTTTAAATATATATTTTATTTCACAGATCCTTTTTTGTGGACTTTCAATTTTTATATAGAATAACTTCCTTTTGTTGTTACCATTAATAGCTTATTTTGTAACTTTTTATGCCTCCCGAACATGGGCATATCAAACTCGCACTGTCCGTCAGTCCGCGTGTGTGTCCAAGCAAACGATTGATACCTTAGGTGGTAGGAGGAGTGGCCTAGGAAAATGATTTGTATTCATTCTGTAAACACTGAAGTCTTTTGTCCCTTAAGTGGTCATTCTGTTGTTTTCAAACAATGGAATGACCACCTGATACCAAATAATATTAGCGTCACACTTAGAGGTCAAATGTTAACATGGTCTGTTTCGTGTCCAGTCCATAACTCTGTCATCCGTGAACGGATTTCAACATAGCTTGGCATAAGTGTTTGCCATAATAAGACGACGTGTCATGGCCAAGACCCAGATCCCTAGCTCCAAGAACAAAGTCAGACTTAGAGGGCAAAGGTTAACATGATCTGTTAGTATCCGGTCCTTCTTATCTCTATGAAGGGATTTTAAATAACTTGGAATAAATGTTTACCATAATGAGAAGACATGGCATGCGCAAGACCCAGATCCTTAGTGCCAAAGTCAAAGCCACACTTAGAAGATAAATGTTAACATGCGTAGCTGTTAGGGGTAGGTAGGTGGTAACCCCTCCACTTCATCGAGGATTTACCTAGGTATGAATTGGTTTAGATATGCAGGCCAATTTTCTTTGTGACCTAATAATTTATAAAATACATCAAAATGTTTTGGAACAGGGTGTAATCCATGGCTTGAAGCCTTTTTCAAAATTGATAATGGATAATTATCGTATTGCCTTTGGTGACCTATTTCTTTTTGTAGTAATAATGACTATAATATGTTTCAGTTTGTTTGTAGAATATTCGAAATAGAATGAAGAAACTATTCTTAATACAAGGCTAACTGAAGAATGAATGCTGCATGGAAAGTGTTACATAATTTATATGATAAAATCCGTGATATGTATTGGTATGTGTTATTCCAGTGATGTGCAGATATATATGAAAAAGAAGCTTTCGTGTAATTAGTTCGTTGTTAAGGTGTTACTAAATTGTTATTTGAAATCGATCAAAGGCTATATGCGTTATTACTGGAAAAGTTGAGCAATTCTTTTATATAATTGGGTGATAGGTTTTTATGAGCTTTATACACTTAATTTAAAGACCGCCGCGTGATAGTGACACATGTTTCTAAATGACAACCATTTCAGTTAGTTTATACATTATTAATTTAAGGTCGATTGTGAAGGAAGTTCTACAACTTATATTAATCACGTTCGATACCTCATTCCTGATGGTACCCATAGCCACGAGGGTATGAGAGAAGAGAAGCTAGTTTCCCTTTAAATGTTGTGCGTCAAGCAAGGGAGCTACTGGTACCATTTTCACGTCTTTGGTATGATTGCGCCAGGGATCGAACGCAAGACCTCCTGTACTCGAAGTGGACGCTCTACAACTAGGCTATCGAGGCAGTTAAACCATTCAGTTCATATATAATAATGACGTTGAGTGACAATGTATTCATTTGTCAGTTTTCTACGAGTTTTATGTTAGAAGAGCTTTAGTGCGTGTTCATTTCGTGTTTTAAGAATCCCTCGGGATACGTTGGTACCCCCGCCCTATAGGGCTCGGGCACCAACCAATCCCTCGGGATTCTGCAGAAAGAAAACATCTGTTTACTCTACAGAAATATGATAGACACTGAAAAAAATATACAAACAAATAGAAACGAAGCCAAAATTGTAAAAATGATTAATGACCTTAATATCATGCTGTAATTTCCAAGTTACCTGAGTGATATACAGTATTAGATGTAGGAGTAATATCTATCAGATTACTTACGTTTGGAATGAAGCAATTCTCGTTGGCTTCCAAAATCAAACTTAACGTCGTACAAGCGCAGTCAAGATTACAGTTTATTCCGAATGTAATGTATCGATCGAAGATCATAATAATGTAGATCTAATATCAGGTAACATTTCAATATTCAATATATGAAATCAAAAAGATAAAAGAATCAAAAGGCTTTAACTTCTTTTATTTGAATTATAAGACATACACACGTATGATGTATAAAATTATCGACTGATTATTTATACAGCTTTTAAATATTTTCTTTTTAAACTTTGTTGTGACGATTATAAAAGCAGTATTTGTCCTATCTTAACATGCCAGGTATATTTATTTATGTATTTATTCATTCATTTTGCTGGGTTTAACGTCGCACCGACACAATTATATTTTATATGGCGACTTTCCAGCTTTGATGGTGGAGGAAGACACCAGGTGCCTGTTTCATCAGGAGCGGACACCTGGGTAGAACCACAGACATTCCTTAAGCCAACTGGATGACTTCCTCGTTTGAAGAATTCAACGCCCCGAGTGAGACTTGAACCCACATCGATGATGGGCAAGAGATTTGAATTCAGCAACCTTAACCACTCGGCCAAGGAGGCCCTCTGTTAGGTATAAGAAAGTTCGTTATTTGCAAGACAAACAGAAAAAAAAAAAGAAATAAAGTGAGTCAGTTTGAACTTTTCCTTCAGCTGTATCCAGAATACTGACATAGCAAACTTACGGTTATGGCCATTGTTGTCCTTTATATTTGTTAAATATACAAGTTTATCCGTTTCACGACTTTAATCCATATTTGACTTGGCCGATTGGTTAAGTTCGCTGACTTCAAATCACTTGTCCCTTATCTATGTGGGTTCGAGCTTCACTCGGGGCCGCAGACATTGAATTCTTGAGGAAGGCATCCAGCTGGCTTATGGAAGGTCGGTGGTTCTCTCCAGGTGCCTGCTCGATATAAAATAATGCACGGAGCATAAAAGCTGGAAAGTCGCCATATGACATAAAATTGTGTCGGTGCGACGTTAAACCCAATAAATAAATTAAAACAAAGTAGTCCATATATGAAGTCAGAGAAGCGCATTTAATAAAATTAACAAACTAGCTGGAAGAAAATGACAGCGAAAATAAAATATGTCGTTGCCCTGACCTTTCTTAAATTATCCTTTTAATATTTGTTTGTGTTTTATCCATTTTCTGTTAATAACAATATGAATACCGAGTTTGTAGTTTTCATTTTGCTTAAATTTGTAATTGCGATATATCTAAGATTGTAATTATAAAGATTTTACAATAACTTGCAGTCAATAGTCATTCATTTTATATGCCCGTTTTGAATAAAACGGAGGTATAAATGCATTTACCTTAGCAACCAAAGTAAAATTTTCCTACGTAGGGCAAAAAGACATGGCCGTAAAATATAAATTACGTTATGGTTACATCACATTTTAACATATTTCATCAATATGAGTCTGTATCATAATATATTACCACTGCAGGACAAAGGAAAATATATGTAAATCTTTGCACATCCACAACTGCCTTGCTCAAAAAGTAATGCGCATTATAACTGATAATTAGGGATTCATAATGAATAGGCAACACACTTTTTTTCAGCAGTAATTATCTTTCATCTCGACAAATAAAAGTTAAAGATAAATGTTCATCAATATACAAAGCTAATTTTTGTATGAAGATTTCTTAACATGATCTGAAAGAACTTACAACCTTACAAAATAATGATACTTACAACCTTACAAAATATGATAAACTTAACAAAGACATACACAATCTCTATTTTGTTTTTGTATCAAATTATACCCAAATTGTGATAAACTTATTCCGTATTCAAATAGATAAATATTATCTTGAATTCTTTTATTTCTTTTGGTTCTTTAAATTCTACAGTTTTTATTTTACAAAATATATTGTGATGGGCGTGGTAACCGCATCGGTGAAATTTAACAGATGGGGCGGGTAGCAAGGAGGGGTGTTGTACACTAACGTTCTTTATCTGTTGTTAGACCATGATCTATTTCAAATGCGGAATTCAAGTTAATTATAATTATTCTGGGTAATGATGAGTCTAATTGCACCGAGTTTTGGTCCTTTCTAATGCAAAATATAATTTCTGCAAATGCTTTCCTTTCGAATTCTTAATATGAAGTCGCTCGTCAATTGACAAATGAGTCAGTCGACAGAACTACGGTATAAAAGCTGTCATTTGTCAATTAAAGTTAAAAGTGTATAAAGCACACCATCAACATTTTGATGTGCAACGGAATAATCCGTACATCCAAATCATGTATTAATTGAGACAATGTAATAACGTCACTGACCTTCTCATCTTTTTCATAAATCCTATTTTTCTGTATATTCAAACAAAATTTAACTTAAGAGGGACTCCAAAATCTGAATGTTATACAATCCTGACTCCATGAAATCTAATCCTAATGGAAGCCCTACTCGACAAACACTTTATTTGGCAAGTTTTCATGTCTTCGTGTTTTCGTGTTGGCGGTGCGAAAATACAAAACATTTTATGAGGAAACTCGACGTTTATGGAGACGAAGATTCGACAAGTGCTTTATTTGTCGAATGTTCGTGTTTTCGCCCCGCCGACACGAAAACACGACAAGTAGCTTATAACAATATTTTACTCTAGGCCTTGTCTACTTTTAATCTGAACATATGTAGCATTTTAAGTGACCTCTTATATCTCTGCTAGAGTGGCGGCAATGCATATACATGTATTTTGTTGTGTTTTAATATATTGTGCATATCTACGTCATGCCGATGAGATCTGAATAAATAAATAAATAAATATGATTTCTTGATTTTTGGAGGAAAAAAGAAAAAAATATAATTAATAACTTTCGAATGTCTATTTCTAGCAGGACATAAGTTATATACCGCGCATGAAAAATGAAACAAGTTGTCTTTTAAATGCTTAAAATTTATTTCCTGAATTCAAGGTTTAGTACAGTAGGATGTTTCAGACGTTATTTGGTATCTTCTGTGTTCAGTGGTCTGCCCTAAATTCAACTAGTACGGTAATAAAAGAGTTTGCCAATTTTAAAGACGGTGCTTGCGATCTTCCTTCCAGATTTTTAAATTTCACTTTCATTTGGAAATATTAGTTGTCTTGCTTGTTTAAGAATACCCCTATTTCGAAAGGTACTACACATTATTGTATATGGTGACTGATTTCTGCCATTTCGTGTTTTCGTGTTGTCGGGGCGAAAACACGACAACACGAAAACTCGACAAAAACCTACATTATTTGTGGAGTTTTTGTGTTGTCGTGTTTTCGCCCCGCCGGCACGAAAACACGTAAACTCGACAAATTAGGTATTTGTGGAGTTTTCGTGTTGTCGTGTTTTCACAACACAAAAACACGACACATTGTTTTAAGACATCTCTTATAAAATGTAGAGTAATACGAAGTATATGTATAAATGACCCGGTTCCAGAAATATTTCATGGGGGCGCGGGGAGCGACAACAATTAAAGAATGAAGGCGGCATCGGCGAGCCGAGTGGGGTTAGGTAAGGAAAGGATAATCCCTCATGCTAGGTGGGTCAAGGCATTTCTGCCTTTAAACATTTGAAATATATGTATAAAATAGTGACCTCTGCTGCATTTTTGAGCCCAAATTTTGAGGTACGGTGGTTGAGTATCTCGTGTGAATAAGTTAATCTTCATTGAGGCCCACGCATATACGTAATTATTTTTCTATTTGTACAGGCTCGGGTCCTGGGTCGGGGCCGATGGCCGTGTCATCCCTCTACACACACCCCAACCCCTGAAGTGACCTGTACTTGTCAAAGTTGCACCCAAACCAACTATTTTGGCAAAGGAATAAATTTTTTTTTCACAATTTAGACCAAAAAATGCAACCGTTACAGAGGCCATCATTTCATTCCTAAATTTCAAAAATTTCCGTGAGGATACCCTCTGATCCCCTAAATAGGAGAGCATGATCCCCTAACGTATCTAAAATTTTGGAAAAAAATGCAGCAGGGACCACCATTTTATACCTATGATTCAAAAATGACAAAGGAAAGACCCTGTTATTCCACTGTCAGGAGGGGGTTAACCCCCGTTCCACAACATTTGCAGCAGAGGCCACCATTATATATATATATATATATATATATATATATATATATATATATATATATATATATATATATATATATTTCAATCATTTAAAGGCAGACACGCCCTGACCCGCCTTACATGAGGGATTACCCCCTTCCGTACCTAACCCCACTCGGCTCGCCGATGCCGCCTTCATTTTTTAACTGTTGCCGCTCCCCGCACCCCAATGAAATATTCCTGGAACCGGGTCAGTAATACATACACTTCATATTCTTAAAAAGATAACAGACATCTCACATTTTATTGTATTGTTTTATAATCTCAAAACTCCTAATGCAGCTTTAGTGAATATAAATAAATTTTGAATTGGCGATTCGTTCGAAAAGAAAGGAAAATGCTTCTAAAAACCTTTGCCTCTGGCTTCAGAATAACTCTACATTTTATAACAGATGTCTGAAAAGAATTTGTCGTATTTTCGTGTTGTCGTGTCGGCGGAGCGAAAACACGACAGCATGACAAATACCTTATTTGTCGAGTTTTCGTATTTTCGTGTGGGCGGGGCGAAAACACGACAACATAAAAACACGACAAATACATAACTTGTCGTGTCGGCTGGGCTCGACAAATTAGGTTTTTGTCGAGTTTTCGTGTTTTCGTGTCGTCGTGTTTACGCCCCGCCAACACGAAAACACGAAATGGCAGAAATCAGCCACCATAATTGTAAAATAACGCTATTTTACCAGTGGCTTAAGTATAACAATTGTCCAAACTACGTAAAATTTGTTAAGATATGGCGCTATCACTGACAATTTTATTAAATGCCTTCAAGCACATAAATTGTGTATAGGATAGACAACGAGTGTCGTTGCATGTATACGGGATATATGGTATACAACGAGCAAAGCGAGTAGACAACGGCACTCGTTGTCTATCCGACTTAGACCACGTGACAAAAACTGCAATTATTGAAAACTGTCCCACGCGTTCTATAGAAATTAGGATTAACGTGCTTTTTTTAAGAGTGATATTATCTTTGTACCGTTAGCGCTTATTTGCCAGTAGGGCATGTGAAAGAATGCAGGTTACTTTGTATAAATTCAGTTTTACTCAAATACCGGATTTACTAAAATTTGACGTTCATTAACACTTTGAGTCATTTGCAATCGCAAATGCTAAACAGTTAAATATGGATTTTTCAAAAATACTCAAAATTTAACTTCTGAACAATTTGTTTTTGTGAGGAGTTTGCATATTGGCGAAACACGATGACAGATACGTTGATTCAAGAAGATAGTCAGGTTCCGAAACTACAAAAAAGGCTGACAGCAAATCGGAGGTAAACATGTTGGATAAAAAAGTATTGTTGTTTGAAGTAATCTAGTATTTTAAGTATGGACTAGTGCATACTGGTAATATACATAATCACATACAAATTATCAGATTATATTAGAAATCACTTTTCAACAATCTGTATAAAGTGACAAAATAGTTATGGTTATATTCATTTTTGTTCTTATAAAAACACAAACCAGTGTCGGTGTTTATTTATTTATTTAATTATTTATTTATTTATTTTGTTTATCAGGATATAGTTAGTGCGTAGATGCTGTAGGACTACGAACACTTTTAACTATATCGTGCCTTTCTTGTAAGAATGATGTAGTTGTTCTATTTTCTAACAGGGCCCAGTTGTTCGAAACTTAACGGGCTGTTAGTTTAGTTTAGTTTAGTTTAGCTTATACTAAATTGTTTTAGCTCGATTGTGATGAAAGCATCAAGCTTATTGTAACCATTCTCGAGTCCGTTTTCTGAGAAAACCAGTTCTGGGGTCATATGAGAAGTCATGGTCGTGACCCCAATGATGCTCGAACCCACGACCCCTGCATTAAGCTGTTAAACTAACTGCATGTTAAATTTCTATTCAAGATACTAGTCTTGGTGGGTGGGAAACACTAGTATGATGTTTTAATTTTACTGTAAAGATGATTTAGTGTTTAGAATACTTAACAAGTACAGTTGTTTTGTTTTCCTAAGTTTTCCAAACTGTCGAAATATAACTAAATACAAATACAAATACAAATACATGGCATTTATATAGCGCAAAAATTATAAAATATTCTATTGCGCTTTACAATTACATAACACACATTTAACAATTATACATACAAAATATGAACAGGATTCTAGAACTTAGATTTAAAGATTTGGACATGTATAAATACTATTTTACACCACTTCTGATATTTTGTATTTTAACAAGACTACACTCATTGTTCATGAAACTGCCTAAATAAATGTGTTTTCAGTTTTGATCTAAAGCTGGCTTCAGACTGAATGTTTTTCAGATAGCTAGGCAGATCGTTCAACCATTTGGGACCAACGACTGCCATAGATCTGTCTGCTAATTTTGTCCGCCGTCTAGGGATGTTAAAGTTAGTGTCACTTTGTGAGCGAAGTCTGTATCGTTGTCGAGTAGGTACAAACATTTCCCTCAGATATACTGGAGCTGTACCATTGATGACACGGAAGACTATTACTAAAACTTTGAACATGACTCTAGCCTTAACTGGAAGCCAGTGTAATTCTTTCAGAAGTTCGGTACTTGGTTTTTCATAGGAAGCATTCTTGACTACTCTAGCGGCATGAATTTGGACTCGCTGTAGTTTATTGATTTGGTAGGCTGGAATTTCTGTAAATAAACTGTTGCAGAAGTCAATGTGAGAATGAAATAATCCATGCACTAATGATTCAGTTGACTTTTGTGTGAGATGTTTCCGTATAGCCCTAAGGTTTCGTAACTGCACATGAGCTATCTGACACTTTTTCTGAATGTGATGGTCAAAGTTGAGTGTATTGGTCATAGTTACACCTAGGTCTCTGACATGATCGACGCATTTTAAGTCACACCCACCAACGTTTACACTTGTGATGTTCAATTTCGCTAACTGTTGTCTTGTTCCATACATAATAATTTCAGTTTTAGACTGATTCATATTCAGTTTGAAGGTTGTCATTCATTTTATGATTTCATTGAGACAACTGTCGAGTTGTTGAAGAATGAGAATTTCCCGCTTGAATTTTTAACGCAATCTTGTGGTCGTCCGCGTATCCATAAAGATCAGCTTGATATTTCTGCACCACTCGGTTGAGAGCCGATATATACAGGGTAAAGATCACCGGTCCGGCACAAGAACCCTGCGGGACACCAAACCTCAGTGGCTCCATATCAGATGCTGACTGTTCGACTAAAACTTTCATTGTTCTGTTCGTGAGATAAGATTCTATCCATTTCAAGGGAGTGCTATGTATACCAAAGTCATCTTGAAAGATTTGAATCAGTATCGGGATATCGATGGTATCGAACGCTGCACTCAAGTCGATCATGACCACGATTGTTATTATCCCCCGACGAAAGTCGGAGGGATATAGTTTTGGCGTTGTCCGTCCGTCCGTCCTTCCGTCCGTCTTTCCGTCCGTCCGTCCTTCGTCTTTCGTCCGTCCGTCCGTCCGTCCGGAGCCATATCTAGGAAATGGTTGAGAATATTTATTTAAAACTTCATATACTTGTTCATCACTATGAGTTCTTGCGGCCCGTCAAGTTTCAGTCAGATTGCCCAAGTAACACCAGAGTTATGGCCCTTAGAAGTTTTTAGTATTAACTATATAAATATGGCAATTTCTGCGTCATAACTTTTGATATATTTGACTTAGAACTATGAAACTTAAACAGAATTTAGATCACCATAATGTGGTTGTGTACACACAATTTCATTCGGATTTATTTTGTAAATTAAGAGTTATTGCCCTTTAATTGTATAAAAATCCACATATTTGTACATAACAAACTTACCATTTGGTAGAATTTCATTAAATTTCTTTCATTCTTTTCCATGAACATTTATTGTAAACATGTGAAGTTGTGTACCCACACCTGGTCACCCCCTTACCTTGATCACACACCTCCCCCTGACACCCCCCCCCCAAAAAAAAAAAAAAATCCTTATTTTAGATTTTTTTCAAACAAACTTCATATACATGTTCACCACTATGAGGTTATGGGGCCCATCAAGTTTCAGACAGATTGCCCAAGTAACACCAGAGTTATGGCCCTTAGAAATTTCTAGTGTTATCTATATAGGGTACTATAGATCTATAGATATGGCAATTTCTGCATCGTAACTTTTGATATATTTGACCTAGAACAATGAAACTTTAACAGAATTTAGAGCTCTATAATGTGGTTGTGCACAGACAGTTTTGTACGGATTTCTTTTGTAACTTCAGAGTTATTGCCCTTTAATTGTCTAAAAATCCACATAATTTATTTGTACATAACAAACTTACCATTTGGCAGAATTTCATTAAATTTCTTTCATTCTTTTATATGAACATTTATTATAAACATGTGAAGTTGCGCACCCACACCTGGTCACCCACTTGCCTTGGTCACACCCCCCCCCCCCCCCAAGCCCCCTCCCCCCCCCCCACCCCCCCCCCCCCCCCACACACACAAAAAAAAAATATTTTTTTTTTTCGTTTCTTATTTTAGATTTTTTTTCAACCTTCCAAGTTGTACCATTCCCCCACCTCACTTCTCCACCCAGTCATGCCCACCACTGATCATGCATCCTCTCCCCCCCACCCCCACCAACTTCACCCTTTTACCCTTTTTTTTTCATGTTTAATTTTCAATCAATATTTATAATCAACATGTGAAATTTTGTTTCCTCTCCCGTTCCCCTGCACCCCCACCCCCTAAAAAAATAAATATATACATATATGTATATATACATATATATATTTCCATTCTTTTTTTTTATTTAAATGTTCAAACCTTCAACATGTTAAGTTGTGACTACACAAACCTTGCCCTCAGCCATGTTCAAGATATCTTACCTGTGTTCTCTTAAGGACAACTGTCCTTTTAAGTTCAAATGTACATGTTAAACAGCAACACCTGGTGCCAAATCACTCAAAGACAATATTTCGTTCCAGTTAAACTTCAAGCTCATATTTCAATTAACTGCATTTAATTTCAAAAGCTAAGCTTATTACAGTAAGCATATCCCATTCAAAATAAATTCTTTAGTCAGGATCAAAGTATGATACATTTATTATACACTCTTTAATTAAACATTTGTTTTCTGTTAAATTGATTTTGACTAATGAAATTATTTGCTTCTTATTAACATCCTTTCACTTTTTGCCGGATATATCTTTTTGCCATTCCTCACCACAAACCCTTTCGGCGGGGGATACCAATTCATCGAATTTGCTTGTTTGATTTTCATCTGTGGTTTCCAAAAGATCATTATACATTTTGACCATTGCTGTTTCAACCCCGTGATATTTTCTATAGGCACTTTGGTAAGCTGGGAGGAGATTGTAAGCTTTAATATGCTTGTTGATTTGATTTAGTGCAGCTTTTTCAAGAATTTTGGAGAGGAATGTTAAATTTGACACTGGGCGATAGTTTTGCAGTTCAAGTGGGAGACCTTTCTTCTTCAACAAAGGTTTTATCACAGCACTTTTCCATTCCTCAGGGAACACACCAGATAGCAGTGATCGATTTAGAATTTCTGTCACAACGGGAACAAGTTGTGAAAAATGCTCCTTTAATTTCTTAGTTGGTATCACATCAAGTTCACAAGTTGTAGATTTTGATGCATATACAAGTTTCAAATTATCGTTTTCGGAAAGTGGTTTGAACGCAGCAAATGTATTCTTAATCACAGGTGGATTTGAGTAGGAAGAATTACCATTGGGTGTTTTAGTTGATATGTTGTCAAGATCATTTCTCAACTTGATTATTTTATCAGCAAAGTATCGTAGAAAGTCATTTGCTAAAGATACTGTACTTGTGTGTAATGGGAGCGGATTGTCCTTCATCCTTTCCAGTAAATCGGATGTTACAGCATATAGCTTTTTGATGTTTCCTTCTGCTTCTCCAATATTGTTCTGGTAGTATTCATCCTTGGACCTAGAAAGTTCAGCACTCTTAAAAATCAATCGACCTTAGCTCAATCGCCTGTTAAAGTTTCGAACAACTGGATCCAGTTGTTTGCAAATGTAAGGATCGTGCTGACATGTCTATTTTATAACAAGTGAACATAAAAAGTTACAGCTGTTGAAAACGTTTCAATGAATGTGTAAATTACATATTTACCCAGTCGGTTCTACACTACAAATATTGAGTTTCTTGTAATCCAATTTGAATTTTATATGTATAGTTATTCCAGTCTTGTATTTCAGTCATGTGAACCCTTTTATTGATATCCATTAACATGGGGTCATTTTTACGATATCAATATTTAGACGTTGTCAACTGAATTTACCTTCAAGTCAATCTTATTTTTTTTATCCCATTGATAACTGGTGAGAATATTGCAAGGTCATTTAACTCCGGCGTTCACCTGTATTGCTAGATGGTAAATTGACACGAAATTCACGCGTTTTTTTGCCCAAGTTTCACTGGAAATATATACAACGCTACTGTTGTATATGCAATATAGACGGGTACAAGTCTGCTTTGCGATTGGCTATTAAATTTACGGATTATCGTGGTCTAAGTATGTTTAACACCTTTAAGGTTTTTTTCTTTTGTATTGTTGTTTTAATATTTTCAGTAAATAAAAATCACAAAATGTTTACAAGTAATAATTTTTACATTGATAACTACAAAATGTATACAGATTCAATGGCTTTTCAAAACTTTTATGAAATATCCAAATGCATCGCAACTACAGAAAATGCATTATTAGAAATTAAATGTGGGTTGAATTTCGTATAGAAATAGCATGCGTATGTCGAATTCACATTTCAAATACGAATAAAGTCTGAAAAGTAGATCCATTTGAAGCACCGTGAATAAGACAAACAGTGATAATTGACTCGGTTTGATTGAGTCTGTTCATGAGCAGTAATGGAAAATGCAACACTGCCCACGCCCCCTAGCACCGGCTTAAGCAGTATTCAATCTTCAAACCTAATTGAGTTGAAATCAATGATCCCGAAAGACCAGAAAATATTACAACACTGAGATGAAGTCGAAACACTGTGATTATTAAAAAGTTATTTCACAGCCGTCATTTCAATGTAGTATTTGACGAAACACAAAATGGCCCTTTAGTTTTGTGCGTTACGTCACATGTGAAATAAGCATTATGATATGGCGTTACTTCATTCTCTTGCCATCAACCCTGTGATAGAATAAATATAAAACCTGAGGTATACAAACTGACTTATCTATTTGTTATGGGCAACAGTTTATTCCCAGGATATGGAAGTTGAAAATGATATATAGATCTACTAAAATGCTAGCTAGATTTCCGTCATCGCACATCTCAATAACATAAGCTCGCAGCAGAACCTCATCATCCCAAGGCTGTTATAAATGACATCACGAACATTACGTCACAGATTCTTGAAACTGTTTTCCAAAGTAAATAAAAGTTTTATTGTCTGTATTCAGCCCGGATGGTTTACCAACTGTTGTTTTTTTTTCTAAATTTTTTAATTACCATTGTTCGATATGAATTGTTATCGGTGAATTTAGGTTTTTTTCTCAGAAGTGATTCACCTCGAATTTCAAAACCGGAAGCTGGATAAGGTATAACGGAATACCAGTACAACGATTTCGATAGTGTAAGATAACGAATAAAATGAACGACTTGGGTATATTTCTTAATAGATGTGCTAAGCGTACCATAGGAGGAATGATTATTTTACCATATGAAAGAGTGTTTTCATTGGTAGTTGACATGTGGTTCGATTTATCAGTCGATGAATAATGATCAAAAAGACAAGATTTCAAGCCAACCTGTACTATTTCATAGTATATTAGGTGGGTGGGATATGGTAATGCATATATTTATTGATATAGCTTCAAGTGCCTGTGGTTCTACCCAGAGATCAGATAATAAATAAAGGGGAATCAATTATACAGTGGATGAATGGAACAATCAGAGAGGCAGATGCCACACTCAGCTCAAGAATCTATAGGCACCCTATCCTACATAGGATAGACAGATATCTGAGGAGAGACGGACAGACAGATAGACAACTGTATATACTCAAGAAAGATAGCTAAGCGGGAACATGACGAGATAGTTAGGGAATCAGATTCTATAAACACAGACAGGCCGACATTGTCGCCAGGTATACGCCAGTTCGAATGCATATATATAGTTCTATCACCAAGATATTTCAATGCGCAACATAATTATTTATCTTCGGAAATTGAGAAAATTATAATGATCAAATAGTCTGCTTACACATACAGTACATTTAAATAGTTACGTCTTTGAGTATGCATAAATTAAACACACATGTACATGTTTTAACTTTTTTGTTTTCTTGTCCTTTGTCTTCTTTTCTAATCAGTCATATCATTTTCCTTCTTTTTTCTTCGTCATTTTGACTTCTAGGACCATATTTCCAGACACAGTTATTTTGGCCTCAAGAACTGCTGGCCTGGCCAAGAACATTTGCGCAATCTTTTCCTGCTTTGCTTTCATAATCTGTACCATGTCATCATTGCAGTCATCTTCTGGACACGCATTTGTTTCGTCAGACACAACAATCTTAGGCTCTTGAACTGCTGGCCGGGCCAGGGACATTTGCGCAATCTTTTTCTGATTTGCTTTCATAATCTGTACTGCATTATCATTGCAGTCATTTTCTGGGCACGCATTTGTTTCGTCGTATACGGCTGTGTGCATATTTTTTCCACTCTGTAATTCATTGCCAGCCATTTTTGGCCGCGAGGGAATGTCCGACATAAATTTTGACATATATCCACTGTGACGACACAAATTATCGATGTCATCTTTATAATGTAACGCACAAAACTGGTTCAAGTGTCACCGTCAATAAAAGGCGCATCTAAAATTGGCATAATAGATCGTATGCTAACAGCAAAAGTATTGTTTGAAAGCCAAGAATTAATGTTGCAATTAATTTCTATAAGTTTCGTCTACATTTATTCTTCATTTGGTAAGATGTATATACCCCTCTCTCCAAACAGATTATAATTAAAAGGTAAGGGTAGATTTCCCGGAAGCACAGAAATCACTACCAAGACCATGCATCGCAAAGTAGTCCCGCAACCAATAGAAACTGTAGTTGAAAGATATTTCCAAAGGTTAGAGAACACCAAGTGTTTTCCCATAGACTTCTATTATAACACCATGGCGTACATCGCCTTCCATAAATCGAAACACGATTATCTAATCACATTTTTTCAACAATTATCTTAGTTCCAACAAAGTATCCGACGAAAAACATTTTAATAGTGATACTATATTTAGTAGTACTAAATATTAGGTAGTTTTCGCCAGAATGACATGACTTCCTGTTTACATACTAAGTAGTTGACATTGCGGGAGGAATTCTTTTAATTAAAAATTTTCAATACACAAAATATGTAGCCAATTTTGTGAAAATGTGTAATGAAATACTGTAGATGCTGTAGAATTTTTCAATTAAAAAAACAAACTCCTTCCGTTTGTTATGACTGACACATCAGTGCGGACAAACATTACCTTATTCCCAGGTATACATTCCCAGTAAGTGTTTTGAATTGGCGGTTTCTGATAAAAAAATCCTACAAATAATACATTCTAATTACATACAAGATGCAAACATGGGTATTGGGTAGACAAATCGGTAGGGCTGTTTGGGCAAGTGAAACCAAAAAAGATGAATATTCAACAAGGATGCACGCCTCCCTAAACAGTGAACTATAGATTACAGAATACCAACACACAAACGCGCACGTGCGCGCCTCCACGTGACACACACACACATATGACCCGCACGCACGCACGCACACGGATTGCACATTAACCCGCACCCACTCCTAAAATTCACTTTCATGTTTTTTATTATTCCACCACTACAACAGTACTAAACTCCACAATCCCCACCCACTGCCACATTACCCCCCACCTCCCCCGCCCCCATAAACACACACCCTCCTCTGATGAACGTATATTGCTCAGTTTTGCGGAGCTCTTGTGTTAATATGTATACATGTGTTTACTGACTATCCTTAAATTTTAAATTGTTTAACATTCTTTTTGTTTTAGCCATCCTCACATATATAGAGGCTAATTTTTTCCATACTAGCATTGCCACGGTTGTATAGATCTACAAATTCCACATCATTTTACTCAAAATTTTGGATCTGCCCCTATACTTTTAGGTATCTGTAAATATTTTCAGACCGATTTCTGTTCCTAAACGTATATGGTAACATGTTTTTAAATTCCTATCTTCACATATTTCGAAGTTCTGCTTCAGTTTTATATAATACGAAATATTTCAAAAGAGAAAGAAGACATGAAAGCTATTACAGCGGAAAATTATAAATAGAAAATTAGACAAATTGCCTCCTACCGACAATAGATTTGTAATGCGTTGTCTAATGGGGGGGGGGGGGGGGGGGGGGGGGGGGGGTAAACTATTTTTGTAATGTAATACTTAAGCGACCGCATGGACCGGAATGGCAAAGGATTTAGCGCGATTTCTTCGGAGTACGATAGTCCGGGTATCTAAATCGGGAAAGGAGCGTGCGGGGGACATACTTATGGTTGTATGCTGTAAGGATGAAATGAGCGAAATGTTTCATTGTAATGAAAATTAGCGTATTCTGGGTTTTGCTTTACATTTGCCAGTGTTGTTTTTTAGCTACATTGCGTGCATAGCCAAATAACTGTATAGATAAACAGTTTCATAGCAGGTTTTGGGCTAGGATACAATGTCTTGATTTTTTCCACAATACTGCCCTTTTCCCCTGTAAATATGACACTTTTCTGTACGCTATAAATGTCCTTTCTTGTAGATATGCTTATTTAACAATACTGATTGTTCCATTTAGACTGTCCAAATTATCTAACCATTTCTGCTTTTCGGTAAAACAGATTACGCACTTTTAGTTTAACTGTAAATATGTTTGTGAAGGCGGTTTATAAGTGTAATTATCATTTATGGTCATTTAAGGTGTCACGAATGTAATGGAAAATGGTAGAAGAAAATAAAATGTAAAAGGTGGCAATAGATGTTTCCTTTGTAGTTCCTGTTTACTTGGTGTTATTGACATAGTAAATAACATACTAAAATTATTTCGATATTAATCTTTCAAAGTTCTACTTCAAAAAACTTTAGAAGCAGTCTTTTCCTTGTTTACAGGAAAATGTTACTATATATAGAAATTGAACTGTTTTACAAATATACCGCTATCTATAAGATATGCAGTCTCAGTCCTAGATTTTGGAAAAAAAGTTTTTATATTTAACCCACTCTCTTAAAACGATGATATCTTTGTGTATTTGTTCACACTAACGCTGTCCTAAGACTTCTATTTACTTTCTGTGTTAGGGAGAAATAGCAAAATCTAAAAAGTTCATTAATGTTTCGATGTGTGTGTTCGCGGACACAATGTTTTTGCTTTCTTCCGTTTATTATCAGGAGATCATCTAAGGCATAAGGAAGCAAAAGAACAGTACATACGTTTTGGTAGAGGAGATGAAATGTAACACGTCCCTGTTGGCCCCTTTAGTACAGACTAACGCGAAACTCTATTTAAACATATAATACGAATCCATAATCCTTAAAAGCTAGAAATAATAACACTAGGTCGGTGTACGTGGTGATTTTATACCTCGGCATTACGGCACATAAAGGCTAATGCAGTAACGGTATTTATTTGTAAAACTTTTTGAAGCATAAAACGTAACGAAGAATAATTATGGCAGACCCGATTTGATCGGGTCTTGTCATGAGAGGTAATGGAAAGTGCAACACCCCTTACGTCCCCGATCCACAACTAATTGGACGCTAGACTTCAAAAAACAAGCTGCTAATAACCCATAAAGACCTAAGCGGATATCTTCAGGGACTTGGGGTTGCTGTCACACATGTTGTGGTTGCCTATCACACATGTTGTAACACTTACTACATGTTATATGACACCGCAATACATTAACAAATTCATCACAACAGTTTCCTATTGTAACAACAGAAGACTAAAATCATAAATGAGTATCTCAAAATTTCTAGAACAAAACCAGTAAGCAATCTCTTTTTGTAATATGTTTATCAACTCTAGCTCTTAAACCAAATCTATTGTACATACTGTCTCAATATATATCACTTAGTCTCCTAGTACACACTAGATTGGGGGTGCCTGTTGTTGGTTGAATGTTTCAACCGTCTTGACAGGTTATTTTCTGTTGTCAATTGGATGTTTACACTTCCCTGGCGAAATAATCGTGCTATTTAACTCCGCACGAATTGTCTAGGTGCTCAATTATAGCCTCAATGGGTGCTGTGTAGTATCTTTCAATTAATATAGGATGGCAACAATTACCAGCGGATGAACCTCTATATGAAGCTCGTCTGTACGTACTATGTATGGCTTTAAGCACTGGTGCAAGGCAATAGTGAAATGGTAGCCTCAGGGGGAAATGTAGCTGTTATGGCTATTTCCTGATGTGAACATTCCATTTCCTTTCTGCCCACCACGATCCACAATATAATGCATAATATCATTGTATCTGTGTACACTGTTCATTCATTTCTCAGATATTGTAACTTCCATAAAAATTGTTTATCTATATTTAGTTGTGCATAATTCGTATGGTAATTCTGTTTTTTGATTTTGTTTTCTTCTTCATTGTTTCATCTTTATGTCTTGTCATTAACTGTCTTTTTCAAGTTTTATATAATTTAATGGTATGTTTTCTTTAGTCTATAATATTTACTTCCATGCAGACAAAATTACAATAATATTGTTTTTTAACTGTAGTGAAAGTTTTCTGTACATTTCTTACTAAGAGTTTGTAGTGATTTGATGAGTGAATTACAAGTAACATTTATTTCGTAGCTACATATATATAATTGGCGTTTCTGCTGTTCTCCAGAAATAACATTCATCACATACTGTTTATTTCATCAATAATTAGTTTGTTCATAAAACTACATTTTGATTCATGTATTACATCACACAATAAATGTTTTTTCTTAAAATTATTGTATTAGTATTCATATATAAAGCTGGCTATAGCCCGATATGTTATCTTCGTTAAATGAATCTATTATCATTATTACTATTAGTATTATAACTAGAAATAAAAGAAATAACAACGAAAATAAAGTAAAACATTTTGTGATTATAGGGCTAAATGAAAACATGTACGTTTTTCTCGTACAAAGTTTGGTTTTAGTTGGGTATTTTACTCAGTTACTATGTGCAAACATTGTTGTCAGATTTCACACAATTCAAAGCGCCTGCCTGTTTGTGCTTTTATTATTGCGTTCATTTGTATTTATGTTAACACGTGTCAAGTCGGTGTGCAAGTGTAAAGAGTTGCATGTACCACTATTGTCATGTGGAGTGCTTTACTGAATGGCTTTGTATCTGGGTGCAGCTATTCCGCTGGACAATGATTTTGTTCCTCTTTCACCACTTGACGACCTAGCTTGCTCTGTGACAGATATTCTACATTTCTTGAAGGCGACTTCTTGGCTTTTGAGCATCTTTACTTTTCAATCTCTCCACCAAGGTGACTCGTCCGCGAATGCTCACACAGAAATGAACTTCTAAACATCTGAAATTTAGTTTGCCACTAATCAAACATACTATAGAACAGTTTATTAGAATACTGACAGTCCTTGAATATTTTGCCATAATATTTTCTTAATCGTTTTCTTTATTTTGGTGTCGTGCTAAAGAAATGGCATACTCATTATAATATGCCATCAAGAGCAGACTTGCCAGATACTAAGTCAAATAATGTATTGTTTATTTATTTATTTATTTTGTTGGGTTTAACATTGCACCGACCTTATTATAGGTCAAATGGCGAATTTTCATCACGAGCGGGCACCTTGGGTAGAACCACCGGCCTTCCGTAAGCCAATAATGTATTTTGAAGTATTGTTGCAGTACATAAAATTCTTGTTATTAAAAAAAATGGGCTATGGTAATTAAAACGGTCTGGATTAAGATTCAAGTAAAATGCTAATATATAACATAAATTTGAAAGCAACACGAAATAGTTTCCTAACAAGAAGACTAAAACTATGTGTTATTTTAAAACAAAACTACGGGTAATAAGTCACATCGTCTAAAGTCACAGCGGTAGATGTCTAAAGCAGTGATTTTGTTTTGAATAAAATCATTGTTTGTCATCCAGATGCTTATATAATATCAGTCGGGCTGGGCCCAGGTTATATAATTCCTTCGCATCTGATCGACAAACGATGATTTATTTCAACAACAAGCCACTGTTTGGGATAAATCATTTATTAAACAGACGTGTAAGTAAATGCCGTTGCATTTACATACTTGTAGTATATACCATATACTTAAAAAGAAGGTTGTCAAACTGTCGACTTTTGCTTAAGCATATTAGAAATGACTAAGGTAAAACACGATAGCTTGTCAGAAGACTATCAACAGGCAAGTTTACTATTATATTACAAACACCAAGCTAGACTGATTTCCGTAATAAAAGGAAAAAATAAGTTTTTAACACATACAGCCCGACAAAAAAATAAAATAAACAGCTCGAGTCAAATTCTGAATAGATGTTCAACTACATGTATCATTTTGTTAAAAGAAGTCCAATATTCGACTTAATTTGATTTTGGAAAAAAAAGCCTGGGCGGAGGGAAAACGGTTACTGTGGTATTACAGTTTATTACATATTTACCAAAGGCTGATATTTTTGCGTACTTACTAATTGTTTCTAACCGGTAATGCCAGGTCATTCACGCCCTGTAGGTTTTCACTTTTTCTTTTATGAAATGGTCACAGACAGGACAGAAAATAACGTTCTTAGCACAGTTTTTGCATACTCGATGGTGAGTACACGGAAGGAATAAAATGTCCGCTTCATTTGTTACACATAACATACAGTGTACCATTTTAGACAGTCGTTCATTCTCCTCTTGTATTGCCTGTAAATCTACAAAAAATCGAACAAAAAGTTTTTAGTTGAAACCAATGTTTTGCAATTACTGATGATAAGTCATCAGACAATCCATTGATATTGGTATCAATTAAACACAATTTTTAAGACGTTTAGAATAACAATCAAACAATTCAAGTGCTGAAAAATCACACCATATATCAACGAGTATCACATATTCATGGAAACTTTTCGAGAATATGTTAGAAAAATGTAAGCATAATTATATTGAAATGAATTAATACTTCAAGGTTTATAGATACAGGTATCTCAACAAATAGGATATTTCGCTAATTACCATATGTAATTACTAATAACACAGTAAAATGATACATATTTTTAAAATTACACAAATGAATTAACAATACTTTACGCGAACTACATTTAAAAAATACAAAATTATATTTACCTTCCTCGCTGTGTTGTGTAGACACATTACGATCAGTATTCTGTGTCTTCTCCTGAATATCAAGTATTGTATTTATTATTTCTTCTGCTGTCGGATTCATGTTACCTGAAATGTTAGTTTTTATTTAAAAATGAGAGTTAATAAACGCAAGCCTTAACTCTGAATATGTAAGTTTACATTGGTATATTAGGACTACCTGTATTAATAAAAATCTGTGAACGGAGATCCTTTGGAAGCAAAGAATGAAACCAAGCAAACTAATAACAGATTCTTTTTGACTGAGTCTTTTCACGAGGGAAATGGTAGTGCAACACTTCTTACGCTCCCTAGCGCCGGCTTAAGCGAAGTTCTATCATAGTAAAATTGAATGTACTCCATGACTTTAAAATACCACATTGATTGATTGATCGATTGATTGATTGATTGATTGATTGATTGATTTCAGTATATAAAATACATGGTATGGTACAACACAAATTAAAAACAAATTTCAAATATTACATATACAATGACTAGGAATTAAAACATATTGAAAGATACTAACATAAAATTCCAATAACTGCAGAAAAAAATGTACCAGGACATGTATTCATATACCAAGGATGACACAAAAAGGGGAAGGTGAAACCCCTTATGTCCATTATGGTCCTTGATGAATGATGACATGTCCTAGCAAGGCACAACAACTTTGTAATAAATTTTGGTAACTTGAGCAAGTTTTCAGCAGTTTAAAAAAGTATCACAGTAAAGGAATCAAAGTATAAATAAAAAAGACAAATGTTACTACAAACAATGTAGAAGATGATTGTTTACTGAAATCTTGAACTGGTGCATGCTTGCAGATTTTTAAAAATTATTTGGCAAATTATTCCACAAAGAACAACCAATGTATTTAAAAAACGTGATTTAGAGTTATTTGTTCCACTCTTCTTGTGACAGGTAACCAGCCCAACTGTAAGAAGTGTTCTGTATCAATATGACTTTTTTTATCAAGTCTAAGGACAAACCTAATGATCTTGTTTTGAATAACCTGGAACCTATTCTTCAGACTCAGAGAAATACCATAGTACCATACAGAGCAGGCATAGTCAAAGTGACATTGGATCAAGGACATGTCTAACATTTTCATAGTGTACAAGATAAAAACGTTTGCTTTCTGTACAGAAACCTAAGTCTTGCATTTGCTTGTTTAATGGTTGATGTAACCATGACTCAAACATTGATCCAATATAGCACCCAAATATTTAACAGAGTTGGTGTGCTTAATCACTGTACCATTATATATGAAGGTTAGCATTATTTTTTCAACCTAGGCTTTGAGCCAAATGGCAGAATCATGTGCATACAATAAATGTTTGTTATTAACAACACCTGCCATTTGCAGATGACGAAAGAATACCAGATATGTCTATACATTGTTGTCGACCAGATAGATATGATTGAAACCATCTGATTACATCTGGACATGGAGTACAAGTACAGGGAGACTTTTTACAGCCGCCACACGACACATAAAGACTGCTGTTGTGATGTTAATAAAATCTGTAAGGTATTATTTTGGAAGCATAGAATGAAACCAAACAAGACGACGGAAGACTCGGTTTGACTAATTCTGTTAATTGTTTTCCTTGATTTCTTGATTTAGCATTGAATGGATCATGGAGATCAATGTTGTAGAGTTCTACATTAACCTGTCTTAGGGGTATAAGAGATGTTTCGTTCTTCATAACCCCTCACGAAGGGACTCGATCAAATCGAGACTACAACTGCTGGCTTGATCTATTGTTTAGTTATCTTTTGACATACAAAGGCAAAGGCAAAAATACTGTACAGATAAATCAGGTTAAATAAGTTGTACATTGTTAATCTCTAAAAGTAACTCCTCAATAGCACATTGTTACACGAGTTTGAATTTCCGTGTTTAGCAATATCTTTGTAGATGTCATAAACATGCGTGTATATGGAAACACCAAATATGCATCTACATATATTGTTTAAGCGAAATTTCCCGTTTAATTGGACGTGGTTGTTTGTCATTCTCACACATAGTTATACAGTATAATGAATTTGGTTTGTTCTTTGAAATGTCGGTTTCTATTTTGTATATCTTTGTTATTAATAACGTGAACGAAGTTCATAATTTCATTTACCTTTGCTCTCTAATTCAGTTCTCGCTGTAATCACATCTATCTCAGCATAGCCGAGTTTTTGAAAAACGTCTGACATGGTAAAGCTGGAGTCTGAAAGAAAGCTGACAAATTGATAGAACATCTTGTATAAGAATCCTTTTTGTTTCGTTTTGTTTTTGGCAAATATATAAAAACATTATAGCTTGGTCATTCTGTTGTGACGCGACGGTATCATAGAATATTCGATGTTCTTTTTATTGACTACTTATAATTAGCAATTGGTAAATCTTTAGAATGAGGAAATGCTTTATTTTCCTTGATTCGTTTTCCATATTTAGGGAACTTTCAAAACAAGTTAATATCTCCAGTTACTGCTTCGTATTGCCAGTTTCTGCATGGGCAGCTCAATTTCTGTTTCTTTTAAGCCTGGCTTTTCTTCGCCTGTCGCTCCCTGAAAATTTGACTGGTTTCCGCCTCTCTCTCCCTGTAAATTTGAAACATAACCACTTGCTGCTCCCTGTAGAGCTGAACCAGTGCCGCCTGGTATTTTCTGGAATTGGAATAAGAAACAAGTGTACGTGCAATCAGATTCCGAAAGTAATATGTCTGGCCTTTTTAAGATAAATTTGTTGTGTTTTGTTGGCAACTTCCCAGCTTTAATGGTGTGGATAAACCCTATGTGCTTGTCTGTGCCTTATTCCATCATGGTCGGGCACCTGGGTAGAAGCATCGGCCTTCCTTAAGTCTGGATGGTTTCCAAACACGAATAATTCAATGCACCGAGTTAGGCTCGGACACACATCGGTGAGGGGCAAGTGATTCAAAGTCAGCGACCTAAATCTCGGTCACGTAGACCACCTTTTGTTCGAAGGAATAATCTGATAAAAGATATTTCTTCTTTGGCGCCTCGACAGCAAAAAAATATATATTGGCCTTTTCGAGACAAAACAGAGATAACAAAATATTCAGAAGAGCATTATTTTGCAATTTGAAATAAAAACAAACACACTTTCTTTAATACTCAAAAACTTTTTTAAGCTAGACATCAAAGCATGAAGAGACGTTATGTTCTTAGAACTTCATAAAGCATGACGTCGTCGTGCATGGCGTGTATTTTTCATGTCATTTATGCGACATTATAATTGTATTTGAATATTTGGAATAAAACAGTTTTACATAATTCTACGGAAAAATAACTTGTACCGTTTATTTTTGGTTTGGCCATGAGCTTTTTATCTAAACACCACTACATTCTCATGGTACATAGGTTTTGGTATTTCGGTTGCCATGACAACAGAAATGACATTAATTTCTAAAATATGGTGGAATATCATCTGTTATTTGTTTCAGATAAGTGAATAAGAGTTTGCTGCTTTCTGCATGAACATAAGAAAAACAATGATATCCCTGCGTTTTATGCAATAATTATAATTACCATGACACTATTACAGGTTTTCTCATGAAACAGCATATATGCATTTTAAAAAGACTATTAAAAAAGAATTGGAGTTCAAATTGCAGGTTGAGTATATGCCGAAATGATGATGAAATATCGAGTTATCACTACATAAAACATTTTAGTGCTTGTATGGACATGAACTCAGCGAACATGTACAAGCATTTACATGGGAAACGAGAAACAAACGGACGAGCTCAAAACCAACACAAGTAAAAGCCATGCTGTTATTTGCCGTGGCGTGTTTTAGATTACCACTGAATGTTAAAGCCAAAGCTGAAAAAAATAATTAAAACTGCTTATAAAAACGGTAGCCCAGCTGTAACAGTTTATTGATAATATATTCATAACGTTCACTGAAGTACAAGCCCTATCATGTTTCTTACTATTACCAACGGGTACATTCACATCTAAACGAGGGAAATGTTTACACCTTGAATTAAAATCATCTGACTTAAAATACATTTTTGTGCGACATGTCCATAAGGATAAAACAGTAGACCTCTGAGAGACCAGATACGATATCAATTGGCAACGTGTGGGCATTTAGCGCTTAAAACTCATATCAGGTTAAATGTCATATCAAATGTTTCATAAAGTCTTAAACTACGACCAATGAGTCATTTGAATGTGAATATTTCATTTTAGCTTCAGCATAAATATACGAGGGGCGTTCAATATATAATGTTACTCCGTATGTAGTTCCGTAACCGCTTATTATTTTTAGATGCGATTTTCGGCACATTATAGAGCAATTTATTGGCAACACAATGCTATATAAATTATAAAAATCGGTAGATTCAAAGTAAAAATATAATCATTTGAGTAAGGTGTACTCGGGTATACTGGACAATTTTATGTCCAAAATATTGAGATTGTAATATGCAATTCCTTGATTCTACTATTCAACAAATATAACTATAGTTCAATTTTCAGTTTAAACAGATAAAACAAATCATGATCTTTACAAAAACATATGAAAACTAAAATAAAAAGGTTTATAACAGTTTTAAATTGAGTGTGTATATTTTTACTCGAAAAATGATAAGGTGGGTACAATAAGCCTCTGCAATTTTGCCAGGCGCGACAATCATCGTTTAAAAAATTCTTGTATTTTAAGTTGATACTAGCATTTTAATTCTCGATTGCGAAACTAGTTCTTACAACTTTGATTAATCGCTTTCAACACCCATTCCAGATGGAAGCAACCTCGAGTTTATATTTTTTAGTTGTGTTGTAAAATTAACAATGCAAAAGATAGTTTAAAACAAACGCAAACGCATCACAAACTGGTATACCTCATAGAAAAATGATAGAATTTTGTAATTTTACAAGTTATTCTATTTTTCTGAGACTCTAGATGTCCAGAACAAACCTAAATTATAATTATGGTCCAGTATACCTGAGTACACCTCACTAAAATGAGTATTTTTCCTTTGAACATGCCGATTTTTATAATTTATACAGCATTGTGTTCCCAATAAATTGCTCTATAATGTGCCGAAAACCGCATAAAAAAATAACCAGCGGTTACGGAACTACATACGGAGTAACATTACATATTGAACGCCCCTCGTATATGCGTTAAAATATCATGATGAAGTAATAAAATGATGATAACAAATAGGGCATTATGTGATGTCATACAAATAAACTAAGTTATTCTTTTTATCATTATCATTTCGAAACATCAGAATGCATAAATATATATTTTTTTGTCATTGTTATATACGACATGTACAAAGTAATCATATGATCATGCATTTTTTATCAATTTTAAATACATGCTCTATCAGAAGTGCACTGAATGATACTAGTAAAGAACATCAGTTAGTAAGACGACATTCGCCTTGTATAATTTTTAATGTCTGTATTACAGCTTCATATTTCTAAATTGCGACACCGAAAGTGGAGCTCAGTAAAGCTAAACAGAACCAAAAGTTTAATCGCGGATTCTTGTACAGTATCCAAGAGTGCATGGAAAATTAAACATCGTCTTTTGATATTATACGAAAAGGGTTGAACACCACTAATTCAGTTTGCTTTTCATTTTAATGTTTTCTTTTAATGAAATTTATGTTCATATAAAATATTTCTACATTCTAAATATTTCAGCGGTCCAGGGTAGTGTCTCCATACAATTTTATTTTTTCCCATTCAGTTTTATGTTTCTTTATCTTACCGTCGATTGTTCATTTTGACGGGTACGCTGTAATACTCTAACATATTCAGACCCTTTAAGCTGATTGATGTAGGTACATTTTGGGAAGTACGTGGCATGTTCTTTGATTGGATCGTCTCCTGCACTCCAGTCCTTTAGACCACCGTCGCATGTAAAACAGCGACACAAATCTCCTTTTCCTGTACGTTTATATAGTAAGCTATTTACAATTAACATTCTGATTTTCAATGCCTGATATATCAAAACAATCTGGACCGATTTATGGTAAATATACACATATATTATATACAGTAAAAATAGCTTGTAGTAGAATAGCGGAATATAAAAAAAAGTTTTTTTTTTTTTTGTTTTGAAGAGATCATATTTTTCAATGTTTTATAGATAATATACTGACATATAAGATCAAACTACTTAACTCGTCAAGACCAGACAAAATTATTGCTGCTGGTGGCTCGGTGAATGATAATTACATTATGCAAGGAAACAAAAACAAATATCAAAGACTGAAAATGGTACATATAATCCAGATTTACAGAAAAATGTGGATATACCTGTATAGAAGAGTCCAGCCACAGCAAGCTGCTGGTGTGAAATATGAATGTGCCTGGGAAAGTCCTTAAAGGAAGCTAGCCTGGAAGCCATTGTCTGGTATCTTGGAGAACGCATCTTATAAGACAACTGACCCGCACTTGACGTGTTGGTGCTGCAACCTACTATGTGTATAGTAATTTCGTTTCATGATAATAATATTATCACTTAATTTGTTTCATAGACATTCAAATTCCTGTAACACATGTGCACAAGATCGAACATAAGAAACAGACGTAGAAAACTTAACTAAGTAAAATGCCTTGCAATTTAGTAATTATTATCTACCTACAACTAAATTCACGGAGTATTTAACGATATATTCAGTGTCGTTAATCTCTTTACTTATTGTAAATTCCTACCTGGACTCTCAAGAGAGATCTGAAATATAAAAAAATGCAACAAACATAATTTGATTTTTATCTGGCTTATATTTTAAATAAAATTCAAAATGGAGTAGTTTAGTCCATTTATCCCATATACATTACTGGAATTATGGCAGATATGGGCTGGTAATCATAAAGCTCCTAAGGGAAAATTTTCCCTAAGGGACTAACTAAGGGAAAAGTTCCAAAGCATTTTGTGGACAATCGCCGAGATAGTTGGAATGTCTAACAATATTGTCACATAAAATCTGGCATAGTAATAAAGATTATCAATAAATCTTATAAAGTCTACTCTTTTCTTTTGTGCTATGTTGTTCAGGAAATTTTACAAAATAAGGATTTTCCTAAGATTTCTTCTATTTCACAATTACATTTATACACATTTATATAATATAATTTTCACTCGCTCTTGCTTAAAATCTTTCAGTTACAGTTTTATTCCTTGGACAGCTCAATTTAATATGTGCGACTTGCATTCGATGTGCTCATTGCTTCCATTACAGTAACTGTCATTACTTTTTTACTGTTTATATTTTAGTTATACGACCAGTATTGAACATATTGTTAAGTACATGTCATTCCCTATTGTGCTTAATTTTATTATCATTTCTTCCTAGTTTTTGGACACCATGTATGTCAATAGAATCTTCTTTATATTCTTGATGATACATGAAAGTGCTGGGACCTTCCGTGATGCTTTAAATAGGAAACTGTCTGAATATAGGGGTGGGGGACATAAAGTAAGATCTTATTGGAAAACCTTTCTGTATTTTTCAATAGCAAGATATTAACTGTTTGGATATTTATCATTTGATTGACATACATTAATATTGTGGATTAAAAAAATAAAGAGAGCATTTATATTTTTTGGATATACTAAATTCAGTTTGGAGTGTGTATTAATACTGCTTGGATTTAAATTTCACCAGGACAGGATTTGGACTATTACTGCATATCAGAATCGGACTTAACGGCTAGTAAAGGTATTTGAATTGTTACTTTTATAGATAAAACTTGTTATTGTTAATAGTTGCTGGTTTGTTTCTCTATTTCATTTATACGTAATAATACACTTACTTTGATTTGATCCACCGTTTCCCTGCCAAGTCTCGTTAGAAGGTAGTCACATGTAGCAGAATGTTTAACATGTTCCTGAAGCACATCATCATCTTTCACCCAGTCTTTTAAACCTAATCCACACTGGTAACATCTTACTAAATCTTCAGTACCTGTGAACACCAATTGTGTTCCAATCTTTATTATTGTTTGATATTTAAAAGTATTTATAGCTCACACTTAAAATCATTTTTTTTAAGAATTTATAAGACTTATAATTTCTTTGTTTATAACGTGGCTGCAACCTTTTTGTTATGTACATAAGACGTATGAAATATGTTACGAAAATGAATAAGCTAAACTCTGCTGTCTGTATTCCCTCATGCTAATGAATTTCTTTTTTTTTAATGAAAATGTCTTTTTTTAAAATGACATAACTGAATTCACCATGCTTACAAATAGCACACAACAAACAGTATGTTTTTTCAAACTTTGTACGTAGTACAGCCATGACATGTCCTGAATGGTAGTCTGACTTTTAAAAGACCAAGTACCAGTTCTTGATGTTGTTCAATTGGGTTCAACACCATTTCAAACAATCTTATTGCCATATATGACTGACAGTCACTAATGGTAACAAATGTTCACTCTCCCTGGCAAGCTTAGCAACCTAAGTGGCTTACCAGTACACTTTTATAAGGAACTGACAACTCTACATTCGTATGAACTGAGGTAGATTGCAAATGGCCATGGAAGGAATTTCTTCGCTAATCGGATCAAACCCGTGACCTTTGGACTGGCAGTCCAGTGCATCAACTGCTGAGCTAACCAGACAACAGTACCATATGTGTCTGTTGAAAGAAGGTTTGTCGGCAAGTAGGGAGGTTGAATTTTTTACTTATAACTTCAACATCAATGTGTGGCTTCTTTTGTGGATTATTTGTCCTTATCGCCCATTATGTGTTCTTAAGCCTAGATGTTTTTTCTAAAAGTTGTCCCTTGTGAACCTAGAAAGAAAACTTACAAGCTTTAAGAATCAGTTCGAGAACCCTCGAAATATGCTTGACATGGATGTTGCTGTAGGAAGCTGATTTCTCAACCTCTGTTCTATTCAGCAGTATTTACAGATGGGGGCATGAATGCCAAAAAAGAGCATTTCAAAGTTACTTTACATTTAGAAGAAAGTAAAAGGTTTTATAGAACAATGACAGCACGCTCTCTATTCGAAGGCAACTGTCAATATGAATGATTTTCGGTTCTAGAACTGAAATAATGATTCAAGGATTATTTGACTTGATTCTATGATCTCGCTTTAAAACCCTGAATAGATATAAGATGTTTTCAACCTAGTACCGCCCTTAGTTTTGACAAGAGCAACTTGATTATAAATAAAATTTTAACCATCATTTTCTTACTACAAAAAAGGGACATAACTCTGCCAAAATTAAAGTAAATGTTATGGAACTTGATGCTTTTACCTTGCTTAACAACCCTGAAGACATGTGAGAAATGTTAACCCAAAGGCCCCATTAGTTTTGGATAGCAACTTGCATGCAAACAGAACAATATCTATGCACAAGAAAGAGGCCATAACATGTCCAAAATTAAGGTTATGGGAATTGATGCTTTCACCTTCCTTTACATCACTGGAGACATGTATGGAAGTTTCAATCCAATATCTGCATTAGTTTCCGAGATAGTAAATTGCATGCAAAACTTTAACCAGCTTTTGCTAAGTTTAAACAATGAAGCATAACTTGGCTAAAGTTCAAGTAAGAGTTATGGAAGTTGATGACATGTCCTCTACAACACGGAAGACTTGTGTGAAGTTTCAACCCAGTATCTGCATTAGTTTTAAAAAAAACTTGCATGCAAAACTTTCACCCCAAAAAGGGGTCTGACTCAAGTAAGAGTTATGAGGCTTGTGACATGTTGATATGACCTTATTTTACAGACCCGAAGAAATGAGTGAAGTTTTAACCAAACATCTGCATTAGTTTGGATATACTTACTTGCATGTAAAACATAAAACTGCATTTTCTAAGTCCAAAAGGGGTATAATTTTGTCAAAATGCATTTTAGAGTAATGGGACTTGATCATCTGCAGTTAGTTAATCACCTTAAAAAGTAAAAATAGATTTCAAAGCAATATGTCTATAAATGAGACCCATAATTTACATAAGATTCGATCAAAAGTTATCTAACTTGAATATTTTGGTAGGTTTGATGAGTGGAAAGACTTGTTTGAAGTTTCAATTCAATACCATCTGCGGTTATTGAGATAAAGCCTTGATAGTTATTGCACCCAAACTTTTACCAGTCTACCAACGACGTCATGTTTAAAGTGTTAATACATTCGGATACGATCACCCTCCTTTCCCAGCTTCAGGAGGTGGGTAGAATTCGGGTGACACAACTACTATCGCCCGGGTTACACGAGTTATACTCGAGTAATACCCAGGGTGACTCGGGTTAGCTCGAGTATGTATGCCGAACGCGCCCAATATAAACAGGACATATGTTAATGATGCGCGTATAATATACGATGTATGTGGATAAAGGAATCATAATATACGAAAGTTTGAACGTTTATTTTTTATTCTAACACGACCAGCGAATACATGTAGAGCAAAATCTATTCTGCAATAAACCACTCGCGTGCAATGACGTCATTCGATCCAGGTGCGTAGCACGGTCGTAAAAGGTAGTTATCATTTTATTCTAACACTTTTGATACTAGTATGTCGTGTTAGAATCGAAAAAATATGTTCCCCAAGTGTGATTTATCGTAGAATAACCCGACTTTTTCGTTCTTATGCGAAACAATATATTACTCAGGCCTACGGCTTTCGTGGTATATTCTTACGCATAAGAACTCAAAACTCGGATTATTCTACGATAAACCACGTTTGGGAATTTATTTTTTCTTAACTTAAAAAGAAAATATATATTACATAACAAAAATATGTTACAGGATTGTTATTTTTTTTATTTTATTTAGTGTATAGTTTTCAATGATACTTCAACAGAAATCCAGTTCTTTTAAACTGTAAGATATGACTGTAGTGATTCTTGTATATTATTTTGATGATCTTATTTACTAATTCTTGTTCAGCAAACACGACTCTTTCAACATGGGGTCACCAGACATCGAAGTGTTATCTTTTTGTGGATCAGATACCTTAACTCGTGGACCTTCTAGGTCTGATGCAATAAACATGAATAATTTAAAAAAAAAAACACACTGACGGCTTAAGTAATTGTATAAGTTGTCCTGAATGATTTGAAAACTGAATATCATGGATCCTATTGCATACTGGTATAGGTTTCAGGATGTTATGCTTTCCTGCCATTGAGTTTGAAATTTATTTTTCACAGTCAACAGGTGCATTTGGGCTATTTTATGGCCATGACCGGTGTTATATTTCTAAAAGGAAAAACTGTATTTATGAGCGGATGCCTTTTGCGAACTCATTGATCAAAATGTCACCAGCACAATTTCTGTTTAAATGACTAAATTTGTGTAAACTTCTAATAGACTGTAATTATGGAAAAGGGGAGATACAAAAATATAGCAATAAGAGTTGGTTGATATAAATATTGCATTTTTCCATGTTTATGATCGCATTTAAATTATCACTATAAGTTTTACCAAAAACAATAAATGTAATTACATCAAAATATCTGTGACTTTCGATTCAAATTTTCTTTCCTTGTAACATTTAAATGATTATATTGCTTGACTTTCAATACCCGTATGATTGGCATTATCTCTGAATATATAAAACAATGTAAATACATACCTGTATAAAAGAAACCCCAGTTTACCAGCACTAGTGTATCAGGTTTGTTGTTAGAGTCCCAATTAGGCGTTTGGAATGATGATACTCTGTTATCCAAAGCGGTATAATCCGGATATCGAGCTGGTTTGGTACGTCTTTGAAGACCAGTTCCCGATGTAACGGCATTAAAATTTCTTCTGGCTTCTTGAATATCACGTTGGTGATCGGATCGTTGGCTATTGTTAGGAAATATACTGTTTGCAATCGTTGGTCTGTAAGAGCCAAATGAAAGCTGTCCTGCGTCGATTTCAGTTGCTTGTACAGGGTATTTCTCATCTTCGTGTGGCATTTCCGGTAGATCGTGCTTGTATGAATGAAATGGGTACGCCGTAATAATATGTTGAAGTACATTTTTGGGTGAAGGAATTTCAATTTCGTTTTTATTGTCAGACATGCATCTAAAGACGTCTACCCGAACGTATTTTCTTGGTGCCTCGCAAGTAATCCGGCTGGAATCTAAATACAAATGCGCCACATTTTAAAATTATTTAACTTTAAAAGACCTTTCAAAACGAATTCATTTCGGAGGTTAACTTCATTCTTACTGTTTTGTTCCAATATTAAGACTATAGCGGATATTACTTTGACGTATTATTTCAACCGAGTTAAGGCGACAACATATCCTGTCTGAAACCCGATAACTAATAATCAATTCGGTAAAAATTTTAAAAGAAAGACACTCAAATATGAATATCATCTTAGAGACTGAAATTTATATAGAACTACAATATACAAAACGTGGGGGCGGGGGGGGGGGGGGGGGGGATAAAGCAAAGAAACGCCAACAACAAACAAGACATCATACGCAACAGACAAAAACAAGCTGAAAAAAGGGACACCGCCTTGGAACGGTCAGTAACCTATATAAAGGAAAATGCGGGTTTATAGGTGTTTAAGACCCGCCAACCTCACATTTTCCCTGTTTTCACCAACCACGTTAGCCAAGCAGTGTAAGTAAAATAACTCCTCACTGAAAAAGGCTGTAACATTAGTGACAAAATACCAGATCATACTAAGTAAAAGCCAAAGTCTTTAGTTGATCTAGGAACTTTGAGACGATCATTTGTGGCCGAGCTGAGGCTTCTATAGGAAGAATATGAAACATTTATGATCAATTTATTAATGTATTGCGCAGTCATATCATTAAGTGATTTAAATATTGGTTAATAGACGTATGTGATAGGTTACTCGTTGATCGACAGTCATCGAACATGTCCCCCGAGGGTGTCATTATGTCAGCTTTAAGGATTATCATAGCAGCACGTTTTTGAAGTTTAAACAATTATTCTTTGTTGTAGGCAGATGTACCACACGAAACGACACAGCTATAACCAAATAGAGAAAGAATGTATGAAGTATAATATACAGGTAAAGATTCTTTTGGAACATATTTTGAGAGAATTGGAGTAATGTTATCTTCCGTGAAACATTGGTGAACAGTTGATCTATCTGTTTATTCCATGTTAGGTGTTTATCAGTATAGCTCTTAACAGTTTTTGAGTTTCTATACGTGGTAGTTTTATCATACAAAATATCAATTTGTGGTGTTGGTGTGGCATATGTACAGTATGTAAACTCATTACTTATGATTTTTCTACATAAACCATCATTTTTGTTTCAATGCACCTTTTTGAATTCATATGCACTATTTTGCAGATTTGTTTCGACAACATTATGGTCTTTATTATATTATAAGTGTATGTATCGTGTCATCAGCAAATATCTGTGTAACAATTATGCGTTACAAATGGTACGCCATTTATAAAAAGTAAGAAATGTTCAGGACCTAAAACAGAGTCTTGAGAAACCTTTCCTTGGACTAAAACTTCGTTTGACATTTCATTATTAGCAACTACACATTGAAACCGTCCACTTGAATAAAATTTGAAACAAAGCAAAGAATTATGACTTATCTTAAAATGTTTTAATTATTTCAATTGGAATTTCATGATCAACTAAATTAAACGCCTTTCTTAAATCAAATAAACTATAGCACCAATGTTCTCTCCATTTAACACTTTTGAGAGCCAGTTATCTAAGAGTTTAGTCAGCACAGGTTGACAGGAATGATTTTGCTTGAAACCTGTCTGCTATGTTTGTGTCAAGTTATATTTGATGAGCTAAGCAAATAAGTGTTCAGTAACATGTCTCTCAAATATCTTTGAAATAGTTGACATAATAGAAATAAGACTGTAATCATTTGGTAAGTAGCTTTATTACCAGCCTTATGAACAAGTAAGACTCAAGCTGTCTTGAGGCATTTTCGTAATTCAGTGTCGAGTATGGCTACATTGCCTAGATCTATTATGATGTATGACGTTTGATGCTAATTTAAGTACTTTTAGGCTTCTTCGAATCTAGATCATTGATGAATTTTACAAAGTCAATTTCCTTGGTATCTAAAATTTACCGTTTGAAGCAACTTCAGGTTTTCAAACTTTCGGTCATCAGAACGATCAACAAACGGAAGCTACTTTGGTCGCAATGGCGTCATCTTTCTTTCTATATATAGATATTACTAAATTACACAACTTGACATAAGATATACTGCATATAGTTTAAATTATGACTGAAATGATCTGATTTATCTCAGTTAATGATTATTACCATACTTGTAGAGAGTATAAGTTGATATTGTGCCAATAACTGTTTGTCCGATTTTCATACTTTATCATTTTTGAAACTGTTTTAGAAATCTTTAACATACGTTTGTAATGTCGAAAATACTTTTGTTTATTTAAACAAGGACAGACATCCAATAGGTATAGTCTGGTTCCAAGCATTCAGTATAAAATGTTCAAAAAGATTTGGTTATTCAAATTACGGTTGATTAAGTACTAGACTAACTGTTTATGTTTTCCTGATTACTAGAGACAGCAACTGGTGTAGGACAGAAACTCAGTCAGAACTACTCGTTCAAGCCAAGAACTAAACTATCCAGCTAAGCGACTTGAACTGTGACGTCTTTAAAAGCTAAATTAACATGTGTCTATTTATTTTGTTGGGGTTTGAGTTACACTGACAAATTTTAGGTCTAACGGCTATTTCCAGCTGCTCAGGTGAGATTTTCTGATCGCTCGATGTCCGGCGTCTGTCGCCTGTCGTCCGTCAACATTTAGCTTGTGTATGCGATAGAGGCTGTATTTTTCAACTGATCTTCATGGAATTTGGTCAGAATGATTATCTTTATGAAATCTAGGCCGAGTTCGAAGATGGGTCATCTGGGATTAAAAACTAGGTCACTAGGTCAAATCAAGGAAAAACCTTGTGTATGCGATAGAGGCTGTATTTTTCAATTGATCTTCATGAATTTTTGTCAGAATAATTACCTTGATAAAATCTAAGCTGAGTTGGAAAATGGGTCATCTGGGTTCAAAAACTAGGTCACTAGGTCAAATCAAGGAAAAACCTTGTGTATGTGATAGAGGCCGTATTTTTCAATTGATCTTCATGAATTTTAGTCAGAATGATTAACTTGATCAAATCTAGGCTAGTTTGAAAATGGGTTATCTGAGGTCAAAAACTAGGTCAATAGTTCAAATCAAAGAAAAACCTTGTGTATGCGATAGAGGCTGTATTTTTCAATTGATCTTCATGAATTTCGGTCAGAATAATTGCCTTCATAAAATCTAGGGTAAATTGGAATATGGGTTATCTGGGGTCAAAAACTAGGTCACTAGGTCAAATCAAAGAAAAGCATTTTGTATGTGATAGAGGCTGTATTTTTCAATTGATCTTCATGAAATTTATTCAGAATAATTGCATTGATAAAACCTAGGTCAAGTTAGATGATGGGTTATCTGGAGTTAAAAACTAGGTCACTAGGTCAAATCAAAGAAAAACCTTGTGTATGCGATAGAGGCTGTATTTTTCAATTGATCTTCATGAAATTTGGTCAGTATGATTGCCCTGATGAAATATAGGTCAAGTTTGAATATGGGTCATCTTTGTGTAAAAAGTAGGTCACTAGGTCAACTCAAAGAAAAACCCTGTGTATGCGATAGAAGCTGTATTTTTCAATTGATCTTCATAAAATTTGGTCAGAATGATTGCCTTGATAAAATCTAAGTCCAATTTGAATATAGGTCAACTGGCATCAAAAACTAGGCACTAGGTCACTAGGTCATATCAAATAAAATACTTGTTTAAACTCAAGAGACCAAAGTTTTGGTCCAATTCTAATGAAAATTGGTCAGAATATTTGTTTCCATGAAATCCCTAGGTCAAACATGTTTACACGGTTATGGTGTGTTTTCAGGTGAGCGACCTAAGGGCCATCTTGGCCCTCTTGTTTTCAGCTTTTGTTGGTGGAGGAAGACCTCAGCTGCCCCTCTTGGCATTGTTCAGGTGGGCATCTACCTTCCGTTAGCAAGTAGGATGACTTCTTCACCTGAAGAATTCTCCACCTCAAGTGAGAATTCGAACACAGATCGGTTGGGAGGAGGGCGGAGGCAAGTGATTCGGAGTCAGCGACCTTAACCACTCGAACACGGACCCCCATCCCACCCCAATCCCCGTTTTCTTAACAAATCATTTTTAAAACATTAAAAAGGCGTAAAGCGCAAAAATTGATAAAATATTACTGAATAGATTAAGTAAAGCGGTAAAAAACTAATGACTCACCAGTTTGCGATTCTAAAATCATCCAAAATGTGCCATTACGATTCGAATTATTCCTTTTTTCAGCTAAGTACTTTTTCGGTTCTATGTTTTTGTTTTTGTCATAAACAAGCTCTTCATTCAGTTTTAACAATTTCAAAAATTCAGTACTTTTGACAGATCTTGTCATACAAACTCCAGTTGAAATGTGTCTTGTCAATTTAGACTTAAGTACCGAGAGAACATCCGACTGTTCAAGAACAAATGATTCGAACTGAATTTGAACTAAAACAAGTGTCCTTTTCTCTCTGAATAAATTAAACAGCATACTGTCAGCTGTGTTTCTAAGTTTCTGAGCGGTGTCTTTAATCATAACTCCCATCTTGTCTGTAATATAAGGTAGAGGTCCCCACAGCACTGTGTTTTGATTGATGTAGCATAATGTCCCTTCCTTGAGTAATGTAGGTACTGCATACAGGAGCAATGTGGATACCAAAGCTTCACAACATAGTTTAGATGTAAACAGAATGTTTCTGTCATTTCTGACTTTATGCCTGGAAACCGACATGATCGCTTTAGATCACGTAAAATATTGTATCCACAATAGATCAATGAACGATTATACCTCCACAATGTATATGGTGTCAAAAGATTGTGAAATATGATAGTAATATATTTGACTTAATCGAACTGGGTTACCTGTTAAAAACGTAAAATAAATCTAACGTAAGATACACATATATATAACCGATATCAGATAACCGTGATCTCATACATAAACTATTCATAATTCAGGGTCAACGCCTGCTATAAAGTTTCCATATATAATTTGTCATGTACAAATCTTATCAATTGTAAACTACCCTGCCGATAATATTATATGTTTTAATCATAACTGGGGGTAAATGTGTACTCGAGAAATCACTAATTTAAACGCCACGTGTTAAACTGTACTTTTTGTTTCGCGCACGACTTTTGTTTGCGATCCACTCTTTTTTTAGGGGAAATACATACTTTTATATATCAAACAATTTAGTACTAAGATCAATCAATGCCTACTTTGCATTTTCCAAAACACCTGTATGACACGAGATAACAGGAACAATGAAGTAACAGTATGGTTAAAACTTAGTGATAAGTCAAATCATTGTAGTGTCAATTGTCATGGTAAATACTAAAGAGTTTTGTCTTGTTTTTATATATTATGTATGATATAATACAAATAACATTATATCTAAATTTCAGCTTAAATAGTAGATCTGAATTTATTTTATTAGACTTGAAACATTTTCTGATGTCATACAAAATGACAACGTTTTTGCAATAATCCATTTAATATTTATCAATGTCATGATAGGTAAGACTATCTGCAAGGACGGCTACATGGGAATTAAATAGGAAGTTTTTGAAAATCTTTAACAATATTCTTAAAAATGATAAAATCAAGACTTAAGTATTATACTTGGTGTTAAATGTTATATAAAAACAATCAACCTTAATGATTTTCATTATCTAAAAATTAAGGTACTATCTCTAAAATTTTTAATACACGCATCCATTTTATGCCCTTTTAACTGGCATTTATTGAAACGAAATCGGTCGGCAGAAATTGACTTATCTTTTCAGTTGAAAACAAATTAAACTGAAGCTGGTAGGACATGTTAAACCATTAAATATAGTGTGTTCCGCCTGCAGCAAGCAGTTGCTACCATATTTCAATAAAAATACTTACAAAAATACAATCGCTGTTGGATATACAGCAGCAAATAAGTTTATTATATATCCTATATGAAATTAACTTCTGGGAGCTATGTAACACATTGACAGGCCCATTTAAAAAAAATATGGCTTTATTTTCTTAAATGACCTATAAACCACAAAAAGACACCAAGAACGGTAGTGGTCATGTATCTTCGAAGAGAGATCATATGTCTGACAGGTCAACTCTATGGGAAATCTTCCGATGTGGGTATGAATACATGTTCAATAAGGTCCACGATCAGGCTCAATCAAAGTGAGCCTGCAACTGGCCGTTTCTGCACTTAGATTTGAAAGCGGGTTAGTGCTTGGTCTTCTAGGACCATCCAAGCATGAAATGCAAGTAAAATATCCGGGTGGCCAAAATCACACCAAAACTCGAATTTCTTACAGGTCCCGACCTGGCGAGAAATGCCGATTTCTACGGGTAGCGTTTCTGGCCGTTTCTGCACTTAGATATGAAAGTGGGTGAGTGCTTGGTCTTCTAGGAGCATCCTAGCATGAAATGCAAGCAAAACATCCGGGTGAACAAAATCACCACAAAACTCGAATTTCTTACAGGTCCCGACCTTGCGAGAAATGCCGATTTCTACGGGTAGCGTTTCTGGCCGTTTCTGCACTTAGATTCGAAAGTGGGTTAGTGCTTGGTCTTCTACGACCATCCTAGCATGAAATGCAAGCTTAAAAAAATCCGGGTGGCCAAAATCACCCCAAAACGCGAATTTCTTACAAGTCCCAATCTGGCGAGAAATGCCGATTTCTACGGGTAGCGTTTCTGGCCGTTTCTGCACTTAGATTTGAAAGTGGGTGAGTGCTTGGTCTTCTAGGAGCATCCTAGCATGAAATGCAAGCAAAAAATCCGGGTGGCCAAAATCACCCCAAAACTCGAATTTCTTACAGGTCCCGACCTGGCGAGAAATGCCGATTTCTACGGGTAGCGTTTCTGGCCGTTTCTGCACTTAGATATGAAAGGGGGTGAGTGTTTGGTCTTCTAGGACCATCCTAGCATGAAATGCAAGCAAAAAATCCGGGTGGCCAAAATCACCCCAAAACTCGAATTTCTTACAGGTCCCGACCTGGCGAGAAATGCCGATTTCTACGGGTAGCGTTTCTGGCCGTTTCTGCACTTAGATTTGAAAGTGGGTGAGTGCTTGGTCTTCTAGGAGCATCCTAGCATGAAATGCAAGCAAAAAATCCGGGTGGCCAAAATCACCCAAAAACTCGAATTTCTTACAAGTCCCAATCTGGCGAGAAATGCCGATTTCTACGGGTAGCGTTTCTGGCCGTTTCTGCACTTAGATTTGAAAGTGGGTGAGTGCTTGGTCTTCTAGGAGCATCCTAGCATGAAATGCAAGCAAAAAATCCGGGTGGCCAAAATCACCCCAAAACTCGAATTTCTTACAGGTCCCGACCTGGTGTGAAAAACCGAATTCTGGAAAGTTTCCATACGAATGCAGACACCAGGCCTGGCAAGAAAACTCACTCAGTAAATTTAATCCAATAATATTCACGTCAGGGTTTTAAATGGGATATATTTATTTTGATGTATCCATTGTCTTCAGTATGTTTTTTTAAAGCAATGCGAATTGACAAAGATAAACAAAACTAAAACAGAAAACCTATCTTGCAGCGAACCGCGGACGCCGACATCAGGATCAGAACCATAGCCATGAGAAGTCTTCGAATAGTCAAGCTAGTCATTATTTTTAAGTATACATAAATTTATATATACCAGGTGTTCTTTAACAAGACTTTTTTTATTAGATGAGACTGCCTTGATCTTGATTTTAGTGTATTTTATTTCACGCTGAAGCGATATAACCAGCGATTTGCCGATTATAAAAGTTGAACAGGGATTGCATGTGGTGTACATCTTCCCCTTTAATCATATTTATTCATATATTCATGCATTTAGTAAAAATGAAATCTTACAAACAAAAACCGATATGGGAAATTTATACGTGACATGTACATGTAGCACCATTCTACTATGAATAGACAGTCGTGATAACGAAATTCTTGCCAAGTTTAATTGCCAGATAACAACCAGTACCAAGGTATTAACCTGACCGGAAATACCCCTCTAATTAACAAGAGGGCCGTCATGGCCAACTATCGCTCACGTGAGTAATATCACACTATACATGTTATTAAATCTGCGATTTTTGCCATTTTAGGGGCCATAACTCTAAGATAAATAGCGTGATATGGCTACTTTTTGAGATCTTACTAATATAACTCCAGGGCAAATGGTGCTATATAGCTGGTTTTCGCAAGGAACCGAGATGTTATAGATATGTAACTTCTATACAAGTTTGGTCAAAATGAAATAAAATATATGGTCACAAGACTAAAATAAGCAAATTTTGCCATTTCAGCCATAACTCCGAGACAAATGGCGCGATATGGCTGATCCTAATATAAGTGTAATAAAAATGAAATAATAAATGTAGTCTCCATTGTGTTGACAATGCTAAAATCAACATTTTTATGCCAATTCAGAGGCCGTAACTCTCAAGTCAAATGATGCAATACGGTAGTTTTTGAAAGAAACCGAGATCTTATAGATATATATAAGTTGTATGCAAGGTTAGTCAAAATAAACAAAAAATGTGATCTCTATCGCGTTCACAAGGCTAAAATCAGTAATTATTGCCATCTCAGGGGCCATAACTCCAAGACGAATGAGGTGATATGGCTGGTTTTCGAAAGAATCCGAGATATCAAAGATATATATATATATAAGTTCTGTGCAGTTTTTGTCAAAATAAAATAACAAATGTTGTCTCTATCGTATTCACAAGAAAACTGTGAACGCACGGACGGTCGGACGATGGACGACGTACAAAGGGTGAACACAATAGCTTACTTTGTCACTTCGTACAAGTGAGCTAAAACATGTTACAAATGTGTTTCAGATGTAAAAATGCACTATTTTGTTCATTTTTCCGATCGAAAATGACATGTGACAAATATGATCAGATGTCACATCAAGAATCGGCATCTATCACATTCGTCTCAAAACTTGTTACATAATAATTTATGTGCTTGATTTCAGATACATATGCGATCACATTTGTAACTCCTGTTACAAATGCGATCTGATACGAATGTGGTCCTACAGAGCTCTGTATTGTACCTGTACTGTATCTTCACCTCTAGCAGATCTGTTTAACCAATTGCTAACGTCATCTGAATTTCCCGACTCTTGGAAGGAAGCTTTTGTTACTCCAATCTTTAAGGCTAGAGATCGATCTATTCCAGGAAACTATCGCCCTATCTCTCTTCTCTCTACGCTTGGAGAAGTATTTGAAAGAATTGTTTTTAAACACACCTTCAATTACACGTTACATATCCATATCGGCGGATTCTTTGTAAAATCTTATGTATCGGCGGTTTCTTTGCATCGGCACCGGCTGTTCTTTGCTATAAACAATGTCCAGGTCGGTAGGGGAGACGAAAAATTGAGCTACCATCCATGGTAATAGGTATGCTGTTAAAAAAAATAAGTAGAGCATGGAACATTAAAACGTCTTTACTATGTATTGTAGTGTTTACTTTTTAAATATCAGCGTTTTTGCTCACAAACTCGATGAAATTACTTGATGGTGTACTGACATAGAACACTAGCCCCACCTTTTCCACTGTCTTTAACAGGTTTTTGCTTTGATATTATACATACGCGTTATGTGTATTCATTTTTCAATATTCTCCCAAAAAATACTGACAAATAGGTCGAAATGTAAATGGAATTATTCAAACCGCTTATTTTCGGTTTTGTCTGGGCAATGGCGGTCTCTCTGCACACTAGTTTTTGATGCACAAGCAGGCTCTCTGCTAATGACTTTCTGGACACATTATAGTTTATTTAATTTGGTGTGTAGATCTGACTTTTTTGTATCTGTCAACCTCCACGCCGTATTTCAAAACGTTAGAAACCAAGCTGAAAATGATTTTACTATCGGCTCATAATATTACTATGTTAAAATACATAAAAGATTTACGTTGAAAAGACAATTTTTCTATTTAGCTGTATGATTTTTTATTTAACCAGGCATCCCGAATACGTCTGAAAAGTCACAGGACGGATTTAAAACCTTTACACGCACGCTTCATTTCACAAAATCTACTAAATATCTGTTCGTGTAGTGCTATGAACAGCCGATATACACCAAGAAAAGCTATTTTGAAATGTTGTTTCTCCTCTTAAATTCTGCCCTAAGATTTCCTGATATCTTTCACCTTTCCTTAATAATTTTTGTTACTTGTTCTTTCTTTTTTTTGTTTCATATTTCAAACTTTTATATTCGTCAGAAGAAATCTTTTATTAACTGAACGTCACCATATACCATGTACCGATATTTTGCATACATTAGGATAGAACTTATATAAGCATCTTGCTTCCAGGTGGATCCGTTTCGTTTTATACATGTACAACTACTTTGTATTATAAAATATGCATATGATAACGATGAATAAAATATATTTAAACCAACTCTTTGACTTGGAGTGCGGACAAGGCTAAATTCGCAGTTTTTCGTAATTCAGGGGCCTTAATCTAAGGATGCATGAGGCATTTTGGCTGGTTCTTGAATTTGCCCGAGATATTATGCCCACAAACATTGTCAGCAACTTTGGTGAAGATCGGATGAAAACTGTTGGACTTAGCGGACATGCCCGCCGCCACAGATGTTCACATAATACGCCCCGCTGTTTCAGAGACGGGCGTATAAAATTGATAATAAGTTGGAAATATGCGCATTTTTTCAAGTAAAACTCGAGCTGAAATAGATGTGTGTATTAAAAGGTTGGATGAAATTATAGCTTTTTACCCAGTATTCCAAACTCTTTCTGTTACCAGTACGAAATAATAACCTTCCAAATCTGACTTTTCTTATTTTTACCGGGGCAGTCTTTTTAAGAAATGCGAGAGTTGTTTCTAATCACCTTCAGAAATTTCTACTTATAGGTAAGGGAGATCACTGTGTAGAGGAGTGCAGAAAAGTACAATTATTTTATTAATTTGATTTCTTTATTTCTAAAGCATCAACTTCAAATACTTATGCGGCATTGCCGTTGATTTAACACATTTAAATGCACAGCAACCGAAAATTGCTTCTATAAAACCATTCACCAAATACACACTATGTGCCGTAAGATGCGTATAATGCCGCTTTAATAAATTTAGAATTCGATTATAAACTTTTGAATCAACATTTCTTCAAAATTGACCATCTTTTTAAATATTTCAGTATAATTTTACTAAAATTATTCAGGCGGTTTTTCAATAAGATTAGTTGAAAGCATCGTACTCCATAATATCAATTAACATTCACTTTTTCAGAACGGTAGATTAGCCCAGAAGTAAACCAGGCCAGCTGTGTGATACAGAAAAATAAAAAAGAGGAAAACCATCAAAATATCAGTGTTTTCAGTTACTTTTAAATTAAATATCGCTTTAAACTTGTAGGGCCAGATGATTTAAGTTTTAAAAATTTCTAAAGCGATGACTCTGCGGTAGCAATAATGTTGCATGTATTTTCTCAGCCGTCCAGGAACAGATCAAACCGAACAAAATTGGAAGAGAACACTAGGAAAGACAACATACTTAATACCAAAAGCCTAGGCCTTGCATTTTCAGACAAGAAGGGTTTGTATATAAGTCTATAAAAAAACCTGAGACCCCCGGGGCAGGGTCTTTTTTTCACCCAGGGGTATAATTTGAACAATTTTGGCAGAGAACTACAAGGCAATGTTACATACAAAATATCAAAGGCTTAGGTCTTGTGGTTTTGGACAAGAAGATTTTGAAAGTTTCTTTACTATGCAAGTCTATGTAAAACTTGTGTCCCCCAGGGTGAGGCCTCTTTTCATCCTTGGGGCACAATTTGAACAATCTTGATAGAGGACCATAAGATGATGTCACATGCCAAATATAAAGACTCTATGCCTTGTGGTTTTGGACAAGAACATTTTTAAAGTATTTCCTCTCGGTTGGCAACCAGAGTTCTGCATGGAATAAAATTCTTTGAACAATTTTGAAAGAGGACCACCCAAGGATCATACCTGTGAAGTTTAGTGTAATTCTGCCCAGTGGTTTTCAAGAAGATTTTTTTTTTAGAAAATGTTGACAGATGGACGACACACGACGGATATTGAGCCGTCACAAAAGCTCACTATGAGCTAAAAAAACAACAAGGAAGCCTCGTTCTAAAAACGCAGCCTCCCAAAACGCGCACACGATGAACACATGCACACCACATGCACACACAAAGCTAAAACAAGAATAAATATAAATCAGGAATGCCACGTTCCAAAAACGCAGCCTGCCCAAAACGAAACACACACGCAACTAAAGGAACCAGTGGGACACCGCCTATGACCTGTCAGTCGGTTTATGGTGCGCACCCATCCCCACTTTTACCCCAAACCATGTTCCAAAGTCACGGGACATTGTAAATAAAAGTAATCCTCGCCAGGCGAATCTCTCAACACAAAAATGATCCAACAATTTTTACTCATTCCAGACAAATCAACTTTTTTTTTCGTTAAAATTGTCCTAATTTCAGATAAAATTTTACAGCAAATACACATGTGCTCATAAGAAAAAAATAGTGTCACTTAACACTAGTCTATAGTCTAGTTAAATATTCATGAATATTTTACAAAAGAGTTAAAACACTGTTAGGGATTGCATTTAGTGAATTTTCGTCTACATTAATTCCCTTCACAAATTCTGTTAGTTTAGAAAATTACTTTTTGGATAGTTGGAATTTACGTATACATATTTTATCGAATATATTATTCACTTTCAACTGCGACTATCTGAAACTGTATCCAATGAGAAACTGTCTGGAATTGTAAGTTCATCACAATCCTCGTCTTGTGATATTGCTTTAATTATTTTATCAAACCTCTCATCAAATTCTTCATTAATGCTACCATCAACAAACTCAATTTCAAAGTCATTATTAACTGGAACAAAGGTACTTTTTAATGTTCAAGCTGACCCCCTCCTTATGCCTTGAATTAGAAAGAGGTCATTAAATAAAATGGTGTTTATGTTTATAGAATGTTATTTATAATTGGGTTGGGCTCAAACTGAATTAGGGGAAAAACACAAAATGAACGCACACACACACACACACACACCCACGCACGCACGCACGCACACACGCACACACACACACACACACACACACACTTTCTCTCTCACCCCTTGGATGATAAATATAATCTGATAGATCTATTCTTACATACGTTTTCTTTAGACAATTTTAATTTGTTGGGAAGGAAAGTACAGAGGGATTCTAACCTTGTAGTGTTTTTTTTTACCTGAACATTTGAGCTCACTTATGTCATAATTATGTGAATCCTTCGTGCAAATACAATTTTATTTTTAATAGATCTATTTAACACGATTTTAAAGTATGGCATGCTGCCCTTTTAAAAGAAACTTTGGAGTTACCATTTGAAAAGTTATTTATGATCGACATTTGAAAAGTATTTTAACGTATCGGCTTAGACAAGATTTTAAAATACAGTTATACAGATGATAGTATGTTGAAATTTAAATGAACACCTTTCCATAGGTATATTTAACACCTTGTAGGTTCTACCATTATGTTTAAGGATGTAGGAGCGAATTTTTTTCTCACGTTAAGATTTTTTTTCATACTCTGTGAGCTTGACGAATATTATTTTCTAAGACCTTATATAACATGTAATATCCCATTAAATGCTATGGGGATTTCATGCCTTACAGGTTGATATGAATACAATATGATGTCAGCATTATATAAGCATAAATGTCACTAACACATCTCTTTCATTTTTACATGTTGACATAATTACCCCACCCACTTTATTTTCAATGAAAAAATGTATTTAGATCTGCAGAAAAATTCTGACATATTTTGCAGCTTTAATGACACACAAAAATGCTTCAAAACGGAAAGAAAAACGGTTGGGGTCACCGTGTATCTAAGAGATTTACGAAGAAAAAACTGTTAAAAACTGGTGAATTTTGATAATATTTTGTCCTTTTTGTTTTAATCTATATTTTCTAGATAAAATAAAGTGCTATCTGGAAAACTTTTATTTCAATTATAGCTCATTGTTATATGTATCAATCAGGAAAATATCAAAACCAAACCTGATCTACTTTGTTAGATATTTGAAATTACCTACCTCTACCCCATTGTAAATCTTACGACAATTTTATGCAAATGCCAGCCAAAAATAAGGGTGTATTTGTTACAAAAAGTAGAATCTATTTTGTTAAATGGTACATTATTAGTCAAATTTGAATTACTTAGCGTTAATTTTTGGCAAAACTTTTGTTAAAATTCAATGCTCGAAGAAAAAATTTTCAAAATGGCGGATATCATGAAAAAAAAAACCACGCTCGTACGTCCTTAATAAAATCAACATAGACATGATAGAGATCAAAAAGTGGCTTTTTAGCGCCTTTTGATGCAAAATGAAATTCAGTATTTCATAATAGAGAAAATACACTTACATTGTATTGATTTAGTATGTATGCCACTAAAGAGTAAAGGGCTCTAAACTCTTTTGGAAATCAAGTTTGGCCACTTAATATAGAAGTTGTAACGGAAAATGTGAGTATATACCTGCGTTATGTTGTTTTTAATGTTATTAGGTGTATGCTCCGACTGCAAAAACAGAACCCTTATTCATGCAATACCTTTCACACTTTTGTGTTACGGTTTTTGTTGTCTGTGCCTCTAGCTGTTTTGGCAATTTTACATTTAGCGATGTTTTCTGTGAACATTTTGACCAGTATTTACTCTAAATTAGGCCTTAAAAATTATGACAATATTTCTGGAAGAGCTATTCACACAATTGGCGGAAATATTCCTAGTCCGTGATTCGAACCATAACACATCTTGTGTTAGGCTGATTAATGACTGGACTCTTATTTACTTAAAATATGACAGAATCACAATCAAACTGATAACAAATTGCTTTGTAGGCATCTGTTTTTGAAATACAGTGATAAATCGAAAGAAAATTGTAGCTTGTATATTCATTTGTTCAAGTTAGCTCACATGATCAGGTAAAACACATCTCTCCATACTTTGCTTCCCAACAAATTAAGGTCCCCCAAAGCAAGTGCATGAAAGAATATATCTATCAGATTATATGCAGATATTAAACATCATTTAAATGAGCTAAAAACAGAAATAAGTTCATTCTAATTTTTCAATAACCTTTAAAATTCTGTACGGTTTAGAGAGACTGGAGAATTCTTTGGAAACACATTGAAAATTGGCAGCACTAATGTCGAAAAATAGACCACATTAATCCTTCTATGTTTCTAGGGTAAGGCAGCTGGTGATCGTGTCAGGATTTTGTCTTCTTTCCGTACATCATTTTGTAGCAAAATCTTTGATTTTTTGTCTGCTTACCGTACACTTTTGGGCGTCGTCTTACCGTACACCGACAGAATAACATCGGTCTTCCGCCCGTACACTTGGCATATTTTAAAACGAATATTTTTTTAGGAAATATGCGTTTTTCAGTGAACTGGCTGATACACACGTTTTGTCTATATACATAGCCTATGTGTACTTTATAATTTGGCATAAATCGTGGAAGAAAGGGATGGAAAATTCGAAAAACCGAGTCTCTCCTCGCTTAAATTTATTTTCCGTTGTTTTTGTTGCATTCAGGAGCCGTTGTCGGAGGTAATGGTATACAGCCGACTAAAGACAAATGTCAGTGCCGTGTTATACGACAAAACATTTTCCCCTAAAGGAAATATTAACAGAGAAATCAATGAACAAACGAGGAGCCTACCTTTCCCCAATATCCACGTCCGCCATCTTGCATTTTTCTCGCCGTACACCAGGTCACGTGACAGCATAAAGTGAGACACTGGAAATGCAATATGATCAATTCAAACAACTCACTAATTGCGCAGACAAATATGCAGTTCATATTCTGTCATATTAAGCCATAAAAAAAGAGATATGCCAGATGAAATACAGATAGCTAAAGGGAATAGAAAAAGTGGAAACTCCACAGGTCGCCCAACACGAAGTTTGATAAAGTGGCATAGTAACAGCAATCACTTAATTGTTACAGTACATTTGTACAGTTCTAGAAACTGACTTTTATACAAAAAATAATATTTTAAGTTTGCACGGTCCTTTATCTGGATAACTGAAAATCATTCTAGCTAAAGCATACAGAAAAGGTAAAAATCTGAACGTATTGTGTTAAGGTAATAGACCCGTCATGGCAATCGGCAATTGAAGACGTAGAATTACATGTAAAAGGCATATCTGATACATTTGTTACTGATAGTAAGTGCTTTAATTATTTCATCATTTTTAGAACAGTCGGACTTATACAGAGATATCTACATTTAGGTAACTTTGTCACAAGTGTTCAATAAATATTAGAACTATTGTTGGTTTCTAGAAAAGGATTACAGGTAAAAACAATCGTATTAACAAAAGAAAATTACCTGCACGTTTATTCAGAATCCCAAGAAGCAGATTTCCACGACGACGACGAACAGGGTCACCACCACGATCACCACCACCGTCGCACGCGCTAGAGGAGGAGGAGGAGGAGGAGGAAGAGGAGGAAGAGGAGGAGGAGGAGGAACAATCTGAAAGTAAATAAGCAGAATGTAAACATTTTTAAACGTTTACCACTGAAAAATACACTGTCAAAGAATTTTAGAATTACAATCAAACCTGTGTTAAAGACCACCTCTGAAGAGAGACCACCTGGTTCTACAGATCACATGTTTTGTTTCCCATTTTAACATTTACAGCGTATTTTAACCTGTGAATAAAGACCACCTCCCAATAAAGACCATGCATGTATTTTGAGTCTCCCAAGGGTGATCTTTATTGACAGGTTTGACTGTATTCGTTCATTGTTGTAAGGAGAATTATTTTTATGACACATTTCAGCATTTTTTTCATTACTGTTCAAATGAGTAACTTGTATGCTTAAGTGGTCATCTTAAAATAAATTTACTTATCCTTGTAAAAAGACACACACAAAAAACGCTTTGAACACAGTTTAAGGAAGCAGAAACTAGATATTTGGCATTCTTGGAACACGAGAAATGGCTATGTTACAAACACACAGTCCCCTACACCAGTTTATTTAAGGATATGTACACAACATTCATATTGTATTGGGACTGTGTGCATTCTATTCAAATAACAATAAATTTAGTTCAATTTAAGCAATTTGAAAATAATTTCACAGTGTATTTTTATTTTTTAATCTTCAATTTACTGAGTCTACTATCATATTTCGTTGCTACTAGTACCCCGTTAATTATGCCAGGCAGACTTTATGAAAAAAAGTTACATAAGTAGGTTATATGTACATATTATAAACAAAGTCAGTATGATGAAAGTTAAAATCAATTGATATAATTTTATATTGGGGGATTTTTTTCTTACTAGCACATTTTGAGAACTATTGAAGAGAATTTGTTTAATAGTTGTTTACAATAAACATGAGAGTCTGGATTTATTGCAAACGGACTAACTTGAGAGGCGATGATCAGTTGTAGAAGAAAATGAAAAAGAGTTTTGAACTAGTAGAAGATTATTTGCATAAAATAAACATGAAAATAAGCATATTTGCATATTTCATGAATTAGATATTGCCTATTCTCATTCATTTTTGTTTCTAACAGAAATAATTAAGTAATTATTTTCAATAATTACCAAGTAAACATAATTTTACACAACATCAATAAAATACTAACTAAATCTCAATCACAATGTTTTCACTTTTGGTTTAAGATGAATGGTTTACACAGATTTTTGCTTTTATTAAAAACAGGCTAAATATTCAGGAGATGATGAAAACGATATTGAGACACAGAGATAGTAATAACATAGTTTGCATAAAAGAAACAAGAAAAATGGCGCGAACTTAACACAATGTCAACAAAAATTGCCTCATACTCGGTCGATCATAGTGTTTTTACTTTTGTTAAAAATAAATGATTTATTGTTTATCACAAAAACCAAGGTGATTTTGCACTTCCTGAAAACGACCTAAATCAGGAGGCGATGACCAGTCGTAGAGAAAAAATTAAAAAAAAAACAACAACAATGTTGAAATAGTAATAGAATATTTGTAAAAACTGAACAGGAATCGAAAAGTAATAGAATATATTCGACTTTGCGATTTAAAATATAGACAGTAATAGAAAAGTAAAAAATAGAACACACACAAGAATTGAAAATTACGATAATTAGAATAAACAAATCAACCTACCGCCTCCTGCTCCATCTCCACTTACGGCTCCGCCTCCGACACCTTCGCAAACACTTGCAGCTAGCAAACTACGATGATCATTAAAAATTCCTTTTTCATTGCGACACGACAGTACGACTATCTGCAGAACTTAGATAAATCCGGTCTGACAAGATGAGAGCATAACAAGATACCTATTGTTATATAATAAATGTTTAACAAAAAATATGCAGTCACAAGATGATTTTGCCATTTGATAGGCAAAAACGGGTTACCGTGTCGTCTAAAAATGTAACAATTTCCCCAGGAAGTGACAAATCGTAAAGTAAATCAGTGATTTCGTCATTGATATTCAAATGAATTGAAAGGATGAGATACTATTTCGAATTTCAAATGGTGTATGTTCTATTTTGTACGTTTTATATCGAGAGAAGTAAAATTCAATGAAATAAAGGTAAAAAAAAGACTGCATCTTCTGTAAATTTGTCTTTGAAATGCACTTTGTGCATCCCTGAAGGTTCCATGTGCATCGCCGTAAGATTACATATGCGGATGTCTAAATTATATTCTGGTACTTATAACAGGTGTAAATGTTGAGTTCTGCTCAATGGTAGCTTGCATTTCCACTACCGTCCATGAACAGGCTAAATCAAACCGAGCCTGCAACATTTCGTTTATGTCGTGTTGAGCGACCTATGTGTGGTTTTCCACTTTTTTATATTTTATTTGCAAAGTCAAAACATTGTCTGAAATACCTGAAATATACGTTTGTGTTTTATTTTAAAAAATTCAAAAAGAAATATCGTCATATATAGAATTGATCAGAAATTAAAGACTGTCTGTTTCTTCATTCTAGGAATCTCACATAGCGGCAGTAAATGAGATATGACCGACCAAGTTTTTACAACTTCATTTTCTTTATTCAACATGTGTCCTGGCATAATTATAACAACACTATAAAAATCAGTTACTGACTTAGCAAATATAAATAACTTTATGTCGTTACACTACCTAAATTATTATATATATATGTTTCAGAGTATATTTAGATTCCGTTAATTTAATTGATATCTTATGAAACGGGTTATCTATTATGTAGTGTTTTTTTTTCTACGTTCTTGAGCAACGTTAGTAGGGCACAATTTTTGACTAAATACTTATGTATATTATCGAATTAACGGTCTCACTTTCGTGCACTGAAACACTTACAGTTTGAATCATGAATATTTCAAGCTTTAGGCAAAGGAGACTTGCTAAATGTTTTATTAAGCAAGTCGTTAAAACATAAATGTCTTATTTTACTCAATAAATCATTGCATTTTCATATGACACTAAAACATTTTGGTATAATTTGGTATATAGAAATGAAAACCTTCAACTTAGGCTTTGTTTCCATGCAAAAAGATAATTGCAAGATGATAACTTGCGATATCATTTTCTCAAAAGGTCGTCATAATGACAATTTATAAGTCTGCATTCTGTTCAAGCTCAATATGTTCCATTTTTCAACAGTATTTCAGTTCTGTAACGGCGGACAGGTATCCTAACCAGTGTTCCTGCCTGGAAACCTGTTCTCCGCAAGTATCTGCCAAGTTGCCCTCATAAATCAGAGGTGGTGAACGAATAATTTTAGAAACAATGTCTTTTATCAATTGTCAAAGGAGAACATACGCCCCGCCCTGGTCGAACTTATGACCCCGTGATCCGTAGACCTGCGCTCTCACTATTGAGCTATGCGGGCGTGCTGTACACGTTGAACAGATGAAGTTCATGCTAAATTAAACGTCCATCAGAAGTGTTATTTTTTTCAGATCAGGTATGTGGCGTCACTCATGATATCACATTGATAGAAGTCATGGAGTTTGCTGGGATTAACGGCAAATATAGAAGACCCCAGGTGACACTCCGTGCATTATTAGCTCATCTGAGCACAAAGTGCTCAATGTGAGGTATTGTGACCGGTCATTGTCCGGCGTCCGTCGTGCGTAGACATTTACCTTGTGAACACTCTAGAGGCCACAGTTGTGACCCAATCTACATGAAACTTAGTCAGAATGTTTATCTTGATGACCTCTAGGTCAAGTTTGAAACTGGGTCATGTTTAGTCAAAAACTAAGTCAGTAGGTTAGATCATAGGAAAAACTTGTGAACACTCTAGAGGCCACAGTTGTGACCCAATCCTTTTGAAACTTCGTCAGAATGTTTGCCTTGATACTTTCTAGGCCAAGTTTGAAACTGAATAATGTGGGGTTAAAAACAAGGTCAGTAGGTTAGATCATAGGAAAAGCTTGGGAACACTAGAGGCCACAGTTGTGACCCAATCTTTGTCTTGTTGACTTTTAACTCAAGTTCGAATCTGGATCATGCGGGGTCAAAAACTAGGTCACCCGGTCAAAACAAAGTAAAAGCTTGTGAACACTCTAGAGGTCATAGTTGTGACTCGATCTTTATGAATCTTAGTCAGAATGTTTGTCTTGATGATATCTAGGCTAAATTCGGAGGGGGTTCAACTGTTATGATTTAGTCTTGACGACACTTGGTCAGAATGTATGCCTTGATAATTTCTAGGTCAAGTTGGGTCTAAACTGGGTCATGTTGGGTCTAAAACTAGGTCACCAGGTCAAATCGAAGGAAAAGGTTGTGAACACTCGAGAGGCCACAGTTGTGACCCAATCTTTACGAAACTTGGTCAGAATATTTGTCTTGATGATCTCTAGGTCAAGTTCAAAAATCTGGGCCATTGGGATAAAAAGCTAGGTCACTAGGTCAAACCAAAGAAAATGCTTGTTTACATTCAAGAGGCCATGTCTTTTGGTCCAATCTTAATATAAATTGGTCTGAATATTTGCCTTCATGAAATCACTAGGTAAAACATTTTTACATTGTTATGGTGTGTTACTCAGGTGAGCGGCCTAGGGCCATCTTAGCCCTCTTGTTTCATCATAGAACCACCGACTTTCCGTACATCAGCTGGACGGCTTCCTCATTCTAAGCCACAAGTGATGCCCGAACCCAGATCGTTGAGGTGCAAATAATTTGAATCAGCCACCTTATCCACCGGCCACTGAGGTTCCCGATGTCATGGACTTAAAAAGTGCGCTAATGTCGATAATTTTCAATTTCTCAGCCAAGTGAACAAAATGTATATTTAACGATAGCAATGTGATAACCTACTAATGTACAAATATAAATAGCATCCTATTTCCTCAAGAATTAATGTTCTCCGCATTACGGTTTACCAAAACAAGTTCGACTAGTTTTGTTCCCGCCAGTTACGCGCAAGACGTGTCTGTAGTCAGTTCTAACGAGTACTTCCTCGGGACTACTTCGAAGTTGCATTCAAATTCAATAGTTTATATAAGTAATTGAATTTTTGTGTTTGTGTTTTAAGAAATAGGTTATATGTATAGTACTTAAGCACTTCTGATCAGGTGTTTGTGTTTTAAGAAACAGCTTATTTATATAAGTATAGTTCTTAAATACCTCTGGTCCGGTTTTTTGTGTCTGTGTTTTAAGGGACAGCCTATTTGTAGAATATTCAAATACTTTTGGTCAGACTTTTGTGTTTTAAGAAACAGCTCAATTATTGTATAAGTATAAAGAACATGATTATTTATCATATACAATGTACATAAGCTTTAAATTGGGATAAGAATAAAACGACATCCTTTATCCCGAGAGATAGCTTAGCACTTGCCACGGGTACGGGTTTTATTTGTCCATAAAAATGGCTTTTTCCTGTGCGGCTCTGGTATTTCAGTGACGTATATATTTGGTATTCGGCATATAACAGACACATAAGAAATATATATAACGTATGCCATTTACACTTACATATGTATTGGACCGGGCATCTGTCAAAATGTATTTTGTTTGTCAACTCCTGTATTTGTGTTATCTTCTTCCCCAAATAAAAGTTAATCGTCAAATGCACATCAGTGTTGTTGTTTTGTAGGAGATATGTTAAGACTGTTGGTAAGCTCTTAACGAGTGATTGGTTGGCCGTAAAATTGTTCTTCAGATGACGCTGCAACACAAAGGTAAATAGTGGTTTTACATATTTTAAAGACTAATTTATATTCTAAATACTGCCTTTCATTCCTTAACTTAATAGTTTCTATTAATATAAAAGAAGTATAGTGATTTTGTAAACAATGGCGAGATCGTTGCTGCATGGCTTATAACTATTGCCTAGATTTTTCATTGTCATCGATATGATCTTGAGTAGGGCCCATTGTTTTCTCGTTTAGGGCACATCCACTATTTTATCTGGGGACCATACGCCGCTTTTCATGGAATTTCACTCTGTGCATCATTGAAGGTTCCATGCGCTCCGCCGTATGAATACATCTGCGGATGTCTCTAAATTACATTCTGGTACTTATAACGTGTGTAAATGTTGAGTTCTGCTCAACCCGTGCTAGAGGGCATGGACGGTAACTTGCACTTCCACTACCGACCATGAACATGCTCAGTCAAACCAATCAAACCAAGCCTGCAACATTTTCGTTTATGTCGTGTTGGAAGACCCTGTGGTTTTCCATATTTTTATGCATCATACCAAAGGATTATTGCTGTCTTTGTATATGGCGTATTGATACGGCATATACAAAAATAGCAATAATCCGTTGGTACAAAGATGATACTAATCCGTCGGTACAAAGACATCATAAAAAAGTGGAATTTCTTTTACATGATAACTCTGTTACACATGCACCAATATGACACAAAGTTCCCACAGTACAGTTTTAACCTGTCATTATCTGCAACCCATGTTTTCGCATTTCTAAGAAATTTGAATCTCAAATAATAAGTCACTAACTTATCTGGTAACTTAGTGAGGGCCTTTCCGGAAACCTATGATATTCCACAGGATGCTTACGTAATCCACATTTTGTACAAGTCTTGATATGACGTTTTACACCGTCTTTCATTTTGTACCTCGTAAATTTTTGTCTCAGCCATGAATAACACTTGTCAACTCCTAAGTGAGCACAAGTATTCGAGTCATGAACCGTAAGTAAAATCTTCTTTCTAAAACTCTAGGTACCACTATTCGAAGGAGGTCCTCATGACCGGGTTTCACAAAAAAAACACGCTGTCCCAAAATTCTAATAAGTCTCAATGTAACCACATACCGGTATTTCTCATGACTGGAGAATAACCCGCAAAAATGTCCCTTGATGGTCTCTTGTAGTCAGACTTCACCCATTTAAAAACAGCAGACACATCAGTGTCATGCTGCTGAAGTTTTGCCATCCTTTCAGGTGAAGAGTTAACAGCAAAAAAGTTTTTCAAGCTGCCCAACGCGGAAGATGTGTGCTGCAATGTCCAATAGTGACCCATCATCGTTGTCAGAGTGAACGCTATTTCCTTGCTGTATCTTAACGCTGCTTTCATGAAGTAGATTTGCTGTCATTTGATAGCCAAGTTGTTTCAGAATACTGCTGGAAGCGCAATTGGTTAGCACCGCAGCGACGATGTTTCCTGATTCTGAATAATGTATTGCAAAACGACACATCACAATTCTAGGTTATTACAAAAACTATTTGTAGCATCAGAAGAAACAAAGACTAAAGTTCACACCCTTGAAATTTGCTTCGGAAAGTCCAGGCACTGGGTGACTTCTCCAAAATTCTTAAACTGGCGCGAAATGTCCTTCTCAAACGGAGGAATAGCATCACTGAACCGTGCCAAGTCTGACCAGGCTTCATGCTTCCTTAAGCATGTAGCACATCCCTCAAATGGTAAATTCTCTAATATAGTATTTCTGTCATAACACAGTCATTCATCACGGTCACACACGGTATTCTTAATTTACAGAAACTGCACTAGAGTCCTTCTCAGTTTGCTTCTTAGGTCCAATTGTGATATTTACAGTCCACAACACTAGCGGATTAGAAGTCCAGATTTTACTTGCCAGAAATTGAGATAAGACCACAAAATAATCACATCACCAGTCTCTTTAAAAACGTGTTAAAGTCCTCATGTACAGCAGTTGTTTCATAACCGTTATGCAATAAGTTATCTTTCTCTCACATATTTGACACTTTTTAACCTTGATAATCTCCAATCTGCCAAGAAAACATCTAGAAATGTCCAGAAGCATGAAAACAAACCCTTTTATACCAGTTATACCAAATATCCCCAAAATATGGAATGCTATCTCATTAATTATAGCGTTAGCCCTGTCAGCTAGGTAGCCTAGACCCAAAAGATGTATTGATCTTCATGTTGAAATACACACTGACCCAGGCTGACCACAACATTCTGCAGAAAGTAGCAGAGATTCACTCTAAGGAAAAGAAAATAAGATTTTTAACTCTTTATAAAATTATAACAATACTGGCTTCATGTTCTATTATATGTAGGGTTTTTTTTTGGTCTGTTTGGTTGTTGTTGTTGTTGTTATTGTTGTTGCTTTTTTTGGACGGATTGTCGAAGACAATTCCGTCCAGCGGAACCACAATAATACATATACAAATTTTGGCTTAATCGATTTTTGATAACTACCATAGATTTCAAACTCCGCCGAAAGAAAAAAGTTCTCAAATGGCAGCACATAGAACAACTGAAATTACCACGCTTCACGGCGCGCTTTAATTGAATGCAGAGGATTAGTTAAGAAATAATAAGTTCCCAAAGGTGGTTTATCGTAGAATAACCCGAGTTTTGAGTTCTAATGCGTAAGAATATATCACAAAGGCCGAAGGCCTGAGTGATATATTGTTTCGCATAAGAACGAAAAACTCGGATTATTCTACGATAAATCACACTTGGGAACTTATTGTTTCGATTCTAACACGACATACTAGTATCAACAGTGTTAGAAAAAAATGGTACCTACTTTTTACGACCGTGCTACGCACCCTGGATCGGATGACGTCATTGCACGCGAGTGCTTTTTGGCAGAATAACCCGTGATAGATTTAGCTCTAAGTGTATGTAGGTTATTTGCTGGTCGTGTTAGAATATAGTATAAACTCGAGCAGACGATTTGCCCGCTGACCAATAAACTAAGCACGCTTCATGTACGAGACATTGTTCTTATCGCTGGATGACGGATTTTTTTATTGAAGATTTTACATCAATGGAATTCACAAATAAATTAGCTGTACTAAAAATTCAGAATTTAGGGGAAGTAAAAGCTCGAATATTTATTATTTTTAATCACCCCAAAAAGTGAACTATATAGAATAATAGAACTTTGATAGATGCTTTTGATAAAAAGAAGTAAAAGACTTTTCCAATGATTTATGATACTTGGAAATTTATTGAGAAAGGAATCTATTATATTGCCGAATTCTATATTACTTAGCTCTCGGTAAATCTGTAAAAGTTATTACTATTCTAGACTCTAGAGCAAAATCAAAATATTTCATGCTCAAATGATTTGTCTATTACAGTCTATTTTAATTTGCAACACAGTAATCAGTTATATGTGTATTCCTTAAAAGTCTGATCGTCCCTGCTATCATTAGTGACCATAAAAAATGTGTTTCAGTTCTGTTCCCTGTGTTATTATAGTTTGATGTATATTTGCCCAATAGCTATAACAAAAAGTATGATTGTTTTGTAATTGTGTTTACATGCACATCTATGCAGTTTGATAATGATGGTCTGCATTGTTCATATTTAGTAATTAAATTCACAATGAACATAGAAATTTGGCAAGGAAATGGTTACACTGTTGTAAAAAAATCCGAAAAAGACATTTACTGGTTTAACAGTCCCATCAGAAAAGGGACATTGCTGATCTCGGACCTGACAGAATCAGTGCATTTCAAGACAATTCGATCCTCTCAGTCACAAAATAATGCTTTAAGTGAAAACGCCTATAAAAACCTATTGTATAAAACTGTTATTCAAACTGAAAATGTAGCTTTAGATACAAAAACTTATGAAACAGCATACGTTTCAACAATTCAAAATTTGAATAATAAGCTTCGGGCCTCTAGATTCCCACTATGATTTAATTTCCATAATGACATAGACTGACGCACATAGAGATTGTAATGAGTAAAATTATTCAAATTTGTATTCATCCTTATAATGTATGTCTGATTTGATACAGGTTATACAGTCTTTTATTATATGAGCCGCGTCATGAGAAAACCAACATATAGTGCATTTGCGACCAGCATGGATCCAGACCAGCCTGCGCATGGATCCAGACCAGCCTGCGCATCCGCGCAGCCTGGTCAGGATCCATGTTCTTCGCTCTATAACGGTTTCTCTAATTGCAATAGGATTTGAAAACGAACAGTATGCATCCTGACCGCGCAGGCTGGTCTGGATCCATGCTGGTCGCAAATGCACAATGTTGGTTTTTTCATGGTGTGGCCCAAATTATATTTAAGACGTGAACTTCAAATAAAAAATACGCGTAAATACTTCCCTATTTTCGATCTCAATTTTGAAAAAATAACCACTTATAATTAACACCATACTTGCACTGCAACAGAATCAATATTTATGCCATATATTTATTTTATATGGGTAAAGAGTTGAGGTTGATATACACTCCTTGTCCAAAACTTCTGTTATTATATTATGTATGGTAATCATAGCGTACTCTCAGATTTCTGTGATTGTTTGATTTAAACATATTTTATTTCAAACATACTACTTTTACAATTTACAATATCAATATTATACATGTTGAAAAAGGATAAGATCCGAAAGCTAAGCTTATAAAGGTCTTTCCTATATGGGATAAATTACAGTAAATTTGACGGTATTACATATAATATGTTTGAAATGTGTTATCGAACAAACATTTAGCTAATATGCACTGAAAAGAAAAAAATGACATGAAACAAAATATTAGTATCAAGTTAGGAATTAGCAAAGTTTTGAAAAGAATCGAGTTTAGAAATCGAAGATTATAATACATATAACATTAAAAAAGAGAGAAATTTTATGTATAAGGAGATTCCGTCCGTAAGTATGAACTGCATATACAAATAGATAATATTAGTCAAATTTTAAGCGTCCTGTAGAAATGAGAGGAAAAAAGAACTAAAGCAACTCGTTCCCGCTATCTGCATGAAAAATTTGTGAATTAGGCAAAGGCAATGTGTTTAATGACTAACATTTTATTGAATTAATGTAAATTATGCTTAATACTTGATGCATTAGGTTAGGTTTTGATCAGACTTTATTTTTGCTGTGTAACATAGTTCTTTATCTATGTTTTAAAACTATACAAAAATAAAAAAGTGGAAAACCACATTAAAGAAAATGTTACAGGCTCGGTTTCATAGAGCCTGTCCATGGATTCGAGGTTCACTGACAGGTCAATCACTTAGTTTTTGATATTCTGGTTAATGCTATGCTTTGTAGCTCTTTTCGCTAGAATCCCGACAATTATCCTACAAATGGTTCAAATATTCAATTATGCTTCAATAATTTTGTTTACCTAAGGACTTATTGTATTTTTTAGGTTTTACAAAGTGTGGGAAAATGAGAAAACTGTCAATAAAACTCCAGATAAAGACTAAGTAATGGAAGATCTATGTAAATTTGACTTAGCCGAATTTTAAAATGTATTGTCAACTTATCTCACATCATTTAGTGTTGCTGCAAGACATTTGTAACCAAACTAACATGTATTATTATGACTGGTTTATTTATGTACGGCGGTACATTTTTATTGCTTCAGACAGAAAATATTACAATAAATTTCCATTGATTTTAAATCAATTATTATTTCTAGTAGCATTTAAATGTAATCGGTTTTTATTTATTTATTTATTTATTTATTCTCGCATTCATATTGCGACTGCCAAGGGCATCAGAATGTGTGAACCTAATATTGCTTTAGCAAGTTTTCTCTTTAGAGCTCATTTTTCATGACAAGTACGTTCAAAAGCGCTTTACATGCAAAGGTAGTCATTCAAGGTACCAATTAATTCCATATTGGGATCAGCACAGACACAGTGCTATCTGACTAGAGAGGCAGAGCGAACAGAAAAAGAGAGAAATATTTTAGAAACATGCATGTCCTTTATATCATGTTCTTCACGAGTTTTGGGGTGATTTTGGCAACCCGTATTTTTTCCTTGCATTTCATGCTAGGATGGTCTTAGAAGACCAAGCACTCACCCACTTTCAAATAATTACAGAAACGGCCAGAAACGCTACCCTTAAAAATCGGCATTTCTCTTCAGGTCGGGACCTGTAAGAAATTCGAGTATTGGGATGATTTTGGCAACCCGTATTTCTTGCTTGTATTTCTTGCTTGCATTTCATGCTACGATGGCCGTAGAAGACGAAGCACCCACCCACTTTCAAATATAAGTACAGAAACGCTACCCTTAAATATCGGCATTTATCTCCAGGTCGGGATCTGTAGGAAATTCGAGTTTTGGGGTGATTTCGGCAACCTGTATTTTTCGCTTGCATTTCCTGCTAGGATGGTCCTAGAAGACCAAGCACTCACCCACTTTCAAATATAAGTACAGAAACGTTACCCATAAAAAATCGGCATTTCTCTCCAGGTCGGGACCTGTAAGAAATTCGAGTTTTGGGGTGATTTTGACAACCCGTATTTTTTGCTTGCATTTCATGCTAGGATGGTCCTAGAAGAACAAACACTCACCAACTTTCAAATGATTACAGAAACGTTACCCTTAAAAATCGGCATTTCTCTCAAGGTCGGGGCCTGTATGAAATTCGAGTTTTGGGGTGATTTTGTCAACCAGTATTTTTGGCTTGCATTTCATGCTAGGATGGTCTTAGAAGACCAATCACTGACCCACTTTCAGATATAAGTACAGAAACGATGATATATGCTACCCTTAAAAATCGGCATGTCTCTCCATGTCGGGACCTGTAAGAAATTCGAGTTTTGAGTTGATTTTAGCAATCCGTTTTTGACTTGCTTTTCATGCTAGGATGGTCCTAGAAGACTAAGCACTCACCCACTTTCAAATATAAGTACAGAAACGGTCAGAAACGCTGCCCTTAAAAGTCGGCATTTCTCTACAGGTCAGTACCTGTAAGAAATTCGAGTTTTGGGGCGATTTTGGCAACCCGTATATTTTGCTTGCATTTCATGCTAGAATGGTCCTAGAAGACCAAGCACTCAACCACTTTCAAATATAAGTACAGAAACGGCCAGAAACGCTACCCTTAAAAATCAGCATTTCTCTCCAGGTCGGGACCTGTAAGAAATTCGAGTTTTGGGGTGATTTTGGCAACCCGTATTTTTTGCTTGCATTTCATGCTAGGATGATCCTAGAAGACAAAGCACTCACCCTCTTTCAAATATAAGTACAAAAACGCTACTCTTTAAAATCGGCATTTCTCTCCAGGTCGGGAACTGTAACAAATTCGAGTTTTGGGGTGATTTTGGCAACCCGTATTTTTTGCATGCATTTCATGCTAGTATGGTCCTAGAAGACAAAGCACTCACCCACTTTCAAATATAAGTACAGAAACGGCCAAAAACGCTATCCTTAAAAATCAGCATTTCTCTCCAGGTCGGGACCTGTAAGAAATTCGAGTTTTTGGGTGATTTTTGCAACCGTATTTTTTGCTTGCATTTCATACTAGTATGGTCCTAGAAGACTAAGCACTCACCCACTTTCAAATATAAGTACAAAAACGCTACCCTTAAAAATCGGCACTTCTCTCCAGGTCGGGACCTCTAAGAAATTCGAGTTTTGGGGTGACTTTGGCAACGTATTTTTTGCTTGCATTTCATGCTAGTATGGCCCTAAAAGACCAATCACTCACCCACTTTTAAATATAAGTACAGAAACGGCCAGAAACGCTAGCCTTAAATATCGGCATTTCTCTCCAGTTCGGGACCTGTAAGAAATTCGAGTTTTCGGGTGATTTTGGCAACCCGTATTGTTTGCTTGAATTTCATGCTAGTATGGTCCTAAAAGACCAAGCACTCACCCACTTTCAAATATAAGTAAAGAAACGACCAGAAACACTACCCTTAAATCTCGGCACTTCTCTCCAGGTCGGCACCTGTAAGAAATTCGAGTTTTAGGGTGATTTTGACAACCCGGTATTTTTCTTGCATTTCATGCTAGGATGATCCTAAAAGACCAAGCACTCAACCACTTTCAAATATAAGTACAGAAACGCTACCCTTTAAAATCGGCATTTCTCTCCAGGTCGGGACCTGTAAGAAATTCGAGTTTTGGGGTAATTTTATGAACCCGTATTTTTGCTTGCATTTCATGCTAGGATGGTCATAGTAGATAAAGCACTCACCCACTTTCAAATATGAGTACAGAAACGGCCAGAAACGATACCCTTAAAGATCGGCATTCCTCTCTATGGTCGGGACCTGGAAGAAATTCTAGTTTTGGGGTGATGTTGGCAACCCGTATTTTTTGCTTGCATTTCATGCTAGAATGGTCATAGAAGACAAAGCACTATCCCACTTTCAAATATAAGTACAGAAACGGTCAGAAACGCTACCCTAAAAAAAATCGACAATTCTCTCCAGATCAGGACCTGTAAGAAATTCGAGTTTTGGGGTGATGTTGGCAACCCGTATTTTTTTATTGCATTTCATGCTAGGATGTTCCTAGAAGACAAAGCACTCACCTACTTTCAAATATAAGTACAGAAACACTACCCTTAAAAACCGGTATTTCTCTCGAGGTCGGCACCTGTAAGAAATACGAGTTTTGGGGTGATTTTGGCAACCCGGTTGTTTTGCTTGCATTTCATGCTAGGATGGTCCTAGAAGACCAAGCACTCACCCACACTCAAATATAAGGCAGAAACACTACCCTTAAAAATCGGCATTTTTCTCTAGGTTGGGAACTGTAAGTTATTCGAGTTTTTGGGTGATTTTGGCAACCCGTATTTTTTGCTTGCATTTCATGCTAGGATGGTCCTAGAGGACCAAGCACACACCCACTTTCAAATATAAGTACTACAAGTACAGAAACGTTACACTTAAAAATCGGCATTTCTCTCCTGGTCGTGACCTGTAAGAAATTCGAGTTTGGGGGTAATTTTGGCAACCCGTATTTTTTGTTTGCATTTCATTCTAGGATGGTCCTAGAATACCAAGCACTCATCCACTTTGAAATATAAGTACAGAAACAGCCAGAAACGCTACCCTTAAAAATCGGCATTTCTCTCCAGGTTGGGACATGTAGTTTGGTGTGATTTTGACAACCCGTATTTTTTGCTTGCATTTCATGCTAGGATGGTTCTAGAAGACCAAACACTCACCCACTTTCAAATATAAGTACAGAAACGGTCAGAAACGCTGCACTTGAAAATCGGCATTTCTCTCCAGATCGTGACCTGTAAGAAATTCGAGTTTTGGGATATTTGGCAACCCGTATTTTTTGCTTGCATTTCATACTAGGATGGTCTTGAAAGACCGAGCACTCACCTACTTTCAAATATCAGTACAGAAATTGGAAGACTGACGGACAGTAAGAGGTATTTACTCTGTAAAAACAAATCACAGGATTACCTGCATTGCAATGAATACAAGAGCGCCGCCAAGCGGGGCAGAAACGATACCCTTAAATATTGACATTTTTCTCAAGGTAAGAAATTCGAGTTTTAGGGTGATTTTGCCAACCCGTATTTTTTGCTTGCATTTCATGCTAGGATTGTCCTAGAAGACCAAGTACTCACCCACTTTCAAATATAAGTACAGAAACGGTGATATATGCTTTCCTTAAAAAATCAGCATTTCTCTCCAGGTCGGGACCTGTAAGAAATTCGGGTTTTGGGGTGATTTTAGCAACCCGTATTTTTTGCTTGCATTTCATGCTAGGATGATCCTAGAAGACAAATCACTCAACCTCTTTCAAATATAAGTACAGAAACGCTACCCTTTAAAATCGTCATTTCTCTCCAGGTCGGGACATGTAAGAAATTTGAGTTTTGAGGTGATTTTGGCAACCCGTATATTTTGCTTGCATTTCATGCTAGTATGGTCCTAGAAAACCAAGCACTCACCCACTTTCAAATATTAGTACAGAAAAGGCCAGAAACGCTACCCTTAAAAGCAGCATTTCTCTCCAGGTCGGGACCTGTAAGAAATTCGAGTTTTGGGGTGATTTTGGCAACCGTATTTTTTGCTTGCATTTCATGCTAGGATGGTCCTAGAAGACCAATCACTAACCCATTTTCAAATATAAGTGCAAAAACGCAACGTTTAAAATTCGGCATTTCTCTCCAGGTCGAGATCTGTAAGAAATTCGAGTTTTGGGGTGATTCTGGCAGCCGAATTTTTTGCATGCATTTCATGTTAGTATAGTCCTAAAAGACCAAGCACTCACCCACTTTCAAATAAAAGTACAGAAACGGCCAGAAACGCTACCCTTAAATATCGGCATTTCGCTCCAGGTCGGGACCTGTAAGAAATTGGAGTTTTGGGGTGATTTTTGCAACCAGTATTTTTTCCTTGCATTTCATGCTAGGATGGTCCTAGAAGAACAAGTACTCACCCACTTTCAAATATAAGTACAGAAACGGGCAGAAACGCTACCCTGAAAAGTCAGCATTTCTCGACATGTCGGGACCTGTGAGAAATTCGAGTTTTGTGGTGATTTTGGCAACCTGTATTTTTTGCTTGCATTTCATGCTAGGCTGATCCTAGAAGACCAAGCACTCATCCTCTTTCAAATATAAGTACAGAAACGCTACCCTTTAAAATCGGCATTTCTCTCCAGGTCGGAGACTGTAAGAAATTCGAGTTTTGGGGTAATTTTGGAGACCCGTATTTTTGCTTGCATTTCATGCTAGGATGGTCCTAGAAGACCAAGCACTGACCCACTTTTAAATATAAGTACAGAAAGACTACCCTTAATCAAAGGCCTGAAGGGCCTGAGTCGGCTAATGATTGATGTACTGACAGTATAGTCTACCAGTTTCAGTTTGTTTTTAGTTTTTTTCTTAAAATTTCATAACACAGCTCGATATTTACCCAAAATATTATATCCGGATACGATTACACTTTTCTCCAGTTTAAAACAATATATTTTACAAATTGTGATGATACGAAGACATTTATCAGCAATTGGCAGTATCTGACATTGAAGTTTACGGTTAAATTACCTCTTATTTAAATCTTTTCATAAAAAAGTTGTTTCGTTTCGTGAAAGCAGCCAAACATAGACGATCTACTTTCGATTTCAAAAACTACAAGAAAATACAATTTAATGTTTCGCCGATTTGTTTATTTCTCGAAAAATAAGAATTAAAATCATTTTTAATATCAGTAGTAACTAAACAAACCAGTAAGAGCTTCTTCTTCCGATAATTTATCCGTTTTACTGACTGCAAAATTCAACCCACGCAAAGTTTATAGAAATCATACGATGCGTGTTTACGTTCAATGTGGGAGAATTAAGGCTGATCGGCTATGTTACCTAACGCATCCGGACGATTCAGATTTTGTTTTTAAAAAAGCATTGTGTGCGTTTCTGTAATTTTATATACGTTTTTATACGCTTAGAAATTATTAGACATGCGTATTTGCATTATTTCTATACCTAATTTACGCTAATACGCATCTTATCTGGAGCCCTGTGGAACTATTTTTTGTCTTTTGCTGGATGTTACCCAAGCTTTGTAAGCCTGCGCAATTCTTAAAATGCACATTTATGCTTAATGAGTTACATTCGAGTATTGCACAATTACAAGTCATAAATATGACAGATTACATCGTATATTGGTCATAGCAAAGGGAATTGACACAACTTAACTTCATTCATGCAGTGAACTGTTTGAAGTTTGAGAAATCTAATGGAACTACATCCCTTCACGTGTTATTCGGTCCATTTAGAGAATCGCTGAACAGCAAGGACTCGTCAAAAGGCTTTCAGCCTTTAGCCGACTCAAAAATCGGCATTTCTCTCCAGGTCGGGCCCTGAAAGAAATTCGAGTTTTGGGGTGATTTTGGCAACCCGTATTTTTTGCTTGCATTTCATACTAGGATATTCATAGAAGACAAAGCACTCACCCACTTTCAAATATAAGTACAGAAATGGCCAGAAACGCTACCCTTAAAAATCGACAATTCTCTCAAGGTCGGGACCTGTAAGAAATTCGAGTTTTGAGGTGATTTTGGCAACCCGTATTTTTTGCTTGCATTTCATGCTAGGATGGTCATAGAAGACTAAGCACTCACCCACTTTCAAATATAAGTACAGAAACGGCCAGAAACGCTACCCTTAAAAATCGACATTTCTCTCCAGGTCGGGACTTGTAAGGAATACGAGTTTTGGGGTGATTTTGGCAACCCGTATTTTTTGCTTGCATTTGATGTTCCTAGAAGACCAATCACTCACCAATTTTCAAATATAAGTACAAAAACTCTACCCTTTAATATCGGCATTTCTCTCCAGGTCGGGATCTGTAAGAAATTCGAGTTTTGGGGTGATTCTGGCAACCGTATTTTTTGCTTGCATTTCATGCTAGTATAGTCCTAAAAGACCAAGCACTCACCCACTTTCAAATGTAAGTACAGAAACGGCCAGAAATGCTACCCTTAAATATCGGCATTTCTCTCCAGGTCGGGACCTGTAAGAAATTCGAGTTTTGGGGTGATTTTTGCAACCCGTAATTTTTCCTTGCATTTCATGCTAGGATGGTCCTAGAAGAACAAGTACTCACCCTCTTTCAAATATAAGTACAGAAACGGCCAGAAACGCTACCCTGAAAAGTCAGCATTTCTCTACAGGTCGGGACCTGTAAGAAATTCGAGTTTTGTGGTGATTTTGGCAACCCGTATTTTTTGCTTTCATTTCATGCTAGGATGATCCTAGAAGACCAAGCACTCATCCTCTTTCAAATATAAGTACAGAAACGCTACCCTTTAAAATCGGCATTTCTCTCCAAGTCGGAACCTGTAAGAAATTCGAGTGTTGGGGTAATTTTGGAAACCCGTATTTTTTGCTTGCATTTAATGCTAGGATGGTCCTAGAAGACAAAGCACTCACCCACTTTCAAATATAAGTACAGAAACACTACCATTAAAAATCGGCATTTCTCTCCAGGTCGGGACCTGTAAGAAATTCGAGTTTTGGGGTGATTTTGGCAACCCGTATTTTTTGCTTGCATTTCATGCTAGGATATTCATAGAAGACAAAGCACTCACCCACTTTCAAATATAAGTACAGAAACGGCCAGAAACGCTACCCTTAAAATTCGACAATTCTCTCAAGGTCGGGACCTGTAAGAAATTCGAGTTTTGGGGTGATTTTGGCAACCCGTATTATTTGCTTGCATTTCATGCTAGGATGGTCATAGAAGACTAAGCACTTACCCACTTTCAAATATAAGTATAGATACGGCCAGAAACGCTACCCTTAAAAATCGACATTTCTCTCCAGGTCGGGACCTGTAAGAAATTCGAGTTTTTGGGTGATTTTGGCAACCCGTGGAAGACCAAGCACTCACACATTTTTCAAATATAAGTACAGAAACAGCCAGAAATGCTACCCTTAAGATCGGCATTCCTCTCCAGGTCCTAGAAGACTAAGCACTCACCCACATGCAAATATAAGTACAGAAACGGCCAGAAGTGCTACCCTTAAAAATCGGCATTTCTCTCCAGGCCGGGACCTTTTAGAAATTCGAGTTTTGGTTTGATTTTGGTAACCCGTATTTGTTGCTTGCATTTCATGTTAGGATGGTCCTAGAAGACAAAGCACTCACCCACTTTCAAAAATAAGTACATAAACGGCAAGAAACGCTACCCTTAAAGATCGGCATTCCTCTCCAGGTCGGGACCTGTAATTAAGGTATTAGATCACTAATAGAGAACCTCCTTTTGAAGAGTATTTAACTCCTACCATAAACCTACTTTTACTGCTTCAACAAGGCAATTCACGTGCTGTTAATACCCGATTTTTATTTTGAAATTCTTTCCCAGGGACGTATATGTAATTCTTCGCAGAATGACATCTGGTATCTGCGTCTTGTTTCTTTCATAAAAACCTCTTCTTGAAGCATTAAAGATGCAATCTAAACCATAGAATGTTTTACTGTATCAGTAACTAACGCCAAATGCGCTGCCCCCAACATTGTTCGTACTCGTTTCTTCCCTTGTTTACTCCCCTTTTAGAACTCGGCGTCAATTCAGATTTTGTAGACAACCGTGAATGTTAAAGAATCGCGTGTTTACCTGTGCGATTCTTTGTTTTTCGGTATCATATTTATGATTTTGGTAAGTATCAGTCGGTATGTTTTTATCTAATTTCTGGAAGTATTTATATAAACAGCTTGGAAACTTGACTCCACGTTCGTACTCATCCGTACTCCAACTGCGTGTCCGTACTCAATATAACTCGAATGTAAAGTTATTATTCTTGAAATTGTGATCGAGTCCACCAAATTGTGAAATGTTATGAACAATTATTGGTAATTTTATGTTTGTAATAATGAGAGATCAAAAAATAGCTTAAAAACCTTCAGGATGTGCTTTTGATAGTGTTGTTTATTTCCGGGCCCTGGATACGGATATTAAAAACATGTTTACCGTTTCCAAGAACAACAGGAATGGTAAATAAAAAATGTACCGGAATCGTCAACATACAAAAACAATACATAAATCGTCGTGAAATAGTTTTTATGCAAGAATAGCGACAATACACGTTTGTTTTGTGTATTAACGTCTGCAGAAGCCCTTGGGATATGTTAGTGATCTTGACCTTCGGTCTCGGTCACAAACAATCCCGCGGGCTTCTGCAGACGTTAATACACAAAAAACATGTATTATCCCTACATACTACATGTTATATGATAAGGCCTAAACAATTCTTTGTTTCCGGTAACATGCTCAAACAAATTAGAGTAGGTATGTCGAAATCTTTTTACTATTGTTTTTTATTATTAAGTGAGACTTTTCGAAAATTATTTTTGTGTCATTTTTTTGTCGAAAAATGAATACAAATAAGGGTGTTATGCCTTTAGAGCATCAGTAAGTTGATTTCTTACATCACTGACCATGTTTAAAGCGTAAAAAGTGCAGTTTTGCAACTTTTGTCAAAAAGTTGATAAAAATATTCTCCAAGGCCATAAAAACATTTAGGATCAGGCCAAAAATTTAGGGTAGGTCGAGATACCGGAAACAAACAATTTTTTACGCCTAAGTCAAATCAAGTCAATAGATAGCATTTAATAAGCAGACGGCCCATTTAGTACAGCTGTCAGTGGTTCTCTCAGTGTTCTGTGCTAATCTTGTTATATTTGATTCTGAAGCGCTCTTGAATCTTTTATTTGGCTGCTGTAAGACTTGAGGTTCAGGCTCTACAGTGGTTGGCTCTAAACTACTAATTGCAGAGTTAACAGCTTCCATTTCTATTTCATCAAGGTCATCATCAAGAAAGTCCAAATTTTCATCAAGACCAATCCCAGTGGCATTTTTAAAGAATTTATTTATTTCTTTGTATGCGGAAGTGTACTTTTCGAAAACTTCAAAGTTGAACAAACATCTAACTTCATCAGAATTCCTTGACTGGACAACATATTTCATTACCAGTCCATCGTACTGGGAGCCAATTACTTGCCATTCATCTTCAGAACCCCTGACACTACATGCTGTGGCAGTTTTGTACTGAGCCATTGTAAACAGGATAGATATTTGATAAATATGTATTTCTCGCTAGATATAAGCTTTGCAGACGCACAGGAAGTAGATGAAGGGCAAAATTAATACAATGCTTACGTTTATTCATAGTTGAAATCACGTGACATTGTTTTCATTCATTAACAGGGTTGTTAATAATTACTTGCAAATGTAATGCATTAAATTAGCATTATTTGGAAAAAGATGGCATTAAATTAGCATTAGCATTACTCATTTTTATCAAAATAATGCATTAAATTAGCATTACATAGGGTGCATTAGCATTAGCATTACCATTACTTTTTGAGAATCATTGCATGTTATTATCACATACACTGTTTGTTTTTCATTAACTCATATACATTTTAGTTTACCTAGGTCATCTACATGAATAGTTAAATACATGTATGACTTCCTTGTATTATATCTGATTTTTTTCTTTTACCATTACTTTATAAACAAGAGGACCATGATGGTCTTGAATCGCTCACCTATCCCCACATGACCCAGTGTTGAACTGAGTATGACGTCGTTATTTCTATTATTTGACACATTGACCTATTTTTTGAGCACATGTGACCTAGATATCATCAAGATAAAAAATTCTTACCAATTTTCATGAAGATCCATTGAAAAATATGACCTCTAGAGAGGTCACAAGGTTTTTCTATTATTTGACCTAATGACCTAGTTTTTAAAGGCACGTGACCCACTTTTGAACTTGACCTAGATATCATCAAGGTGAACATTCTCACCAATTTTCATGAAGATCTCATGAAAAATATGGCCTCTAGAGAGGTCGCAATGTTTTTCTATTTTTCGACCTACTGACCTAGTTTTTGACCGCACATGACCCAGTTAAGAACTTGACCTGGGTATCATCAAGTTGAACATTCTCACCAATTTTCATAAAGATCCCATGAAAAATATGGCCTCTAGAGAGGTCACAAAGTTTTTCTATTTTCAGACCTACTGACCTAGTTTTTGACCGCACGTGACCCAGTTTCAAACTTGACCTAGATATCATCAAGGTGAACATTCAGATCAATTTTCATGAAGATCTCTTGAGAAATATGGCCTCTAGAGAGGTCACAAGGTTTTTCTATTTTTAGACCTACTGACCTAGTTTTTGATCCCACGTGACCCAGTTTCAAACTTGATCTAGATATCATCAAGTAAAACATTCTGACCAATTTTCATGAAGATCTCTTGAAAAATATGGCCTCTAGAGAGGTCACAAGGTTTTTCTATTTTTAGATCTACTGACCTAGTTATTGACCGCACATGACCCAGTATCGAACCTGACCTAGATATCATCAAGGTGAACATTCTGAATAATTTTCATAAAGATCCCATGAAAAATATGGCCTCTAGAGAGGTCACAAAGTTTTTCTATTTTCAGACCTACTGACCTAGTTTTTGACCGCACGTGACCCAGTTTCAAACTTGACCTAGATATCATCAAGGTGAACATTCAGATTAATTTTCATGAAGATCTCTTGAGAAATATGGCCTCTAGAGAGGTCACAAGGTTTTTCTATTTTTAGACCTACTGACCTAGTTTTTAACCCCACGTGACCCAGTTTCAAACGTGACCTAGATATCATTAAGGTGAACATTCTGACCAATTTTCATGAAGATCTCGTGAAAAATATGGCCTCTAGAGAGGTCAAAAGGTTTTTCTATTTTTAGACCTACTGACCTAGTTTTTGACCATACGTGACCCAGTTTCGAACTTGACCTAGATATCATCAAGATGAACATTCTGACCAACTTTCATAAAGATCCCATGAAAAATGTGACCTCTAGAGTGGTCACAAGCAAAAGTTTACGCACGCACGGACGGACGGACGGACGCACGGACGGACGACGGACGCCACGCGATCACAAAAGCTCACCTTGTCACTTTGTGACAGGTGAGCTAAAAAAACAAAGCAAAACAAAACACCTTATGTTGAAGTACAGCATGCATGAGGATTTAAATTGTTAGAGAAAGTCAAGTACCTGTTTAATGACTCCCTAACAGCCTAATTTAACATGACATGTAGAAGCTAGCTGCCTTAAGGTCTTAAACATCACTATCAGTGGCATAGTGTTAATTGATAAAAAGGTGTCAAAAGATAATAGATTCTGTTTGATATTTTGGGTGACAAATCTAATTATGTCACACTTCTATGGCTATTATAAATATGCAATTTGGAGTGGTCCCAGGTTTAAAATGTATTTTTCAAAATCTTTCAGGTGTACATTGAACAAAAGGCAATTATACCATTAGACAGTTTATTAAAATCAAACAACAATCTATTAGAGAACTGCTATAACCTGTGTAAATGACAGCATACATGTGTATTATGTTTTTTCCTATGAAACAGAAAATAATGCCTGAGTAATGCTAAGAATTAGCATTAGCATTACTTACTTTGGCATTAAATTAGCATTATTTTCAATGCTAAAATTGTGGCATTAATCATTACTTGGCATTATTTGAAAAAATTAATGCATTACTAATGCATTAGCATTAGCATTAGCATTACTACAACCCTGTTCATTAACCGGAAGTTAGAACTATTTTACGGTAGCTCACCTGCGAAACATTTACCCACGGTGCAAAAATGCTTCTTGCTTGCAAATAAATAAATAGAATATAAGTGTTTGTCTCAGAAAGTTTTTTATACTTTGTATTACTAAAATTTAGCTCTAGAAAAATGAGTATATAGATTGCATATCGGAAAAAGAGGTGGAAATTCTTATGTCACAATCGGTGGGAGTGAAATGTAACAGCCATCCATATTTTATCGTAGATTTATGTATAGGCGATGTCGCTATAGCGACTGCTACAGATCGTGTTAGAATTTGCTATAAAGTTTCGTGTCCTCGAGTCCTCGATTTTGGTATTGTCTTTGATCCTAGCTAATAATCTTAAGTTATGAACATGAAATGTTTGTTGCAATACCCATACATTCTGTTACAGATAAAATTTGTAATAAGACGTTGGAAGCATAGAACGCAACCAAGCAACATAGTGGCAGACTGGGTTTGATTTGAGTTTGTTCGTTAAAGGTAATGAAATGTGCAACTCCTCTCACGCCCCCTTCTATCATGGTAAAATTGAATGATCCCAAAGGACTAGAAAATATATGTCTAACAACACTAAGTCAAGTACGGGGAGAATTTTTACAGCTTAAAGATCGATCCTTTTGCCAAGAATTATATCAAACTTTACTTGAAAACAGTGCTTGGCAGGTAGATAATATACAGTGATAATCAAAGCTTTGCCTAGCAATGCCCCTGCATAAATGCAATAATTAATAAATTTCATTAATATTTTGACACTGAATCAATTAATCTGTTATTGATCTCACAATGTATGTTACTACAATATAATGGTGATTAAAAAATATATATATAATATAATATATTGTAAAATAGTAGTTTGGCCTCTTTAGCAGATCGGATTTAGTAATTGCCTCAGAACAACTGTGGATAACAGCCCTGTCTGGTAAAGACAAATAATAAGATCATATAGAAATGTAGAATAACCAAGAAAAATAATTTACCTTGCAACATTTCAAACACCACACTTGGTTTGTAGCTCGCTCACCAGAGCACAACGTGCTAAAGGTGGGTTATTGTGACCACTCAATATCCGTCGTAAGTAAGAAAAATTATAGATATACAGTAGGGAAAAAACGCAGCCTCCCATAACTATAACTCACATCACATGGCTGTGCACTCGACAAACAAACACACATACGTACAAACGCACATATATAGACAAAAAGCAAATACACGAGGACCAAACGAACAAATAATTAAACGCAATGGGACACCCCCTAGGAATAGTTGGTGGAATAAACACCACTGTGGAGTTTAAACCGGTTTATTTTGAGCACCAAACCTTCCCCAACCTTGCTTCGAGATTATAGTCACAGGCTTTGTCCGGTAAAATAAATATGACCATAAGAAAAGGTCAGGTCCACGCAGTATTTTTGTAGAGAATATAAGCTAAACAGAATATCAGTGAGATGTGTATGAGAACATAGAACTTAGTGAGATGCGTGAAATAGATACACATTAATATAACTTTTAAAATGGTGTTACTTAGGAAAATGCAAAGCCTCAAATCATATGAAGCATTCTGAATAAATAAATGTCATCTGGTAGACCCTTAAAGAATCAGAGCACACAAAATAGTAGCACAATCCATTTTGACGTTATGGCATCGACAGAAATATTAAGGAACCTTTCAATTGATCTTTTCCAAAGTTCAAATGATTAGTTTTGCTCAACCCGGGGCTATAGGGCGTGGACGATAGCTTGCGTTTCCACTACCGTCCATGAACAGGCTCAAACCGAGTCTGCAATATTTTCGTTTAGGTCGTGTTGGGCGACCTTTGATTTTTCACTTTTCTATTTTATTTTAATATATCTCATATAGTGACTACATGTCCAACTATTCGGTTCATCCTACAACCTTCATCAATACCAATGCTTAATAGCCCTTTTAAAATCAAATGTATCAGGTACTGATTGTATTATCGTTGCTAATTCTAGAATCTCACGAGATTGTTCGGGCGTTATCCAAAACGTTGATATGATAAAACTTACAGAACAAAACTTCTTTAGGTTCTATCGCATTAGGCCGTTTTAACGTTTTCCGAATTTCATGTTCATTACTTTACGGTAATCTAAGTCTGCAGATTAGATTGTGTTTCTGACAATCCTTCCAACCATTGTATGCTGTATGACGCGGAGCAAATAATAACGTGACATTGAGCAATATCATGCGATTTGCGTAATAAAGCCTGTCCGGTATATACAAAGCTTTGTTACAATGGAAGCAAACAAGAATGATTCAACAATCTATTAAAATATGTTACATGACAGTTCGTGACAGTAACTGTAGAAACAATTTACCTTGTGTATCCCAGGTCAGTGCGTCTGTGCCCGTAAATGTCACCCATAAACCCCATAGTTTCCATTTCTCTTGCAATTTGCCCTTCCTAATTTTCACCAACCGGATATATTACAAAGTCCATTAAATTCAGGTTATGTAAAGCTCAGTGCACATGCATTTAGCATTATTTCCAGGAATGCTTAATCAAACCAACCCACATGTATAGTCACAATCTGAAACATCTGTTCTTGGCAATGTAGGTGCAAGAGTTCCTAGCGTTGTGAATTGCATGTGCCAGGCGTGTCAGATGGAAAAACCCACCACAAATTCTCAAGATAGCTTGTGCAACTCGCAATGTGCCTCAGTCAATAATACCCCCACTGTTTATCCGCAAAGTCAGCAAATGACCGACTCTGTGTTGAATAACACCCACATCGATGAGGGACAAGTGATTTGAAGTAAGCGACCTTAACCACTCGGCCACGGAGCCCCCCTCCCCCCTCCTCCCCCACACCCCTTCATTGACTTTAGTAAAGCTTTTGATTACGTAAACAGAGATAAGCTATGGTCAAAATTAATTCAACTTTGTATAAGGAGCAATATTTTGAATATTACTAGATCAATGTACTCACTGACCATGATACAGCCTGAGACTTCGTCGGGACCAAGGGAAAAAGTCGACATATCGAAATATCGACATCACCGAAGTTTGGTCAACTTTGGTTGGTAGGTGTGGTAATAAACTTTCGTGGTGATAAAAAGACGTTTTATGAGACAAAAAAGTGTATTCATACATGAATGTTATGTTTTACATATTTAGTGGTCTTTACCTGTTGAAATAAATAATTAATAAAGCATTTTGTTGTTTGTTTTGTGTTAATTTTAACCTTTCAACGTACTTCCAGTTTTAATACCTCTTCCACCTTCTTATGCTTTGTGCTATGCACATGATGTGAAACTCACTCTAACATTTAAACAAATTTGACAGAACCTTCATTTCTTGGTATTTATAAATGCAATTAAATTCATTCACTTTTTACACAATTCAAGTTGCTCAATCAGCGTGCCACACAGCTTGCGTCCTAAACAAACAATTAATTACACATGTGCGACGGTTAATTTGCTTCGGGTCTTAGGCAGGATCATTGAGCGAATACCTGCGCGTGTTGTTTTTCGCACCTGCGGCGGCAGACGACAATCGCGTGCAGTTTTTCGACACACGATTAAAGTTATAATCTTGTTCAAAATCACCGTAAAAAGAAAGCAAATAACTTTGTAGATTCGTAGAAAATGGTCCAATGAACACATTCGCCCGTTAGTCTGACTTGGATGGCCTAATATTGTTGAGACACGAATGGATATAAAATCATGAAATATTTAATCCCTAATTAACCTGCCAGGCTTCGCCGATTTCCGTAAATCAACGAAGACAGTGTCACGTGACGAAAATTTAAATACTAGTACGTCGAAAACAACAACGGCTGGTTGGCCGTGATAGGATTTTGTGTAAAGACGGCGGATAAATGTAGAAATTTGCAAATATTTTGCTTTTCTCTGCCATTTCTACAAAAAAATACACTTATATTATCAAATTACGGCTTTGTTCAATAAAGGTAAAGGCAGTTTACCAGAAACCGCTGTAGCTTTATACGTTGACTCGTCAGTTGTAGTCTCTGTTTCCCCAACCGCTGTAGCTTTAGCTGTTGACTCATCGGTTGTGGTCCCCGTCTCCTCGACCACTGTAGCTATGTGTGTTGACTCGTCAGTTGCAGTCTCCGTTTCAGAATACTTAAAAAATTCAGCCAATATTAAAGACAGAATCGTATGCTTGATTTTTTGCTGGATCAGAAAACAATGGAAATGGACCTAACGCAGGTTTTTACTAGAGAAGTCTCTGGCAAAATCACCAGTTAATGATATTTTCGCTAAAAGAAATTTTCCTACAATGCAGTGGTCTATAATATGGTGAAATAAAATGTATAGGTCCGTGTGCTTGTTTGTGAGAAATTTGCATATTTCAAGCTGGTTTCAAGGTATTATGAGGAAGAAATTAACGTGTTAAAATTTCTATTCTAACATGGCACGATTTGATTGCAAGTTGAATAAAGAAGAAAGTCAAGCTCTGTATATTTAAGAAATAATTTATAGCAAAAGAGTGCTTTATTTATGCACAATGGGTGGTTATACATCGGGAGTAATAATTTCACGAGGGCGCAGCCCGAGTGATATTATTTGTACGACGTATTACCGACCAAGTGTATAAATAGTGTTAAACATGGTTTTGCTATAAATTATTTCAATTCTAATATACCTTTAATCTAAAACAGTAGATTAAATATAGCAGCGCTCTTTCTTGGTCGCAACAAAATCTTTGACGTCACCGCACGTTAACGTGACGTCATTCTTGTATAAGTGTGTTTTAACAGAGACAAGCATATTATAATTAAGAAATAATAAACCTGTTCCTATATTTTATCAGTTGATAAAATATGTGCAGGAGTTTGGATGCGTAATAATTAAATCACGAGTACATAGCACGAATGATTTAATTATTCGTATCCAAACGACTGTCCATGTTTTATTAACTGATAAAATTATTGGAAAAGATTTATTATTTCGATTCTAACACCGCAAATAATTTGCATTTTACAGTACTACATTTTCAGCGTAATACGTCATTCGGGTCATATGCTGTTACAATTTACCCCCTATGGTTAGAAAGAGTTGCATAGCCAATGGAACGTATAGATATATGTTTCTTTTTATCAGAATTTGAGAAGTATTTATGAATTAGTAATCTAACAGCTCGCAAACTAATCATCAAATTAGGCGAGTTGACCCTGTGTTACAAGTTACGAGCATAACTTTATATGACGCCATATCATTATGACGTCATACTTTATGTCATACATTTATGTCGTCACCGCTGAATCTTAATTAAGCTAATTGAATACGCTCGTAGAGATCGAAACGTGTTTTACGGTCCTACACATAAGTCAGTATGGCTTTTTATCATATTTATGTTTTTGAAATGCTGTTTTCAACCGTTTGGCCCTGAAATAATTCGTATGTAATGGAACTGAAGTAGAATCTCTTATGCCAAAATCAGGGGGTGAAATGTAACAGCCAACCATATTTTATCGTAGATGCATGTATAGGCGATTTCGCTATATGTTTATACAGCAATTGCTGCAGATCGTGTTAGAATCTGCGATAAACAACGGCTGACGCTCGGACCGGTAATTGAGCATCATGACGTCAGTTATGACGCAGACGTCAAATTCCCACATGACGTTCAGTTCATTACTGCTCGAATAAATGAAGCCCAGCATAATATTTACCAAATGAACACGTAAAAATAAAAGATAAAGTAATCAAGCCCTTCTTGTGGATTGTCGTCTATTCTTGCATAAAACTTTTTTTTTCACTGGATCCGCCCATGTATAAACAGGAGAAATATCGTGTGCAAACAAGGCAATTCACGTACTGTTAATACATGATTTTTATTTTTGAAATGCTTTGCCAGGAACGTATGTATGCATTTCTGCGCAGACTGATAGTTGGCATCTGCGTCTTATTTCAGCATTATAGATACAATGTAACCCATAGTATGTTTAGCTGTATCAGTTTCCAACGCCAAACGTACTGCTCCCGTCAATGTACGCACTAGCTTCTCTTAGAGTTTCCTCCCTGTACAAAGCGTCTGATCAATTATTGTAAATAACTGTGAATAAATAAGTATCGCGTGTAACTTGTGCTATTGCCCGTTTTTAGGTATTATATTAATGATTTTGTTAGTATCAGTCGGTATGTTTTTACCTGATTTTTCGCAGAATTCATATAATAAACCACGAAAGCTAGTCACTACCTTCGTACTCAACCGGAATCTAAATGTGTTCGTACTCAAAATAAAATAATTCGAATGTTAAGTTATTATTCTTAAAAGTGTGTTCCTGTTAATAATTTTTTTAAGTTATATGCAAAATTATGGGTAATGTAACGTTTGTAATAACTAAAAATAATAAGATGCTCAAAAACCTTCAAATCACGCTTTTGGTAGTGTTGTTGATATGTGTGCCCCGGTTATGGATATTTAAAACACGTTTACCGTTTTCAAGAACATCCGAATGGTAACTAAAATGTACAGGAATCGTAAAGTCATCACATATAAAAATAATGCATTTAGTCGTCGTGTAATGTTTTTTTATGCAAGAATAGCGACAATACACGTTTGTTTTGTGTATCAACGTCTGCAGAAGCCCTTGGGATATGTTTGTGACCGAGACAAAATACACGTTTGTTTTGTGTATTAACGTCTGCAGAAGCCCTTGGGATATGTTTGTGCTGAGACCGCCTCGGTTAACTTGAACTAACACATAGTTTTATATCTACAGAAAGTAAAACTTGTAATAATTTACCTTTGATTGGGTCAGCGCAGTACACAGCAACTGAAAACAATTTAATTTGATAGATGAAAATACCTAAAGATGGTCAGTCACATTTGAGCAACATTGTATAACATTATTCACCTTTTGTGTATTCTGTTTCACCTTTCGTATATTCTGTTAGAGATTTATAGGAGCAAAAATACATATTACATATAGTCAGATCCCTTTTAGAAATGTATATTGTATTGATTTTATAGTTACGTACTTGTAACATGAAAGCAAATTTCTATTTATTTTAACATTAGTTCTAGTTTAACATTTGTTTTTGATAGGTGCCAGGATATTTCAACAACCTGAACTATAACCAAGTTTTGAAACTGCGTGTATCTTCTTATTAGTGCTAAGAGGAAATTTGAATTAGTGAAAGCAAAAAAAGTAATCCCTGGAAAAACTTCGTGTAAAAATATAAAAAAAAAACTTACAGTCAATCAAATAAACAAATGTGTTTGTAAACATGGACGGATCCCAACGGAAGGGGAAGAGGCATTTTATAGAAATATTTCGATGGCAAAATACACTACATATCGTAGCCCTGACCAACCTATAGACCGGGCCAGTCTATTTTATAAGTACAACAACACGGTTGACCCATTTAAACGAGTTGTAGTTGATAGCTAGGTGTCGGAATTAACACTTTTGCAATCACATTATATGTAACTGTTAAAAATGTAAACATTCAGGTCATATGGCGACGTTCTGGCTTGACGCCATTGTGCCTTTTCGGACTTTATATAATAAATGATAATAACACACAAACGGGTAACTTAGAATCACCGACTTTTCAAAAATATTTAAATATGTAAAAAGGTTAATTTTGTTTACTCACGTTTCATACTTGAAACGAGTTGTTTAAATTAGCAACGTTCAAAGATTTTTTTCGAAGCATCAAAAGACATAACCATCTAGAACTACTTTAATGACAATTTCAGCTCAAATCAGTACAATAAGCTTACCTGTCGGCAGTAAAAGATGTATCAGTAATAAAATCATATCGCACAAGTATAAAGTAGTCCAGACTATTTGTCAACTAGAAGATGTTACTTGAAATATGTAGGATATCCTGCTCGTCTGTTTGTTGACAGTTTCCAACTTTCAAAGTTGAAATCTCAAACTATCTTAAACTAGATTATGTTTCAACCATGTAAATTATTAAAGGGCATTTCCGGGAGCTATTACTGCGCCATCTTTAGCGTCGTTGCCTATCTGTTACTTACTAATTAAATCCTTCAGGGTTTAATTTGAGGTTGAATAATTGTGGGCGGTATGCAACAATTCAAGTTGTTTCAGGAGGTAAAAACCTAAAAAAAAAAAACCGGTTTATATCTAATGGATAGACAAATGCAATAAAAAACAGGGATGCCTATTTACAGGTAGGAAGACGGAAAAATATTTAAGATATAGTATGTGGTTGTAAGATTTTTTCAAGATGAATATAGGTTATAGCGACAGTTCATATCTATACTGGTATTACATGTATAGCAAATCATTTTTATTAACAATATAGGCTTTCAGAAATACGAAAAAACAAAGAAAAAAAAACAGAAAAAAAAACAACACATTAATTGAAATCATTTAACTAGAAATGAATTTTGTTTATTTTTTTAGGGTTTTATTTTCTTTTTTTGTGTGTGTAAAAATCTGTCTTAATTTAAGTATTTCATCTAAATATTTTTATGTTTTCTTTCTTTTGTGTATGGTATAAGTTAGTTATATAGTAAAAATGATAAAAATGTTGTCCAGTGAAAATAAATTGTGATAAAAATGTGTAATTTCAATATATTATACGGGAAATTTACTCGGAAATAAGATTAAAAATATGTTAATTTTGGAGTGTGTATACTTATTTATGAAGAATGTAATATATGTACAGAAATAACAGTCTAAGAAAATTTGTCAATTGACTTAATTTGTCAAGAAATGGTTCTGTTCTGGGTTCTCGTATTCAAAATGGTCATTCGTTTAGCTTGTCTATACCTTAAAAACGGTCTGAATATTTATCTTGATGATCTTTTGCCTAAGTTCGAAACTGGGTTATTTGGGGTCACAAAATATGTCACTTGATCAAAAATCAAAGAAGAATCTTGAGTATGCAATAGGAGCTGCATTTTACACCGAATCTTCTTGGAGTTTGACCAAAATGTTTATCTTGATGAAATCTAGGACAAGTGTGAATATAGATCATCTAGGGTCAAAACTATGTCACCCGGTCAAATCAAAGAAAAACCTTGCGGGGCTGCATTTTTCACTGAATATTCGTGTACTTATATCAGACGGTTTGTCTTGATAAATTCTAGGTCAAGTTTGAATGTTGGTCATCTGAGTTCAAAAACTTCAAAGGCTTCATTTTCTACTGGATATTTGTGAAATTTGGACAGAATGATCTTCCAGATGAAATCTATGTCAAGTTCGAATATGGGTCATCTTGCCAAAAACTGGTCAAATAAAATAAAACCTTGTGTATGCAATAGGGCTGCATTTTTTACTGAATAATAATGGAATTTGATCAGATTGTTTGTCTTGATCAAATCTAGGTCAGGTTTGAATAAAGGTCATCTGTGGTCAAAAACTAGGTCACTCTGTGAAATCAAAGAAAATCAAAGAAAAACTTGGTGTGTGCAATAGGGGTTGCATTTTTCATCTGATGTGCATGGAACTTGGTCAAACTTTTTGTCGCCATGAAACCACAGAGGAGTTTTATCTGAGTCACGTGGTGAAAAAATCTCTGTCAAGTTCGAATATGGGTCATCTAGGGTCAAAAACTAGGTCAGTCAGTCAAATCAAAGAAAAATCTTGTGTATGCAATAATGGCTGCATTTGTAACTGGTATTCATAGAATTTGATCAGATTGTTTGTCTTGATCTAATTTAGATCACGTTTGAAAATAGGTCATCTTGGTTAAAAAAACTAGGTCACCCTGTCAAATCAAATAAAAACTTGGTGTGTGCAATAGGAGCTGCATTTTTCTTCTGATGTGCATGAATCTTGGTCAGAATGATTGTCTCTATTAAATCTCAAAGGATTTTCATCTGGGTTATGTGGGATAAAAAAACTAGGTCACCAGGTGAATCAAAGAAAAAGCTTGTTTACACTCTAGGAGCCGCAGTTTATTTAATCTCCATAAAACTTGGTTAGAATGTTTTTGAAGAAGGCTAAGAAATTTCGAATATGGATTACGTGGGGTCAAAAACTAGGCCACTAGGTCATATCAAAGGAAAAGCTTGTTTACACTCTAGAGGCCACACTGTTTTCTGCTCTAAACTTCTCAAAACTTAGTCAGAATATTTGTCTACATTAAATCTTTACAGAGTTTTAATCTGGATCATGTGGGGTTCAAAACTAGGTCATTAGGTCAAATCAAAGAAAATGCTTGTTTACACTCAAGAGGGCACATGTTTGGTCCAATCTTAATAAACTTGGTCAAAATATTTGTCTCTATGAAATCTCAGAAGGATTAAAAATTTGGTTAAGTCGGAACAAAAACTAGGGTACTAGGACAAATCAAAGAACAATCTTGTTTACATTCTAGAGGCCACAATTTTGCTCCAATCGTCGTGCAACTTGGTCAGAATGTTTATCTCCTTGAAAAATCGGATGAGTTTGAAACTGGGTAACTACTATGTGGTGTCAAAAACTGGGTCACTAGGTCAAACATATTTATAGTGTTATGATGTGTTACTCAGGTGATCGACCTAGAGTCATATTGACTCTCTTGTCTAAATGGTCAGGTTTATCAGCTTAACTGAAATAAAGTTTATAACTTTATAACCTTTTAGTTACAGCGGTAGAAAAAATTTAATTCCTGTTACTTCTTTTACCTATTGGCCATATCTGTTTCTTTTCAGGCACGTCCAAAGAAAGCTGTTCAAAGTTCTAAACTCTCTTTTACAATCATACAGTGCAGTTAAAAATGATAACATTCCAGCTGACAGAGCCACACGACATTTTGGAGTGCCCACGCAAACTCTTAGCAAGCGACAGGGTTCTAGGGAAAGTACAACTGTTCTCACCTGATGAAGAAGAATCTTTGGTCAATTGTTTGGGAGAGATCTCAGTTGGACGTTTTAGCAAAATACTTTTTTCGTTCAAACGAATCAATTGCCTTGTACTAACTAAGTGTATAGTTACAGTTTTGGCAATTTCTGCTGTTATTCAATGATACTTGTCTGTTCCTTACAATAAATAGATAATATGCCTAAGAATATTTCTTTTTAATCAGTCTTTGACTAAAATTTTAGGTATTACATAAACTAAATTAGTCCTATTTTAAGCACGGCCCTTGTTTGTGTTAGACTTCATCTTGGAGCAGTCGCCTGAACTAACGTCTGGTTACATGCAGTAAATGGTCTTGACTTGCAATTGAGTTATCACAATAGCAGTCGTTCAGTGCCATGTGCAGGCTGTAAAATGTCGGCCCGTACATGGACTCATTGTTGTTATTTTTCTGGTCCTTTGGAATCTAGGAGAACATTCTATTTTATTATAACAAAATTCCGCTTACGCCAGTGCTAGGGGGCGTGAGAGGTGTTGCATATTTCTTTACCTCTTATGAACAGACTCAGTCAAACCGAGTCTGCTAATGTTGTTTGGTTGCATTCTATGCTTCCTAAGGATCTTCTTACAGATTTAAATAATGTTTAACCTTTACATGATGTGCGTCCACAAATGTAATAGTAGCCCTGTTGCCGGTAATATGGCGCACCTAAGAATTAACTTAACTCTATTACACAAAATACGCAAACAGTACTTAGAATACATCTCTTACAACAAAGAACATCCTTTACTTCATATGTCTACACGTTTGCAAAGAAAAATACGTTCAAACTTACTTGTAAAAACGTCTGGGAACACACCACCCTCCGATCTGCATCTATGTTTACTTTGCCGGTAATATGGCGCATATGACATCACTGTGTGAAGTAATCAGCTGATTCTGTTATGACGCGTGGAACGGTATTTTAAGTTTCCACATGCAATAGTGGGACCCCATTATGCAGTGATGAGTCAATTGAATTAACATTTATACATATCGAATATTGTGTATATATGTAAAAATTACATCTAACTTTTGGAAGGGAAAACAGTTAGAATTGTAATTACTCCCCCACTGTATGTCAAGGCCTATTGCTTTTATATGCGGTTCAAAAACAACCGATGCGAGTATCGATAGAAGTTTGACTGAATGACGTAAAAACATTTCGTCATTTGTTGTGTACATACATAAAAATGGCCGATACCGGAGAAAGGTTCTGGATTTTTGCAGTTTAAATGACCGATAGTGCAGCAAATACTTACCAAGGAATATTGTTTTATGGTTAATATCTTTTCCAAAATTGTTATACGCGTTGTGCAAGGTTAGTTAATTTTTTTCATGACTTCTCGTCTGCGCAGTTAGACTTGTTTACATAGCTAAACGTGTTTTTGTTCAGCAGGTGCGTTGAAAACGACAACGTCTCGCGTAATTTACACATACTTTTAACGGCGACGTCATTTGCGCCATATTACCGGCTTTCACGACTTTTAGTCCTATTTAATAGTGACCTAATGTATAACGTTTTTCTTTCGTAGTATACATTCCTCTTTAATAGAGGCTTAATGTTTATTCTGACATTAAGGTGTGTTCTCAATTTCTACTTTGTATATACCCCACTTGAATTGTGATTAAATGAATAATCTTACTCTGAGGTGCATTTTTATTCCTTTTGAATAGAGGCTAAAAGTAATTTTTTTTCTACGAGGTGCGTCCACAACTTTCATAGTATATATTGCTCTTTAAAAGGGGCTTAATGTATACAATGACTCTGAGGTACGGTCTCAACTCCTACTTGGTATCCATTTCACTTTAATGGCAATTTTATGTATAACTTTACTCTGAGGTACGTCCATAGCTTTCATCGTATATATTACTCTTTGATAAATAAAATCCGGAAAGTAGATAAGACTTAAAAGACTTAATTTATAGCCTTACTCTGGTGCACCGCCACAAATTCATTTGTACACATCTCTCTTTAATAGTGCTTTTTAATATAGAGTACGTCTTCAAGTCTTATAGTCTATAGTCCACTTGAATAGAGAACTTACGTAAAACCTTACTCTAATATGCTTTCAAAAGTTTTCGTAATGTATTCTTACTCATTAGTGCTCCTCACCACCCTCTCTCTCTCTCTCTCTCTCTCTAAATATGTACATAAAAAATTCATATATGTATAATCTTACAGGTGCGTCTACAACTTACATACTATTAGTACATGTATATGTTCCTATCTAAAAGTAGTTTAATGTATAACGTTACTCTGTTGTGCATCCACAACTTGTATGATATATAGTCAGCCCTCCTTAGTATTGACGTAAAGTATAACCTTACCCTGAGATGTGTCCTGACCGTTATTAGTATAAAATCCTCATTAACACAGGTTTAATGTAAAACGTTACCCCAAGGAGCGTCCTCAACTCTCAAAGTATATATAGTGTTATTCAATAGTGATTTTATGTACCTTACTCTGAGGTGTGTCTGCAATTTTTTTACAGACTGAGTATTAAGTATTTTAAATATAGATTTTTGTACTATGAAATGCGTCTGGAATTTCTATAGTATATATTCACCTTTAATACAGCCTTAATATATAACCTAACTCTAAAGTACGTACACAAGCTTTATTGTATATAACCCTCTTTAATAGTGATTTAATGTATTACTTTACTTTGAGGTGCTTCAGAAGCTTTTATAGTATAAAGTCCCCTTTAATAGTGACTTAATATATAATATTATTCTGAGATGTATCCTCAACTTTCATTTGCTTTTATATATTCTACTTTAGTAGGGACTTAATGTATAATTTATTATGAGGTGTGTCCTCAACTTTCATAGAGTAAATTCCTTTTTTTATAGAAGCTTAATGTATAACCTAACTCTTAGGTGCGTCCTGAATATCTATACAGAACATATATTCTTCTTTTATTCAGGCCTAATTGTCTGTAACTCTACTTGGAAGTACATCCACAACATTTATAGTATATATTCCACTTAAATAGTGATTAAATGTATAACCTTATGCTAATATTTTATGGTATACAGTCCTCCTCAACTGTGACTCGATGTGTAACTTTACCGTGAGGTGCGACCACAGCTTTTATAGAATACCAAAAATACAAGGGCTCCATTTGATCTTATATTTCGAGAGGTTAGAGCCAGGAAGTCATAATTATATATAAATAGGCACGGTCTACATGTTGGTACTTACCGCTCGATTTGATTTCTTTCTAAAAGAAGAAGAAAAAAAACTAAAAAAGAAAAAACAACAAAAAAAAAAAAAAACAAAAAACGAAAAAAAAAAAAAAAAAAAAAAAAAAAAAACAACGGGATTTGTATTATGGTGATCAGTTTATCGACCGGGTTAGATTAATGTAAGTACAACGATGAACGTATTGAACATATACAATATTTCTTGAAACCTATCTTACACCTTATAACAAAATGAACGTAATTCTCTGTTTAAATATAGATTTTGATTAGATGTATAAATCATAATAGCATAATATCATCGCTCCGCCTACATACTAAGCACCGCCTACGACCGTGCGGAGTGTTCAGTTTTGTAACTGTGACATGCGTCTTCGTTCGTCTTCGGATCTAGAACGGTGATACGGACTTTATATAGATGTCTGACATTTGTTGATATAATTAGGTAATTATAACAGAGATTAAATATTTGTGTTATCGTAGGCTTCAGATATGGCTGAAGGTGGGCAAGCAACTGAATCCAGAACTGTTACTGAAACTTGTAAACAAACATGTTCAATATGTTTGGACATATTTCGTAAACCACACACGCTTCCCTGTGATCACAAGTTTTGTGCTTTGTGTTTGATCGGATATTTGCAAAAGTGTTTAAACACGGAAGGAAAGGATATATTTCCATGTCCATTGTGTAGATCCGAAATACGTGTTTCAAATTACAGGAAAGTAAAAAATGAAGATGTTACAAAATTAGACCTACTTTCGTTTTCACAAATAAGCGTTGAAAACGAAAGTAGAAAAGAATTTAATGATTCTTGCGAGCCTTGTAAAAGAGGCAAAGACAATGTAAAAGCAACCAATTTTTGCTCAGATTGTAACGAAAGTCTCTGTGCTGGGTGTGTTACTCACCATCTACGTAATAAACTGACATGTCGGCATGTAGTGACGAACTTGGAAGACAGAGAAAACAAAGCAAATACGATACCACTAGACAAAGAATATCACTTAAAGACAAAATGCAATTTGCATAACATGAAAAAAATGAAATACATATGCATCGATCATGACATACTCTGTTGCAGCAAATGTGTAATATCAGATCATAGAAAATGCCTTGATATCCAATCCGTTTCAGATTTTCGTAAAAGCAGTCAGTGTGATGAAATGGTGCAAGAAATAAAGCGTCTGTTTGAAAGTATTTACAAATCAATATATGTTATAACTGTAATTAATTTCATTTCGTATGTAAGTTATTTCAGAAATGCTATATTTTAAAGTTTACCTTGGGTAGAGAATATAACAAACTTTGTGCATGTCAAATAAACATTATGATTCTTGGAGGTTATTTTTTGCTTTAATATAGTATATGTATATTTGTTCCAGGATGTTGCTTTATGTTCAAGGACTTGTGATATAACCAGTCCAAAAAGAACTGCACAGTGTGATAACTAGTCCACAAAGAACTACACAGTATGATAACCAGTACACAAAAAGCTACACATTGTTATAACCAGTATTAAAGAACTGGGCATTTTGAGTACCAGTCCAATAAGAACTAGACATTGTGATTACCAGTCCACAAAAAACTGCATAATGTTATTTAATATTACCAGTCGACAAAGAATAACACATTGTGATAACCAGTACATGAGGAAATGCAAAATGTGATACCCAGTCCAGAAAGAACTGCACAATGTTGTAACCAGTCCTCAAAGAACAACACAGTGTGATATCCAGTCCACAAAAAAACGTACAGTGGAATGGAAGAAAACTGTGTGAGAAATGGCAAGCTTTAAACTCAATCTGAAGAAACCAGACAGAATTCTGACGTTTGATGGTATGTTAATTTGTATTGTAAACCTAAACAAGTTGAATTATTTTGTTATAATTTGCCATAGGAAAATGGATTTTGATACAATCCAGACATTTAAAATGCGACTTTTTGATTTTAAATTCTGTAGTGAAATTCTCTTTCTATTACAACCTTTGACTTGAATTGCAGATATTTTCTATTATAATATTCTGTTTGCCTTCTCGGGCATTTTCCAGTGTTTTTCAAGTCGTCCCTTTTGAATCCTTGGGGCTGATCTTAAGTTTGAGCCATATAAGTGCTCCAGCCATGAAAGTTGTTATGTGTGTACAACATTTAGTAAAATTTTGAGAGCCATAAAAACAGGTTGACACACATTCATGTTTTATAACATATTGCTCCTGTGTTGATATACAGGTGAATTACCTGTTCTATACTGGTTTTTATCTTTCCATTAAACCTGAGATTTTTGATGGGCTTCTTGTAGAATATTGAATCATCTAATACAAATCACTCAGAATGAAAGTCCATTTGAGCCGCGCCATGAGAAAACCAACATAGTGCATTTGCTATCAGCATCCAGACCAGCCTGCACATCTGCGCAATCTTGTCAGGATCCATGCTATTCGCTAACAGTTTCTCTAATTGCAAGAGGCTTTGAAAGTGAGCAGCATGGATCCTGACCAGACTAAGCGTATGCACAGGCTGGTCTGGATCCATGCTGGTCGCAAACACTCTATGTTGGTTTTCTCATGGTGCGGCTCATTTCTTTCTTAGTGTCCTTGCATCAGTCCTGTTGCATAGGTTCAAAGGGGTCTACTAACTTGCACTATTGTGCAGTCAAATTTAAACGGTGTTGGCTTTGAAATTTATGTGTTATGATTTAGGCTAGCTTGTCCGATACAGATATGCTAATGTATTTATTATTAATTGCATGGGTGAAAGTTTTCCGGAGTACTCCGGAAGTTCTGGATTTTCCATCTCGGCCGGGATCGTTTTTCCAAATCGTCGAAATTCGGGGGGGGGGTGGTATTGTGTCATCAATCAACAAAGCTTGAAAAATCAGTCGATCGGCGACAAACACAATCGACTCTGTTTATCATATTTGCCGTTTGCAGCGCATCTCGCATATCGTCAATATGTAACGACAATTTTGATTGGCCCGCATAGGCGCTGTACTTCAATGAAAACAACTGTTACGTTTTTCATAAATTTTACATGCGCAGAAAAGTTCCCGCGCGTCAGAATTTGCACGGACTTTTGTCTGCAGCATGCATTTCTCGATTTCTTGCATGCACATGTAGCCGCCTCGTATATTGCGAGTTATGTCTTATACGAGTATTGGTGGGTTAAAGTCGGGATAGGGACGAGTGGACCTCTCTGTATGCTCATCCGATCGGACGCGTGGATTTTACCTCGTAACTTTACCAAATGCAGAAATTACCGTGAAAACACTAGAAAACTGTTATCAAATTAATTCTTTAAACGGCATTTAAGTTTAGTACTACATAATAATATAATTAAAGCCATTTAGATTTAATGTAAGAATATTTTAGGCAATTTCGAAATAATGATTTTGCTGCTGATTTCACAGAGCATCAAAATCATAGCCAATATCTTGTAAATTTTCTTGATTTCATTTTTATTCTAATTCACTGATACAATACGCTACTTTGACGTAAATCACGCGTTTAAATTCAGAGCTTAATATATAAAACATCGGCACGTGTCACGATGTTATACCTTTTATTCGTACATGCCGTGATTAGGTTGGCAACATACGTGTCACTTTAAAATTTAATCAACACAATTTAAATTCTGCGTACACTGATTTAAGGCATATGACCATAAACTTTATAATGCTAATATCTTGTCAATACAATACGCTGTCCCTTGCCAGGAGGATATACATGTATACAAGAAACAGGATGCTACTTGACCAAAATGACACTTTTAAAAATTTAAAATTCAAATTCAGCTAATTTACTGAAACATCCAATCATTATGTCAAAATAAGTCATAATAAATATTGTGTATTATTATTTTGGTTATTACTATAATGTAACAACAGAACTGCTTACACTTTTATTTTCGATTTTTTTAAAAACATATCTCAGTATTTTCAAAGGAAACTGCCATGAAAAACTTTAAAAACTTTTAAAAGAACATTTGTCAGAGGGAACGCACCCAAAAATCATGTTAAACTGTGTTATATAATTATACATGTATTCCTATTCCGATACGGCTCTATCTTATCGTAAAACTTAGCACGTTTTTTGTCAATATACAGAAAGCGTTGAAACCCTGTTTTTAAAGGAAATTTGAAGCAAGAAAAAAATAACATATTTTATAATAAAATATATATCTAGAATGTGCACGACGAGAACTTTCCAAATATATCCGGGATGGTATTTTAACTTTAACCTTTCCTTCAAAAATACTTAGTAAAAACAGGGTTATCGTGTAATTCTGCCAAATATGTATAGAGAATATATTGAATTCGAGAGACGTTTTTCAAACGAATTTTGAAGCAACCAAATATTGACTTATTTTGAAGGAAAATATACCATCGTAAAGGTATTGAATTGTTTTTTAAGGAAATATCCGGGATGGTATAATAAAATAAATAGAAATGTGTAATTTATGACATTTTCTATGGTAACTGTATCATTTCCCTACATAAATCAATGTAAGTATAGGAATAGGATTTATCAGTTGCGCTGTCTGATGGCTTATCAGAATATGTGCCGTAGATGTACTGATAAGATCGCCTAAGAGGAGAATTGTTCAACATGATCCCTAAAAATAACCTGAATTGACTGGAATTTACCCGCGAATCGTAAAGATATCAAAACGTCATACCAGTAATTTTTCATTCCACGAACACGTGCGACCTATCTTAATAATAATATCTAATTTAGGCTAGATCGCCGTTACTTTTGTTTATCGACACGTACACAAAAAACGCGCGTAGTGCATTCATTTTTTAATATAATCGCTTCAAATTTTCAACACCGCTTGAGAAGTAATACAGTTTGGATTCTATAACGATTTTAATAAGATATCGACAGAAATGTAGGCAAAAGTCTGTAAAAACGATCGAATTTTCATACATTTATTTGTAAAATTTCAAACAGCGCGATCTTAAATATTTATTTATTTCTAAAAGTAAATAAAAACTACATTCTATGGTCTTAAAATTCAGACTTTTGACAAGAAAGTACAAAAAACAGAATTAAAAAATCTTAAATAATAAAAAAGCGGCAGCTATTTCAATACATGAGTAAAACAATTTTTGGCAAACAGATTTCTGTGTAATGCGGCAGAATAGGTTACGTGACCTCGTGAACGTAAATAGAAATATGGTTTTAAAATAAAGCAGTATGATGTCGCTGTGGTTTTAAATAAGTTTGATAAGTAAATGAATATTTGTAGATGTATTTTTGACACGACACTATGTGAGATATTCTTCTCAAACAATAATGTAAAAAAATTTAGGGCAAATAGGTCACTTATCGTTTGACACATTTACCTGTCAGTTTATACGGGATATTGCACATTCGCTTTTAAAAAATACATACACACATATAAGGGTAGAATAGAGCTGTTCTAAGCGTTCAAAATCACTAATTCTTAGAAGCTTCCGGGGGGCTTCGCCCCCCTGGCCCCCCTACCAGGGCTTTGCCCTGGACCCACCGGGGGCCCTATCGGCCCCCAAGCCCCCAGCAAATTTTTCAGGATTTTCTATATTCCATACTTTCACCCATGTAATTGGCATGTAACAATTTGGTTTTTGAACATTACTCTTTCATACCAGACTCAGACCTGTCAGAATGCCAGACTGGAACAGGAAGTTCGAGCACAGCACCACCTGTACCAGCAGTGACGTCAGAGGTTGTCCTTCCAAGATCAGTGCCCAACCACTTGTTGTTGGTATCAATATTGGAGCAGCTCTGTCATATATATGGCAGAGATACCAGACAGGCACAAGATATTTTCAAATGTAAGTAGATGAAAGGGCCTCCTCTGGGCCTCAGAAAATTGTAGTCATTGTTTGAGAGAAATTGCCAAATTGAAGCTGAATTGCTGAAATTTGGCCACATTTTAATAAAATTCTTGGAGCCACTTTAAAAAATCTGTAGCCAGTAGCATTTGGCTACATTGGCGAAAGACAGAGGAGGCCCTGCATGATATACCCCCACAAACAAAGTTTGGGAGGGGAAATTATGTTTGCTTTGTTGTTTCATTAAAAGGAACTGTGGTGCATACTACTTTCACAGCTTGAATAGGATTCCAATAAAAATGCATAAGTAAGAAGTATAGTTGTGCATGGGAATATTAATTTTTGCATCATTTTAAGCATTGCAGGGTATAATGCAACCATGGACTTAAAACAAAATATGCACACGAAATGATTTTGTGTTTGTTCATTTAAGTTTGTGGTATAATCTGCATCTATAGTTTTAATGGTATTACAATGACCATAGTGAAATGTATATTTGCCATACATTCTTTTCATGTCAGAGTAGTCAAAGGATTACAGATTTTTCACCTTTAGGCTTAAGACAAAACAACTTTTTTCTGTACAATTGAATTTAACCTTTACACTGATGGCGGCAAAATATTTATAGCTTTGCAAACAATACAGACCAAGATCAGCATGCACATACATCCCGGCTGATCATGGTCTGCACTGTTTGCTATTCAGTCAGTAAATTTTCAGCAAACATCCCTTCAAATAATAAATGGTATTGCCCAAATTGAACGATGGACCAGTTCATTTAGAACTTTAGCAGGGTAAAAGTTAATACTGTTAAATAGTAGTATGTGTTACGAACTACCTTTACAGTTCAAAATGTGCATGACATACATTTTAGGGCCACCTGAACTTTTTAATAAGTTATGTTTGAATGTTGGGTATCTAAGCTTATTGTTGTGACCTTCATCTTGTCACGGTGAGCATTGGTGCATAGATGACTTATGGACATAAAATGATGCCCCACTGGTACTTACTTCTTGAAAATTAAATGTAGATATGACAGCTAGTTAAGAACTTGGAGATGATTTGTTATTTCAATATATTTATTCACAATTTTGTAGCAATATGTGAGCAGCTGACAAAGTTGAATGTGGTGTCTCCACTTTTAATGCTGGATGAGATGAGCAGCCTTAGAGAGCAGTACAGACACAGTGTTCACAGGATGCTGCTAGTTGCTGTTCACAAATCTAATAAGGTAAGAATGGACAGTACAGAGACAGTGTTCACAGGATGCTGCTAGCTGATGTTCACAAGTCTAATAAGGTAAGAGTGGATAGTTCAGACACAGCTTTCACAGGATGTTGCTAGCTGATGATCACAGATCTAGTATTAAAGAATGGACAGTGCAGACACAATGTTCGCAGGATGCTGCTAGCTGCTGTTCACAAATCTAATAAGGTAAGAATGGACAGTACAGACACAGTTTTTGCAGGATGTTGCTACCTGCTTTTCACAAGTCTAATAAGGTAAGAATGGACAGTTCAGACACAGTTTTCACAGGATGCTGCTAACTGCTGTTCACAGGTCTAATAAGGTAAGAATGGATAGTACAGACACAGTTTTTGCAGGATGTTGCTAGCTGCTGTTTACAAATCTATTAAAGTATAAATGGACAATGCAGACACAGTTTTCACAGGATGTTGCTACCTGCTGTTCACAAGTCTAATAAGGTAAGAATGGACAGTGCAGACACAGTTTTCACATGATGTTGCTACCTGCTGTTCACAAATCTAATAAAGGAAGAATGGACACGTAATGATACAGTGTTCATAGGATGTTGCTTCTTGCTGTTCACAAGTCTAATAAGGTAAGAATGGACACTGCAGACACAGCTTTCGCAGGATGCTGCTACCTGCTGTTCACAAGTCTGATAAGATAAGAATGGACACTGCAGACACAGCTTTCACAGGATGCTGCTAGCTGCTGTTCACAAATAGAAAAAGGTTAGTGTAGACAGTGCTTAGTGTTCACAGAATGATGCTCGCTGCCATTCACAATTCCAGTGACCAGAGTTGATGGAACATACACAGTGTTCACAGGATGATGCTGGCTTTTCACAAATCCATTGAGGTAAGAATGGACAATACAGACGCAATGTTCACAGGATGCTGCTACCTGCTTTTCACAAATCTAATAAGGGAAAAATGGACAGAGCAGACACAGTGTTCACAGAATGCTGCTACATGCTGTTCACAAATCTAATAAGGTCAGAATGAACAGTACAGACACAGTGTTCACAGGATGTTGCCACCTGCTGTTCACAAATCTAATAAGGTAAGAATGCACAGTGCAAACACACTGTTTACAGGTTGCTGCTAGCTGCTGTTCACAAATCTATTATGATGAGAATGGACAAAACAGACACAGGATGCTGCTACCTGCTGTTCACAAATCTAATAAGGTAAGAATGGACAAAACAGACATAGTGTTCATAGGATGCTGCTGGTTGCCATTCAAAAGTCTAATAAGGTAAGAATGGATGGTACAGACACAAATCTGTTCACAAATCTAATAGGGTAAGGGAGGACAATATATACACAGTGGTCACAGGATGTTGCTAGCTGCCATTCAGAAATCTACATGTAACAAGATAAGTGTTGTCAGTACAGTCACAGTGTTTACAGAATGGTGCTAGTTTTAATGGTGGACAGAACATAGTGTTCACATCATGTTGCTAGCTGTCACAAATTGACAAAGTAGGAGTCTAATGTCCAAACACAGTTTTCACAGGATTTTGCTAGTACTTACACTGTTTTCTCAAGATGTATGTAGCTTTTTTACATAGATACATAAACCTTTCATCTCCTAAGAATTTACTCTAATTAACGAATAAAGATTTACAAAATACAGCTACATGTTTCAATTGTAAGAAAACAGTTACTGATAAACATTGTAACTTTATTTTGATAAAGAAAAATAAAATGATTTAAACTTTTCAGGGTCTCACAGGTAAACTGTCTCTACCTGCTCCTAATGGATTCAGTGACACAAACCTTCCTGCACTACAAAACAAGTAAGTAAAATGTGACTCATGTAATCAAGCTTGGTCAGTCAGAACATTATGATCACTGTCTTTCTTTAAAGTTTTATAAATGCTTTGAATTAAATTATTTAATTTGTTAAAAACAGATAAGAGCAGTTGTTTGTATAGAGAATATATATAATATAATCATATGGTTAGAACGGTACAAAGACATAAAGGGAGATACTAGTAATAGAAAAGAAAAGATTCAGTAGTACCCTTTACTATATTCAAATCTGTGAGCAATATATTGCAAGCCGTGGTCCTTACACGACCATATCTAACCTCGTCGGAGAAACCCTTTCTCAAAAGACAGTAAGCAGTTTATTGACTGTTATTCCCTATTACTCTGGCTAGTCTGCTGACTTCTGCAGAAGTTCTATTATTTTGGACTACTGGTAGTTTTGTAAAAAAAACTATTACAATTGAAGTCGGTTCAAAAGCTCACATGAGCTTATGTTGTACTTGTTCGATGTCTTGCCGACTTTAAATAAATCTTATCTTATCTTATCTTATGAAATATTGACTTCCAATAATTATTACTATTTTAAAGGACTACATATTTTGAGATGACACACAAGAATGATATGAGCCGTGCCGTGAGAAAACCAACATAGTGGTTTTGTGACCAGCATGGATCCAGCCCAGCCTGCACATCCGCGCAGTCTGGTCAGGACCCATGCTGTTTGCTAACTGTTTCTCTCATTCCAACAGGCTTTGAAAGCGAACAGCATGGATCCTGACCAGACTGTGCAGGCTGGTCTGGATCCATTCTGGTCGCAAAGCCACTAAGTTTGTTTTCTCATGGCACAGCTCAATCATACATGCACAGGTAGATAGAGTGTTATAATTCTCATGATGATATTTTCAGCATTCCTGTACATCCATCGTCCAGTACTGGTGACCTTATCAATCAAACATCTCGCTACAGCACAGAGTTTGTAGAATTGGAGAAGATAGGAAAAGGAGGGTTTGGAGCTGTCTATAAGGTTTACATTGAGAAACTTTTGTTATTGTAAACCTCCAAAATAATTGTTTATGAAACTGATTGAAGAAACACACAGCATACATGTATACTTATGTAATATATGAGCCGGGCCATGAGAAAACCAACATAGTGACTTTGCGACCAGCATGGATCTAGACCAGCCTGCGCATCCGCACAGTCTGTTCAGGATCCATGCTGTTTACTATCAAAGCCTATTGCAATTAGAGAAACCGTTAGAGATGCGCAGGCTGGTCTGGATCCCTGCTGGTCGCAGTGCGACTATGTTGGTTTTCGCATGGCGCGGCTCATATATAGTGTTTAGTATATCTGTCTAATATTGCTATAGATCTAAATATTAATTTTGTAAGATAATGCTATTGATTCCTCCAATTCGTAGTCTCAATATGTATTGATTAATATTTTGACAGAGTAGAAACAAGCTAGATGGGAAGATGTATGCTGTAAAAAAGGTCAAGTTCAAACACTCCAAGCCAGAAGTTTGGTTTCGGGTAAGTAGTTTGTTTGATTGGGTTTAACGCTGATTAGTGTTCCTGGATTCTGTACCAGTACATACCTGTTCTCCCCAAGTAATTGCCAACTTCCCCGCAGGAATCAGAGGTGGAGGACGGATGATTTCAGACACAATGTCTTTTATCAAATCATTAAGAAGAACATCGTGTAAGGTATATTACAATTTATCATCAACATGATCTGAGATATGTGATCCTGCATTGATATATAAATGCCTGTACAGTTTGTATTGCATGTTTCTGTTAGCATCTTAGGTGTGATAATAAAATCTGTAAAAAGATTCTTTGGAAGGAAAGAATGCAACCAAGAAGAATAAAAGTAGACTCGGTTTGATTAAGTCTGTTCATGAGAGGTAATGAAATGTGCAACACCTCTCATGCCCCCTAACACCAGCTTGAGTAGAACTTTATTCAGATATGTTTGATTACATGACAAGTCAGATATTATCATAGTTACTTGATCGTGCAGGTATTGAGAGAAGTGAAAGCGTTGGCCAGTCTCCAGCACACCAATATTGTTGGATACAACGCTGCCTGGCTGGAGTACAGTACTGCTCCATTACCTAAACCATCTTGTAAGTTGTACTCGATTATCATTTACTGTGTGTAGAGACTTAAGCATTATGAAAAGGTTATTTCTTATTTCAAGGGCTCAGAGCGAAACTAGTCTAAGTATATATAGAAATAGAAGCAGATAGACTAGTTTCGCTCTGAGCTCTCGATTTGTAAATGAGCAAATATCTTTGTTTTGAAGCATGTAATGTTTATTTCTTGTTCATTTAAGACATAATATATAGAAAAACCATGTTTTAACATGTCAGTATAATGTGAAACGGTTATAAAGGTGTGAAGAGCGAGTGAATGATAGGCCTGACACACAACTGATTTGTATTGTTTCAGTAACTTAAAACAAGATATTGCTATGTATTATTTCAATTCTAATATGTGATCCACATAAACAAGTTGATGAAATAGGGAAGCACTGTTGCATGTATTGCTCCAAAAATAGAAGGCTGATGTTACATCGAGTTTTATCACATTTATAAATAGAAAATCAATTGTTGTCAGAATATTATACTAAGACAATGTTGTGGGGAAAAGGCAAGCATATAAATTATGATATGGGCTATATAAAATATTGTTTTATAGACCAGATGACAGCAAATTGAGTAAAAGGGTAAATATGCATATGAGTTATAATATTGTTGTTTATTTATTGTCAGTAAGGGATATAACACTATTCTGTATATTTCAGCTGGTGCCAGTTTACATGACATTTCATTTGACACGGACAATCTCACAGAGTCAGAAAACGACACCGGTGTCATATTTCAGGACACTTGTGACGGAGATTATTCCCAGGGCCTTCTGCCACCTTACAATGATTGCTTCAGATGGGGCACTGGACCAAAAATCAAGGAAATAGCTTCAAACAATTCTAGTCAGGCATCTTCTCCTCAAAATACCGCGACCAGTCCTCCAAAGATGTTTGCATTGAATCATAGAAACAAAAGTCATAATGACATGTTTGAGTATCAGGGCAGGAAAACATTTGGTGGTAATGATTTCAAACTAGATAACACATCAACCTTTGAAATGGAAAAAACATCAGTAGAATCTCATGCTTTGTCATTGGTCCCAGGACACTTTGGTAATGTGAAAACAGTACTGGAATCGAAGGTTAAATTTACACTAGACAATAGTATGTTAGATTCTGATAACCAGTTGGACCAAGTAGATGGCAGCACATATGATCGTGGAGATGGAAGGAATAGACGGATATTATATAAAAGAAGTATAAGTTGTGATCCTGTGGCTTCGGGTGAATTAGCTCTACCTTTAGAAGACAGCAGTAACATTTTCCAGTTTGTAGAAACTGAGTTTCCTCTACAGGTAAAAACTTTCTACGTTTGTAAATTAATTTTATGCTCTTACTGAATTTATCAGTGTAATAAACTTGATATTTTTACTGTTTCAAAAAGTGAAAATATCATGTTTTTACTGGTACGGAACTGCACTTGAATGCCAAAGAATATGAATTATTTATAATAGAAAATTCCTTGCAAAATATAATTAAATAAAGATGTAGATGTAGAAAAAACTGTAAATAGTTCCGTGGTGTTTTCTGATTTCTTTTTATTATGATAGAATGTACTATATATTTATGATCCTGTTCGTTCCAGAAAGGGATTTCATTATTGATGTGATGTACTAAAATAGAATTTGTATTGTTTAAGAAACTATATGTTTATACCTGTTAAAAGATTAAGATTTCTTTAAATGATAGAATATATTTTAGTTGAAAGCAAGCACGCATAATAAGAGGTATTAATTATGGTTTGAACAGTTATTTGAATTAATAACAAATGGCTTTTTAGCACTGTGAGGGCAATACTTACAGGGTAGATGTTACTTCCTTAACCCTTAGCCTGCTGCAGGCGAATTTAAAAGCCTTTGCCGATTAAATTGGCGTCTGATCAGGTTCCAAGCTGTTTGCTACCCTGACAATATTTCTTCCAATTTTTGAAGCAAATTGAATGAACTTTGAACTTTACTATTGTAGCAGACGACATTTCCAGCAGACGACAATTTATCTGGCATGCTAAAGGTTAAATAGAAATTCATTTGAAGTTTTTAATAATTTCAGAAAACTGTTACGCTATACATACAGATGGAGTTATGCAGCGTAACATTAAAAGAATGGATGCAAAAAAGAAATGAAAAATGTCACTGTGAAAAAGATCTCATCCCATATACTGACAAGAACATGATCATTTTCAGACAAATTCTGAAAGCTGTGGAATATATACATTCTCAAGGTGTTATCCACAGAGACTTAAAGCCTCGGAATATTTTTCTCCGAGAAGAAGGTCTTCATGTGAAAGTTGGCGATTTTGGTTTAGCGACTGATGACGTAATTACTAGTCCAGTTAGTGACGAATCCTTCAATGCTCTTAACGTAGCTACAACAAGACTTGTTCGTACCGGCAGCATTCTGTCTGACCATACTTCTGGGGTTGGTACGTCAACCTATGCTGCGCCAGAACAGCTACAGGGGTCGGGATATAATACAAAATGTGATATTTACAGTTTAGGCGTCATACTGTTTGAATTATTCCAAAGTTATGGAACAGAAATGGAACGTTTCAAGAGCTTAAGTGATTTGAGAAAAGGTATAATTCCAGATGAAGTGTACACGAACTGGCCTGTACAGACACAGTATATTGAACTTATGACCAGTGAAAGTCCAGATGTCCGTCCATCAACAAAATCCATGCTTGGTGGAGAACTATTTCTGACTAAAGAGCAAGTCATTGATGATATGAGGAAAGAAATTGAAAGTCTTAAGAAACGGTTAGTAGAGAAAGATAAAATGATTGCAGAGAGAGATTCTACTATAGCTAAACTGATGGTAGAACTTAATGATACCAGTTATCTTGCTGGTACCAGTGTTTGATTCAAAATAGTGTGTTAGTTTACATGCTGGTACCCATGTTGAATCAGAGATTATAACTGTGTTAGTTTACATGCTGGTACCCATGTTTGATCAGAGATTATGAGTGTGCTAGTTTACATGCTGATACCCATGTTTGGTCAGGGATTATGTTTTAGTTTGCATTCTGGTTCCAGTATTTGATCAGAGTTTATATGTTAGGTACCATTGTTATTAGAATATTACACAGCCAGTACCAAAGAAATATGCTTCCACTACATGTGCCAGTATATGACTAGACACAATATACATTATAGCACTCATGTTGTTAGCAGTTTTAAGATAGTACACATGCTAATACTAAAGTTTGAATAGGATTATTTGTGAATTGACAAATGAAACACTGCTCACCAGAATATTGTTGACTCTGGCATGTGAACTTGCCCGAGCAGTTCATATGGTCCCTAGTGTGCTCCTTAAATTTTATATGTTTAGATCATTAGAAACCCAAAAGTATATTTTACACATCCCCACCTGATCTCAGTCAGTGTTTTACTGTATTCTAATTGCTAATACCATTGTTGGTTAGTTTGCAGACTGGAACTAATGTTTTAGTTATAAAAGATCGGTTATAATTGCAGTACATTTACAATCATCCATGTAGAAGGGGCCTCCATGGCCTAGTGGTTAAGGTTGCTGACTTCAAATCACTTGCCCCTCATTGATGTGGGTTCGAACCTCAGTCGGGGCGTTGAATTCTTCATGTGAGGAAGCCATCCAGCTGGCTTACAGAAGGTTGGTGGTTCTACCCAGTTTCCGGCTTGTGATGAAATAATGCACGGATGGGCACCTAGGGTCTTCCTCCATCATCAAAGCTGGAAAGTCGCCATATAACCTATAATTGTGTCGGTGCGACATTAAACCCAACACAATAAATAAATAAATGTAGAAATTCCTGTTTCTATTGTATGATGTGATAGTGTTGAAATAATTCTACAAATAGAACTAAAGTAGAATCTGTACATCTGTGTTATTTTATGTTAGTTGATTATAACAGTTGCTTGCGTTTGATGGAATAAATTAATTTGGTATGATGTATGTACTTAACCATATGATGGCTCTATTTAACCATTTAAGTTATATAGTATATAGATACATTTTTAGCTCGACTATTCAAAGAATAGGGGAGCTGTCCTACTCGCCCCGGCGTCGGCATGAGCGTGAGCGTCATACAAATGTTAAAGTTTGCGTACCACCCCAAATATTTTCAAACTCCATTGAGATATTGCTTTCATATTTTGCATACTTGTTTACCATCGTGACCCCAGTCTGTAAAAAGGAGGAGGCAACTCTATCAAGCATTTTGACTGAATTATGGCCCCTTTTCGACTTAGAATAAATGTTAAAGTTTGCATACCACCCAAAATATTTTCAAAGTCCATTGAGATATTGCTTTCATATTTTGCATATTTGTTTACCATCATGACCCCAGTCTGTAAAAAGGAGGAGGCAACTCTATCAAGCATTTTGACTGAATTATGGCCCCTTTTCGACTTAGAATATGCTTATTGTAATGTTAAAGTTTTACTCATTGTTATGTTATATACTATCAAGCACTGAGAATAGTCGAGCGTGCTGTCCACTGACAGCTCTTGTTTGATTTCTGATCACATGCAATCTTCTGTCTGAAAGGAGGTACAAAGGAAGCAAAATATCTGGACAGCCAGAGAATCAGTACAGCAAAATTGAATTGAATCTCTTGTTTTTATGTTGTTTGATCACATTTTAGTTGTGTTTTCGTGATCATATGTTACGATCACTCATTGTTTTAAGGTTCTTGTTTAGCAAGTTCGAATTAAATAATACTATTGCACCACCAGTTTTTAGGGTTCATGTTTAGCAAGTTCGAATCAAATAATACTATTGCACCACCAGTTTTTAGGGTTCATGTTTAACAAGTTCGAATCAAATAATAGTATTGCACCACTAGTTTTTAGGGTTCATGTTTAACAAGTTCGAATCAAATAATAGTATTGCACTGCCAGTTTTTAGTGTTCATGTTCAACAAGTTCAAATCAAGTAATAGTATTGCACCACCAGTTTTTAGGGTTCATGTTTAACAAGTTCAAATCAAGTAATAGTGTTGCACTACCAGTTTTTAGGGTTCATGTTTAACAAGTTCAAATCAAGTAATAGTGTTGCACTACCAGTTTTTAGGGTTCATGTTTAACAAGTTCAAATCAAGTAATAGTGTTGCACTACCAGTTTTTAGGGTTCATGTTTAACAAGTTCAAATCAAGTAATAGTGTTGCACTACCAGTTTTTAGGGTTCATGTTTAACAAGTTCAAATCAAGTAATAGTGTTGCACCACCAGTTTTTAGGGTTCATGTTTAACAAGTTCAAATCAAGTAATAGTGTTGCACTACCAGTTTTTAGGGTTCATGTTTAACAAGTTCAAATCAAGTAATAGTGTTGCACTACTAGATTTTAGGGTTCATGTTTAACAAGTTCAAATCAAATAATAGTATTGCACCGCCAGTTTTTAGGGTTCATGTTCAACAAGTTCAAATCAAGTAATAGTGTTGCACTACTAGATTTTAGGGTTCATGTTTAACAAGTTCAAATCAAGTAATAGTATTGCACCACCAGTTTTTAGGGTTCATGTTTAACAAGTTCGAATCAAATAATAGTATTGCACTACTAGTTTTTAGGGTTCATGTTTAACAAGTTCAAATCAAATAATACTATTGCACCACTAGTTTTTAGGGTTCATGTTTAACAAGTTCGAATCAAGTAATAGTGTTGCACTACTAGTTTTTAGTGTTCATGTTTAACAAGTTCGAATCAAATAATAGTATTGCACCTCCAGTTTTAGGGTTTACTTAATGTTTAACAAGTTCGAATCAAGTAATAGTATTGCACCACTAGTTTTTAGGGTTCATGTTTAACAAGTTCAAATGTGTCGGTGCGACGTTAAATCCAAAAAAAAAAAAAAAAAAAAAAAATAACAAGTTCAAATCAAGTAATAGTATTGCACCACTAGTTTTTAGGGTTCATGTTTAACAAGTTCGAATCAAATAATAGTATTGCACCGCCAAGTTCGTATCAAATAATAGTATTGCACCGTCAGCTTTTAGGGTTAATGTTTAACAAGTTAGAATCAAGTAATAATATTGCACCACTAGTTTTTATGGTTCATGTTTAACAAGTTCGAATCAAATAATAGCATTGCACCACCAAGTTCAAATCAAGTAATAGTATTGCACTGCCAGTTTTTAGGGTTAATGTTTAACAAGTTCGAATCAAGTAATAGTATTGCACTACTAGTTTTTAGGGTTCATGTTTATCAAGTTCGAATCAAGTAATAGTATTGCACTACTAGCTTTTAGGGTTCATGTTTAACAAGTTTGAATCAAGGAATAGTATTGCACTACTAGCTTTTAGGGTTCATGTTTAACAAGTTCGAATCAAATAATAGTATTGCACCGCCAATTTTTAGGGTTCATGTTTAACAAGTTCGAATCAAGTAATAGTATTGCACTACTAGATTTTAGGGTTCATGTTTAACAAGTTCGAATCAAGTAATAGTATTGCACTACTAGATTTTAGGGTTCATGTTTAACAAGTTCGAATCAAGTAATAGTATTGCACCACTAGTTTTTAGGGTTCTTGTTTAACATGATCAAGTCAAATAATAGTATTGCACACACAGTTTTTAGGGTTCATGTTTAACAAGTTAGAATCAAATGATAGTATTGCATCGCAAGTTTTTAGGGTTCATGTTTAACATGTTTGAATCAAATACTAGTATTTCACCGCCAGTTTTTAGATTTCTATAGATAGCTTCTGAAATTCTTATAAGGTTGTGCATGATCTCAAATACATTGCATTTCCATTTTTATGAAATCCTTGTGTAAAGTTTATTCATTGTACACAGATTCTGTTTTCATTGTTCTTGTCAGTATGCCCAGGTTGCCAGGACAGGACACACAAAAAATTATATTTCCTTCTCCGTAATATATAAATTTTAGTGTTATTTGGTAGCACAGAATAATTTGCCAAGTGTGCCATAGTGGTCCATTCAAATGTTGTCCATGTTATTATATAATGCCATTTTCCTGCCAGATATAAACTTAATAATGATTCTTGACTGTTTTTTAAGCAGCTTGATCTACTTCCCAGCTTGTTTCTTGACTGTTTTGTAAAATGGAAGTGGAAGTAATTATTTCCTGTTATCTCCTTATATGGTAATAGGGTTTTATTATGTTTCAGTCACATGACCATGGTCTTCTTGCATTATGTTTACCTATATTTTTTGACTGCATATAGACTTTCAAGAAAAGAAGTAAAATGTTAGCTGCGAGTAGAGGTGGATGGTTAGCACCATTTGTATCATCCATTGTCATGTGTCAACAAATTTGCATAAACATCTTCTCCTCTGGTCAGAATTACACCAAACTTGGTCTAGAGAATCCGATGTCTCTCAAAATTATTCATATATTTCCACTTGAGTTGACTTTTTTGTGAGCAGAAGCAAAGGGTGTAAAACCTTTAAAAAATCATCTTTTCATCATCCACTTGATGGATCAGTACCAAATTTAGGTCTGTAGGGATCTTTAAAGGTCTTTTCTGAGTTTAATTTACATGGTTCTACTTTACTGCATGGGCAGAGCTAAAACAGAGGGGAAGAAAAGACTTTTAGTAAACCAAGAGATGGATCGTCGTAAAACTTAGTTGGTAGCATCCTTTCAAAGGACTTACTTCATGTTTCTTCCAATGATTCTGCTTCACAGCATTTAGGGGCTACCAGAGCTATTATACTTTACTTCACTTATAGGCTGCTGGAATTAAGAATATGTTCACCAGACTTGGTCAGATGTATTCTTGAATGGTCCTGTTCAAGGCTGTTTATTAGTTTACTCTTTGGGGCTGCCTGGATTAAAATGGAAACATTTAACTTTTTTTTACGCCCGAAGGGACGTATTATGTTATGACGCTGGTGTCCGTCCGTCTGTCCGTTAGCAATTTCCTGTCCGCTCTGTTACTCTTGAACCCCTTGAAGGATTTCAAGGAAACTTGGTTCACCACACCGAGACGATGTGCAGAGCGCATGTTTTGGATGTCTCGCTTCAAGGTCAAGGTCACACTTAGGAGTCAAAGGTCATATCAGTTTGTTTTGTGTCCGCTCTGTAACTCTTGAACCCCTTGAAGGATTTCAAAGAAACTTGACACAAATGTTCACCACACCAAGACGACATGCAGAGCACATGTTTTGGATGTCTCGCTTCAAGGTCAAGGTCACACTTAGGAGTCAAAGGTCATATCAGTTTGTTTCGTGTCTGCTCTGTAACTCTTGAACCCCTTGAAGGATTTCAAAGAAACTTGACACAAATGTTCACCACACCAAGACGATGTGCAGAGCGCATGTTCCAGACGACTTGCTTTAAGGTCAAGGTCACACTTAGGGGTCAAAAGTCATATCAGTTTGTTTCGTGTCCGCTCTGTAACTCTTGAACTGCTGGAAGGATTTCAAAGAAACTTGGCAGAAATGTTCACCACACTGAGACGATGTGCAGAGCACATGTTCCGGATGACTTGCTTCAAGGTCAAGGTCACACTTAAGGGTCAAAGGTCATATATGACTTTGCTTTGTGTATATTGCTCTGCATTGCAGTGCTCTTGTTTTTATTTGGCAGATCTGTTTTTTGTTCACTTACAATAATTTTTTTTTAATTACTTCCCTTTTATGTTACTATAAATAGCTTATTTTGAAACTTCTTTATTATTGGCCGTAGGGAAAACCAAGACCACTTTTCTATGGTACAACATGGATGGAACTTCCAATTTTTATGTGTATTTTTACATACCTATACCTGATAAGAATTTTTTTTGTGGACTTCAAATATTTATTTTTTTGGACTTAAGATTTGTTTTTTGAAGTTTTCCTTTTGTTGTTCCAGTCCTTTGGGCTACAGCAGTCCAGTTCTTTAAATTTTGCTCCCATCCTATGATGTAACCCTTCAGGTGTATATTGCCCTGCTTGGCGGAGCTTTTGTTTTTTTGTCAGGCAGGGCTTGATAGATGACTTTAACTGGGTCATATTTTGAGCATCATCGTGTGAACCTTTCTGAGATTTATGAAATCAAAATTTTGCTTTTGTGCAATTATTTGCTGTTTTGACTGAATAATGATCTTCAGATGGTATTGCATGTTGTACAGAGTTTCAGCATGACAACCTTTCAAACAAAAGTATACTCTGAGTTCAGCATTATACCTATATGCAAGCGCTTTTTAGCTCGACTTTTCGAAGAAAAAGTAGAGCTATTGCACTCACCCGGGTGTGGGCATCGGCGTCGCCGTTGGTTAAAGTTTTTAATAATGTCAAATATCTCTGTTACTATCAAACCTATTGACTTGAAACTTAAAATACTTATTTACTATCAAAGTCTACACCAGGAGAAACAATCCTCATAACTCTGCTTTGAATTTTGACAGAATTATGCCCCTTTTTAACTTAGAATTTTTGGTTAAAGTTTTTGATAAAGTCAGATATCTCTGTTACTATCAAAGCTATAGGAGAGATCGTGTTTGTATACAAATCCGTTGTAATTTCTATTTTAAGAACTGATAAGACAAAGGTCGGGTGGGCAGATGCCGAGCGTCCATGTTTTTTTTGTAAACAGAGATGTTTTTCTAATGGCTTAAACTTTCCTAAAACAAATATGATATCAAAAATTTTTTATCAGTGGAAAGGATATGAAACAAGCAATTTATTGATTACTTTTAATTATTATTTCGAAATAAAAAAGATTAATTATGAACGCTTAACTTACAGTGTTTTTTTTTAAAACTTTGGAGCATCGCTACGCCGCTATTAAAATCATATGTAATTTAAAATGGTTTTTAGCTCGACTATTCGAAGAATAGTCTAGCTATTCTACTCACTCTGGCGTCGGCGTCGGCGTCACACTTTGGTTAAGTTTTTGCATGCAAGTACATACAGCTATCATTTAAAGGCATATAGCTTTGAAACTTATTTATTCTTTTTCTAGGTCAATTACCAACCTCACTGGGTCAAGTTCCATAACTCTAACATGTATTTTGAGCAAATTATGCCCCCTTTTGGACTTAGAAAATTCTGGTTAAAGTTTTACATGCAAGTTACTATCTCCAAAACTAATGCAGATATTGAATTGAAACTTCACATGTGTCTTCGGGGTTATAAAACTAGTTGATAGCACCAAGCCCCATAACTCTGACCTTCATTTTGACCAAATTATGCCCCCTTTTGGACTTAGAAAATTCTGGTTAAAGTTTTGCGTGCAAGTACATACAGCTATTACTAAAAGGCATATAGATTGGAAACTTAGTTTTTCTTTTTCTAGATCAATTACCTACCTCACTGGGTCAAGTCCCATAACTCTGACATGTATTTTGGCCAAATTATGCCCCCTTTTGGACTTAGAAAATCCTGGTTAAAGTTTTACATGCAAGTTACTATCTCCAAAACTAATGCAGATATTGAATTGAAACTTCACATGTGTCTTTGGGGTTATAAAACTAGCCGATAGCACCAAGTCCCATAACTCTGACCTTCATTTTGGCCAAATTATGCCCCCTTTTGGACTTAGAAAATTCTGGTTAAAGTTTTGCGTGCAAGTACATACAGCTATTACTAAAAGGCATATAGATTGGAAACTTATTTTTTCTTTTTCTAGATCAATTACCTACCTCACTGGGTCAAGTCCCATAACTCTTACATGTATTTTGGCCAAATTATGCCCCCTTTTGGACTTAGAAAACCCTGGTTAAAGTTTTACATGCAAGTTACTATGTCCAAAACTAATGCAGATATTAAATTGAAACTTCACATGTGTCCTTGGGGTTATAAAACTAGTTGATAGAATCAAGTCCCATAACTCTGACTTGTATTTTGGGCAAATTAAGCCCCCTTTTGGACTGAGAAAATTCTGGTTAAAGTTTTGCGTGCAAGTACATACAGCTATTACCAAAAGGCATATAGCTTTGAAACTTATTTATTCTTTTCCAAGGTCAATTACAAACCTCACTGGGTCAAGTTCCATAACTCTTAACATGTATTTTGAGCAGATTATGCCCCCTTTTGGACTTAGAAAATTCTGGTTAAAGCTTACATGCAAGTTACTATTTCCAAAACTAATGCAGATATTGAATTGAAACTTAACATGTTTCTTTGGGGTTATAAAACTAGTTGATAGCATCAAGTCCCATAACTCTGATATGCATTTTGGTCAAATTATGTCCCCTTTCGAACTTAAAACTCTTTTGATATTTAACATTTTGGGTAATAATTTCCTGCTTCTGTGACAATATTTCGAATAGTCGAGCTTGGCTGTCTTACGGACAGCTCTTGTTTTATTTTAAAAAGATATTTAAATGAGAAAATATGAAAATCGTAAACATTTCAAAACTTTTTGAATTTTTAAAATCCATAAATTAGCGAAAAAGTTATTAAAAATTCAGATCCCATACACAAACGCTGTAAAAACATTTGTTTAGCCCACCACCAGATAAACAGGTGTTAATGCGTGACGTCACGGCGATCTCTCCTATTGACTTGAAACTTAAAATAGTTATTTACCATCAAAGTCTACACCAGGAGACACAATCCCCATAACTCTGCTTTGAATTTTGACTGAATTATGCCCCTTTTTAACTCAGATTTTTTTGTTAAAATTTTTGATAAAGTCAGATATCTCCGTTACTATTAAAGCTTTTGACTTGAAAGTTAAAAAAGTTATTATGTCTCCCACCACACAGTGATGTGGGAGACATTGATTTACTCCAGTCTGTCTGTCTGTCTGTCTGTCACAAAGCTTGTCTGCACTCTAAATCGAACATTTCTCATCCGATCTTCACCAAACTTCAACAAACTGTGTCTGCCAATAAGTGCTCAGCCAAGTTCGATAACTAGCAAGATCGGCCTAGCCACTTTGGAATTATGGCCCTTGATTTACCAAAAACACTCGGATTTCTTGCGCAGTTTTACCCCTAAACCGGCGCCTATACTACTAGTAGTATAGGCGTCCTTTTGGTGTCAAGAAAGCGCATGCACATGTGGATTAAGTAAACAGTACCGGTATATAAAGACTGACTTACTATTTAGATGATTAGGCAGTTGTGGGAGACATGCGCATTTCTCAAAAGCATCTCTAGTTTACTATCAAAGTCTACACAGGAGAAACAATCCCCAATACTCTGATTTGAATTTTGACAGAATTATGCCCCTTTTTAAATTTTTTGTTAAAATTTTTGATAAAGTCAAATATCTCTGTAACTATTAAAGCTTTTGACTTGAAACTTAAAATGGTTATTTACTATCAAAGTCTACACCAGGAGAAACAATCCCCATTACTCTGATTTGAATTTTGACAGAGTTATGTCCCTTTTTAACTCTGATTTTTTTTTTTACTGGCAAAGCTCTAATTCAGAGTCAAGCACTGAGAAAAGTTGAGCGCGCTGTCTTACAGACAGCTCTTGTTATAATAATTTTCACATTATTAAGTAAACATGAAATTAGTTTCTTTTTCTTATAATGTTTGAGATTTGATGCTTGTACTGGTAGGTGTAGGATAATCATCATGTTTTCAAAAAATCTGCATCAGAAATATCTGAATTCAAAACATTGCAAGAGATTCATGTTCATATAACACATGTAAATTCTAAATCGATAAGTGTATATATTATATTTTATTTTGCAATTACATAGGTCACAAACATTAGCACATATTATATAGTATAACAAAATAATACTTTTAACAAATAAAATAGATTTGATAGACATTTAAATAAAATAACAGTATTTCTATTGCACGGATTAAATTTGATAAATTGCAAGTTCAGCATTCTTAAAAACAAGAGTAATAAATAAGGGAATAACTAGTTAAGAGCAATAAATAGGTAGGTAGGTTATAAATAAATAGGTTAAGAGCAAAGTCACTTGATTGATCATCAAATGAGCCACGCCATGGGAAAACCAACATAGTGGGTTTGCGACCAGCATGGATCCAGACCAGCCTGCGCATCCACGCAGTCTGGTCAGAATCCATGCTGTTCGCTAACAGTTTCTCTAATTGCAGTAGGCTTTAAAAGCAAACAGCATGGATCCTGACCAGACTGCGCGGATGCCCAGGCTGGTCTGGATCCATGCTGGTCGCAAAGCCACTATGTTGGTTTTCTCATGGCATGGCTCAAATAGTTTTTATTGGAGGCCTATTATTATTAAGTATAAAGGTTTACTGCAACATATGTGTTCAGGATGGGAACATGAACACATATTGAAATGTCAACCTCTCTGACTATTGCTGGCAACATCTAATCTTCTTACATTTCCATTTCTGACCACTTTTAATATTCTAAGTTGACTGTTTCCTGAAACCTCAAATGTTCTAATATGACTGTTTATGGCTCCCTGTAGTATTCTAAATTGACTGTTTCTGGCAACCTCTGATATCCTAATATTACTGTTTCTGGTGACCTCTTTAATATTTTGACATGACTGTTTCTGGCAACCTCTAATACTCAATGACTGTTTTTGGCAATGTCTCTAAAATTCCACTAATATGACTGTTTCTAGCAAACATTTTGTCACGTTGTTGTTAATATTTATATATGATAATATATCTGTTATTTTCAGATTTATGTTTGGTTGAAAGTAAACAAAATAAAACCATGAATGATGTCTTTTTCTTCTTTCTTTTGAAATACTGGTATATTATGATCAAGACCTTGCATTCTTGCATACCAGACTGGGATTTCTGGCTATTTCACCGGTGCTGGAAAACTCCATCTTACACACCCAAGGGTGTAAGATGACTCTTGTGCTGTAAATGACGTATAACGAACTACATATGTACAGAAGATGTGTGTAGTAATAACAAAATTTTACGTAAAACGGGATAAAAGTTAAATACCTTGATAGTTCCTCTTTGTTCCTTATAACATATTTCTCGATTCAAAAAACGTTATTTTACGGAAATAACATAACGTTTCATTGCAGATGATAAAACCGGAACTGTTTTCGTCTCTGTAACGTCATGACGTACTTCCTGTTTACGGATGTAAAGTTCCCGCGCTTTGTTAATACGCTACTATAAGAAAAAAGTGCTATAAGAAAATCATTTGTTTGAATTTATTTTTTACTATTATTTGTTGAATATGGTATGCAAGAAAAAGATTCTATCACTGGCTGTAGGTGCAGATGGGAATATCCGGCTCTCGGGTAACTGTTTACGTGGTAACTCGGCTGGAGCCTCGTTACCGCCTAAACAGTTACCCTCGAGACCGGAAATTCCCATCTGCACCTACAGCCAGTGAAAGAATCTTATACTCTGTATCCCAGAGGCCTACCTCAGACTGTCCATACAGCTAGTGACTATACTGTCTTGTATGGATGAGAATGAAGACCTTACCTCATTAAACTCTTGGCTTTGCTATTTTCTGCTGAAATTCTTCATGTGCAGCCATGCATTTCCACTACCATCCATGAACAGGCTCATTCATACCGTGCCTGCAACATTTTTGTTTTTGTCGCATTGAGCGACCTGTAGAGTTTCCACTTTTTCTATTAAATAAAAACATAGTTTAAAATGTCTTACCCTGAAGCATCCAGGCACTTAGCTTTCTTTTGGTATTTTTTTTAAAAAGAAAAGTCAACTATTGCTTCCTTGCACTATCCTCTGCAAGGAAAAAACAATGTTATGTTCGGTTTACATATTTGTTAACACTATGTTTTCCTTCTGAAAGAGCGGGGCATATTATGTGAACACCCATGGCGGGCGGCGTCCAAAACATGTCGAACAGTTTTCATCGGATCTTCACCAAACTTGCTGACAATGTTTGTCATATGACACATTAAACAGAACAAACTTGCAGTCTTTATTAGTGATTTAGGCATACAAACACTAAATATGAAAATGGGGCGAAAAAGCGGTAATCGCATAATGGCGGTTTGAAATAGTCCTCAGTTGTTTGTTTTGCTCTGTAGAGCTATTTACCTTATTTCCATTGCAGTTTGTTTTTTTTTTGCTGAAATCACATGACAGACCTATGCTTGATATGTAGGTAACATTTTCATATTGAAATAACAAGACAGAATTTTTCATGGAAACTTAGATCATACACCACCACTACAATTTTTGGTCTCATTTTTAGCTGATTTTGCAGTTTGTGTGTTTGACTGAAAATATTTTTCTTGCATCAGACATTACCCCCACTTTTCTTTTGATTTTTATTCAGCACTGACAATATTCTTCAAGAAAAAGTAAGTTACAGACACTTATAATGGGTCCTGATGCATTGGAAATATGTCAGTTTTATATAGAATAAAGAAGAACATCTATTTAGTGTGTTGTAACCTAAAATCAGATAAAAAAAAATGAGACCCTTAATCGTAGTGCGGGAGTATGACCTAAGGTTCCATGACAAATTCTATAATGTTATTATTTCGTCCTGAAAATGCTACGTAAATGTCAAGCATAGATGTTTCATGCGAATTCAGCAAATAAAAACCAATGATATTGAGGGAAATAGCTATGCAAAGCGAATAAAACACACTGCAAACTACTTGAATTCGCCATTATGCGATTCCATTTTCTTTTCGTGCCATTTCCCTATCCAGTGCCTGTATACCTATGGTTGTCAATGTACGAGAAGGGAAAAACATTAGAGAGTTTGAGATTTCAACCTTCGCCTTCCCCTTCAACGTCTCTTGCGAAGTTAAGGTATGAAGTTGAAGTTCGATTAAAATTCCTTGAGATTTCAAACATTAGAATGAACCTTACTTCTTTTAATCCGCCCATTCAATTTATCCGTAATTATGATCGTTTTTTCCGTGCATTTTGATACAAATTGTCCGAAAGGGCAGGAATTTTACAAGAGGTTTTAAAAATGAAAAAGTAAAAAAAAATAAATAAAAAAAAAAACATTTCAATTAAAATAATCATCGCATGGATATTAGAGCGATTATAAAAATAAATAAATAAATAAAACGATAAAACAATGTAAAAACTCGTTAGTGTTGCTCTAAACATTTAGGTTTATTATGTCAGTATAGTCAGTATACAATGCACGGTTGTAAATCATACATGAGAGGAAATAAAAATGATTATTACATACCTAAAATTATTTTCCATTGGGTTTCAATGGACCGCGATCGTGCAATATTTTTCCATATCATGACGTTGAACGCTTCATATCGGACTAGTCCCAATCCGTGACTCTAGTTACCTCCCCTGACGGTCTGTCCATTGCGGATCTCATTTCTTTAGATTTTTGTTGCTATTGTGTTTTTGTTTAATTTGTAATTTATGCAACATTTTGTTTACTTTAACACTTTGATTAATCTGACCTATTAGATACTGACACGTAGTAATTTATCAGACAGAAATGAATTGAAAGTTATAATTACGTCATAAGTTGGACTAATATAGGACGTGGAATGTTTTCTTAACGTTGTAATGGAAAGAATCGCGTGACGTCCATGGCGTCCACGCGCACGTTGCGACAACAAGCTGACGTCATTTTCGCGGAAAATATTAATGCGCGTCAGTTTGATTTGTTTATTGCGTTTTCGGAGAAATTTTTCCCGTATTTTTTCCTGTCTTTCGTGACAGAACGATAATTTAGATATAAATTAATCATTTGATAGTGGATATGTAATAAAAAGGTTATCAACTTTGTATGTGGATATATGCACTCGTTCTTTCGCGGACAATATTGCGTTCCTAAAGTCGCGCAATATTACCGCTGCAGAACTCGTGCATATATCCATATACAAATTTAATAACCTATAATGATCATATCAACGTGATAATATCACTCTGTATGACTCTGTATAATGCCAAACTCTCAGACAGCACAATATGATTTTAATATACTATTTTATATGTAAAGCATCTGCGGATCCAGGAATTATGGTTAGAGGGACACCAACATTAAAGAGGGGGTCACCCATTTCAGCGTGGGGGGGGGGGGGGGGGTCGTTGGGGGTAGGGGTAGGGTCGCACCGAGTTTCAATACCGACTTTCTTTGTAAAATGTAAGAATCAAAGGGGAAATTAACCCACAATGTCCCTCTGCCAGGCTCTGGTTCCGTGCATTTAAAGAATAGAGTTATCCAATACGGCTAACAGGAAACGTCTCTCATCATGATATCATAGATCTGAAATTTTCTGATACTACAGAAGTATTTTCCGTCTTACTAGTACCATTTTATGTTTATAATTAAAACGCAATTGTCGTATTAAGTGTCCGACAGAAACAGATTGACTTTATCTGGATGTGAAAATAAAATGTTCCACCAAATGATAATCGCGCGTAATTATTTATTTTTCAAATGCCTTGTGCCTCCATCTAGATTTCAGTCTTTGATGCCGAGTATGTGGACAGAGTAGATGTAAAAAGCATGAAGTTTCGACTTTCGTGATATCACATCTTCGGACGTTCAAAACTTCATTTCATGCGTCAAAAAGGCCCATCTAGTATAATCGACACCGCCTGGGAACACAAATATGCCGCATAAGTTAAAGTTTGAACAAAATCTCAAAGTTTCTCAAAATCAGTTGATAACTTCATACTTCCATGTTCAATTCAATGTATTTAGTTAAACTCATTAGCCATACAAAACTTCATTATTCTTATACCTATTGATAGTGTTTCGCATCAAATTTAGTCTAATTATATATATGGATAATCAAATAACTTAATAAGCAGAAATCCCGAAACAAAGCTTTTTATTTCGCATAGTAATAAAGAGAAGTCTTAGGCTTACGTGATATTACATGGAAAACTTTAGTAGCAACGTGTGATATAAATAAAATACACGCATATCGGTGACGTTTTACCCAAAATATATATGAGAGAAGTTAAAGGGGAAGGCGAAGTTTGAAATCTCAAACTCTCTAATAACTATTGTCTAACGTCAGACAAGTAATTCTTGATGAAATTGTAGAGGAAAAAGAATGGAATTATTACATGTACACAAGAATGGTCACGTCGGTCCAACAGTAAACGAAAGCATTTGGCATCTGATTGAAAAAATTTCTGTGTTATAAAAAGATTCTCCCATTTACACGCTCAACTTAGTATATAGTTAATATGCAATTAGGCGCTGCCTATCGGACGGGAAACCCTACTCATACGGATTCTATCTGCATAAATTGTTCCTTCTGATATTGTATTTGATAATAGGTCTCATAATTCAAATTTCGCGGGGCCTACGATTGATAAGTTAGGTCAGAATGTTCATCTGGATGATATCTAGGTCAAGTTCGAAACTGGGTCAAGTGCGGTCCAAAACTAGGTCAGTAGGTCTAAAAATAGAAAAACGTGACCTCCACAGAGGCCATATTTTTCAATGGATCTTCATGAAAATTGGTCAGAATGTTCACCTTGAAACTGGGTCATGTGCGATCAAAAACTAGGTCATTAGGTCTGAAAATAGAAAAACCTTGTGATCTCTCTAGAGGCCATATTTTTCAATGGATCTTCATGAAAGTTGGTCTGAATGTTCACCTTGATGATATCTAGGTCAAGTTTGAAAGTGGGTCACGTGCGGTCAAGAACTAGGTCATTAGGTCTAAAAATAGAAAAACCTTGTGACCTCTCTAGAGGCCATATTTTTCAATGGATCTTCATGAAAATTGGTCAGAATTTTCACCTTGATGATATCTAGGTCAAGTTTGAAACTGGGTCATGTGCAGTCAAAAACTAGGTCAGTATGTCTAAAAATAGAAAAACCTTGTGACCTCTCTAGAGGCCCTACTTTTCATGAGATCTTCATGAAAATTGGTGAGAATGTTCACCTTGAAACTGGGTCATGTGCGATCAAAAACTAGGTCATTAGATATCATCAAGTTAAACGTTCTGACCAATTTTCATGAAGATCTTATGAAATATATGGCCTCTAGAGAGGTCACAAGGTTTCTCTATTTTTAGACCTACTGACCTAGTTTTTGATGCCACGAGACCCAGTTTCAAACTTGACCTAGATATCATCAAGGTGAACATTCAGATCAATTTTCATGAAGATCCATTGAAAAATATGGCCTCTAGAGAGGTCAAAAGATTTTAATAATTTTAGACCTACTGACCTAGTTTTTGACCGCAGTTGACTCAGTTTCAAACTTGATCTAGATCTCATCAAGATGAACATTCAGACCAATTTTCATACAGATCCCTTGAAAAGTATGGCCTCTAGAGAGGTCACAAGGTTTTTAGCTCACCTGTCACGAAGTGACAAGGTGAGCTTTTGTGATCGCGCAGCGTCCGTCGTCCGTGCGTCCGTAAACTTTTCCTTGTGACATCTCTAGTGGCCACAGTTTTCATGGGATCTTTATGAAAATGGGTCAGAATGTTCATCTTTGTAAATTCTAGGTCAAGTTTGAAACTGGGACACATGCGGCCAAAAAGTAGGTCAGTAGGTCTAAAAATAGAAAAACCTTGTGACCACTCTAGAGGCCATATTTTCAATGGATCTTCATGAAAATTGGTCAGAATGTTCACCTTGAAGATTTCTAGGCCAGTTTCGAAACTGGGTCATCTGCGGCCAAAATGTAGGTCAGTAGGTCTAAAAATAGAAAAACCTTGTGACCACTCTAGAGGCCATAATTTTCAATGGATCTTCATGAAAATTGTTCAGAATGTTCACCTTGATGATATCTAGATCAAATTTGAAACTGGGTTACGTGCCATCAAAAACTAGGTCAGTAGGTCTAAAAATAGAAAAACATTGTGACCTCTCTAGAGGCCATATATTTCAAAAAATCTTCATGAAAATTGGTCAGAACATTTAATTTGATGATATCTAGGTCAAGTTTGAAACTGGGTCACGTGCCGTCAAAAACTAGGTAAGTAAGTCAAATAATAGAAAAACCTTGTGACCTCTCTAAAGGCCATATTTTTCATGGGATCTGTATGAGAGTTGGTCTGAATGTTCATCTTGATGATATCTAGGTCAAGATTGAAAATGGGTCACGTGCCGTCAAAAAGTAGCTCAGTAGGTCAAATAATAGAAAAACCGTGTGACCTCTCTAAAGGCCATATTTTCATGGGATCTGTATAAAAGTTGATCTGAATGTTCATCTTGATGATATCTAGGTCTAGTTCGAAACAGGGTCATGTGCGGTCAAAAACTAGGTCAGTAGGTCTAAATATAGAAAAACCTTGTGACCTCTCTAGAGGCCAACCTTGTGAATGAATCTCCATAAAAATTGGTCAGAATGTTCATCTTGATGATATCTAGGTCAAGTTCGAAAGTGGGTCACGTGCCTCAAAAAGTAGCTCAGTAGGTCAAATAATGAAAAAACGTTGTGACCTCTCTAGAGGCCATATTTTTCATGGGATCTGTATGAAAGTTGGTCTGATTGTTTATCTTGATGATATATAGGTCAAGTTTGAAACTGTGTCAACTGCGATCAAAAACTAGGTCAGTAGGTCTTGAAATAGAAAAACCTTGTGACCTCTCTAGAGGCCATACCCTTGAATGGATCTTCATGAAAATTGGTCAGAATGTTCATCTTGATGATATCTAGGTCAAGATTGAAAATGGGTCACGTGCCGTCAAAAAGTAGCTCAGTAAGTCAAATAATAGAAAAACCGTGTGACCTCTCTAAAGGCCATATTTTCACGGGATCTGTATGAAAGTTGGTCTGAATGTTCATCTTGATGATATCTAGGTCAAGTTCGAAACAGGGTCATGTGCGGTCAAAAACTAGGTCAGTAGGTCTAAATATAGAAAAACCTTGTGACCTCTCTAGAGGCCAACCTTGTGAATGGATCTCCATAAAAATTGATCAGAATGTTCATTTTGATGATATCTAGGTCAAGTTCGAAAGTGGGTCACGTGCCGTCAAAAAGTAGCTCAGTAGGTCAAATAATGAAAAAACGTTGTGACCTCTCTAGAGGCCATATTTTTCATGGGATCTGTATGAAAGTTGGTCTGGTTGTTATCTTGATGATATCTAGGTCAAGTTTGAAACTGGGTCAACTGCGATCAAAAACTAGGTCAGTAGGTCTTGAAATAGAAAAACCTTGTGACCTCTCTAGAGGCCATACCCTTGAATGGATCTTCATGAAAATTGGTCAGAATGTTCATCTTGATGATATCTAGGTCAAGTTTGAAACTGGGTTACGTGCCTTAAAAAACTAGGTCAGTAGGTCAAATAATAAAAAACCTTGTGACCTCTCTAGAGGCCATACTTTTGATGGGATTTGTATGAAAGTTGGTCTGAATGTTCATCTTGATGATATCTAGGTCAGGTTTGAAACTGGGTCAACTGCGGTCAAAAACTAGGGCAGTAGGTCTAAAATTAGAAAAATCTTTTGACCTCTCTAGCGGCCATATTTTTCAATGGGTCTTCATGAAAATTGATCTGAATGTTCACCTTGATGATATCTAGGTTACTGTCGAAACTGGGTCACGTGCGGTTAAAAACTAGGCCAGTAGGTATAAAAATAGAAAAACCTTGTGATCTCTCTAGAGGCCATATTTTTCATGAGATCTTCATGAAAATTAGTGAGAATGTTCACCTTGATATCTAGGTAAAGTTCAAAACAGGGTCACGTACCTTTGAAAACTAGGTCAATAGGTCAAATAATAGAAAAACCTTGTGACCTCTCTAGAGACCATATTTTTCAATGGATCTTCATGAAAATTGGTCAGAATTTTATCTTGATAATATCTAGGTCAATTTCAAAACTGGGTCACATGAGCTCAAAAACTAGGTCACTATGTCAAATGATAGAAAAAACGACGTCATACTCAAAACTGGGTCATGTGGGAAGAGGTGAGCGATTCAGGACCATCATGGTCCTCTTGTTCTCTTTTGTTGTAAGTCCATTCATGGACTCGTAGTCCAAGTACTTTTCCTCTAATGAACATATATATATGGCTTTAATTTCATTTTACCAATCGCCAAATGTCTGGATTGCTTCATCTTAAGGATCACATTGTCTGGAAATGCAAATTCTTAGGCAGAAAAATGTTGAAATGGCATATACTGCAACGCAGAATATATTCCCTTATTATTTTATTCCACAAAAGACACCATTATGATTTAAATATTTTTTCTAAGGAGTTGTAAATCAACTTTGGAATGTTTCTAGCAAGGAAACAACACAAGTGAATACTGACACATGTGATTGTTTTTTCTTTGTTCCTCTAACTTTTATTTCTTGATTCAGGATGCAACAAAACTATTCTATTACTGGATCATGGAATCCGATGTAGGTGTGGATGGAAATATCTGGTTCTCAGGTCAGTTTCGCAAGTTACTAGGTAGAGCAGCGTTACTGCCTAAGTTACAGTTACTCTTGAGCTGAATATTCCTACCTGAACCTACAACCAGTAAAATAATCTTACAGCATTTCACAGACCCTTACCCATAGCAAGCTTGCCACATCATAATACTGCAGGTCTCAACAGTTGCTGTTGGTGTATTATTCTGATGTCCAAGCAAACTCCTACGCAGTGATCTCCCTTGCTGCTTTGCTCATTGATATCAATGAGCGAAGCAGCAAGGGAGATCACTGCGTAGGAGTTTGATGTCCAAGCTGATTCTGCATTCTAAACAACAAACCTCTTTGTCCTGTGTGTTCACATATTCTAATATTAACTTGCATGCCTATGTCGTGATGCAACAGAAATCATTATTAGGTACAACATTACATATCAATCTTGTGAAATACTCTTAAATGTTTATAAATATGGAATTTACATTTACACATGCCAAGCCCAACATACCAATGTGTTTTTTAAGAGAGCACCAGACCTACTATAGCCTACTCAGACCAGTTTCTTTTAAATTTAAAACATTTTTTCATTCACCTGTAGGCAAGACAGTAAAATGCCTGGCAACTTTATAGTGTTGCCTCATTAGAATATCCTACAATAGACATGTGACATGATACCCGACCCAGTCACATTATACTAACGCCCGGCTGACCAGTCCTAGCACTATCCTCTTAATGCTGAGCGCCAAGTGAGGAAGCTACTAGTTCCATTTTCCACATCTTTGGTATGATGCAGCCAGGGAGCAAACTCACAACATCACTCACCAGAAGCGACGTTCTACAACTAGGCTTCAGAGGTAGTGATGACAACGGACATTAAATTTGAACTATTGGAGGTATTCAAGTGATCCAGGTCAAGAGTAAAAAATTGGACAATATACCAAACAACTAGTAAAAATGTCTCCCATTATACTACTTTTCTCATACACTAAAGCAAACAAAATAGTAAAATCAAGATTAGTAAGAACTATATTTATTCTTAATAAATAAGAAGACTTTAATATAAACATGTAATTATAAGTTAATTTACCATTTAAATCAGCCCTTGATGTGGCTTAAATATAAGTAAACACACATTTCAGTATAAAAGTAACTATAGTAACATAGATGACACATAAATAAGTCTAATTTTATTTAATACGTTTCTGAGGAGTCGAGAATGTGGACAATAAAATTGCCAAAACTTTAATTCTTTAAAACAGCTGACAAAATTCCCTCAAGCATTTTCAAAGCAACCATTATACATATATTATGGCAAGATCTTTTCACAAGCATTATTCAATTATTAAAGATATTTTGTTAAAACTTGTGATTAAATACATTGTGCATAAGTATTTTGGCATGCACTTGCTTTCTGAAGCAACTGGGAAGCACTTGTGGCTTATTTCCAAAAGACAATACAAATTCAAATATTTTTTTCCCAAAACCCTGTTTTTTGAACTACTTTGTAAATCATCAAAGTATTTTAAAACACACACTTATTTGTTCAAGAACTTGTCTTTTTTCAAGAACTTATTGAGTATATAATGCATATTTTCCCAAGCACTTTTCTCTATTTCTCTATCACAAATAATAAATAGTCTAGATCTGCTTGACAATAACTATTGTTTCAGAATTTACCCTTTAATTTTAGTAATTGATATAGTTAATACAATCCTCAAACTCTGCTGAAAGAAACCAGTTGTATTTTGTGACTGCAATAATAATAAACAAGTTAAAAAATAAAATACTCTCTAAACAGAAAATGCAAAAACCATTTGTCAACAAATGACTTTTATTCAGTCAAGGCCTTTTTTCAACAGCGTTTCAAATATGTATGGTCAATTAATAACCAGTATTCCTTTGATTTTCTCCCAAGTATTTACCTATTCTCTGCAAGAAACTTACACACTACCCACATAAATGAAAAGTGGAGAAGAATCTTAGATGTAAAGTCTTCCATCAAACAGGATGGAGATCATGCACCATGCTTTGGACTCGAACTTACAAACTTCCAGTTCTAGCTTTTGTGCTACATCTTTTGAGACAACATGGCTGGATAGAAATTGTAGTAAAAAGATCCTTGAACATTTTACTAGTATTAGTCTTTGGTATATAAGATACTGAAAGTCCAACTCATTTTATTTGAGAGAACACTTATACTAAGGATATTCTTCTTGCATGATTTCTCCAGGCCGGTTATATTGTTCCAACTTAGTACTTATGTATTTCATTTTTACTCTCTGTTCAGTAGCAATGTTACATTAAATGTCAATCGATATCCATTTTTATGTGTATATTTCATATTGGTTGTGTGACTTTATTTTCATACCTTTGTTCACTGTGCTAAAGAACGCAAAGTGGAGCAATATACGCCCGAAGGTATGACCTTTGACCCCCAAGAGTGACCTTGACCTTGAAGCGAGCCAACCGAAACATGCACTCTGCATGTTGTCTCGATGTGGTAAACATTTGTGCCGAGTTTCTTTAAAATCCTTCAAGCAGTTCAAGAGTTACAGAGCGGACACGAAACAGAGTCACATGATCTTTGACCCCTGTGACCTTGACCTTGAAGCCAGCCACCCAAAACATGCGCTCTGCATGTCATCTCGATGTGGTGAACATTTGTGTCAAATTTCTTTGAAATCCTTCATGGGGTTCAAGCGTTACAGAGCGGGCACAAAATTGCTAATGGACAGACAGACAGATGGAAGGACACCAGCATCATGACATAAAAAGTCCCTTCGGGCGTATAAAAAGTTCATTTCTCCATACAAATCTAATAACCAGTAAATACAAAATACCTAACAAACACCATTTTCACATGAATATATATATATTAACAGTATGTATTTTTTATAAATAATAATGTATTAAAGGTTAAAAAACAAACTAGAAAATGAAATCATGAAATAACATGCCAGCCCCTCTTATATAAATAGTCAAAAATAAACAACATAAAACTGTGTTTGAAAATTACCAGTCTCTATAATCTTTTTTAAAGTTGAAAATATATTGATATCACTTATCACAATAAAGAGAGAACAATGAAAAAGTTTTTTAACAGTCAACTCGAAACATGACTACCACTACCATCTGTCTGGCAAACAATTATAAAACTGACGATACACAATAAATTAGTTTTCTCTGTATTATCCTACCTTGTCCAATCCTGTCCCTGATTCCAAAAACAGTTATAGCTTGAATATCATCCATAACATATTACGAAACAAGAGCTGTCACTAATGGTGACAAATGCCCCCGCAGCATCTTGACCTTTGACCTGGTGACCCAAAAGTCAATAGGGGTCGTGTACTCAATTAGGACTATCAGCATGTGAAGTTTGAAGATCCTGGGCGCAGTGGTTCGCGAAAAAAGTGCCTTCATGCAAAAAGTTAGCATTGGCCCCTGTGAACGGATGGACAGTTGAAAACTAATATGCCTCACTTCCGGGGCATAAAAAGTAGGTCATACTTTATAGCTAATCAGAAAGAGAGATGAAAAAACTAGACAATTAAAACATTAGACACACATCAAACTTGTATAATTCATAACTCTGACTTTAACTTATCCATATAAAAATTGATACACTGTGCACTAAAAATGCCAGCACTTTACCCAGTGTTTTTATTTGACATAATATCTGGAAAATTACTTAGTAAAAATAAGGATTAATACACATTGGTCCCCCAAATTCCCTGTCACGGGATGTTCATTAAGAACTTTACTTGTAGAAAAAACAAACACCCTTGGAAGTACTGTCATCAAAATATAGTACTGTAAAAATACAAAAAAACAAAAAAAACAACAAGAATCATGTATACATCACTTACAGGTATCGCTCCTTGATATTGCAAACTTTTTGTTCTGCTAATCATACAAGTCAATGTAAAATTTCAAAAATGCCAATTTGCTGAGAGAATAAATGCCAAGGTAGAGACAGAATAAATTCTAAAAGGAAATGTAGTAAACAGAATACTGGATGGATAGACTGTTTGAATGAAGATAGGAAAACAAAATGTATTGACGAGACGGAAGATAGGTCTATAGCATACACAGAAAAACCTGAAACTTGCGTATCAAAATCCATTACGACTTCAGTCTTTCTCTTAAATTTCTTAAAGTCTTTCATGTTATTGCCTAATGCATACAGCAAGTTAAAGTCTTGTAGGGTCTGTGCATTCTGAGAGCTCTAAGTAGTTTGAGGTATGGGTTGGTTAGGCTGCATTCCTCTCCAGTTGTAGTAGTGTATTACCTGTTGTGGTACCTCGGCTAACACATTCTTAGCTAACTCTGCTGCTGATGACTGCAATACAAATATGAATCAAACAGTAAATTTTAGCATCTTTTGTCCTGTGAAACATTTAGCCTTCAAATGATATTTAACTAGATTATTGCCAAGCAATAAAAGAACTTAATTCAAGAACCTGCATGTTCTCCAAATAACCTACAATCTGTAAGTCAGGATCATAACAATATTTTATGTACTCTGAAAGTTAACAAAGGACCTACAATTTGAGAATCAAGGATTTACTTATAGATAAAGGGACAAAATAATGATACTGCTTTCCAATTATGTTTCATGAAAAAATCTCTTGTACTTTTAAAGTTCTGACAGAATCAACTATTTGTGACTGACAGAAGGAAAGTAAGATCAATAACAGATGGATAAGTGGAAAAAATAACATAATGTGCATGTTCTCTACATTGTCTTCTCCCTATTTACCATATTTCATAAAAAAATCGAAGTTACTTTTAAAAATATGTGCATATTGCCATCTATTCATGTTTCATAAAAAAAGCTCTTGTACATTTTAAGCTCACCTGAGCATTGCTCATGTATTTTTCTGATCGCTCGATGTCCGGCGTCCGTCGTCTGTCGTCTGTCTGTCAACATTTAGCTTGTGTATGTGATAGAGGCTGTATTTTTCAACTGATCTTCATGAAATTTGTTCAGAATGATTATCTTGATGAAATCTAGGCCGAGTTCGAAAATGGGTCATCTGGGATCAAAAACTAGGTCACTAGGTCAAATCAAACAAAAACCTTGTGTATGCGATAGAGGCTGTATTTTTCAATTAATCTTCATGAATATTGGTCAGAATGATAACCTTGATAAAATCTAGGCCGAGTTCGAAAATGGGTCATCTGGGGTCAAAAACTAGGTCACTAGGTCAAATCAAAGAAAAATCTTGTGTTACGATAGAGGCTGTATTTTTCAATTAATCTTCATGAATATTGGTCAGAATGATAAACTTGATGAAATCTAGGCCGAGTTCGAAAATGGGTCATCTCGGTTCAAAAACTAGGTCACTAGGTCAAATCGAAGAAAAACCTTGTGTATGCGATAGAGGCTGTTTTTTCAATTAATCTTCATGAATAATGGTCAGAATGATAACCTTGATGAAATTTAGGCCGAGTTCGAAAATGGGTCATCTCGGGTCAAAAACTAGGTCACTAGGTCAAATCAAAGAAAAACTTGTGTATGCGATAGAGGCTGTATTTTTCAATTGATCTTCATGAATATTGGTCAGAATGATTGCCTTGATGATATCTAGGCCGAGTTCGAAAATGAGTCATCTCGGGTCAAAAACTAGGTCACTAGGTCAAATCAAAGAAAAACCTTGTGTATGCGATAGAGGCTGTATTTTTCAATTGATCTTCATGACATTTGGTCAGAAAGATTGCATTGATGAAATATAGGTCAAGTTTGAATATGGGTCATCTAGGGTCAAAACGTAGGTCACTAGGTCAAATCCAAGAAAAACCTTGTGTTTTGAATATTATGTTGCCACATTTTTGACATAGCAATAAAATAAGACATATTCTCCATACTGCCACCTAGTTTCATGAAGAAGTTTCTTGTATGCTAAAGTTATCACAGGATCCCACTTTATGTGATGGACTGAAGGACAGATGTGGTGTGGAGGTGGGAGCAAAGCATACGTCCCCCAAGTGATACACTGGAAGGGGGCTAATTAGATATTACTGTCTATAATTACAATATTATGATATCATCCTGTGTCCTGGCACATGCTATGTCTTTGCACACCTTTCAAATTTGTGAAAATTGTTTCATCTTTTTCCATATTTAGAGAAAAACAACAACAAATATATCAATATTTTTCTACAGAAAAGGACTAAATTCTTGGTTTTTCTCATAAACAGAAACCATATAATTTTGTATGAACATTTGATAAGAAATATTAAACAATATCAAGAAAAAAAGGAATACAAATAAACAATATTTATTTATTTTATTTATCTGGGTTTTACGGCGCACCAACACAGTATAGGTTATATGGCGCCAAACAGGACTACAAATTTTGGTTCCACATCTCATTTACATCGAAATAAAAACATGAGGTATAGAATCAAAAGCAAATAAACAATAAATAAATAAATAAATTCAAAACAGTGTTAAGCAGGAAGACAGTCGAGACACAATCAAGCAGAGAAAAGAAAGACATGCTTACACTTACAGCATCACTTACTCTCTTGAAATCCCTGAACGGTACAAACTGCACGATATCTCTGTGCACAGGTTGACCATTCGGAGCTTTAAGGACCCCATCATCTCCATCTAACATTTCCATGTCAGCGAAATCAGCACCACCCACACCAACAATAATAAGGGACATTGGCAGAGCTGAGGCATGAACTATTGCACGTCTAGTATTATCCATATCAGTTATAACACCATCTGTTAGCAGTAACAGGACAAAGTAGGCCTGAAACAAGATTATGTATACAACTTATATTAATATCATTCTGAAGTAGTAACAGGACAAAATAAGCCTGAAACAATAAGACAGATATAAGTTGTCAATATATCAGTTTTAACAAAACAATGTAGGCCTCGAACACTGTGATACATTAATTTTGTTGAAACACAGGAGTCTGAAATTCTATCAATAAGACCATAGAAGTCTATCTTTACAAAAAATACACCCTATATATATTCTATGGTCTTATTGATAGAATTTCAGACTCCTGTGGTTAAAACACCATCTAAAATTCTATCAGCAATCTACCAATTGATGTAGTTGACTGCAATACAGCCCATATATACTTTGTGTCTTTGGGTATAATATGAGTACTAAAACAAGAGAGCCATGATGCTATAAAAACAAGAAAATTAGGAGAGTGGGTCAAAGTAAAGATTATGCAAGATTACTTTTGAAATCTGTAAAAAAAAATATTACAGGTGGTCCAAATCCTTTTGCTGTATCTTAAAAAACAATAAAGTAGGTCAGTAGGTCACAATTATGGTCATTGAAAGTCAGTTTTAAGATCAGTGTGCAAAACTGTATACGTCATTCAAATTTCAAGGCTGTATCTTCAAAAACAAGAGGGTCACTGACCCTAAAGCGCTCACCTGTGCACAAAGCTTCAAGTGTGTTTGTTTAAGCACAGAGTTAGGTTTCTTCTATGTTAGCCTATGTTATATATATGTCACACACACTTTTGAACCTAAGGCAATAATTTGAACAATTATGGTAGACATTACAAATCTGATATCACATACCAATATCAAGGCTCTAGCTGTTATTGATTCAGAGAAGAAAAGTGACCACGCCCCCTGGCAGCCATGTTTTTTGACGAATCGGAATAATTTGAACAATCTTGGAAGAGGGCCACACAAGAACCATTTGTGTAAATTTTTTTTAAAATCGGGCTTGCAGTTTCAAACAAGAAGATTTTTAAAGTTTCCACTGTATACATATAGGGAAAAGTGACCACGCCCTCTGGTGGCCATGTTTTTTGACGAATCAAAATAATTTGAACAATCTTGGTAGAGGGTCACACAAGGACCATTTTGGTAAAATTATTTTAAAATCAGGCCAGCAGTTTCACACAAGAAGATTTTTAAAGTTTCCACTATATAGGCATACAGTGAACAGTGACCACGCCCTCTGGCGGCCATGTTTTTTGATGAATCAAAATAATTTGAACAATCTTGGTAGAGGGTCACACAAGGACCTCTTGTGTAAAATTATTCTAAAATTGGACAAGCAGTTTCATACAAGAAGATTTTTAAAGTTTCCACTATATACATACATGGAAAAGTGACCACGCCCTCTAGCGGCCATATTTTTTGACAAATCGGAATAATTTGAATAATCTTGGTACAGGGTGACGTAAGGACCATTTGTGTGAAATTATTTCAAAATCGGACCATCAGTTTAGGAGGAGACGTCGTTTGAAGTTTTTTCTATTTTTAGCTCTGGCAGCCCCTATGTGCACCAAAGCGGAACCGTTTGAACAACTTTGGTAGAAGATCATCCAAGAAATATCCTGGCCAAGTTTCATCAAAATCTATTCATTGGTTTTGGAGGAGATGTCGTTTAAACACAAATGTTGATCAATCTTGGCAAAGGACCACTAGGCAATGCAACATATCAAAAATCAAAAGCCTAGGTCTTGCAATTTCAGACAAGATTTTTTTTTCCTAAATAAGTCTATGTAAAATATGGGACCCCCAAGGCAGGGCCTCATTTCACCCCAGGGGCATAATTTGAAAATCTTGGTACAAAACCACAAGGCAATGCTACATATCAAACATCAAAGGCCTAGGTCTTGTGGTTTCAGACAAGAAGATTTTTAAAGTCTTTTCCTATATAAGACTATGTAAAACTTGAGACCCCTGGGGCAGGGCCTCTTTTCAACCTAGGGGCATAATTTGAATAATTTTGGTAGGGAACCAAAAGGCAATGCTACATACCAAATATCAAAGGCCTAGGTCGTTTGGTTTCAGACAAGAAGATTTTTAAAGTTTTTTCCTATATAAGACTATGTAAAACTTGGGACCCCCTTAGGCCTCTTTTCAACCCAGGGGCATAATTTGAACAATCTTTATAGAGGACCATTAGATGATGTCACATGATGGCTCTATGCCTTGTGGTTTTTGACAAGAAGATTTTCAAAGTTTTCCCTTTATGAGTCTATGTAAACCATGTGACCCCATGGCAGGACCATATTTGACCCTAGGGGAATAATTTGAACAACCTTGGTAGAGGACCATTAGATGATGCTACATACCAAATAGAAAAGCCCTATGACCTGTGATTTTGGACAAGAAGATTTTTAATGTTTTTCCTTTTGGTTGCCATGGCAACCAGAGTTCTAAATGGAATCCAATTCTTTGAATAATTTTGAAGAAGACTATGCAAGGAACATCCCTGTGAAGTTTCATCAAGATTGGCCTGATGGTTTAGGAGGAGATGTTGTTTAAAGGAAAGTGTAGACGGATGACGGCCGGACGGCGGGCGGTGAGCGATCACAATAGCTCACCCTGAGCCTTTGGCTCAGGTGAGCTAACAAATGCCAGAACTATGTAAAACAAGAGCTGTCACTAATGGTGACAAATGCCCCCGCAGCGCCCTGACCTTTGACCTGGTGACCCCAAAGTCAATAGGGGTCATGTACTCAATAAGTACTCTCAGCTTGTGAAGTTTGAAGGTCCTGGGTGCAGTGGTTCGCGAGTTAAGTGCCTTCATGCAAAAAGATAATATTGGCCCCTGTGACCTTGACCTTTGACTAGGTGACCCCAATGTCAGTAGGGGTCGTGTACTCAATAAGTACTATCAGCATGTGAAGTTTGAAGGTCCTGGGTGCAGTGGTTCGCGAGTAAATTGCCTTCATGCAAAAAGTTAACATTGGCCCCTGTGACCTTGACCTGGTCACCCCAAAGTCAGTAGAGGTCGTGTACTCAATAAGTACTATCAGCATGTGAAGTTTGAAGGTCCTGGGTGCAGTGGTTCGCGAGTAAAGTGCCTTCATGCAAAAAGTTAACACTGGCCGCTGTGACCTTGACCTGGTGACCCCAAAGTCAGTAGAGGTCGTGTACTCAATAAGTACTATCAGCATGTAGAGTTTGAAGGTCCTTGGTGCAACGGTTCGCGAGTAAAGTGCCTTCATGCAAAAAGTTAACATTGTGACGAATGAACGAACTAACGAACGGATGGACAGTTGAAAACTAATATGCCTCCCTTCAGGGGCATTAAAACATGTAGTGTGTATTTTGTGTGAAAAAAAAATTGTTATAGAGAGCTGAGCTCATATTGGCATGCTTATTTTTGTACATAATTATTTTTAAACCGAGTCTCAACAGAGGCAATAGTGAAAGACTGTTGTTCATTCTGTTTGTGTTGTTTCCATTCAGATATGAATACTTTGTTTTTCAAAAAGAAGAGTAAATAATGAACAGTAAATCTAAATTTTTATCCTAAGTATGGTATGAAAAAAACCCATATAATTTCAATCATGTAATGTTCATTCAAAACTGCATAACGTGACACCACTTTTAGGTATAACTCACATGTGCCCCTTTACTTTGTTCCTCTTTTTGAGCAGCCTCAGCAAACTTGGCAACATGGTGAATTATAGGGGAAACATTGGTTGGTCCCCATAGTTGGATCTGAGGAACACAGTTCTGGTACGCTTGTACAACACCCTGTATACCTAAAACACAACACTGACAGGGTTATTTTCGTTTGAAGAAGAAGTGCTTTTTTACTGTAAAATCTTCCAAATTTCATGGGTTTCACTGCTGCACTAATTCACGAAATTAAATCTCCATTAACAAATAAAATCTCCATTTATCTTATTTCAAATCCCTAAGAAAAAACTCTTGGCTGGTAAGCACTGCATTATGAAACAAGAGCTCGTAGAACACAAAATGCCTCCTTGATGCATTCAGTAATTGCACAAGGAACAGAAATTTTTTGGTCACTGTACACAAAAGTTCTACTGTTCTGGGTCAATGTGACCTTGACCTTTGACCTATTGATCTCAAAATCAATAGGAGCCATCTGCTGGTCATGATCAACCTCCCTATTTAGATTCCTGATCCTAGGCCTAAGCATTCTCAAGCAATCATCTGGAAATGGTTTAACTCTTCCGAGTCACTGTGACCTTATGATCAACCTCCCTATCAACTTTCATGATCCTAGGCCCAAGCTTTCTTGAGTTATCATTTGGAAACAATTGAACTGTTCCGGGTCACTATGACCTTGACCTTTGACCTACTGACCTCAAAATCAAGTGGTGTCATCTGCTGGTCATGATCAACTTCCCTATCCAGTTTCGTGATCCTAGGCCTGAGCATTCTCAAGTTATTGTCAAGAATGGTTTAACTGTTCTGGGTCACTGCGACCTTGACCTTTGACATACTGAACTCAAAATCAGTAGAGGTCATCTGCTGGTCATGATTTACCTCCCTATCAACATTTATGATCCTAGTCCCAAGAGTTCTTGAGTTACCATCCGGAAACCATTTAACTGTTCCGGGTCACTGTTACCTTGACCTTTGACCTACTGACCTCAAAATCAAACAAGAGCTGTCTGTTGACAGCGTGCTCGACTATTCAAAGAATTGATGGAAGTATGGGGTCAAAATATTACCAGAGATTTTCAGACAAAAGAAAAAAAAATAGATAGGATGAACAAATGTACCTGTACTTGTGTATTTGGATAAGTTCTGCACTATATAGCAATGTGTAACCATGATGGTAAGCAAGTGTTCAAAGTTTCAAAGCCATATATCAAACAGTTCAGACAAAATATAGAATGGTATGCGAAATTTAACTAATATCTATGTCAAAAAAAGGCCATAACTGAGCTTAAGTCCTTGTCCTAGTTATGTAGTCTTGCCTACATATGTAGACTATGATGGTAAATAAGTAGTCAAAGTTTTCAAGCCTTATGATGAACAGGTTAGGCAAAATATTGACTGGTATGAAAAATTTAACTGATTTCTAAGACCAAAAAGGGCCATAATTCAGCCAAAATAACTGACAGAGTTATGTACTTTTGCCTACAGATGGACATCATGATGATAAGCAAGTGTTCAAAGTTTCAAAGCCATGTGTCAAATAGTTTTGACAAAACGCTGAATGGTACGAAAACTGAACCTATTTCCAAGTCCAAAAAGGGCCATAATTCTGCCAGAATAATTGACAGAGTTATGTACTCTTGCCTACAGATGGACATCATGATGATAAGCAAGTGTCCAAACTTTAAAAGCCACGTTTGAGAAGGCTTGGACTTGTACAAAAACTGAACCAATTTCTAAGTCAAAAAACGGCCATAATTCAGTCAAAATAGTTGACAGAGTTATGTACTCTTGCCTATAGATGGAAATTATGATGATAAACAAGTGTTCAAAATTTCAAAGCCACACGTCGAATAGTTTAGACAAAACGCTGACTTGTACGAAAATTGTACCAATTTCCAAGTACAAAAAGGGCCATAATTCAGCCAAAATAGCCGACAGAGTTATGTATTCTTGCCTACAGATAGAGACTGTTATAATAAACAAGTGATAAAAGTTTAAAAACCATATGTCAAACATTTTACACAAAATATGAACTAGTACGAATAACTTAACCAAGATTTGTAAGTTAAAAGGGGCCATAGTTCAGCCAAAATCCTTGACGGGGTTATGTACTCTTGCCTAAAACTGGACATGGTGATGGTAAAAAAGTGTTGAAAGTTTCAAAGCCTTACCTCAAAAGACTTTGTCAAAATGTGGACTGGTACGAAAAACTTAACCAAGGTGTGATGCCGACGCCGACACTAATGCCGACACCATGGTGAGTAGGATAGCTCTACTTATTCTTCGAATAGTCGAGCTAAAAATCAATAGGGGTCATTTGCTGGTAACCAACCTGCCTATCAAAATTCATGATCCTAGGCCCAAGCGTTCTTGAGGTATCATCCAGAAACAATTTAACTGTTCCAGGTCACTGACCTTGACATTTGGCCTACTGGCCTCAAAATCAAAAGAGGTCATCTTCTGATCATGATCAACTTCCCTATTAAGTTTCATGATCCTAGGCCCAAGCGTTCTCAAGTATCGTCCGGAAAGGGTTTAACTGTTTCGGGACACTATGACCTTGACCTTTGACCTACTGACGTCAAAATCAATAAGGGTTATCTGCTGGTCATGATTAACCTCCCTATCACCTTTCATGATCCTAGTCCCAAGCGTTCTTGAGTTATAATCCGGAAACGGTTTAACTGTTCCGGATCACTGTGACCTTGACCTTTGATATACTGATCTCAAAATCAATAGGGGTTATCTGCTGGTCATGACCAACCTCCTTATCAACTTTCATGATCCTACGCTAAAGCGTTCTTGCGTTATCATCCAGAAACTGTTAAACTATTCTGGGTCACTGTGACCTTGACCTTTGACCTACTGATCTCAAAATCAATATAGGTATCTGCTGGTTCTGACCAACTTCCCTATCAACTTTCATGATCCTAGGCCCAAACGTTCTTGAGTTATCATCCGGAAACGGATTGGTCTACATACCAACCAACAGACAGACAGACAGACCCACAGACAGACATCTGCAAAACAATATGCCCCTCCTTCTTTGAGGGGGGCATAGTAATGTTACAGTATTATATTGGTATTCTTTTATAATTTAAGGTTATTTTTTGCAGTTATAAAATTCCCAAACCTTTCCAGGTCACAGGAATTATGCTTAATCTTCTTCAGACATGATGTCCTTTTCTAAAAATTTAGGGCAACATTAACCTTTCCATTTAAAGTTTTGCAGTGTTGTTCAGTTCAAATTGTTTTGACTTGCTTGTATTTTTAGAAAATTAATTCTGTTCTGGATGAAAATATGTCATAAATACTACATAAAAATCACCTACCTGCACAGAAAGGGTTCTGGGGGTTAAAGTTCATGGCAAACTCATGTGATACTTTATTATCTGGAGGAATCCTGGCTCCAAATCCTAAAGCTGGGAACATCTTGTCTCTGATTAAAAAGTAAAACAGGGATTATTAACATATCTCAGTTTAGCTCTACTTTTTGTTGAAACTTATTTAGTTTTTTATTTTGTTTTTTTTGGTTGGGTTTAACGTCGCACCGACACAATTTTAGGTCATATGGCGACTTTCCAGCTTTGATGGTGGAGGAAGACCCCCAGGTGCCCCTCCGTGCATTATTTCATCACGAACGGGCACCTGGGTAGAACCACCGAGCTGGATGGCTTCCTCATATGAAGAATTCAATGCCCCGAGTGAGGCTCGAACCCACATCGATGAGGGGCAAGTGATTTGAAGTCAGCGACATTAAACACTCGGCCACGGAGGCCCCATTTATTTAGTTAACACAAATTTTACAGAATATAACACTATGCTTGATGACTACATCTTGGTTCCAAGTATATAAATATGGGACTCTTTAGCATTGGATTGACTGCTTTAAGTACAATCTTGAAATTAACAAACAACAAGGTTGTATTGTTTCAGTCACTTGGAGTTTGGATCTGTGATATACTGTGATCACACCATTGTGACCACAGCAAAGGTTGATCATCATCTTCTGTATAAAGATAGGCTCTCATTTTTGTTTAGTCACTTACATATAATAATCCTGACATACAGCCTCTACTGCTTGTATTGCTTTCATCCATTCATTAGGTTGGCTTTGGATGGTGTAGAGAAAGGAGTCAGTATGAGTGACTTACGTATCATAGTCCTCACATACGGCTCCTACCACCTGTATTGCCTGCATGTATTCATTAGGCTGGTATGCAATGTATAGTGAATAGAGAGGTTATGTATCATAGCCTTGACATAGTTACGTTGCTTGCTTGAATTCAATGGGCTGGTATGGGCTGATATAGTGAAAGGAGACTTTAACTGAAAAGTGACTTACGTATCATAGTCCTGACATACGGCTCCTACAGCCTGTATCGCCTGCATGTACTCATTGGGTTGGTTTGGGTTGATATAGTGCAGGGATACGGGTGAAGTAGGATCCCCATTGGAACCTGTAAAATCTACACCAACCTGAAAATCAAAAACCTCATTAAACAAGAGATATTTCTAAAACATAATTAAATGCCCTCCATAATGACTGGGTATGTGATTTTGTATGCTGTGATTGTAACCTTTGACCAAATTTTATAAACAAGAGGGCCATGATGACCCTATATCACTCACCAGAGTTTATGAGGCCTACGGACCTAGTTTTTGACCCCAAATGACCCAGTTTCGAATTTGATCTAAAGATCATCAAGGCAAACATTCTAACTAAGTTTCAAATAGATTGAGTCACAACTTATGCCTTTAGAGTGTTCAAAAACTTTTCCTTTGATTTGACCATGTGACCTAGTTTTTGACCCTACATGACCTAGATTAATATTGGACCTAGAGATAATCAAGACAAACATTCTGACCAAGTTTCATAAAGACTGAGTCACAACTGTGGCCTCTAGAGTGTTCACAAGCTTTCCCTATGATCTGGCCTACTGACCTAGTTTTTGACCCCACCTGACCCAGTTTTGCACTTTACCTAGAAATCATCAAGACAAAAATTCTGACAAAGTTTCATAAATATTGGGTCAAAACTGTGGCCTTTAGAGTGTTCACACGCTTTTCATTTGATCTGGCCTACTGACCTACGTTTTGATCCAACATGACCCAGATTCATACTTGACCTAGAGTTCATCAAGACAACCATTCTGACCAAACCTCATAAAGATTGATTTACAACTGTGGCCTCTAGAGTGTTCACATGCTTTTCCTTTGATTTGGACTACTGGCCTAGTTTTTAAACCCACATAACCCAGATTTAAACTTGACCTAGAAATCATCAAGACAATCATTCTGACTTAGTTTCATAAATACTGGATCATAATTGTGGCTTCTAGAGTGTTCACAAGATTTTCCTTTGATCTGACCTACTGACCTAGTTTTTGACCCCACATAATCCAGATTCAAACTTGACTTAGAGATCATAAAGACAAACATTCTGACCAAGTATCATAAAGATTGAGTTAAAACTATGGCCTCTAGAGTGTTCACAAGCTTTTCCTTTGAATTGACTGGGTGACCTAGTTTTTGATTCCACATGACCCAGCTTCAATCTTGAATTAAAAATAATCAAGACAATCATTCTGATCAAGTTTCATAAATATTGGGTCACAACTGTGGCTTCTGGAGTGTTCACAGGCTTTTCCTTTGATCTGGCCTACTGACCTGGTTTTTAATCCCACATGACCCAATTTCAAACTTAGCCTAGAATTCACAAAGACAAACATTCTGACCAAGTATCATAAAGATTGAGTCAAAATTGTGGCCTCTATAGTGTTCACAAGCTTTTCCTTTGATTTGACCAGGTGACCTAGTTTTTGACCCCACATGACCCAGATTAAAACTTTTCCTAGAAAGAATCAAGATAATCATTCTGACCAAATTTCATAAATATTGGGTCACAACTGTGGCCTCTAGAGTGTTCACAAGCTTTTCTTTTGGTCTGGCCTACTGGCCTAGATTTTGATTCTACATGATCTAGTTTCGAATTTGATCTAGAGATCATCAAGACAAACATTCTGACCAAGTATCATAAAGATTGAGTCTAAATTGTGGCCTCTAGGGTGTTCACATGCTTTTCCTTTGATTTGACCGGGTGACCTAGTTTTTGATCCCACATGACCCAGATTCAAACTTGACATAGAAATCATCAAGACAATCATTCTAAACAAGTTTCATAAATATTGGGTCAAAACTGTGGCTTCTAGAGTGTTCACAAGTTTTTCCTTTGATCTTGCCTACTGACCTAGTTTTTAAATCCACATGACCCAGTTTCGAATATGACCTAGAGATTATCAAGACAAATATTCTGACCAAGTATCATAAAGATTGAGTCAAAATTGTGGTCTCTAGAGTGTTCATAATCTTTTCCTTTGATATGACTGGGTGACCTAGTATTTGACCCCATCACACCCAGATTCGAACTTAACCTAGAAATCATCATGGCAATCATTCTGACCGAGTTTCATAAATATTGGGTCACAACTGTGACCTCTAGAGTATTCGCAAGCTTTTCCTTTGATCTGGCCTACTGACCTAGTTTTTGAACCCACATGACCCAGTTTCAAACTTGACCTAGAGATCATCAATACTAACATTCTGACCAAGTTTCATAAAGATTGGATCACAAATTTGGCCTCTAGAGTGTTCACAAGGCAAATGTTGATGGACGACGCACACCGCACGCCGACGGACAATGACCGGTCACAATGCTCACCTTGAACACTTTGTGCTCTGGTGAGCTAAAAACTAGAGGCAACCACACTATGAATATTGACAGCTATAGGCCTAAGTTTTCTTCACTAACTTTCAATCTCAATGTTACTGTGACCTTAACCCTTGAAGTACTGGCCCCTAAAAAATAGGAAAAATCTCCTGACAACTGGCAATCATTCTACGAAATTTTAATGCCCAAAAGTGCATCAGATATTGAGTGGCAACTGTTTCCAGTCTAATCTAGAGGTCACAATAACCTAGACCTCTGACCTACTAACCTCTAAAACAAAAGGGTCATCTACTGGCCACAGGCCATAATCCTGTAAAGTTTGACCACAGTAGGCCAAAGCACTCTTCAGTGATTGAGTAGAAAACCCTTTCCTAATGAGTCTCAAAGTAAATGTGACTGTGACCTACTTATCCCAAAATATTAGGGGTCATCTACTGACCATGGGCAATCATCCTGTGAAGTGTGACAATTATAGGACTATATACATGCTTCTTTAACCCTTACCCTGCTAATTTCTACAATGAACTTGTCCATCTTTCAATTTGGACAGTACCATTAACTGTTAAATGGGGCGCTTACCAAAACGATACTGACTGAATAGCGAACAGTGCAGATCATGGTCAGACTGCACAGATATGCAAGCTGATCATGATCTGCACTGGTCGCAGACAGAATCAATAGTGTCCAGTATGATAATTAACAAAGAAAGTGTCTTAGTTGAGAAACCAGATCTCATTTTTGTTGTCACAACATTACCAAGGCTTTACTCTATTCTATAATGAGAATTTGAGATCTATTTAATATTACTTTTACAGATCTTTCCTTAATGGAATTAATCTGAAAATATTTCACACCTAAGACTAACACTTTTAAATCACAGGGATTCCTCATTGTTTCACATACATAAAAAAGAATCTTACTGTAAAATTGATCTGCATGCCTCCATAGATAAACTCCAAAAATGATGGAGCTTTCTTCACCTGAATATAAACAGAAATTTTAATCTTTCCTTCTACCCTAGCAAACAAAGAATGAAATAATTTTATGATTAAATCACCAAAAACCAAGGATCTCGGTAAACTGAAAGTATTCTATATAGCAATACCATTTATCTACAAAGAAATTCATTAATTTTCTAAATTTGAAATAGTTTAAAAATTAAAGTTATGAATTTTCTCAAGTGCAATCAAATATATTCTGAGATGCAACCATGTATTAATACATGTAGTTATCTCTCCACAAGTCACTTTCAACTTTCCAACATAACTATAACCTTGCTGAGAAAATGATCACTGCAGTGTAGAGAGAGAGAGTGTGAATTTTACACAATTTTATGAGAGTTTATCAGTATAAATCGCACTTTAGAGAGAGAAAGTCATATGTTGTATATGCAGTTATAAAGTGTTTTAGAGTCAACTGGTGGCTCGATTTTTGAAGGAAAGGTTTGTTTCTTGATTTATTTGTTGGAGATTGGTGGTGTACATTTCATTGTACAAAATTGTTGATTTGCTCGGCGAATATTTTGGTTGTTTAATTGTGGTTTTGTTTTGAAGTTGATACTTTGGTCATTGGCGGTTGGAATTGTTAGTTCTTTTGTGAATTTGATGATTAATTTGGTTGCTTGTTTTAATTTGTGTGCTGATGGGTTGTTTTGAGTTTTAGAGGTGTATAGAATTGATTTTCTGCAGTTTGGTTGTGTATTGTTTCGAATATATATTTTGCTCTGAGTTTTGCAGATTGTTTGGTTTTGAATGTTTCTTGGTTAAAGCTTGTGCTGGCCGAGCATAAGTATTGAAATACCTGTGATATTTTGTTCATTAAATATACCTGCGTATATGTGATAAAGCTTGACGAAAAGCGGTGCAAATTTAGTTATGTTTATGGACAGAATGTTTGTAGTGTGTGTTTGATTTAGGTGTAAATAGTATGTCACCATGCTTAAGTATATAATGTATATACAGAAGAAAAATATACAGAAAACTACAAAAAATACACATATGAAAATAAAGAAGAAAACAATAAAAGTGCTAGTTTCCAAGGTAAAGATTAGCAATAGTCAGGCTGTGCACACTACCTCCCTAGCCACTGGTAACGCCTCGCACCGACCACCATCAAATCCTGACAACTTTAATATAAAGAAAACTCACCTTGAATATAAGAGAAAAAAACTAACTCTTAATACAAGAGAAGATAAGTTACTCTTAAAACAAGAGAAGATAACTAACTCTTAATACAAGAGAAGATAACTCACTCTTGATACAAGAGAAGATAACTCACTTTTAATACAAGAGAAGATAACTCGCCCTGAATACAAGAGAAGAAAACAAACCTTGTATATAAGAGAAGAAAACTCACCTTGAATACAAGAGAAGATAACTCACATTGAATACAAGAGCAGAAAACTCGCTCTTTATATAAGAGAAGATAACTCACTCTTATTACAAGAGAAGATAACTGACTCTTAACAGAAGATAACTAACTCTTAATACAAGAGAAGAAAACTCACCTTGTATATAAGAGAAGAAAACTCACCTTGAATACAAGAGAAGATAACTCACATTAAATACAAGAGCAAAAACTCACTCTTAATAAAAGAGAAGATAACTCACTCTTAATACAAGAGAAGATAACTCACATTAAATACAAGAGCAAAAAACTCACTTTTCATACAAGAGAAGATAACTCACTCTTAATACAAGAGAAGAGAACTCACTCTTAATACAAGAGAAGACAACTCACTCTAAATTCAAGAGGAGATAACTCACCCTGAAGGAATCAACAATAACAAAACCGGAGTTAACATACTTCTTCTTCTTTGCCTTCTTATGCTCGTTTACACACGGAAACTGAAATAAGAAATATACTTCTGTTTGTCCTCTGCATACAAAACATCATAAAGCTGTACTTTAACCATTATTGATCAAAAGGAAACATTCAATTAGAGATATACTTGTTACACTATTCACAAGTTCCAGCAGCTGCCCACAGCAAGTGTATTTATACAGATATAGCACAATATGTTCAACTTTATTTATGCAAATTCACGATTCAAACTTTTGTACAGCTCTCACCTACATTCGTAATCTTTAGTGATTTATAGCACCATTTAATAAACACATCAATAAAATTTCAAATATTCATAACTGATCAATTTACTTCTTTCAATACAAACAGCAATCAATAAATACATTTAAAGACAAGAAAAAATCTATTAAAATTCCAGCTTCCAGTTTAAAGTACATTTAATTTGTTTCACATTCAGTAGATTGAAAATGCCTCTAAATGGTTGTGTGATAGTGGAAACTGTACTGACAGTATATGAGTGCGAGACCAATTTTACCCCTCCCTTCTGTCTCCACATTTCCTCTTGGTCTGACTGACTGATATAGTTTTCCTACAACTTAGGTTATGTTTATGACAGTCAGTTGTCCTTAGATCAGTTTTCCAGGATTTCATACCACTAGAACCACAGGAAACTGACAACTTCTCCTCATGATGCAGAGGTGGAGGACAAATTACGTTTGTGAGATAATTAATTATCTCTAGTCACCATACTGAGATAATGGTTGTGAAAACATAAATATGCTCATTCTAAATACCAGTGTAATTGCAAGTAATATGTCAGGAAGGAAAACTTATGTAATTCATTAAATATATACAACTGCTAATTGCTACAGCTTCCTGTTACGCCATAATATTACATACTCTACAAATTTATATGTAAATGCAAAAAATGCAACAATATGATATTGAAAACACCCATACAATTCAGGAGTGGACCTAAAATTTTGGTTTAGAGGGGGTGGACATTGCAAAAGAGTCTAGGGGCATGCCCATCTTGAAACTGTTTTGCAAAAACACCTCATATTGTGTATCAGATGTGTATCTAACCCCTAATTTAGCAATAATATTTAACATTATATCATTTTTTTTCAGTTTGTAAAGTCCTTTACTAAAATATTTTACACACAGAATCTGCACAAGTTTTATTTTCCAACAGTCATCCAGGACCTCCACTGCAGCAATTATATATACTACTGATAGGGATTTCTTCTGAATAAATGTCAAAAGTATAGAGTTTAGGCCATCAAACATCTAATTAAGCTGGAAAGACTTTCGGGAGCTAGCATGGGACCAACCCCATCTAAATCTGCCCATGGAATTACTGTTCATTCTGAGGAAAAATCAGTACCTCATGATAATTCCCTGTAGATATATTAAAGTTTGATACCTCAGGCTCTTTGATTTGTTTCAGAATCCGATAAAACAGCGAAAATGTAATAAAATACTACAATCAGTGCCTGATAAATACTGATGATAGAGTAATTACTATACAACACATGTTACAATAATTACAGCTGACATTTACTGTTATATTCTTGATTCTCTGTGAGTTCCATTCCTGAGGTGTGTCCGTTATGATTGTAAGATAGTTGTGTTCGTGGAGGTTGAAGGATATTCGTGTTCCGATTTGTGTTTAGGTATTGAAGGATATTTAACGGTTTCAAGAAACAATGTAAGTAAAAAAAGAACAATGGCAGCTTCCATAAAGCAAGAGTGATGGAATCTTTGTGAAGCTGTTATAATTTGCCAAAACAAACAGAAGTAAATTAACTTTGAACTTTAATATCTCTAAATTTGTATGTTGTCTGGTCTCTTTTTAAAATAACGAAGATACAAAAACTTTTCAGGAGAAGCTAATTAAAATTTCTATCGAAAAATGGTTGCAGAAAAAAAAAGTACAATAATATAGAAAGTAGAGCTATCACTAAAGGTGATGAATGTAACCCCCGCATGCACTGACACGGTACATTGCAATTTGACGCACACAAGATTGCATAATTATGTGGACTGTATGTATATAGACTGTATGTATACAGTATAGTAACAAAAAACAAAGTCCCATAACTATGCAGAATATTTATCTAAAAGAACGTAACATGCACCATGCACAACTAGGGTTGGTACTGATCACTTGTGTGAAGTTTCATTAAATTGTGTGCAAGGGTTCGGAAGATTAGGCGCGCAAAAGACTGCATATGCAGACTGTATGTACATAGTATGTTAACGAGAAACAAAGTCCCATAACTCTGCAATTTGTGTCGTTGAAAGAACCTAACATGCCCCATGCACAACTACTGTTGTTACTGATCACTTGTGTGAAGTTTCATTAAATTGTGTCTAGGGGATGAGGAGAGATGGTGCGCACAAGATTGTGTCTATGTATATAGTTTAGTAACAAAAAACAAAGTCCCGTAACTCTGCAATTATTTTTTCTGAAAAAAACCTAACACGCCCCATGCACAGCTTCTGTTGTTACTGATCACATCACTTGTGTGAAGTTTCATTAAATTGTGTCAAGGGGATTAGGAGAGATGGTGCGCACAAGATTGTGTCTATGTATATAGTATAGTAACAAAAACCAAAGTCCCATAACTCTGCAATTTTTTTTTCTGAAAGAACCTAACATGCCCCATGCACAACTACTGTTGTTACTGATCACTTGTGTGAAGTTTCATTAAATTGTGTCAAGGGGATGAAGAGAGATGGTGCGCACAAGATTGTGTCTACGGACAGACAGACGGACGGACAGACAGACAACCTGAAACCAGTATACCTCCCCCGTACAACTTTGTTGTCGGGGGGTACAATTACAAGTTAGTCTCTGGCTTTCATTGTTTCAGCCTATATGAAATCTGCACAAGTTGCAATCATGGTGAAAGATTTTTTATCACATGATCAAGTTAGGATTTTTCCAATTTGGTTAGCATTAAATTGTCATTTTCTGTGTTAAATGACCAGATTTTTAGTACTCATCAAGTGTTCATTTCAGGTCAGAAATATATGGATCGTAAACTGAAAGAAACAGATATCCACAATTTCTTGTGTTAAGTGCAGATATACTTGATAAGGCCTAAAAAAATTGTTTGTTTCCAGTATCCCGACCTACTCTAAATTTTTGGCCTGACCCTAAATATTTTTATGGCCTTGGAGAAATATTTATTCAATATTTTAACAGTTGCAAAACTGCACTTTTTATACTTTAAACATGGTCACTGATGTTAGAAATCAACTTACTGATGCTCTAAAGGCATAACCCCCTTATTTGTATTGATGTTTTGACACAAAAATAATTTCCGAAAAGTCCCACTTAATAAAAGAAAATTCAAAAAAAAAAAATTACCTACCTACCTGCCCTAATTTTTTTTAGCATGTTACCAGGAACAAACATTTCTTTTGTGAGGCCTAACCTCATCCCGCTGTCTGAAAGCATATTAGTAACCAAAATCATGTAAAAGCATGAAACAAGTATCAGAATTTAGTGTTTAAATGTCTGATTAAGACAGCTTGACAAGTCTGACATTCATTTTATTATATTTTTTAAAAGTCTTTGTGACCTACATTGGAAACACAATACAGTTGAAACGGTATAGAAACCTGTATAGGCTTTGATACTGTGAAAGGTATGCTTTTAAACAATTATACCTTTCGTTGTTTACTTTCACGCATGTGAATATTGTCAAGTTGAGCTGAATAGTATCAATAGTTAACTGTGACGCAAATGTTATCAACAGTGTCAGAATTATATCAAACATTATATCATATTTCCCTGCGCTACTAAGGTATATTGTTCACAAGTTTAAACAAATATGCCAGTTAGTAGGAATATCAGGCCATTACGCAGTCAAGGTAAAATTTACAGCATTATTTAATGGTACAGCAAGTACAAAAATCGTTTTTCTTCAATTGTAATGCATCTTGCAGTTATCAGAAATCTCAATCAATCGACTCAAGCATGAAATAATAATCACATCTAACTGTAGCACGCCTTTGATCCACTCATTGTGCTGTTTAGATATTCTAACACACTGGCGGGAGTCTTGCATCGTACCATAGCGACAATATAAAAACTCACTCTCTCTTTCATATGGTTATCCTATTCAATCAATCGGTCGATAATCTTAAAAGGTGTTCATAGTGAAGACAGACAGTCACCTTTATAGATGTGGAATAAAAAAAAATAAAGAGATTGTTAACGCAAATTTTTCAGGTATGACTTTATTTAAGTTTAAAGTGCCTTATATTCAGCAGAATAATCATGTTTCTTAATCTAATGTACCCATTCTCCTTCAAAGTAATTCACTTTAAATCTATTCACTTTAATTTAGGTAAATTTGTACAATTTAGGAGCAATGAACAAGTAATAGTTAACAAGAGGACCATGATTGTCCTGAATCGCTCACCTCTTCCCACATGACCCAGTTTTGAGTATGACGTCGTTTTTCTATTATTTGACACAGTGACCTAGTTTTTGAGCTCATGTGACCCAGTTTTGAACTTGACCTAGATATTATCAAGATAAAAATTCTGACCAATTTTCATGAAGATCCATTGAAAAATATGGTCTCTAGAGAGGTCACAAGGTTTTTCTATTATTTGACCTATTGACCCAGTTTTCAAAGGTACATGACCCTGTTTTGAACTTTATCTAGATATCATCAAGGTGAACATTCTCACTAATTTTCATGAAGATCTCATGAAAAATATGGCCTCTAGAGAGGTCACAAGGTTTTTCTATTTTAATACCTACTGGCCTAGTTTTTAACCGCACGTAACCCAGTTTCGAAAATAACCTAGATAACATCAAGGTAAATATTCAGATCAATTTTCATGAAGATCCATTGAAAAATATGGCCTCTAGAGAGGCCAAAAGCTTTTTCTAATTTTAAATCTACTGACCTAGTTTTTGACCGCAGTTGACCCAGTTTCAAATTTGACCTAGATGTTATCAAGATGAACATTCAGACCAAATTTCATACAGATCCCATGAAAAGTATGGCCTCTAGAGAGGTCACAAGGTTTTTTTATATTATTTGACCTACTGACCTAGTTTTTTATTGCACGTAATCCAGTTTCAAACCTGAGCTAGATATCATCAAGATGAACATTCTGACCAATTTTCATGAAGATCCATTCAAGGGTATGGCCTCTAGAGAGGTCACAAGGTTTTTCTGTTTCAACACCTACTGACCTAGTTTTTGATCGCAGTTGACCCAGTTTCAAACTTGACCTATATAGTATCAAGATAAACATTCGGACCAACTTTCATACATATCCCATGAAAAATATGGCCTCTAGAGAGGTCACAACGTTTTTTCATTATTTGACATACTTTTTGATGGCATGTGACCCACTTTCGAACTTGACCTAGATATCATCAAGATGAACATTCTAACCAATTTTTATGGAGATCCATTCACAAGTATGTCCTCTAGAGAGGTCACAAGGTTTTTCTATTTTTAGACCTACTGACCTAGTTTTTGACCGCACATGACCTTGTTTCGAACCTGACCTAGATACCATCAAGATAAACATTCAGACCAACTTTTATAAAGATCCCATGAAAAATATGGACTTTAGAGAGGTCACAAGGTTTTTCTATTATTTGACCTACTGACCTAGTTTTTGATGGCAAGTGACCCACTTTCGAATTTAATCTAGACATCATCAAGATGAACATTCTGACCAATTTTCATGAAGATCTCATGAAATATATGGCCTCTAGATAGGTCAAAAGGTTTTTCTATTTTTAGAACTACTGACCTAGTTTTTAACTGCACGTAACCCAGTTTCGAACTTGACCTAGATATAATCAAGGTGAACATTTAGACTAACTTTCATACAGATCCCATGAAAAATATGGCCTTTAGAGAGGTCACAAGGTTTTTCTATTATTTGACCTACTGACCTAGTTTTTGAAGGCACGTAACCCAGTTTCGAATTTTTCCTAGATATTATCAAGGTAAACGTTCTGACCAATTTTTATGAAGATATTTTGAAATATATGGCCTCTAGAGAGGTCACAATGTTTTTCTATTTTTAGACCTACTGACCTAGTTTTTGAGGGCACGTGACCCAGTTTCAAACTTGACCTAGATAAAATCAAGGTGAACATTTAGACTAACTTTCATACAGATCCCATGAAAAATATGGCCTTTAGAGAGGTCACAAGGTTTTTCTATTATTTGACCTACTGACCTAGTTTTTGAAGGCACGTAACCCAGTTTCGAATTTTTCCTAGATATTATCAAGGTAAACGTTCTGACCAATTTTTATGAAGATATTTTGAAATATATGGCCTCTAGAGAGGTCACAATGTTTTTCTATTTTTAGACCTACTGACCTAGTTTTTGAGGGCACGTGACCCAGTTTCAAACTTGACCTAGATATCATCAAGGTGAACATTCTGACCTACTTTTTGGCCGCACGTGACCCAGTTTCGAACCTGACCTAGAATTTACCAAGATGAACATTCTGACTCATTTTCATAAAGATCCCATGAAAACTGTGACCTCTAGAGATGTCACAAGGAAAAGTTTACGCACGGACGCACGGACGACGGACGACGGACGCTGCGCCATCACAAAAGCTCACCTTGTCACTTCGTGACAGGTGAGCTAAAAATGTTGTCATGATGATAAAGTGGCAGTATTAAAAATTAAAATTATTTTAGCGCATCTATATGCAAAAAATAAATATTACAAAAAAAGTTCCTGTAAGGGTAATGAAGTGTAATAAAGAGGAGGAGACAAATTTCACACTGTCATAGTTATCAGAGTAAAAGGGTGGGAGGGGACAAAAACTAATCTAAACACCTGATTTTTTAATGTCATAAATATTATTAAAGATTAAACTCTTCCGGCACCTTAAAGTTAAAACTTCGTATATCAACACAAATACTTCAATTATCTCCCTTTCACATCAAAATATAAACTTCAAAATAAATCTTAAAGCAATTATCTCCCCTTTTCGACCAAAGACTACTTTCACACAAATACTTCATTATCTCCCCTCAAGATCAAAACATGTACTTCAAAAAAATCTTAGTGCAGTTATCTTCCCTCTAGATCAAAGATTGTACTTCAATAAAAACTGTTTTCAGTTATCTCCTCTCTACATCAAAGTTTAAACTTCAATAAAAAAAAATATGCAGTTATCTCCCCTCTACATCAAAGATTGTACTTCAATAAAATAATTCTGCGTATATCGCCCCTCTAGATCAATAAAAAATTCTGTGGTTATCTCCCCTCTAGATCAATAAAAATTCTGTGGTGATCTCCCTTCTAGATCAAAGATTGTATTTCAATAAAAGACCTTCTACATTAATCTCCCCTCTAGAACATGAATTCTCATCTCTAAATCAAAATGGATACTTACTGCAGTTATTCCCCCTACATATCAACATCTGAAGCAGAAAGTTAACCTATTGATCTACTATACCAGGTGGAGGTGGTTTAAATGTGAGTAAAATGATTTACCTGGTTATACTGAGTTTATGATTTGTTTGAGTTAGAATATTTACACTCCGATAACACAGGCGCTCTTCAGGTAGAGTGAATATTTGGAATAGCCTTGTGTTTATATCTGGATGAAAAACAATTAAAATACATGTAAGTTGAACTCTTTACAGTTATACTTTAATATATATGTCAAAAAAAGAAAGAACCAATGCTGCTGTTTTCTTTTTCAACAAAAATTCTTAAATAAAAGTAACTTTTGCACATTCTACAATCCCCAACTGCCACACACAACTTTATCATTTAAGAATAAAAATTGTCCGATTCACTCAGGTATTCCATAATCTAGCAATATTTTCAAATTTTCAATTATCTTTTATTTTTCAGAATATATATTTATTTCATGAAATTATTGCTGTTTCGTAAGACTTATTGTAACAGTTTATCCACAATTAACTACTTAATACTTAAACACACTTCTGGTTAAGGTAAATAAGAAATACCATAATAGTTTAAATTATGCTCCAATAATAAAAGTTTCATAAGGCTCTAAATTTTTAATATATGTTAATAAAAGATGAAGCTATTGTCTAAATAGAGGCTATTCATAATTACATGGTCAGAAAAACACTGCACTTGAACTTATAGGTTAGAGCCATAAAGGGAGGTAAAAAAGAATAATGGATTGAGTAATGTTTTCAACTATGTTAATCCACATTCAGACCTTTCATAACTATTGGTGAAAACAATAGGATTAAGCAAGAAATTGATACAGTTTAATGTTCATAACAAAAAACATGGAAACCACAGTATAAACAAATACATTATGAGAACAGGCTTATGGGTAAGGTAAATATGAGACACCTCATCTTCAGGCAAATCTCTACCTGTACAATTAATGTATAACCCTCATTTGTATACCTTGATACTTTAAAAATAACTGTTCTACATAGTCTACTAAAAATTTGACATACTAGTACTAACATATAACTGTAAAGTGTAAAATCTTAATACGATGGCCCTATATTACTCACTTTTTTATATTATTATTATACGACTGCTCTAAATGACAAGGTCAAGGTCTTATTTGAGCATACCACATCTAAATACACTGTACGAAGATCAAGTTTGCAATATGTATGTGTTCAAATATATGTTACAATATTTTTGCTAAATCAAGCAGACAAGTCTGACCATAAGTCTTGCAGTTTACATAAACCCTTTAAATGTACATATTAAAACCAAGGTTTGATAACTCTCAGTAAGATGATCCTATTCTGTCCACAGAACAACCATAGGAATACACATTCTGTCTAACACGGGTAATGGAAGTGTTTGAGTGTAAACATAACCAAAATATCATTTATGTTCATAACAAAAAATATGGAAGCCACATTATAAACAAATACATTATGAGAACAGGCTTATGGGTAAGGTAAATATGAGACACCTCATCTTCAGACAAATCTCTACCTGTACAAGTAACGTATTACCCTCATTTTTATACTTTTTATACTTCAAAAATAACTTTTCTACATAGTCTACTAAAAATTTGACATACTAGTACTAACATAGAACTGCAAAGAGTAAAATCTTAATGCAATGTAGGAACTGGAAAACATTTTTGTACATAAACAAAACATGATGGCCCTACCTTGCTCACTTTTTGTGATATTAATACGACTGCTCTAAATGACAAGGTCAAGGTCTAACTTGAGCATACCACATCCAAATGCATAGTACGAAGATCAGGATTGGAATATTTATGTGTTGGAATATATGTGACAGTATTTTTGCTAAATCGAGCAGACAAGTCTGCCCTCAAGTCTTGCAATGCCTAACTCGACGTTTACATAAATTCTTTAAATGTACATATTAAAACAAAGGGTGGATAACTCCCTATAAAATTGTCCTATTTTGTCCATAGAACAACCATAGGAATACATGTTGTGTCTAACACCAATAATGAAAGGATTTGAGTGTAAACATAACCAAAATCTTTTTTACATACTTGCAATTAAAGGTTCGTAACTATAGATCTTAAAGCTATATATATATATATTATAATTAAAGTTTGATCAAAATTGCTTTAGAATTTGTATTCTAATATGTAATTAACCTTTAGCCTGATAGCGGCAAGTGATTCTGCCTTTGCGACCAGTGCAGACCAGGATCAGCCTGCACATCTGTGCAGTCTGATCATGGTCTGCACTGTTCGCTATTCAGTCAGTAAGTCCATTATAACAATTTAGCAGGGTAAGGGTTAAAGAAATTGTGAATGATGGACAATGTACTCCAATGATCATTAAACAAGGAGCTGTGTTCAATAAACGCTTGATGACCCCGGTGGCATCCTTGTCGATACAAGTGCAAAACGAGGTCAAGTTCAAGGTCAAGGTCAAACTGAGGTCAGGTGATGTCTGAAGATGAGGAATGGTCACAGGTTACATCTGCATTAGTATCAAGTCATTCTAGTTAGGGGTATTGATGCTAGACTAAACGGTCCCATTTGATTAACCTCGTACGGACGGACGAACGTACGGACAGGACAATCACTATATGCCTCCCGCATCAGTAGATGCCAGGGGCATAAAAAAGTGAGCTAAAATGTGCAAAAACCTCAAATAAATTGACAGAATAAATACTTGATATAATTTTTTTGTGAAAAGTGCAATATTCATGTAATGTATAACCATGGTAACAGATACACCTCTGTCCCAACAAAAATTAACCCTTAGCCTGCTGGCGGGAAGAAATTCTGCCTTTGCGACCAGTGCAGACCAAGATCAGCCTGCACATTCGTGCAGTCTGATCATGATCTGCACTGTTCGCTATTTAGTCACAAAATTTTCAGTGAACACCCCTTTGAATAATAAGTGGAACTGCCCAAAATGAAAGATGGACCAGTCCATTTCAAAAATTTAGCAGGGTAAAGATTAAGGAAGAGTAAAATTACCCACCCTACATCTAAACATAAAAACATTCATATGTCATTACTACATCGTAACTAAGTTGTAAAGTATGTCTGAAGTCAAATTCAAACATTTAAACACCCACATTTTATTACGGGTACAATATGGGTATTATAAACTTCTATACTAGAATGCAAAATAACCAATCTCTGTATCGCAAATGTTAGCAGACACATTCGTTATTTAAAGTCTGCTTTCAATTTAATTTGTACTTATCCAAAGCTGTGTTTTCGCATAGAATATCCATAATGAAACATTATATATGTATGAGAAAATGTTAATTAGTTACCAGATAGCAAAGTACAGCTTGAATTACTCCACCTACCAAAGCAAATATCAGACACTCGGCCAGTTTCAATATTTGCATAAAAATCAAACTCAGGGTTACACCCAATAGAATTGTATTGGGTACTGCATTTAACCTACAAAATAATAATAATATGATTTATAATGAAGAAAAAATCTTCCTAGTAACAGGAGCTATGTTAATTCAAAAGTGATTTGGCCAGAACCTGAGAGGTTTATGTGACAGAATTATGTTTAGACATGTTTCATTGTTAGGGGCCTTCATGACTGAGTAGTTAAGGTTGCTTACTTCAAATCACTTGCCCCTCATGGATTTGGCTTCGGACCTAACTCATGGCATTGAATTCTTCATGCGAGGAATCCATCCAGCTGGCTTGCGAAAAGTTGGTGGTTCTACCCAGGTGCCCACTTGTGATGAAATAATGCATCGAGGGTCACCTGGGGGTCTTCCTCCACCATCAAAGCTGGAAAGTTGCCATATTACCTATAATTGTGTCGGTGTGACGTTAAATCCATATTTGCTTTTTAAATTCACTGTTTGACTATAAGCTGTGAATATACATAGCTATCAACCAAACGTATCCTAATTTCGTTTCTTTGATAACCTGTATCTCTGAAATTAATTGTTTTGTTCCAAGCTCCTTGTTTTTACATCATTATTTTACCATTAACTGGTTTTCTAGTAATCTTAAATTACTTTAACACCTCTATCATCAATGTAAATATGAGACATAAAATCTCATCTCAAGGCAACTGTATAGAAAATGGAACATTAAACAAGAAAAATATGTTCATGAAAAAAAATTAATTGTATGTTTTATGAAGCATATAAAAAGTTCTGCATAAAACGACTGAAACATCACAAGAAATTCTTCAATGGCAGAGAAACCTTTCAACACGTATATATATATTGTTTTTCTACATCTATCTTTTTCACATACGATGTTAAATGATTCTGCAATGCTGCATTATAATTACATTTTTATTAATAAAGCCACAATTTCTACTAATTCTCTAATTCTCTCACTAATTCTTAAAATATAACAATTCTTATACTTCAATATATTTGCTGATTAAACAGGGAGCACAAAATTTCAATTACAGAATGCTACATATTATTTTATAACATATGGTATCAATATAAATATTTTATTCATAATGCAGATTAAAAAATAATATTTTATTTTTGTATTATCAATATAATTTAAATGTCTCATATATCTCTTCAGAATACATTTAAGAAAAAATAAGGTGACAATAATGAAGAAAGTTTATGGCATTATAACTTCTGGCCCGCAGTAATACCTTGAATTTTTATTCCTTTAAACATTACATATACCCTAACCCTGCTAAATTTTCATAATGAACTTTTCCATCTTTCAATTTGGACAGTTCTATTAACTGTTAACTAGAAATGTGTCCATGGAACACAGATGCCCCCACTACATAACAAAGGACACAATTTTTTTCCTAGGTCAGGGGCCATAACTCCTACAATACTGAATGAATCCGGATGAGAAATCCCAGGTGCACAACTGCACATGCTGACCAACATTCCTGTAAACTTTGGGGACACTAGGTCAAATACTTTTGGAGCTACGCACGACACAACATTAAAATGACCATTTTTTAACTAAGTCAGGGGCCATAACTCCTACATGACTGAATGAATCCGGACACAAAATCCCAGGTGCACAACTGCACATGCTGACCAACATTCCTGTAAACTTTGGTGACTCTAGGTCAAATACTTTTGGAGCAACGCGTGACACAACATTAAAATGACCAATTTTTTACTAAGTCTGGGGCCATAACTCCTACAAGACTGAATAAATCCGGACGCAAAACCCCAGGTGCACAACTACACATGCTGACCAACATTCCTGTAAAGTTTTGTGACTCTACATCAAATACTTTTGGAGCTAGGCGCGACACAACACTAAAATGACCAATTTTTACAAAGTCAGGGGCCATAACTCCTACATGACTGAATGAATCCGGACGCGAAACCCCAGGTGCACAACTACACATGCTGACCAACATTCCTGTAAAGTTTTGTGACTCTACGTCAAATACTTTTGGAGCTAGGCGCGACACAACACTAAAATGACCAATTTTTACAAAGTCAGGGGCCATAACTCCTACATGACTGAATGAATCCGGACGCGAAACCCCAGGTGCACAACTACACATGCTGACCAACATTCCTGTAAAGTTTTGTGACTCTACGTCAAATACTTTTGGAGCTAGGCGCAACACAACATTCTCGGGCGGGGACGGACGGAAGGACCGACGGACAAGGGCAAATCTATATGCTCCCCCCCCCCCCCAAGTGGGGACATAAAAAGGATGTTCACTGAAAATTTAATGACTGATTAGTAAACAGTGCAGATCTTGGTCTGCACTGGTCACAAAGGCAGAAGGCTTAAAGTCATCTTTGATAATTTCGATATATGTCATCAAGAAATAATCTTAACTTTAAGACTGACAATGTTGAAAGGCGTTTGGATATACATTTTTTTAAATGTTAGCAGATGGAATATCCTTTTTATTGAAAATGAAGGTTTATATTCAGTTAAGTAATCACTGTCTTGTTTGTATTTTTCAGAAACAACAGAATCTGGTGTGAATAAACAGTTTAAAACACAATACATAACAGAAAATCTTAATTGAAACAAACTAGCAGATAAAAAAACTGCATCATGGGCCAAGGAGAAGGTCAAGGTGAAGGCAAAGGTCAAGGTGGTGGTTTGTGTCCCGGCATACTGTGGGCCATCCTCTGGTTCATCATTCTTATATTTCTCGGATGGCCGATTGCATTCTTTGTAGCATGGTGGTACATATTTCTGCTTCCATTCTCAGCGTGTATTGAGCCCCTTAAAGGGGCTTGTGAGGCCCTGTTGTCGGTTGTTAAACTACCATTGACATGCGCAGAAAATATGATAGCAATGAAACCACTGTGTGGTTAAAATGTAGACTTTTTTTAAAACGCTCAAAGACATGGACAAATGGCTAATTTAAATAATAGTATAGAACTCACTCTGCAGTGAAAAACATGGATTCTAATGACAAGGAATAAACATAAACTTTTAAGAAGAAACTGTGGAAAAAAACAGACCAGCCAACTACAAATTGACCAAACATGAAACGAAAGCATATGCACTATAACAAGAGAGACAATTGGATTTACCGACATCTTTGTATATTTTTTCATAATAATAGCTTAACCAGTGAAAACTATATTTCAAGGAAAGAAACTTTTCATTTGTTTATCAATTACATTGTAAGTAAATGTTTTCTACTTGCCAAAGTACACTTACTGAACAGACATACATAAGTGAATCTCCATAAACTTGTATTATATATCATTTATATACGTATTTATTGAATGCTATACAGGCTACTCCTGAAGTCTGGAGGTAGACAAAGAGTTTTATTATTCCTGTTATAAGGAAGAGTAAAATCTGTTAATGAACAGTCATAAAATCTTTGAACCTTAGAATCAAGAAGTAAATTCTTTGCCTCCAAAATTGTGAAACGTTTTCTTCTAAAATGTAGTCAATATTGCACTGATATTCATATATGTTTGTATTTTAAGTAACAGTAAACAAAGTCAACCACCTATTTGTTTTTTGTTATAAATAATTTCCTGAAGTGCCTAAATAAAAGAAAGTAATATGATCATAAAACTGCAACAAACCGGCTCTTAACCAAATTTTTATAGATAATAATGATATGTATAACTAGAATCGTGTACATGGGACATGGAATGCCATCCTCTATATAGCAAAAGCTTTTAAGGAGCTATAACTGCAGTAAAAATAATTCACATAAACAATTCTTTCCATTATGGTCATTTAAACGTCAAGGTTGTTAATCTGTGGAAGTCTGAAGCAAATCAGGCTAATAGTGTAGGAGTAGATGGACACACAAGACGGTATACCATATAGAAAATACATCAAAGGGCCATAACTGCAGTAAAAATAATCTCAGAAAAAAATCCTTCCTTAATGGTAATCTAAACATCAAGCTTGTTCATCTGTGAAAGTTTGAAGCAAATCAGGCCACTTGTAACTAGCGTAGGAGTATGACACACAAGATTTCGGAACATACGTAATCCACATACAGACGTACACACATATGGACAGCTGCAATGCTATTTGCCCCCTACATAAATGTGTGGGAGCGTAACAAGAGCTGTCCATAAGTCATCGCGTTCCACTATTAGGCAATTTGACAGTAAAATGAATTTATGTCTCAATTTAAAAAAACATATAAAAGTATGAAAGGGGCATCATTTGGTCAAAAATACAAATCAGAGTTATGGGAATTATTGACACACACATGCAGTTGATGATGAGAAAAAACATTTTAAGTTTCAAGTCATTATCTTATATTGTACTAAAGCTATATCCAGAAAGCGAAGATTGCTAAAACTAAAAAACTAGGTATGAAAGGGACATAATTCTGCTCAAAATACAATTGGAGTTACTCGGATCGAAACCACACAATGCAGATGATGATTATATAGAAATATCTTTAATTTCAATTCATTATCTTTTAAAGTACTAAAGATTATGTCTATAAACGAAGCTTTCAAAAAAAATTAACGTGAAATTAATTCAAAGTTTAACAATTTGGTGACCTTGACCTTCGGTATTATTGACCCAGCTCCTGCATATACATTGTTTGTATGCTTGACAATGTCTATGTGAAGTTACAGTAAGATATATTAAGCAATAGTAACAAAGAAAAACAAATGTTGCAAAAAAACTTTAACCAAGAAAGCTCATGCTGACTCCAATGCGAGGGTGAGTCGAATAGCACCCCTTTATCTTTTATTTCCATACAACATTTAATCAATTATCACCAAGTCAGTCAGAGGACATGTCAGTGTACACTACCTATACTCACCGGTCAACATGATATCAGTCATGACAACATAAAAAACATTCCACCCTGTTTTCAACAGTTCCCGCTGTCAACAGTTTGGTTACTAGTAGTTAGCACTATGTAATATTGATAAGTTTCAAGTACCATGTTTGCACTTATTTTAAAATTGATTGCCAAACCAATTTCAAAGATTCCTGATCAAAGCAGTATGACAGATTGGCAGTTACAATTGATTCAAATAAAGTTTCTGATAATATAGCAAAATCATAAAAAGATCATTTGCACCAATTTGACTACCTGGCCAAACCAATCAAATATCTAAATAAATCTGCAGGTACTTGAAAATGATAATTCTCTTTATTTATTATGTTTCTTTCAATTGATAACAGTTGTTAGAATGCAAGTCACAGTGACTGTCATTAATCCAAAAACGGAGAACCCTTCAGTCAGGTCATGTGATCTAGACTGTATCTATTTTGCTACAAGTTATAGCTATATCTCCTACACAGTGGTCCCCCCTTACAGTAAGGATACCTCTACCATCACAAACATTTTTATCAAGATCATTTTTTCCATCATCTGATATTAGCTTTTAGTAAATGAATATAATTCAAAGATTTATGGCTGTTGTGGGTGATAAAACAAAAAAAATAAGGCAAAATATGAAAGTAATATTTGAATTTCTTTTCAATATTCATGTAGTTTTCATGTTCTTGCCACTGGACTGGTGTTTTCCAATGATTTTACCCTTGCCATCAAAACCCATTTGTGACAGCAAGCTAGGAGAGATAATTGCTGCTAGGAGTTTAGTTTTTGCCCAGAAATTATTAAACTAGCTTTAAACCTGGACTGCACCTACCTCTTTGCCAATGGAAGCCTCTAAATCTTTTACAGAAACTGTGAACCCTCCAATCATGTCATGTGATCCATCACTGTCCCAATCATATACATCAAACTGAAACATTAAATAAGAAGAGTAAAATATATAAAAGTTCACTCTAAATGTAACAGGCTGAAAATATTTCGGCCTTGACCAGGACTCATCCCTGGGACCACTATTACTCTGGGCAAAGCTTATTACAATTATATTTAACCTAACTACATACATCTCTTCATTTTAGAATTCGTTCTCACAAGTCAGTCTGAAAGACAGATAAATCTCCCTGGCTGCTGTTACGGATAGTGAATTGGTTGATGGTACTAGGTGGAAGCATTGACTTTGTTAAGTATATTTTATAGTCCATGTGTGACAACATCAATGAATTTGAAAATCCTTCAAGGGGTTTAAAAGATACAGAACGGACACAAAATGAAAGACTTAAACCTTTGATCCTGAGTTGTGACCTTGACCTTGAGCCAACATGGCCAACTCATGAGTTTTGCACAATGTCTTGATGAGGTGATCATCTGACCCAAGTTTTAAGAAAATCCTTCAAGGGGTTCAGGAAATACAGAAGGGACATAAAATGGAAGGCGAAAACCTTTGAGCCGACACAAGAGTTCTGCATATTGTCTTGATGAAGTGATCATTTAACCCAAGTTTCATGAAAATCCTTCAAGGGTTTTGGGGATACAGAGCTGACACAAAGTGTTACGGATGGACAGAGACCATTCCTATAATCCCCACCACTTGTGGTGGAAGATTAAAAATCCAGAGCTCCAACCTCTTTGGGATGTTCTAAAGTGTCAATTCATACCTACTGATAGGTTATATATGTTGGGCACCAATGTAACAGACTAACAATATTTCAGCCCTGACCAAGATTTAAACCTGGGACCTGTCACACCTATATCAGACACTGTAAAAGCTAGCTCTATAGCTAAGCCAAACATTACCAAACTACAAACATCAGCCAATTTTTAAAAAGTTACCAAAATATATCTATATGAAAACATATTACATCAATATAAAAAAATGAATTTCCTTGCACAGAAAGATGAATGTAGATACAGACTTGTAACTAAAATAATACTCAGATATCAGGCAAAATGAAAAAAATTCTCAAGGTATTGCATAACAATTGAATTATTATCAATTTGATACCATGTTCTCACCTTTTACTTTAATCCGATTGTTTATACATTCAATATATTTAAGTGCATTGGATAAGGAAGAAAAAAAAACATGTAAAATGAAATAACACAACCTTTCTGACGAAATTATTGTATCTAAAAATATACCAAAATTCTAAAATGTACTCCAAGTTATCTTACTAATATAAGAAAAATATCATGTAGTTTCTATTTCAAGAACAGCTCCTTACATTTGAAGAAATCCTGACAAAATTTTGTATAAGATTTTTTTACAAGACAGAACTTAACATGAAACATGGGAACATAATTAACGATGATGAAGTGATACTGTTTTCTCTTTTCTTATTTCGATCTTTTTTATCAGGGCTATTATGATAATAAATGCACACTTTCCTGGACAGCAGTTTCTCCGATGTTTCCTATCTTGATTCCCTGAGTAGGTTAACCTTACATCAAGGGCTTACTCAAGGTTAAACAGTCAGCTGCCTTACAGCATTAGAAGAAATCCTGTTAAAACCTGTTCTGCTAAAACACTTAAGGTAGCAGTAACTGCTACAGTTTACTGTCTGAAATAACTTGAGTTGTCTCCCATACCAAAGATTTTAATAATTTTGCCAACTGCAATAAGCTGGGCATCAGTAATTACAGATTTTTACTGGATATTTTATAACTGTCCCTATTAGACAATTAAATATCTATGTACATGTTCATACTTTCAGCAAGAATTCATTTAGACAAAGTGCAGCAGTATATATTATATGACATTCAATGAAAAAAAGGCTGTAACTCACTAAATAATGTCGTAGTCAAAACATTCTTTATTTTGTAAATCTAGACATCATAATGGGCAATATTCTTTGAAAGTTTAAACCATTTCTACTGAACAAAATGCAGGGCAAGAATTGCATTCCCTAAAAGTATATCAAACATATAAGAATTATGGTGAAAAATTATTGAATACCTTGACTGGTTTTGATTTATCTCCTCCACACAGTGTATGGACTGGTATTGTGAATGGACGCCAGTGTGGGTTGAGATTATTTTTCACTACCTGAAATGCAATGTATAAAATACAATCATATACATGTACAGTTGAAATTTCTGAGTCTAAACTCTGAACAAGACAGCTTTCAGTGTTCAAGATCGAAGTCAAAAACTCTTGAACCTCGGGACTGATACCTAAGATTCTATGGTACATATTTCAGTGTCTAGACCAATTTGGATGACTGACTTATTTTACTGGCAGCACATGTATCTTTTCCCAAAAGGACATAACTTTTTTCTGTGCTCTTATGAATTTTTTCGTAATTTACCTCTATTATTTCAAATTGTGTTACATTTGCTTTGTTGTGCGATTAACCGCCGCCATCAACAATAGTAAACAAATGGAATCAGTGACCAAGCAAATCATGTGCCTATAGTACCATACCTTTAATACCAGGTAGTTGCTGAATGTTGGGTTATTTATGCTGCAGATTACATTGTGACCCATGACATAGGCAGAAAGAGACCAGCAAAATAACCAAGAATTTCAATTTTCTAAAGAAAATATACAAATGTATTTATGATAATATTATTTAAAACAACTTTCACTTTCCATTTTTCTGGAGAGAATTTTGCTGTCTTTGCTAACTTGACAGTATGGTGAGTTTACTTACCTGTTTACTTTTTCTCTTTTTCAATACAAAGAACTGTCAAAAGTTTTCAAATCAATGCTATTCAAAAACATAATAATAGAAAAATTACCTCTGTTCTGTGAACCACCTGCCAACTTCCGTCTGGATTGCCTCGCAATATCTCTAAGTAAGGATCTGATTTACCAAGGAAATCCTGGAAATAATTTTGTGATATTATTATGCTTCTTGAATGATATCATAAGACACCGAAGTGTAATGTAACCACACAATCAGAGCAGGTTTAGTTCAACAATTTTATTAGACCAATGTTTCAGCTTTTACAGAGCCTTTTTGAATATTATTGAGAATCAGAGATGATATTTTAAATCTGGTTCAAGGTGAGGTTAATTTTACCTCTTATAACTAGTTCAAAGTGACAAACTTTTAATTACATTGTGGAAACCAAGTAACAGTACTAGTATTAAATCAAGAAACACTGTTTAACTGACCACCATTATATATGAGCCGCACCATGAGTAAACCAACATAGTGCATTTGCGACCAGCATGGATCCAGACCAGTCTGCGCATCCCCGCAGTCAGGTCAGGATCCATGCTGTTCGCTTTTAAACCGTATTGCAATTATAGAAGCTGTTAGCCAACAGCATAGATCCTGACAAGACTGCGCATATGTGCAGGCTGGTCTGGGTCTATGCTAGTTGCAAATGCACTATGTTGATTTACTCATGGTGAGGCTCATATTAATTCATGGTGACTGACAGATTAATATGATACATACCTTATTTTCCAGTTTTCTAGCTTTAAATGTACAAACAGCAACTTCTCCTCCCTCATTTACCTCCTCTGACCTGATCTGAAATGGTTTAATTTGAATATGTTTATACATTTTAGTGAAAATACTTACAATTTACCTTACCATTTGCTTGCAACCTCTACTTCGGCAGCAGAGTCCTTCAGAGTCTGGCCTGCAATTTCTAAGTCAGACGTCCATCACTTTATTAGTGCATCTCTACACACAAACATGTCTCATACAAATGAATGTTAAAAATAATTGATTTGATTCTGAAGTTCCTAGCAGACCTGTCAATGTTGGTAAACAATGCTCAAGGTTATCAAACTGAAACCAGTATTAAAACCCCAGATTCTGATAGGTGGATTTTTAAACTGACCAATCACAAGCTTGCATTATGAGAATGGTCTCCAAATTCTGTTTTATAACCTCAGTCTCAAATCAGCTGAATATTTATTAGTCAGGTTGTTATAATGGCAGTATCAACAAGTGAAAATCAGAATCTGAAACTGAAGGAAATACAGCTTGGATTTTAACCCTCACCCTGCTAAATTTCAACAAGTGAATGAAGTATTGCCATGCAATACAAAGTCCCCAACTGGAAGGCACCTTATTTTCTCTACTGCAGTACAACATAATGAACTGATATCTGTCAATGATATATAACAATGTTGTACTATATACACAATATGTTTTAACAAAACACTTGGATTAAAATTTGCATATATAAAAACCTACAGTTATTTTCATGTGAATTTTTTTGGCCAAGTATCAAAAAGTAATCATATTAGTTATTTATATCAACAACAAAGGAAAAATTAATCCTTAAAAAATTAAACGGTAAGTCCACACAACACTCTTTACCAGGTTGTACCACAGAAAAGTGGTCTTGATTTTTGCCTACAGCCAGTAATAAAGAAGTAACAATATAATCTATTTATAGTAAAAACAAAGGGACATAGTTCTAGAAACAAGGGTGTCTCATGGTGGTGAACATTTGTGCCAAGTTACATCAAAATCCCTCCTTGCATGATGAAGAAATGCTCCAGACAAAGTCATTCTTAAATTTAACCTTTGACCTCTACGTATGACCTTGACCTTAGATCTAGGGACCTGGTTCTTACGCATGACAATCAGTCTCATGGTGGTGAACATTTGTGCCAAGTTATATCAAAATCCTTCCATGCATGAAAAAGAAATGCACCAGGCAAAGGCATTTTTTGTATCTGATCTTTGGCCTCTAAGTGTGACTTTGACCTTAGACCTAGGGCCTGGGTGTTGCGCACGACACATTGTCTCATCCAGGGGAATATTTGTGCAAACTGATATTTAAATCCCACTTTGCATGACAAAGTTATAGTCCGGACAGAAAAAGTTCCACTGACCTTTGATCTAAAAGTGTGACCTTGACCTTTAAACTAGGGTTCTGGGTGTTGCACATGACACGTCATCTCATCAGGGGAAACATCCATGCCAAGTTATATTAAAATCCCTTGATGCATGACAGATTTCTGGACTGGACAGGAAAAAATACCTATTGACCTTTCACTTCCAGCTGTGACCTTGACGTTTGAGCTAGGGGTCCAGATTTTAGGCACGACACGTCATCTCATCATGGGGAACATTTGTGCCAAGCAAAATTAAAATCCCCTTATGAATGAGTTTTGGACCAGACAGGAAAAAAGCCCTGTTGACCTTTGACCTCCAACCAGGGGTCCGGGATTTATGCAAGACACATCGTCTTATCATGGGGAACATTTGTGCCAAGTTATATTAAAATCACTTAATGAATGACGGAGTTATGGACCGGACACGAAACAGACCCTGTTCATGCTATGTTAACACTGACTGCCAAGTGTGACCTTGACCTTTGAGCTAGGGGTCTGAAAGGTGTGCATGACACATTATGAGGTACATTTGTGCCAATTAGTATTAAAATTCCTTGATGGATGACAGATTTCTGGACCGGATAGGAAAAAACACCCTATTGACTTTTGACCTCCAACTGTGCCCTTGACCTTTGAGCTAGGAGTCCAAATTTTTGGCATGACATGTCGTCTCATCATAGGGAACATTTGTGCTAAGTAATATTAAAATCCCTTCATGGATGGCAAAGTTATGGACCGGACAGGAAAAAAGCCCTGTTGACATTTGACCTCCAGTTGTGACCTTGACCTTTAAGCTAGGACTCGTGGTTTTGCACATGACATGTCGTCTAATTATGGGGAACATTTGCACCAAGTAATATTAAAATTCCTTCATGGATGACAGAGTTATGGACCGGACACGAAATTGCGGACGGACAGGAGGGAATGACGGACGGATGGAAAAGCTCATTCCTATAGTCCCCGAAACTGGTTTTCAACCTGTAGGGGACTAATAATGAACTTATCTGTCTTTCAGTTTGGACTGTATCATCAACTGCTTAAAGAGGTGCATACCCAAAAGATACTGTTGGAATGGCAAACAGTGTAGATCATGATCAAACTGCATGGATGTGCAGGCTGATTATGATCTACACTGGTTGCAAAGGCAGAATCAATCCTGTCCAACATAATAAGAGCTAGTTCACTTTATATACACACATTAAATCAAGGTTTGTAACATTAAAAGAATCAGAAACGGATTTCAATTTTGCAAAAAAGCAATGGTTTTAGACCTTAGTAATATGGTTTTAGACCTTTTTTAACAAAGAAAAATGATGTCATCAAATATGTGTGAAATTCCAGTAATTTCTTCAAAAAAGTCAATGTGAGAAAAAAAATCATGATAAAAAGTTACAATGAACAGACCTGCACTCAATGACTGGGACTTGACAATACTGATAAAGCCAGTGTAATAAAGCCAGTGTACTTACTAGAATTTTGCCTTCCCCTGCAGGTTTACCATTCTTCAAGACTAGCTGCTTTTGAAAAGGGCTGGCTACAACAATCTGTAACAACAAGATAAAGCAATGTTGTTTATGTTAAAATAGGTATCTTGACAATAGCAAGAACCTGATTACAATAGATCAGGGTGGGTATTTACTGAGAAAACATACACATTTGTGGATAACTAAAGTGATTTCATTAGCAGATATACAATACATTGTAGTACCAGCATAATGAAATGTAAGTTAATTGCATAATACTGAGGTATATTAAAATGAAGCACACTCAAATGCTTGACCTTAGGTGATGACCTTGACCTTAGACTGGTACAATTAAGTCATCTTGATTTGCTGAATTTTCTTCAACTCAAGTTCAAAAAGTATCTTTAACAGGGTATGAAAGAGATGGACCTGAGGCTCAAACATTGAATTTCAATTGTGACTGCCATCTAAATTTGTGTCAGCATAACTTGCAAATTGTTTAGTAGAACATTATACATTATTCATAAATACTCTTCAAAGAGTTAGGAAGACAAATTCAATTGAACAAATACAAAAACATCAAATATTAAAAGACTATAAATATTATGTTTGGACATTTACATTTATTTGCACTGGTGAGATACAGGTTGTATATTTCCTTTCCTCCTTTAAACCTACTACAAATATCATACCTTAAAAATCGATACAAAGGGGTATTTTTGTTAGACAAGGTATTTCAATGGCATGCGCAGACCCATTAAGTGTTCACAAGGGAGTAAAACTGAAAACCAAAACAGAAAGAAGAAAACAAGAGCTGTCGGATGACAGCGCGCTCGACTATTCGAAAAATTGATTGAAGAATGGGGTAAAAAAATTACCATAGATTTTCAGAAAAAAGAAATAACGGATTAAACACAAAACTGTTCCTGTACTTGTAAATTTTGATTAGTCTTGCACTAAATGGCAATGTGTGACCATGATGGCAAATATGTTATGTTATATGTTAGGCAAAATATGGACTTGTATGAAAAATTTAACCAATTTCTAAGTCCAAAAAGGGCCATAATCCAGTCAAAAAAGTTGACAGAGTTATGTACTCTCGCCTACATATGGAAATCATGTTGATAAACTAGTGTTAAAAGTTTCAAAGCCACAGTTCAAATAGTTTTGACAAAACGCAGACTTGTAAGAAAACCTGAACAAATTTCAAAGTTCAAAAAGGGCCATAATTCAGTCAAAATAGTTGTCAGAGTTATGTACTCTTGCCTACAGATGGAAATCATGATGATAAACAAGTGTTTAAAGTTTAAAAGCCATATGTCAATTAATTTTGACAAAACGTGGACATGTACGAAAACAGAACCAATTTACAAATCCAAAAAGAGCCATAATTCAGCCAAAATTGATGACAGAGTTATGTACTCTTGTCTACTGATAGAGACTATTATAATGAACAAGTTATAAAAGTTTCAAAGACATATGTCAAACACTTTACACAAACTATGAATTGGTACAAAAATTTTAACCAAGATTTCTAAGTCAAAAGGGGCCATAATTCAGCCAAAATCCTTGATGGAGTTATATACTCTTGCCTATAAATTAACATGGTAATGGTTAACAAGTGTTGAAAGTTTCAAAGCTTTATCTCAAAAGACTTTGTCAAAATGTGGACTGGTACGAAAAACTTAACCAAGATTTTTGAGTCAAAAAGGGGCCATAATTCAGCCAAAATCCTAGATGGAGTTACGTACTCTTGCCTATAACTGGACATGGTGATGGTAAACAAGTGTTGAAAGTTTCAAAGCTTTATCTCAAAAGACTTTGTCAAAATATGAACTGGTACGAAAAACTTAGCCAAGATTTCTAGGTCAAAAGGGGCCATAATTCAGTCAAAATGCTTGACAGATTATGTACTCTTGCCTACAACTGGACATGGTGATGGTAAACAAGTGTTGAAAGTTTCAAAGCTTTATCTCAAAAGACTTTGTCAAAATGTGGACTGGTACGAAAAACTAACCAAGATTTCTAAGTCAAAAAGGGGCCATAATTCAGCCAAAATCCTAGATGGAGTTACGTACTCTTGCCTATAACTGGACATGGTGATGGTAAACAAGTGTTGACAGTTTCAAAGCTTTATCTCAAAAGACTTTGTCAAAATATGAACTGGTACGAAAAACTTAACCAAGATTTCTAAGTCAAAAGGGGCCATAATTCAGTCAAAATGCTTGACTGAGTTATGTACTCTTGCCTACAACTAGACATGGTGATGGTAAACAAATGTTGAAAGTTTCAAAGCTTTACCTCAAAAGACTTTGTCAAAAAGTGGACAGGTACGAAAAACTTAACCAGGGTGTGACGCCGACGCCGTGGTGAGTAGGATAGCTCTACTTATTCTTCGAATAGTCGAGCTAAAAACAACAATACTAAGTTTGAAATTTAACGTTATGAAGAAGAAATAAATCACTGGACTAAGTATCTTTGTAATCTGTAACTTTTGTGTTAATTAAACACTGATAAAACTTTGGAGAGGATATCACATGATAAAATTTTTTTGACCTACAAACCAGCCGTCTTCTTGACCACAACTGGAAAAACACTAAAAACGGCAACATCTACAGATTATAGCAGATCTGTGATAGCAGCCTCTGATGAATTAAAGGATATTTACTGTGTACCTTGTGTGAATGGTGGTAAACAAATTGAAGCTGAAGGATTCTGTGTGGACTGCTCCGAGTACCTGTGTGGACAATGTTACAAGAACCACACAAGGTCTAAAGCCTTCAGACATCATGTGCTTCAAGACAAGGATAAAATGCCTGTAGATACAACAAAAGCTGGTACCAGAGATGTTTGCCAAGAAAAGTGTGGCATTCACCGGGCAAAGATTATAGAATATTTCTGTAAGTCATGTGACAAACTCGGTTGCCATGCCTGCATCACTGTCAATCATCGTCAGTGTGAAAATGTTGACCACATACCTAACATTGTAAAGGATCTACAACAAAGTGAAGAATTCAAGAAATTTATATCAAAGCTAGACAAGAAGATGAAAGAAAGAAAAAACTCAGTTCAAATATAACAGATGAAATGAAAAGGAAGGCAAATGCAGAGCTGAAAAAGCAGCATGAAGAAATAAACAAGTTATTTGATCACCTAGAGGCAGAAATGGAAAGAAGAATTGAAAATATTGATAAAAACAACAATGAAACTTTGAAAACAACCACATCAGCATGTAACTCCATTGCTGATGATCTTAAACAAATGAAAACAAATATTGACACAAAGCAGAAGAATGGACAGAACTGTGAATTATTCATAGCTATCAAAAACTATAAAGCAAAAATGGAGACTGTTGATAAAGAATTTGAAAAGTTAGATGAGAAGAGCAAAATACAAAAATATGCCTTGATACCTTCCTCTCAAACAAAAGAAGTGATAAAGAACACAAGTGAAATATGTAGACTGAGGACAGCAAAATTTGTGTCAGAGACAGATATAGATACTGACAATGACAAACAACGAACTTTTATTACTGGAGTTGCAGTGGTACAAAACCACTACCTTGCTGTACTTGATAGCAACAAATCAGTAAAAGTGATTGATGTAAGGAATATGAAAGTAACAAATGAAATGAAAATGGAATGTAGCTTTGTTCATAGAATAACTAAAGTAAATAATGATCAAATTGCAGTGACAATATTATCATGTAACTTTCAAAACAAAATCCAGTTTCTGTCAGTGTCAAAGTCTAGTTCCCTCAGTAAAGGTCATCAGATAGCTATTGGTACATTCTTCACAGATCTGGCTTATAGCAGAGGAAGTTTCTTTATGTTACATGAGGAAAAAGTTAGCATAACTGACATACAAGGAAAGACTCTGAAAAAAATCAACATGGAGGATTCAGCTGATAGTATAGCAGTAAGTCCTAACAATGAAACAATCTATCTGGCAAGTCGCAGTCAAAACACTGTTACAAGTATGACACTAGATGGTAAGGTCAAGGCTATCTGCAAGGACAATGACCTGAAATTACCAGATTGTGTAACAGTAGATAGTGAAGGTTTGGTATATGTTCTTTGTTCTGAGAATATCCATTAGCTGACAGAGGACTGCAACAAAATTCAAATACTTTTAAAGGATGTATATGCTACAAAAATCACCTACTCAAGTACTGAAAACAGACTATATACAAAACTCTTTGGTGAAATAAAAGTGTACCAAATAGAATAGCAAAATAAAATATTTAACAGTGAAAAACACTGGGTTGCACCTTGTTCTCAGATGAGAGTGCAAATAGGACCATGATCCAAACACTTGGTCAATGTAACATAGGATTTTGATTCTTTTTATACCAACTCTATATACCAAATGATAATTAATATGTGTACCAAATTTCAAGACTAAAATAAAGACTAAAAAAAAGAACTTAAGCCTTGAAGAAATACAAATTTTATAAGCAACTATTTCTGAAAATGCTGAAGCCATGGCTTTCTTTGCTTGTTTACTGTTTTATAGAATTCTGTATTATTAAAACAAATGAAAATTGCCTAAAAAATTTCTTGCTTTATATAGACTACAAATGTGATGCATAATATAAGTTTTTGTGAATATACAAAGAATATGTATAGATAAAAGCCTTAATCAGAAAAATCTAATTATTAGTAGGTGGCATATAATACTTCAAAGTTATAAAAGTCAGATGCACTGATATTTGGGAATTTTGAATAGCATTCAATCTTTATGTACAGCCTCAACAGCAAGTAATAATACCACTGCTAATATTAACTAGTGACTTTTGTTCAAGAAAAACGTACATGTATGTCTCCCACCACTTATCATGCAAGAACTGTAAAATGCCACAAATTAAGAGTCATAACTCCAGAACTCCAGAGAAAATAACTGCAACATTATGTTCCAACGTATTCACAACTAAGCTTGGCAGATATAATTCCTATGAAGTTTGGTGGAATTCAAACCAGTGATATAGGAGAAGTAGCATAGATCAAAGAGTTTGACAAATTAAGGGGTATGACTGAAAATCGTTTAATCAGAACCTGATGAAAATATTTTTAAAGCTTTCCTATATAAGTCTATATATGAAACCTTTGAAGTTTCATTGAAATATTATATCGATTTAATACCTTTATTTTAGTTGAAAGTTTGAGATTTTACACAGGGAGTCTATGAAAAAGTCCAAGTAAAATGTAATCATTACCCAAGTGAAATAAGTATCATTCCGCAATGTTTTGGACATGTTAAAATTATGAATAATGGGCCCAGCCCCTGCATAAACTTTGTTTGTATGTTGGAAAACGTTTATGTGAAGTTACAGTAAGATATGAGCAATAGTAACAAAGATATGACAGAAAAACAAAAGTTGCCGAAAAACTTTAACCTTAAAAACTAGAATGTGTCTGTAGGACATAGGGTGTGCTCCCCACAGGTACATTTGTCACAAATAATGGGCAATAATTCAAATGTTTGCAGTCTTAAGGGGGTATAGCCTCAACAAACATTTTATGAAAAGGATTTATTATTCTAGGCCATATACTTTTTGAGCTATAAGCATCACAAACAAAAAATCCACTATTTTGGCTATTTCAAGTGCCATAACTCTGTAATAATCTAAGGTGGAAATGTGAATATTTTTACTATTTCAGGGGCCATAACTTTAAAAGTAGGGGGTGGAGCCAGTCAAAAAATAAGAGGTGTGCAAGTTTATATCATGATAAAGACTTATGCAAGTTTTCATCCATTTATATCATATACTTTTTGAGCTAGGTGCATCACAAGGTGAAAATGTGCATTTTTGACTGTTTCAGAGGCCATAACTCTGAAAATAGGGGGCGGAGGCGGACAAAAAAATAAGAGGTGAGCAAGTTCATATCATGATAAAGACTCATGCAAGGTTTAATCAATTTATATGTAATACTTTTTGAGTTAGGCGCGTCACAAGGTGAAAATGTGCATTTTGTACTATTTCAGGGGCAATAACTCTGGAAATATGGGGCGGACCAAGATGAAAATAGGAGGTGCACAGGTTCATATCATGATAAAGACTGGTGCATTGTCATTTAGGTTTAATAAATTCATATTAAATACTTTTTGAGCTAGGTGCGTCACAAGGTGAAAATGTGCATTTTTGACTCTTTCAGGGGCCATAACTCTAGAAATAGAGGGCGGACCCAGATGAAAAATAGGAGGTGCGCAAGTTCATATCATGATTATGACTCATGCAAGGTTTCATGAATCTATATCAAATACTTTTTGAGCTAGGCATGTCACAAGGTGAAAATGTGCATTTTTGACTATTTCAGGGGCCATAACTCTGGAAATAGGAGCCAGACGAAAAATAGAAGGTGTGCAAGTTCATATCATGATTAAGACTCATGCAAGGTTTCGTCAATTTTTATTACATGATTGTATTCTATTGTTTCTCTGATTGGCTGAAAACGGTTCGAAAAGTAATGAGTACATATCATATCAACTTATCTTGGGTTATAAATAGTACGAAAATAACAATAGATCGAAGTAGGTGCTTGGAAAACCAATATCAACCTGATTTGGTCTAAATTTGTTCCTTATTTCTTTATTAAAGTTACAATTGTAATAACAAGACTGACTTTACATTTATTCATGTAATAAAACAATTATTGACTTTTTCATAGGTTGATATCAAGATTGATCAATCCTCAAAAAGTTATATTCACCGAGCCGAATATAACTCTTTTCGGGTTGATAAATCCTGATATCAACCTATGAAAAAGTCGATAATTGTATAATATCAAATACTTTTTGAGCTAGGCGCGTCACGAACTTCGGACGAACGCATGGACAAGACCAAATCTATAATTATGCCCCCACCACCACTCATATGGTGGGGGCACAATAACCAAAGTATATCACCTTGGTGACCTTGACCTTGGGTATAATGGGCCCAGCCGCTGCACATACTTGGTTTGTGTGCTGGACAATGTTTATGTGAAGTTACAGTAAGATATAAGCAGTAGTAACTGTCAGAATGATTTGTATGTTTGATATATTTACGTAAAACATTAAGCACAGATAGTGCTTGACTCCCTTTCTATGCTATCACTGCTATAATTATTGTTGAATTGTTGTAAATAATAGAATTTTGGTCATTTGTGGCAGATTTGGATTCATTATATGGATAGCTGGGTCCCAGCATCACACATTATGTCATACACAAAAGTTAAAGGGAACCAGGTATTTGATAGAGCAAGTACTTGTTGTAAAACGTTATGTTTAAATTTGGACCAATCAGAAACAAGTTCTAAAATAGCACGTCTGCTGGGGTATAAATAGGTAGATGGATGACGGAGAAGGCATTCGGTATCCAGCGGTAGAAGAAGACACACCGAGGATTCAACTAATAATTTATACCAGTACCTTGATAAGGAGACTGTTGCAGTTACCCTGTCAGGGCGGATAAATTATTAAAAAGAAGACTTTGGAAGTTCGTAGACTAAAGAAGAGTTGCAGAATTTCAACCAGGTTTCGAGCTATAGGGCCAGCGCATAGAAGTTTTACCTGAAGGGTAGTTGAATGCTATATACGATATCATATATAGGCTGAGCATCGGGAAGCTGAGACAGAGACCCAGAGTTTGGTAATCTACTGAGATATTAAGAGAGTTCCAGTTTATAGACGGTTCAGCATTACTGGCGAAGTACAGCCAAGGCATCGGGGGTATACCTACATGGTAGTAGAATGCTACATATGATAGCATATAGGCGCTGTGCATCCAGGAGTCAGGGCAATCATATAGAGTTGAGAGGACAGAGGCCGAGCATCTATGCAATAGGACTCGTATGTTGTTGATTCAAAGACATTGTCTGACTGGAACTTCGACAAAAAGACCAGTCAAGTATAGAGTCTCCAGCCTATAGGAGTTTGAGCTAATCATTTTTAATTGGAGATTGTTAGTATGAAACATTTAGTGATTTTCCTGATCCCTGAAATTGTCTAGCTCATAATAAGAAATCATTTACGAATCATTGGTACACAAATCATTTAGCCAAGGTAGACAGAGGAAAATTCTATATATGAGATATTTGGTCTCACCAGCTTTACGTTTTAACAAAGGACATTCTACATCGTTTGTCAGCTAGTCTAAGACATAGTCACCTTAGCGATTGGACCCAAAACATTATTCAAGATACTATAGGCATAGGCACTTCCATGGGTCATATAACTCGTATCCTGACAGTAACAAAGATATGACAGAAAAACAAATGTTGCCGGAAAACTTTAACACCTTAAAAGTAACTCAAGTATAACACCTTGGTGACCTTGGCCTTGGGTATAATGGGCCCAGCCCCCGCACATACTTTTTTATGTTTGACAATGTTTATGTGAAGTTACAGTAAGACATAAGCAATAGTATCAAAGATATGGCAGAAAAACAAATGTTGCCGAAAAACTTTAACCTTAAAAATAACCAAAGTATAACACCTTGGTGACCTTGACCTTGGGTATAATGGGTCCATCCCCTGCATATACTTTGTTTGTATGCTGGACAATGTGTGTGTGAAGTAACAGTAAGATATAAGCAATAGTAACAAAGATATGACAGAAAAACAAATGTTGCCGGAAAGCTTTAACCTTAAAAATAACGCAAGTATAACACCTTGGTGACCTTGACCTTGGGTATAATGGGCCAAGCCCCTGCACATATTTTGTTTGTATGTTTGTAAATGTTTATGTTAAGTTACAGTAAGATATAAGCAATAGTTACAAAGATATGACAGAAAAACAAAGGTTTCCAAAAAACTTTAACCAAGAAAGTGACATGCCAATGCAGACGCCAGGACGAGTAGAATAGCACCACTATTCTCTGAATAGTGGAGCTTAAAACTGTATGTTCTTACATTTAACTGGGACTGGCACAATAATAGGTGATATATTTTATTAACTTGTTTAAACCCACTACAAATACCATACCTCTAAAAATCAATATATTAAAGGGGTATTTTTTCAGACAAGGTATTTCAATGACATACACAGACCCATAAAGCATTCATAAGGAAGTAAAATTGAAAACTAAACAGAATTAAGAATTGTTGGTGAGAAAACAATGATAAATACTAAGTTTAAAATTTAAAGTTATCAAGAAGAAATAAGTCATTGGACTTATCATCTTTGTTATCTGTAAATTTTGTGTTCATCACTGATAAAACTTGGGACAGGATATTGCATGCTGGGAGAATTTATATGACCTACAACTCAGATTTCAGGACATCTTCTTGAACACAACTGGAAAAAAACACTAAAAATGGCAACAATTAAAGATAATAGCAGATCAGTGATTGCAGTCTCTGATGAACTGAATGATATTTACTGTGAACTTTGTGTGAATGGTGGTAAACAAATTGAAGCTGAAGGTTTTTGTGTGGACTGTTCCGAGTATCTGTGTGGACAATGTTACAACAACCACACAAGGTATAAAGCCTTCAGATATCATGTGCTTCAAGATAAGGATAAAATGCCTGTAGATACAACAAAAGCTGGTGTCAGGGATGTTTGCCAAGAAAAGTGTGGCCTTCACCCAACAAAGATTATAGAATATTTCTGTAAGTCATGTGACAAGCTTGGTTGCCATGCTTGCATCACTGTCAATCATCGTCAGTGTGAAAATGTTGACCATATACCTTACATTGTAAAGGATCTACAACAAAGTGAAGAATTCAAGAAATTTATATCCAAGCTAGACAATGCACTAGAAGCAGTTAATGAAAAAAGGAAAATACTCAGTTCAAAGATAACTGAAACAGATGAAACGAAAAGGAAGGCAAAAGCAGAGCTGAAAAAGCAGCGTGAAGAAATAAACAAGTTCTTTGACCACCTTGAGGCAGAAATGGAAAAAGGAATTGAAAATATTGATAAAAACAACGAGAAAACTTTGAAAACAGCCACATCCATAAGTCACTTCATTGCTGATGATCTTAAACTAATGAAAACAAATATTGACACAAAACAGAAAAATGGACAGAACTGTGAATTATTTATAGCTATCAAAAACTATAAAGCAAAAATGGAGACTGTTGACAAAGAATTTAGAAAGTTAAGAGAAGGGAGCAAAATACAAAAATATGCCTTGACAACTTCCTCTTTAATAAAGGAAATGATAAAGAACACAACTGAAATATGTAGACTGACAACTGCAAAATTTGTGTCAGAGCTTGATATAGATACTGACAATTACAAAGAAGAGAGAAGATTAATTTCTGGACTTGCAGTGGTACAAAACCATTATCTTGCTGTACTTGATGCAATTAACAAATCAGTGAAAGTGATTGATGTAAGGAATATGAAAGTAACAAATGAAATGAAAATGAAATGTGACCTTGTTCAAAGTATAACTAATTGAATAATGATCAAATTGCAGTGACAATAACACATAACTCTCAAAACAAAATCCAGTTTCTGTCAGTGTCAATGTCTGGTTCCCTCAGTATAGGTCATCAGATTGCTATTGATACATTCTGCAAAGTTTTAGCTTATAGCAGAGGAAGTTTCTTTATGTTACATTGGGGAAAAGTTAGAATCACTGACATGCAAGGAAAGACTCTGAAAATAATCAACACTGAGGATTCAGCTGATAGTATAGCAGTAAGTCCTAACAATGAAATCATCTATCTGACAAGTAGCATGCAATACACTGTTACAAGTATGACCCTAGATGGCAAGGTCAAGGCCATCTACAAGGACAATGACCTAACATCATCAGGCCATTTAACAGCAGACAGTGAAGGTTTAGTATATGTTGAATGTTTGGGCAGTATCCATCAGCTGAAAAAGATTCAAATACTTTTAGAGGATGTGTATGCTTCAGGAATCACCTACTCAAAAACTGACAACAGACTATATACTGGACTACGTAGTAAGATAAAAGTGTATCAGATAGACTAGCAAAGTGAAATATTTAACAGTGGGCTACGATTTGTTCTCAGATGAAAGTACAAATAGGACCATGATCCATACAACATAACATAGGCTTGTGATTCTTTTTATACCAATTCTATATACCAAATGATGATTAATATATGTACCAAGTTTCAAGACTAAACAAAAGCCTGTACACAGACCTTAAACATTGAAAAAAATATAAAGTTTATTTGCAAATTATTTCCAAAAAAGCTGAACACATGGCTTTCTTTGTTTGTTTGTCTTTTTTTATTGAACTGTGTATGAAAATTATCTAAAATTTTCCTGCTGTACATGGTTTACCTGTTAAATTGTGATTCATCATATTTATGAATATAGAAAGAATATGAATAGACAAAAGCCTTAATCAGGAAAATGTAAAAATAAGTAGGTGGAATATTATTAGTATTTCAAATCTACAACAAGAGCTCGTAGAACACGAAATGCCCCCCTCGATGCATTCAGTAACTGCACAAGGAACAGAAATTATTTTGTCACGGTACACAAAGTTCTACTGTTCTGGATAAATGTGACCTTGACCTTTGACCTATTGAACTTAAAATAAATAGAGGTCATCTGCTGGTCATGATCAACCTCCCAATTAAGTTTCGTGATAATAGGCCCAAGCGTTCTCAAGTAATCATCCGGAAATGGTTTAACTGTTCCGGATCACTGTGACTTGACTTTTGGTCTACTGACCTCAAAACCAATAGGGGTCATCTGCTGGTCATGACCAACCTCCATATCAACTTTCATGATGCTAGGCCCAAGCGTTCTCGAGTTATCATCCTGAAACCATTTAACTGTTCCGGGTCACTATGACCTTGACCTTTGACCTACCAACCTCAACATCAATAGGGGTCATCTGCTGATTATGATCAACCCCCCTATCAAGTTTCGTTATCCTAGGCCTAGGCATTCTCAAGTTATCGTCCAGAAACTGTTGAACTGTTCCAGGTCACTGTGACCTTGACCTTTAACCTACTGACCTCAAAATCAATAGTGGTCATCTGCTGGTCATGACCAATCTCCCTATCAATTTTCATGATTCTAGGCCCAAGCGTTCTTGAGTTATCATTCAGAAACAATTAAACTGTTTAGGGTCACTGTGACCTTGACCTTTGACCTATTGATCCCAAAATCAATAAGGATCATCTGCTGGTCATGGCCAATCTTCTTGTCAATTTTTATGATCCTAAGCTTAAGCATTCTTTAGTTATCATCCGGAAACCGTTTAACTGTTGTGGGTCACTGTGACCTTGACCTTTGACCTACTAATCTCAAATTCAATAGGGGTCATCTGCTGATTATGACCAATCTTCCTATCAACTTTCATGATCCTAAGCCCAAGCGTTCTTGAGTTATCATCCGGAAACGGATTGGTCTACATACCGACCGACCGACAGACGACATCTGCAAAACAATATACCCCTCCTTCTTCGAAGGGGGGGGGGGGGGAGCATAATGAGATAGAACGCCCAAAGATTTGGAAATTTTGATTAGCATTCAATATTTACGTACAACCTCTACTGCTACTACCCGGTATATTATTATTCAACTTTACAATATTACACACTGTTTTAGATCAATTGCGCACATCATATGAAACTGGTAGAGCTAATAAAAAGCATAACTGAGACAATATCATATGAGAAAAGCAGTCCGGGCCAATATGGAATTCAAGCATGTTGATTCAGGTTCAAAAGAGGTTGGGCCAATATGGAGAAATCACTTCGGTAAGATTTTTTTAATGTCGCATTTTATCTTACATAAAAATGATACATTACAGTAGTTTTCACATTTTTGACAAAAATATTATCTAACATATTCATGTAATAACCAAGTAATGACTGAGCGGATGTACGATGTTGATGTATGTCTTTGTAGATTTTAACGATACTTTAGGCTTATTCTTTAAAGACCTGCTCCAGTCCTACCTTTTAATCTTAAATTGTCACTGAAAAAGCATGAAAATCCTGACTTAACATACATGCCATATTTTCAGACGGTCAATAAGGGAGATTTGCCTCAACAGGGTTTTTTTTAAGGGAGATTTTGGTAAAAATATGGCAGACTTTAATTTGATGATCTTTTACGCGCTAAATAGCCGTTTTCATGAAAAAATCATCAAGTTTCCTATATTGAATTGATGAGCAGAGCCAACAGTTGTATACATAATGCATGATTATTACTTATAGAACTTTACTTAATCCAAGGAAATTCAGAATTCCTTGAAAGATTGAACCAGATACTTTGTTTTTGCTTTAATTTTTATGTGTTGATGCTTCTGCATCTGGAGAGAGTGGTCTTTTTGACATGTTTAAGCATACAATACTCAAAAGATTGCGGAGATATCATGTCAATTAAAACAGTCTTCTAAGGGCAGTCATTTCTTTTCAGAAATTAAGTTGTTAAAACAAAAATGAATGTCGATCATATCAATTCTTTTGCTGGATTGTCCATATTTAGAATAAAACTACATGTATTTAAACTGGAAATTCATCTCCTGTTAATTATTGCAACATGACAATATCACAAAGGAATGCCAGTCAATTCTTAGGGCAGTATGAATTGCAATTTATTCATAAAATTCACTTATCCGAATTCATGCTTGTCTGCAGTTCTGGGTAGTTTCTGGCATTAACTCGCCAATTTTTGTTAAATCATGGTTGAGTTTTTGCATGTTGTGCAAGTATTTAAATTGAGAAGCATAAACTCGGTGTTAGCACTAAACTGTCTCATCCTCTGATGGCTTGATAAATATTGAAGTCAGCGAAAACGAAAGGTAACACTTTGGCAGGTGGCGGTAAACTGATGTAATTTTAAGACTTGTTTTCATATTGTTTTGAAAACTACGGACCAGCGACTTTTGATGTTATTGGAAAAAGTCTCCCAGCGGGAGATATGGCATGTATGTGACTATGAACAGTGACGCCTGTCAAAATAGAGTCTATTTTATATAAAATTCTATATAAAATACCTGTGGTTTTGCGTGCTAAAGTGTGGCGCGTGACCTGTTAACCGTTACTTACTGTAATCATGGGTTGCATACACACACAGAATTTGAATAGCCGCGGAGCAGGGCTTTAATGTGTACAAACAGAAGTTCGGACAATTTTCAAGAAAAAATATTAAGAAAATATGAGAAACTCAGATTAATTAAAAAGATGAGATTTATCTTAAACAGACATTTAGATAGTGTGAATTTTTTGTGCAATTACATGTATAATAGCAAGTCACTTTATACAACTAAATATGCTTTTAATTTAAGAAATAATACACTTGAAAATAATTACTGTTTCTTGAAATTTGAATTATAATGTAAACTACTTGATGTATTGTTTATATGTTGATTTAATTACTTATGTCTGTATTTTCCATTCATGTTTAGTTTGTATATGACCAAATGCATGTACTACTGGTATGTTGATAGTCAATAAATTTGAAACTTGAAACTTGTCATTTACAGCAGATTAGGTATTAAACTATGACTAGTTTACAGTGTGAAATTTCATGTGAACATTTATAAAATGAGGCACAATAACCAAGAATAATTAGATCTGACTGACAATAATTGGTCAAACCTGAGTCAGTAAGTAATTAATTACAATTGCTTTAACTTTTGTCTCAATTAATAATTACTATCAATATTTCAAATCTCGTAATTAACTATAACTAATTAAATTATAATTAGGCACAACCCTGACACAATTATTTGAACGGATGGACAGACAGACAAGGGCAACTATCTGTGCTTCACAAAAAATTTGTGGGAGTGGGGGGAGGGGCACAGAAATCATGTGCTTGATGTTTTGTGATACCAATTTGAAAACATTTACTACACAGGATAAAACAGCACCATTTTTCTTCCTGTGTAACAGCTACCAGGCATTATTCTAGGTTTTCTATATTATGGCATCACTTCCGGTCAATCAAATGTGCAGAACTACCTTAACAGATCTAAAAGATCCATACAGTTGCTTTCATAATATTTGCCACAGAAAGTTTCCTTGTTACTAGACAGATGTATCCACCTTTTCAAATTGAGTTATGAAATATTTGTACAAAATATCTAGTTTATAAATTTTTTTAACATTTACATGATTGTACTGGTAAAGGTTTGGTTAAAAGCTATAAGTAAACTGAGTGGTGTCTAAATAAAATTTTATATTTCATTAATAGTGTAACAATGGCAACTAATCCTATCATTGTATGCAGAAAGCACTATTTGTTCGATCCATTTCAATCTTCAATGAATATGCCTACATTGTTGCAGCCCCAATTCTGCCCCTTTGGGACTTGGCTTGAACAAACTTTGTACAATACCATTAGCCAAAGATACAGCACAGATTGAATATGTAATTTCTAATGCCCTCAGTTAGGAAGAAGACTTATCATTATGCTGACTTCCACAACATTTTCCAAACAAGAGACAACACGCTCGACTTTTTCGATGCTGGATTATAAGTGAAACTGGGCACATCTGAGGAAGCTGGAGCTTCCTTCAAGTTTCAATCAAATCCATTTAGTAAAAACTGAGAAAAAGTGAAAATGCATAAAAATTAACCTTAAATTAAAGTAAAAGGGGGCATGTAAAAGAGGGCATAGTTCATGAAAAATTGGTGTTATGCACCTTCTGTCATATGATGTGGGTGATCATGTGGAAAACTATCTTAAGTTTGAATCAAATCCATTTAGTAATAACTGTGATAGAGTGGAAGTGCATCAAAACTTTAACCTGAAATTCTAAGTAAAAATGGGGGAGAGTTATGCACCTTGTGTCATATGATGTGGGTGATGATGTGGAACAACTATTTTAAGTTGAATCAAATCCATAACCTGAAATTCTAAGTAAAAAGGGGGGATAATTTAAGAAATAGTGGTGCAGAAGTTATGGTCCGAGTGTCATATGATGTGAGTGATGATGTTGAACAACTATTTTAAGTTTGAATCAAATCCATTTAGTAATAATTGAGATAAGAGTGAAAGTGCATCAAAACTTTAACCTGAAATTCTAAGTAAAAGGGGGGATAATTCGTGAAATATTGGTGCAAGAGTTATGACCTTTGTGTCATATGATGTGAGTGATGATGTTGAACAACTATTTTAAGTTTGAATCAAATCCATTTAGTAATAACTGAGAGAGTGAAAGTGCATCAAAACTTTAACCTGAAATTTTAAGTAAAAAGAGGCCCCGGGGTTAAATATTAGTACCAAAGTTATGGAGCTTGTGTCATATGATGTGAGAGATGATGTGGAACAACTACTTTCAGTTTGAATCAAATCCATTTAGTAATAACTGAGATAGCGTGAAAGTGCATCAAAACTTTAACCTGAAACTAGAGATGCTTTTGAGAAAAGCGCATGTCTCCCACAACTGCCACTATGAAAAATGTCTAGTTTCACTAGATGGTTTAGACGAGGGGATCCAATCAGATAGTCTGGACTAGTGGATCCAATCAGTAATTCAAGGGCCATAATTCAAAAGTGCCTGGGCGGATTTGACTAGTTATCGAACTTGGCTGAGGTCTTATGGTCAAACACATTTTATTCAAGTTTGGTGAAGATCGGAAGAGAAATGTTGGATTTAAAGAGCGGACAAGAGTAAAAAGGCTGATTTTTCGGTAATTCAAGGGCCGTAACTCCAATATGCCTGGACAGATTTGGCTACTTATCAAACTTGACTGAGGTCTAAGGTCAAACATATTTTGTTCAAGTTTGGTGAAGATTGGATGAGAAACGTTTGACTTAGAGTGCGGACAAGAATAAAAAGGCTGATTTTTCGGTAATTCAAGGGCCGTAACTCCAAAATGTCTGGACCGATTTGGTTAGTTATCGAACTTGGCCGAGGTCTGATAATCAAACACATTTTATTCAAGATTGGTGAAGATCGGATGAGAAATGTTCGACTTAGAGTGCGGACAAGAGTAAAAAGGCCGATTTTTGATAATTCAAGGGCCGTAACTCCAAAATGCCTGGACTGATTTGGCTAGTTATCGAACTTGGCCGAGGTATCATAATCAAACACATTTTGTTCTAATGGTGAAGATCGGATGAAAAATGTTCGACTTAGAGTGCGAACAAGAGTAAGTAAAAAGGCTGATTTTTGGTAATTCAAGGGCCATAACTCCAATATGCCTGGATCGATTCGGCTAGTTATCAAACTTGGCCGAGGTCTTATGGTCAAACACATTTTGTTCAAGTTTGGTGAAAATTGGATGAGAAATGTTTGACTTAGAGTACGGACAAGCTTTGTGACAGACAGACAGACACACAGACACACACACACACACACACACTGACTGGAGTAAATCAATATGTCTCCCACACCACTGTGTGGTGGGAGACATAATTCTAAGTAAAAAGGGGGAATAATTCATGAAATATTGGTGTGAGAGTTATGGCCCTTGTGCCATATGATGTGGCTGATGATGAGGAATTACTATTTTAAGTTTGAAACAAATCCATCAAGTTATTACAGAGATAAAGAGAAAGTGCATCAAAACTTTAAGCAAGGTGCGGACGCGGAAGGACGCAGACGCCGGGTCGAGTAGGACAGCTCTCCACACTTCGTATAGTCAAGCTAAAAATTAAACGAAAGGTCCCAAAGGAGGACTTAGACATTTTAATCTTGCTTCTGACCCAGTTTGGTGGTGTCTTTAAGTATTTCATTAGGATATTTTCTGGTTTTTCTATTTTCCACTTTGACAGCCCCAAAATGCAGTCACTCTTAACATTTAAAGCAAACTTAAGAAGGTCAAGCCAAGGCACCTACAGATCAAGTTTTGTGAAGATCAATCCTGTGGTTTATGAGAAATCATTTAAAGCTTTTTTCTTTTCATTTTTTTAACTCTTAAAAGAGTCAAGCAAACTGATCTGAACAAACTACAGACAGAGTTTGGTGAAGCAACGTAAGTTCATGAGATAAAAGTTGTTTAAAAGTTTTCTTTTTTAGATCTAGTGAAAGAAAACATGATGCTGTTGCAAGAGGGCAAGAGGACACGAACATTATTTAGGCCTCTATATCACAAGTTCCAGGGTTGTAGTAATGCTAATGCTAATGCTAATGCATTAGTAATGCATTATTTTTTTCAAATAATGCCAAGTAATGATTAATGCCACAATTTTAGCATTGAAAATAATGCTAATTTAATACCAAAGTAAGTAATGCTAATGCTAATGCTTAGAATTACTTAGGCATTATTTTCTGTATCACTGGAAAAAGACATAATACACATGTATGCTGTTATTTACACAGGTCATAGCATTTCTCTAGTAGATTGTTGTTTGATTCTAATAAACTGTCTAATGGTATAATTGCCTTTTGTTCAATGTACACCTGAAAGATTTTGAAAAATACATTTAAAACCTGGGACAACTCCAAAGTACATATTTATAATAGCCATAGAAGTGTGACATAATTAGATTTGTCACCCAAAATATCAAACAGAATCTTTTATCTTTTGACACCTTTTTATCAATTAACACTATGCCACTGATAGTGATGTTTAAGACCTTAAGGTAGCTAGCTTTTACATGTCATGTTAAATTAGGCTGTTAGGGAGCCATTAAACAGGTGCTTGACTTTCTCTAACAATCTAAATGCTCATGCATGCTGTACTTCAACATAAGGTGTTTTTTTATAAAGTAATGGTACAAGAAAAAATCAGATATAATACAAGGAAGTCATACATGTATTTAACTATTCATGTAGATGACCTAGGTAAACTAACATGATTTAATGAAAAACAAACAGTGTCTGTGATAATAAATCTTTATATATATATATATAAATATATTTTTGCCAGTTCGAATCATCATGATTTATTCGGTGTTCCTCGGTTATTTACGTTTCGAAAGAAAATGTAACAAATCGGGTGAACGTTGTTATCAGTAAACCATTTAGATCCAAGTTTAAGGTGAATTCTGATGAATTCTTATTTGTTATTTCATTTTTAACAAAATTTGAAATGTAAATGACCCTTAAGCTCTAGTAAATTGGAGGTCCGTACCCCTAGAAAACCCCTAACAGGCTTGTCTAGAGGTACGGATCCGTACCTCTAGAATCAGATTCTAGATGTAAGGATCCGTACCCTTAGACACTTCCAATATGAAATAAGGTACTGTCTCATTCGGGAATCGATCCGACTTCAACTCATCCTATAACATTTGAAAAGAACTGTATAAGGACAGCATGAAAGGACACATTTTTTAATTCGATAGTATACATCTCATTCGGTATATCGCATGTTACCGTAGAGGGATCGATCCCGATTTTCGTCGCGTTGCGATGAAAATCGGTAGGATTGATTCCCTATAAATGACAATGATGACAATACTTGCAAAAGATCAGTACTTTTTTGCTCTTTTTGAACATCTTGCTTTTCATTTCTGTAAGTAAACCAGTCTTTTGTACAACAACAATATTGTACCAAAAATATTAAAACTTCATACTTGTCAAAAGGCTTGGGTTTTCGAGGATTTTTGCAATCAAAACATAGGCCAGTATATGGAAAACACCCTATCTGCCAGAATTACACAATAATCAAATATTTTGGACAGATAAACAGTTGAACAGAAATATGACATGCAAATCAATGTATCACCTGTCTCAGCATGAAGTAGAGAAACTATTTTCAGTAACTTTTGCTGTTGCTATGTCTATTTTTGAGACCTTACGGTACTTTCAAAGCAAATAATGAGAAAGGGGAGGTAACTACAATGAACTTTCCTGACAGGAAAAATTTTAAGATACACAGAGTTCTTGTTACTGTATTTCAATGATTTCAATTTAAGCTCTTTATTGTTAAACATCAATGTATTTTTGACTTAATTAACCCCATTATTTATGACCCAACGAAATAATCTACCAAATGGGTGAAACAGGGATAATCGATGTTAGTCAATCACAATCTACGTTGTGGACCCTTTTTTTTCAGAAACCAGTCAACAACCTGATATCGGTGATAATTACAGTGTGCAAGCCCACATGACATTTTAGTATCGTACACACTGGGAAATCGCTAGGTTCAGATAACAGTTTGATTACTTTTGATAATTTCCTTATTAATTGGCTGATTCTGATAACATAAAAAGCATCCAAGACAGAAAAATGAGTGCACCACAAACTGCTAGAAATTCTGAATACTTTTCTCAAACACTTCGCCAAAATGTTTTTTCATGGTCCTAATGTGTAGGTTACGTGCACACTAGGATTTGGGCTAAGTGTTTGAAGGAAGTTTTAAGAATGTGTGGCAGTTAAAAAGATGTAAGCAAATATGTTACCTCAATCGACTTATTTTTCCAACGTGTATCATAACGTAAAGTCACGTGGGTTGGCAACCCCGAATTAGGCCATCACAAAGAAGCATAGTCTATTAACAAATCATGGAGCAGGAAAGATGGTATCTTCTTCGCATGGAGATTTCTGTTATGAAGGTGATATACTGTTACCTTGACCCTATGTACATAATCATGACCTCACATACAAGAGGCTGACAACCTTTATCTGACTAACCTGCCCCAGAGTACATTCAATCTGTCCCAAAAAATCATCATCTTCAAGTTGGGGTGTAGAATTGTCAAGGTCATATACTGCAACCTTCACCTTCTGAACCTCTTCAAACATATAATCTATAGAAAATGCCTTGGCGAAGTCTGGATCTAAACTGTTCTGTACATTCTCTGTTCTACCATGCTGAAAGTGTAAATATATGTAGAGCCAATTTTTTTTATTTTTAAAATTATATCAGTGTGAAGTATATAGAGATCTGTGTTTATGAGGTTACATTATACTAATTCAGTTCCTTCTTTATTCAATGTAAACAATTAAATCTTGAGACCTTATTTTCAGTACTTTAGAGCATTTCAATGAAATGAAAACCATACATAGCCAGTGAGAATAACATGTCTTCTTAAAAAAAAATTAAAATATTGAGATATTGTGTCATATATAAGAAAAATACTGTTTTGAAGAAAAAAACACTCTGAAAATACTTAAATGAAAATCGATGTCCGAGAAATTGCATGTATGCAGACATTTTCTTAATGAATAAAACTAAAATCTGGAAATTCACGATGAAAGTTCATCAACAACATGGAACTACATTTTGGACTACTTCAGAAGTTGTCCAAAATGTACTTTCATGTTGTTGATGAACAGTTCACATGTAACACTGAGTAGTCACTTCCTGTTTGTTGTAAACAGTCATAAGATAAGGTCAACAGAGAGCAGGATATGGTCAATTTCGATTGAAATTATGTTTAAATAAATTTTCTGACCAAGCCTTGAGATATGCAATATAAACACTGACACAAGTAATAAACCGGCTAGAATTAATGATCCAGAATTTTTTTAATTAGTGTTTTTTTTAATATTTTATTACAGAATATGATTGTAACAGTTCTGTAGTAATGTTAACCTTTAGCCTGCTGGCAGTAAATGATTCTGCCTTTGCGACCAGTGCAGACCATGATCAGCCTGCACATCCATGGTCTGTAACGTTCGCTATTCAGTCAGTACATTTTCAGTGAACACACCTTGAAATAATAAATGGTACTCCTCAAATTGAAAGATGGGCCCATCCATTTTAGAAATTTAGCAGGGTAAAACATACAGCTCAATATTGCAATGTAACACTGGATACACAATGATAATTTATGTAACAAAAATAAATAGGTACATCTTTAAAAACCAAAGAAATGATATGTGTATACCATGCGATGTTACATGGAAACAAGAGCACCGCTTTGCGGGTGCAGACGCTCATCTGATTTCTTTGTCTCTGTATAATAGAAATATTGTCCTACCCATGATTTTCTAAGTCCAAAAGGAGCCATAATTCTTGTAAAAAGCAGGATGGAGTTATGTTTCTTGCTGAACAGAGTCTGCTTTTGATGGTGAACAAGTGTTGCAAGTTTTAAAGCAATAGCTTTGATAGTTTAGGAGAAAAGTTGACCAAAACATAAAACTTAACCAAGAAATCTGATATTTTCTAAGTCCAACAGGGGCCATAATTCTTGCAAAAAGCAGGATGAAGTTATGTTTCTTGCTGTACAGAGTCAACTTTGATAGTTTAGGAGAAAAGCTGACCTAAACATAAAACTTAACCAGGCAACGCCAACCCTGACGCCGACGCAATAACACATCATTTTTTCCCAAAAATCAGATGAGCTAAAAAACAACTTTATACAGAACTGTGAGAAGAAAAAACTTCAAATGTAACAGAAAGAGGCATACATTAATGCCTAATAGGCATTTCAACCATAATCATGTACTAGTTCTTCCTATCTCGATTTAATTATTGCTGTTAGTCACAGAAAAAACATTTAAAACTATTTTTCCTTGTTTCATATAAACTATGTTGACATGTAGATGCACAGAAATATTATTTCACATACAGCAAAACTGCTTAGGGTTAGTCCTGAGGGAGAAACTGTATCACATAAAAACACCCATTTGACCCGCACCATGAGAAAACCAACATAGTGCTGTGCAACCAGCTTGGATCCAGACCAGCCTGCGCATCCGCACAATCTGCTGAGGATCAATGCTGTTCGCTTTCAAAGCCTATTGCAATTAGAGAAACCGTTCGCGAACAGCATGGATCCTGACCAGACTGCGAGGATGTTCAGGCTGGTCTGGATCCATGCTGATCGCAAATAAACTATGTTGGTTTTCTCATGGTGTGGCTCATTTATATTGTTATGTTACCTCAATCCATTGAGTTCCTTGATTCACATACAACACAGCACATGGATCAGACTATGAGATTATGTCTTGGTTATTTACGTTTCGAAAGAAAATGTAACAAATCGGGTGAACGTTGTTATCAGTAAACCATTTAGATCCAAGTTTAAGGTGAATTCTGATGAATTCTTATTTGTTATTTCATTTTTAACAAAATTTGAAATGTAAATGACCCTTAATCTCTAGTAAATTGGAGGTCCGTACCCCTAGAAAACCCCTAACAGGCTTGTGTAGAGGTACGGATCCGTACCATCATATTCTAGAGGTACGGATCCGTACCCCTAGACACTTCCAATATGAAATAAGGCACTGTCTCAATCGGGAATCGATCCGATTTCAACTCATCCTATAACATTTGAAAAGAACTGTATAAGGACAGCATGAAAGGACACATTTTTTAATTCGATAGTATACATCTCATTCGGTATATCGCATGTTACCGTAGAGGGATCGATCATCTATATTGTTATGTTACCTCAATCCATTGAGTTCCTTGATTCACATACAACACAGCACATGGATCAGACTTTGAGATTATGTCTTTGTTTATTAATTTTCTACAAGAGATTCGTAGCTCAACTTTCGACATCGGCGGACTCGCCATCCCCGGTGCTGCCATGTCTGAAAGAAATTACTGTTACTGTATTAAATATTAACTTATAGTATGAATGAAACTTGACCAAATGCAAAATAAATATTTTTGTTACAGGATGAGAAAATGTTGCACAGTGCATCTTTTACAAGTTTAAACATGCCATTATGGGTGTTATCTTGATAGTCAAATCAAATTCTTTTATCATAAATGCAAAGATGCTAGAAATTCATTTCTAAACAATAATTCAAGATTCAAAAATGACATAAGTTAATACTTTAAACATATGTAGAACAGTTTATATCAAGAGTTTCCTTAAATTCTGTCATTAACTGAATAAATAAAGGCTCCTGGGAAAAGGCAGATTGTTGCCTTCACTTGACTGGCAGATCTGCCCTAAATCATCTTCAAAGCTTATTTTGCTGTAAGCACAGGCGATACAGACAACCTTTACTTAACAGAGGTGTAGGCAGGCTTGATTGAATGTTATGCAAAGACGGCGGAGGGTGCGGGAGTGGGTATCCCCTCTTGCTGGTGGGGGTTTCGGGGAGCTTCCCCTGGAAAAAAATGGAAAATAGAACTAAAATGGTGAGCTCTGGGGTGTATTTGGAGGGACTGGAGGCGCTGAATACGATTTATTTGAACCATTCGTTTTATTTCAAAGCTCTGTTATTAACGTTTATTAGACATAACTTTATTATGTGTCTAAACTTTATTTTTGCCATTTGACTTTCAGATGCAAAATAGATATGTTCGAGGCCGCTGACTTTGTAGTTACCGAGTGCTTGGTTTTGCTATCTAGGCTTAGCAAGCTAGCAGCACAAAGTTGTTGAATGTTTGTAAAAGCACTGTCCATCCTTTTATCGTGATATCATTTTTATGCATATTCTTTTCAGTTAAGTTGTCATTAAAGAGTAGTGCCAGACGTCAGTATATTCTCCCTCTAGGAAAATAGGTCTACAACTGTAGTTGAATTCAGTCTTCTGTCTCTGTGAACAGCCCAGACATGCATTCAATAGTCATGGTGGATCTCAGGTATCATGCTACTGAACGATCGTTCTGCTGACACAGTCGATACTGGCATCGCAAGCAACAGCTGGAAATACTAAGCAACATCTGGGTACAGGTTTTCCGGCAGATAGAAGAGTATGCTTTACAGAGCCAGTGTTGGTGGAATCTGAGTCTGCTCGCATCGGGTTTCCAACGCTGACATTCTCTCACAAACGTTTCTCTTCTGTTGACGGTCAAATCTTCCTGTGCTGCTGTGAAGATTGACTCGGCTTGTTGGTCACTGAGATCACATATGCGATTTGGCAGAAATACTGTATGGCATACCTCTCATTTCCATGTAAAAGTCATTGCTGAAGTTTCCGTCAGTAAATGGTCAAAATCGGCAGATACATGTTGACCCACCAGTAAGGTCCCTTATAATGTGTAAAGTAAACATCCCAGTATGATCTGTAGAGTCTACTATTTTTGCTGAATAGATCTCCTTTCATCTACCCGCTTGGAAATCTGAACTGGTGTACAGCATCCCATTTGGAGGTTAATATCGTTTTCTTTGCCGAATCAGTCAGCGGTAGAGTTTCCTCGGCAAACACACCTGGATTTGGTGGGTATATGGTGATGTTATTGTTTGATGCTATTATAGATTTTACTGCTCACAAATTTTTCAAGATTTTTTAGGACAACTCCCACATACACAATTAAATTTTGTAAAGACAGCTTACTTTTCTTGGTTTCAGATATATAATACGTCATGCAATGGCACAGATTTAGTTGAATGTTACCTAGAACCAAGATCTAGATCTACAAGATCAGATCAATTTATGATGGTTCCGGGCATTAAGGTCTAATCCCCTTAGCTTTCGACATTAATGCCACTTTGGACTATATTCATTTTTTTCACTTTTCAATTGATGTTACGCCCCTGCTTAACATCTACAAAGGTCTGGCTCTGGTTTATTTTACATCATGATACAACCTTTAAATACAGACTGTTAAGAACAGGAGCTTTCAGTACCATTCTTCACTCCTTAGGCATGACACAACAAGCAATTGAGCCTTTACCCTCCTATACTCAAAATGTGGACTCTGCCATAAAGCTATTTAGGCGGTAATGGACCAAACATGTTGTTAACCATAAAATGACTAGCAGACAGATGCGGATGATATTTAAGAATTTATGGTACACTGATTCTGTGCCTATTCATCTTCGAATAATACCAACTTAACCAAGTGGCACCTGCACTTTACCAGTACGAACTTTCAATCAGTAGTCAACCTTAACACTTATGGGGGCTACTTCCCCACACCCTGGTTTTCAGTCTTTTTGTTTATTAAATAGATCATTTATAAAGTTTATATTTGTCTTTTTGTTTACTGAACAGATCATTTACTGGTACTGATGATAAACCCGAACAGAAAATGAGGTTTTTTACCTGTAACCTTTTTATTTCTGCAAATTGTAATCAATGGTCGGTATCAAAATAAAGCTTAACATTTGCTGAAAACTTTACATAATTCAAATTTTATATTTAGTAAGCAAACTCACAAAAAGTGAGGCCCTGAAAGGGGTTTGTAAAATGGGGACTGTATGAACGTTGACTGATGATAAATTCGACCACTTTGTCATTTACCGGTACAAAATCTTCGTATTATTATATTGAAACATTCCCCAAAAAACTGCAACAGTCATTCCTGATCAAGTAATGAAAAGTGACCAAATGTCAGGCCTTTATGTTTCGACAGTGAGCATGCGCAAAAAACATCCTCTTCCCCAGTAATTTTGGATAAATATTTTTATACAAATAAATGTAAGTCATTTATTTATACAGAATATTTACCAATTTTGTTTTTGTTTACACCAGTTGGTGTTGTAAGTGGAAACTATTAGATAGTGTTTTCAATTTTATAAATAACCGATTGCAATCGAATATTTCCAAGGTGGTCGACTTTATCATCTGTCCGGGTTTATCATCAGTACCAGTATACAATTTATAAAATGTTGGTAATTCTAACAAGTGTACCCTGACTTTTAACATTCTTGAAGAAATTGCAAGCCGGTAAAGTGCATTCTGACCCATACCAGAATTAAAACACATAAACAAAACGTAACAATTATGTTACCAATCTTAGACTTAGTATCCAATGTCAACTATTCCGATAACCATTACACTATCATCTTATCTAAAATCTACAGCTCTTACGTCCGAACAAAGGCACTTTGGCACAGAAGCTGCTAAAACAAATTTAAATTAAACAATCAATTCAGTTATTTTACACAAGTTTTGTAATATATCAAGCTGAATAAGTAAACATGAAACAATTTCTTACTTCCTGAAATCTATTGTACTGAAGTGGTACATCTCATTCCAAGATGTAAACATGACAAAAATGGTCAAGGCCAAATAGATCAAATATTTTTCTCCTCTGATCGATTGAGTGGGTGTAGGTATAGATAAATGATTTGATATTTTTTATTGAAATATTTGGAATTTCTTTTACAGGTAAAAAAATACTGAATAGTGTACATTACTGGATGTTAATAGGTAAATCATTGCACGTACAGTACTGTGTTATATGTCTAAAGTTTTCACAGGGTTTCTCCTGCTCACATCATTCATCCACATGCATTGGAAAATTAGGCAGAGACCCAAGGACCATCAAAATTCATTGTTATTCTAGCCAAGTATTGTTTATCCTCTTTATCAATTTTTCGACCGCAAGCTTAATTAGGCTTCAACTTTCACAGACTGTATATCTGCGTTATAGTCTCTATATATCAAAGAGTCCTTTGTGCATGATTAGTTGGGCTACCTTGAAATGGTCCAACGAAGTGCAGTGTGGTTTGGCAATATACAAATTTCAGTCTGTGAAATATCAAATCATAAACAGAACAAGAGAAATGCCTTAGATCAAATGCTTCTAGTGCCACTGAGGCTAACTTGCCCTTACTTAAAGACACCCAGCGTCTGAGTGGTGAAAACATGAACCAGGAGCCGATTATAAACTTAGATGCCATCAGGGAAGAATAATTTAGTAGTATTATGTATCAGTAGCAGAGTTTATGGCCATCAAATAGTCCTAAAAGTTGCAGCTGTAATACAGTGAAACACCGCTCGCTCGAGCATCGATGACTCGAGCACCCGGGCTCGCTCGAGCAATTCATGTGGTCCCGGCCGATTTCCTTCTATTTTCTATGTGAAATTACCATGGCTGGGTCGAGCATCGATAGCTCGATCGCTCGAGTATGACACCTGGTCCCTGTGTATTAACTTACTCTTTGTTGCTTATGGCAAACTCGAGCAGAGGTGTCAAAATTTTTCACACCATCGGCGGTCAGAATGTATCGGTTAATTTAAAATTTTCTCACATCGTAAAAATTGCATGGTCTATTCCCCGACTATCTTAAATGTTTGTTTGTCGGTATATTTGATCTGATAATGAGATTAATTATTGATGAAAGGTGGAAGAATAATTTTATTGATCAAAATTGTTATTAATTATTACTTTTTTTGCGGGATCGAGGAGATAATTATGAGATCTTAATATTTTAATCAACAGTTGTTTGCATGCAAATAAAGGAAATAAGATAGCATTTTCATAAAATTGAGACGATAATTATGAGATCTTATTTTGGAAAAGAAAATTGCGAATTCGATTACAGTATTTCAACTAAAAAATAAAATGTCTTAGCTGTTTCTTCACATGTGCCATTTACGATCTCTCATAAATAACGTTTGTAATACGTTTTTCTTTTGAAAATGTCACGAGTGTGTTATTATAACGCATCATCGTTTCCTCTGCAAATGGTCTCGATGACAGTTCGTAAAACAAACTTCAATTTTCTTCGTATTTTGGTCAATGTTTGGGTCGCTCGAAACCATGGATAACTCGAGCATTTTGCTCATCCCCTTGCGACTTCGAGCGAGCGGTGTTTCACTGTATCTAAGAAGCCACTGGCGATACCTTTTAACTGGCTGTGTCTCTGACCTCCTCAGTTGCAGTGATATTGCCATCCAAAGACCTGATGATAATCATTTTGCTTAAATCTCGAGATTGAAAAAGGAGTCAGTGGTTAGTAGGTTGGATTAAAGTGCCAGTGATCCAGATTTTTTATTTGTGGTCACGGCTGATATCCCAAATAGTGTTCAGTGCTGGGTGATTTTCTTAAATTCATACTTTTTGATATTTGTAGATGTTATAAGCAATCAATAACAGTAGATTTTTATACATATAAATATTAATCAAAACTTCGTGTTATAACATATTGTATATACAGTACAATATTGTTTATTCATCATTGACAGATATCAGATCATTATGTTGTACTGCAATAGAGAAAATTAGTTACCTTCCATTAGAGTACTTTGTATTGTATGGGAATACAGCATTCACTTGTTTTGTCTATTTTCAGTACAAAATTATGATAGAGAAGGTAATAATGTGTCTTTAGAAATGCCGCTGTCGCCAAGAAAACGACAGTCCTCAAGGGAAGTTTCCCAGCCACGACCCAGCTCAGCAACAGCACTCATTGCAAAGAACCATTCATTCAAACTTCTTAGAGGTAAACTTTTCTTATTAATAATAATAAAGAAATAAATCACAAATCAGCAATTTTATTTTAAAGCAATATATATATATATCACATTTGACATGATTTCCAGTTTCAGCACAGTCATTTGGCATGTTTGCGTGCTCAATATTGGTACCATCCCCCTCTGAAATATGTTTTTCCCTCTTTTTTTTAACCTGAAATTCCCCTGGATAAATATTTGGCATTTTCGAGACTGTACTTTTTATTAGCTAACCTGTCCGTCGTCAGTCGTGCGTCGTGCGTCGTCCGTCAACAGTTTCTAAAAAAATCTTCTTCTTGGAAACAGAAAGGAAAAACTTTAAAAATCTTCTTGTCCAAAACCACAGGGCCTAGGGCTTTGATATCTGGTGTGTAGCATCATCTGGTAGCCCTCTACCAAAATTGTTCAAATTATCCCCTAGGGTCAAATATGGCCCCGCCCCGGGGGTCACATGGTTTATATAGACTTATATAGGGAAAACTTTGAAAATCTTCTTGTATAAAACCACATGTCCTAGGGCTTTGATATTTGGTATGTAGCATTATCTAGTGATTCTCTACCAAGATGGTTCAAATTATCCACCTAGGGTCAAATATAGCCCCGCCCCAGGGGTCACATGGTTTATATAGAATTATATAGGGAAAACTTTGAAAATCATTTTGTACAAAACAACATGGCCTAGGGCTTTGATATTTGGTATGTAGCATCATCTAGTGGTCTTCTACCAAGATTGTTCAAATTATTCCCCTAGGGTCAAATATGGCCCCGCCCTGGGGGTCCCAAGTTTTACATAGACTTATTTATATATGAAAAAAAGTTTAAAAATCTTCTTGTTTGAAACCACAACACTTAGACCTTTGATATTTGGTTTGTTGCATTGTCTTATGGTCCTCAACCAAAATTATTAAAATTGTACCTTTTGGGTGAAAAGAGTCCCTGCCCTTGGGGTCCCAAGTTTTATATAGACTTATATACAAAATGTAGAAAAAAGCTTTAAAAACCTTCTTGTCTGAAACCATGCGACATAGGCTTTTGATATTTTGTATGATGCATTGTCTAGTAGTCCTCTACTAAAATTGTTCAAATTATGCCCCTGGGGTTAGATGTGGCCCCACCCTGGGGTCACTTAGTTATTATGTGAGTTATATAGGAAAAATACTTAAAAATTAAAAACTTAAAAATCATCTGATCCTATTTCCAAAACTGTTTAATTATAATTACCTGATGACCCCAAGTAATATGATGTCACTTGACTGTGACCTTGACCTACAGACCTACTTTCTTGCTTTTTAAGATACAGCCTTGAAATTTTGATGACATGCACAGTTTTGCACACAAATCGTAAAACTGAATTTCATTTACCATGAATGTGACCTACTGACTTTCTTAATATTTTATCATCAGTTTGACATTTGAAACATGTAGCTCATATTACTCAGGTGAGCGATCCAGGGTCATCATGACCCTCTTGTTATCAAATGAAGGTTATTATAAATGATTTGCAGTAATGATTTTTTTTGATGGTATGGTATTGATAGGTTTAACAGGTGTACAATGTCATGATGTTTTGTATTATCACCATAAAGTGTAGTTATATGACATAATAGACATTGTGTCTTTTGTTGTTTTTTGGGGGGGGGTTTTGACGGATGAAGATTGTGGGAACTAGGGCACACATACACTCTCAAGTTTGCAAATATTTTTGGAGTGCTTTATTTCTACAGTTTTAAAGAGCAATGAATATCTGATCAGTAACAGCAGACATACATGGTCATACCTAATAGGGTGATTGCCTGTGACTATTAGATAAGTAATATTTTTGGGGAGATATTTATGATACCTGTAACAAAACTTGATAACAGTCAATAAAACATACAGTTCTGATACATATTTTACTTCATTTAAGAAGCCATTTTGTTTGTTAAAAATATCTACAAAAATTTATATGAACACTACTTGTGCAGGTGTTGCTGAAATGAGACTGATTTTTAAAGCTTAGTACTATTAACCTCTCTTTGTTAGTACTGTTTAAACAGGTAAAGTCTTGTTTTAAAACTCTTTTGTTCACTCTGGTTTACTAGGAAAGTATGAAAACATTGATTAATGTTACAGGTTTGCAAGAATTTCACAAACAGGAGACATTCTGTGACTATGTGTTGGTTGCCGAGGGTCATGAGTTCAAAGTTCATGGTGTTGTCATGGCATCGTGCAGTGACTACTTCAAGGTCATGCTTACTGGTGAGATGAGGGAGAGCAGGGAGGGCAAGGTTGACCTGAAAGGTGTCTCTGCTAATGGACTGAAAGTGGTTGTGGATTTTGCATATACAGGTAAGTTATCTATATCTTCCTTATATATTAACTTTCTACTAAAAATTTAAGCTTGAATTTAAAAAATATTGATTTTCAAAAAGGTTTATTTGAATTATAACTCCTGTGTCTGTCTTCTGGAAAAAAGTTCATTCTGGTATCTTGGGAATTTATGCATTGTCATAACCCCAGAGGGGCTTAAAAGTGAACCCCTCAGATTCTCGTAAATTTCACAGTACTGGTTACTTCATCATGCATATCTGGGCAGGCCTTTTTTCATCATTTTGGGAATGCCACCGACACTGGTGGAATTAGGAAAATGCTCTCGGAAATTGTCTTAATTGGGACAATTTGCAAATTACCAAAATCAATATAATTTACCTACATATACATACAAATAAGCAAAACTATCTTAAAACAGCAAAAGCCCTAAAAGGTATAATCATTTGGGAATTTTAAATTCAAATTTTGGAAAAAAACATACTTTCTTGCATTGGGATTACCTCTTTTTGCCGGAGGTAGATTTATAGGGGGAAAAGCATGCTGGGTGTGTCATGTAAAGTTATTAGCTAAACTATGGTTGCAGTTTTTATGCATAAGACGTTACATATTTGTACAGAAATCCCATAAGTATGGTACATGAATAAAACCGATACTATTTACCTTAAACAAAATGAAACAGTGTATTAAGTTGCTTTTTCTACCATTAGGAATAATGGGGCTAACAGTTGACAATGTGGAGAAGGTCCTCTCAGCAGCGACACATTTACAAGTTACTGATGCTGTTGAACTCTGTAGTAGATACATCGAGTCTTCCATACCTATTGAAAACTGTGTCGACATTTTGAACTTATCTGAGCTGTATTCATTGACATCCACACATAGAGTTGCACAGGATTTCAAGCTGGAAAATTTTGAACTCGTCGCAAAATCTGGTCAGTATCATAAATTGACACATAAACAACTTTCGCTACTGTTAGCAGAAAACGGACTACAGGTCGCATCAGAGTTTCATTTGTTTGAGCTGGTGCTGAGGTGGATGAAGCTGAAAAAAGAGCGGGAACAGTACGTGGCTGAGCTAATGAAAAATGTCCGTCTGCCACTGCTGTCTGGAGAGGAATTGGTCGAAAAAGTGAGTACAGTTCCGTTGATGAGAGACAATAAAGAATGTCATGATTTGTTAACAGAAGCAAAAGATTACCATATTGTTGTCAGCAAACAGCCATTGTTGCAGACAAGAAGGACACATGTTCGAGCAGATGTGAAATGTCTAGTCATGTGTCATAAAGAGAATCTAGAATATTATAACTTTGCTAATAAACAACATGGCTTCCTTCGCGATGCTACGATACAGCTAAGTCATCCAGCAGTTGTGGTTGTGGACAACTTCATGTATGCTTGTGGTGGGAAATATAATTTCAATGAAAATAATGAAATTGCAACAGCATGGTGTTTCAGATATGATCCACGATTCGACACTTGGTATGAGCTGACATCTATGAACGAAGCAAGAAAAGACTTTGTTCTGCTGGCTCAAGGCGGAAAGTTGTATGCTGTGGCGGGACAAGATGAAAATTTAGTCATGTGTACCATTGAAGTGTTCGATATTGCTACTAATGAGTGGGAAGTGAAATCGTCCATGAATCAATCTGTGTATGGTCATGCAGGGGCAGTTTGCAATGGAAAACTTTACATCTCGGGTGGTCAGAAATTTGATGGCTGTTGTAACGATCTTGAGCGATACGATCCTGTCACGGATATATGGGAGAGACGTACACCAATGACACATGCTAGACTGAACCACAACATGGTCACCATAAACAACAGGATCTACACAATGTGCGGCAATATTGAAGACAGTTACGGCTTTCCAGTCCCAGTTATTGCCATCGAGTACTACACACCGTACAAGGATCAGTGGACGCTGTGTAAGAAAACTTTGAACATACGTGAAGCAGGTGCTTGTGTTCTAGAGGACAAGATCTACATTGTTGGTGGTATAAATGGAGAGCACTATTTCTCTGACCTAGTTCAGTCATATACCCCAGCCAAAGATGAGCTTGGTATAATTGAAAAGTTTGCAACGAGGCTGCATGGCCGTGCATGTTGTGTGTTAACGTTGCCGCAATATCTGTGACTTTGGAATAGTGAGAAATCCAGTGTTTTGCACATGGCTACAGACACACTTAGATAAATTGCAGGATTTCTTTATAAATAGAAAGTCAAAGTAAGACAAATAAGACCTGTTGTCTAATGTTACAAATGATTCTCATATTCTGTAACAGCTTTTTTTGTCGATTTCTGTTTAACCCTTACATGCTAAATTTCTATAATGAACTTGTCCGTCTTCCAATTTAGACAGTACCATTAACTGTTAAAGGGGTACATGCCAAAAAGATACTGACTGAATAGCGAACAGTGCAGATCATGATCAGACTGCACGGATATGCAGGCTGATCATGATCTACACTGGTCGCAAAGGCAGAACCAATCGTGTCCAGCATGGTAAGGGTTAAAAAATTGACATATCACAGATAATATTCATCAGTCTGGAGAACTAAAAAATTTAATATCGAAAAATACCGGTAAGCAAAATTTTCACAAATACTTAGAGCATTAAAATGACTTTAATAACTAGCATATGTGATATGTGTTGCACATTTTATTACCTCATCACCTTGTTAGATTGGTCAGACAGTGTCTGTTACTGTTTTGTTTGTTTGTGTCCTATGCTTCAAGTGGATCTTGTAGACTTAATTAAAATATCTTCAACAAATCCTACTGCCATCAGGATATCTTTAGAGTTTAGGATGAGGTATGTTTTAAGTTCGCTTTTTGCAAAGTTAGGCAGAAATTCACTCAAAACTTCTGTTACAGAATTGATGAATCAAATGATATACAACTAAATTTCGATATCTTGAATTCCAAGGCATCGAGCGTTTTACTTCGTGATAACTGAAATTCGACTTAAAATGATATTTTGTGCACGTGTTTCCGGGACTGGACTTGAAAATATCTTCGAGATAGCCAGAATTTTGAGAATAACGAGTTCGAGATATCGAGTTTCAACTGTATTTTGAACTGGAGAAAGCAAAAGAAGTGCTATTAAAATTTAAGCTTATTTTTTTATAAAAAGAAGTTATATGGAAAAAGGACTATTTGTCTAAGAAAACAATGGGGAAAACATCCCATTTACAGTAGTAGTATCAACTTCTTCAGCATGTCAATTATTTAGTTGTTTCCCATCTATTGTGTTTAGTTATAGTTGCAAACAAGTCATGCCATTTCAGTTTGGCATTTTACAAGAAGCTGGATCTCTTACATTTGAATGATTTCCTAGGATTATAATTTTTGTTATGGAAAGTGTTAGAGGAATAAATGGGTTTTAATAATGAATAAAGTATTGGATAAAAACAATGATACATTTCAAAACGTTAAAAAATCCACGGTCTATGAAAACCTATCCCTTTCAAAAGTTTTGTTCTCCAATTAGGAAAAAAGCTTGTTTAACCCCGCATTCTAAATTGGAGATTTTATACACTTTACCGGGTATGTTTTGGGAAGACATAGATTGTAAATACACTGCTATCATGTATCTTTCTTCATCCGCAATTTACAAATGTTTAGACGTGTTTTCTGCTATGTTCTGCGGATATATATTTGAATGGGCACAATGTGTCATGGTCACATTGTGTCACAAATTTAGAAAATCCTGTACAAAGCAAGCATTGTCAATCTTCTGTGCACTAATTACGTCCAATCACGTGTTTTGACATCACACACTGTGCTAAATACGTGTTTACATTTATTTCAGTTAGCCCAACACTTGAAACACCAAAATGTCACTTTATTAGATTTTATATAATGGCAGTTCAAAGTTCTAAACATATTTTAAATTCTAAATGGCTAGGAGGAAGAGTCATCTCAGGAAGTACATTCGGCGTGGCAAGAGCAAAGTTTTGGAAAGTGACAATCTATCAAAGGTGAAACGTGTAGTAAAGAGAAAACTAGTAAAGCAAGTCCCTTCAAATCACCATTTAAATTCAAGTCACCGTTTAAATCACCACTCTATCATCCACTGTCTAAATCCCCTTCCCTGAAGCGATTTAAATCTGCTAGAACATTATTTACAACTACGAACACTCCTGAAACTAAACAAAGATCCAACTTTAATGTAAATGTTTGCAGTACTGTTAATGAAGTTCGTGATGTGCTGAAGAATGAAAAGTCAACGGAAATATTTTCTTTGAATGAAGAATACGACTGTATTGATTTAGAATCATTGCCCGATGACAATGTGAGTGAAAATATTCATACTAATAACGAGGCACAGGAAGTGAAGACTTTGCCAAAAGATACGGATGAAAACCAAAACACAAACACAATTATTACTTTAGTTCCAAAGGTAATGAGTGAGTTGGCCAAATACGATGGTCTTGATACAACATTAGTAACATTTTTTGAACTAGTGGCAAGTAAACGATTTAGATAACACTGCTTTTCTGCTTTGGATGGAAGTTGTGAAATGGTTTTCTTGTTCGCCCACAACAGAAATGAGGTACACTGACAACACAAATTTATTTTTGAAGTTAGGTTGGAGAATTTTTGGTAAAAGATTTGTTAACTTCATGGGTGGATTTAAAAGCCATGGTGATACTGTGTTGAAAATGACAGAGTGTGGAAATTATAGTCCTGGGCATTCAGAAATAAGATTTGCTGTTCCAGATATTAACATTTTGAGAGATTTTGATCCATATGTCATTGAAACGGAACGCAAACCAGATATATTCAATGACAACATTTCTGAAATGAGTAAAAACCTCACTAATAAATCCGCTTGTATTACATTTGATGGGAAAAAATTGAAACAGGATCTTACCGATGACACGGGAGATGTTGATCTGCTGGGGTTTGAGAAGGGAATTACGCTCCAAGAGCGAAAAGATAATTTAGAGTTGGTAATAAAAGATGTTCAGGTATTAATACAGACAGTAAATGGTTACAAGGAGCAATATCGCGAAATGAATGACGAGAATAAGAAAAGCGACATTCAAATACTCAACAGCAATGGCATGGAAAATTCCCTACAAAAATACCTTGCAAGGATATCAGAAAACGAAAGTGAACTAGAGAAAGTTAGAAATAAAAAGGAATATAGCAAGAAAAAGCTTATTAAAATCAGTGGCCCAGATTGGCGAAAAGGCAAATATGTCTATGCGATAAGTGTCATTACGGCATTTATACACGAAATTGACTCCTACATGACATGGCAAGGGATGTATCTGACAGAATTTGTCGATATATTGTAGCAATGAACAGTGCTATGTTTACAAATGGAAGATATGTAAACCTTGAAGAGGAAGAAAGGTATGTCAGTATACCTAAAACCAAATCAGGCACTGATGATAAAAACTCTACACGTCTGATTATTCAACGGTCCGACGAATGGTGTCAGATGCGAGAGCAAGCAAAGGTCACTGGATGTACGTTGTACAAAGCACTTGGCTGCGATGGAATTGGAAAGCAGAAAGACCATTTTGAAAAAGTAATATGCGGTGTCCCTGAAAAAGAACCATCTGCAGAGATAAAATCAATGATGGACTGGGGTACAAAAAATGATGTAAATGCAGTGGCCACTGTAGTTGGAAAATATTACCAGTATTTGAACCTACATGGTTGTTTAACTATCAAAGGAGAGGATGGGTCAATATTCATGGTTGTATCACCCGATGGGTCATTAAGAAGACCATGTACGTTAGACTCTACGGAGGTTGCAATAGAAATCAGGTGCCCGACAAGAAATGTACATACTGAATTTCCCGAAAGGTATTATCTTCAGTGCCAGGCAGAGATCAAAACACTATGTGGACCGCATGTTGTACATCAGTTGGACTGAAAAAGACACAACAGTATTTAAATGTATGGAGATCCAAAACCGAGAAAACCAGTTAGATTAAGTAAGGACTCTAAAGATATAAAGATAGAATTGAAAAGAAAGGCAAAGGAAGTTCAGATGGTAGGACGTTTCATGTCATGTAAACAATCAGGAAATGCCAACATTAATGAATATGACACGACAGAGAAGACATTTCAAAACTTGTCATGTTATTAGAAGATATTAGCAAATGCTACAAAGAACGTTATGACTTGCTTAGGGAAATGGCGACAGAAGCGGTTGTTTTTCTATTGGCCGACTTAGACAGAAGCTGGAAAAGGGACACTATAAGATGTAGTCCTATCGCATGGTTTCCGAAGGGATACAGTTTATATTGCGAAACAATGCGAATGATTGCAGAGGAGATCCATACAAGGTGTACGAAAAGTGGAATTCATGTTCCTTGTGAATCGTTTGACGGGCAGTGGCTTGTCCTAGTTGTGCGGTCATTGACAGGGGAACCTCTTACAATGTATCAGCTACAGAAAGATGTGTGGAGAGATGTAGAAAAAAATAGTAAAAGTGAAATCTTAGCCGAACTTAAATCTTTAAACAGAAACGTGATAGTTTTGCACATTGAGCACAGACCGAGAGAAGATCAAACTTCACAAATACGTCTTATCGCAACAAATGGCGGAATCAATTTGCCAAAATACAGAAAAGTGAAAAAAAGATTGATAGCAAAACGCATGAAAGTGAGAACATAACAGAGGTGACAACGTTAGCAGACACAGTATCAGATGCTGTTCGCGGAGCAACAGGCATAGCTGAAGATGTACTTGCAGCATTTCAAGTAACGGATAGCATTGAATAAGAGATTTTCACAAGCAACATTAATGAAGATAGTTGGTGAAGAGAACTTGAAGATCTACAAGACAATGCTGAAGAAATTAAAGTTGACCGAGAGCATGACAAGAATACGTCAATAATCATACTCATTGCGAACGATCATTGACCTTATCAGACATGGAATGTGTGCTCTCTCTCTCTTGAAAACGACGAAGGATTCAAACAAAAAGGGCAAATGGAATGATGTAACAGAAGAGCAGTTAATGTCATACTTCATAAGTGTTGGGAATCTAAAAAAATTACTTAACGTCGATCTAAGAGTGATCATCAGATATTTACGGAAGTCTAAGGGATTGAATGGAACTAGAGAATCTGATAAAAAGGAAAATAAAATAAAAAGGACTGCTTCCTTCATTGGTTTATCTGAAGACATACAGGTCTTGACAAAAAATGTGAAGAAAGTAAAAGTTAAACCTCTTCAAGAATTGGCGGCAAATATCGTGTCGAAATAATCAAAACTAGAACTGAATATTTTTATGGCAGAATACAAATGGCCAGAGGCATATATGAAATGGAAACCACCGATAGAGGAAATAACTGTCAATGACGAAGCTTGGCAATGGTTTTACAAACCTAAATACAGTTCAGTGCGCAAGCAAACAGAAGTCAAATGTATAGACAGTACACACTTGTAAACCAGAATGAGAAGAAAGTCATGTAGTGGTCGTCTGGACATGTTAACAAACGACAGTTGGTTAAAACTAGCAAAGCAAAAGCGAACACTGTTAACGCCTATCATGGTTGAGGAAGTAATGGATCCTATGTCTGTATCTATGGCCAAGACACATTTCTCGGAAGCGGTGGAGAACGAAATGATAAAGATTGGTGAGGTAGAGGCAGCTGATTTGTGTAGCGATATCAGATGCTGGTGGGAATCCGAAGATAAATGCGGTATAAGTGCAGAGGAAAGAATCAGCATGAGAGAAGCCTTAAGAGGTCGGTTGATGTCAATGGTCAACTTTTCCAGGTATTAAGAATAAATACGTCATGATGATAATATAAATTTTTACGTATAATTATTATTATGATGTTGTTCATGATGAAATAACTTATGATGATTAAATCTTATGATGATTAAGGTGTTGTTGATGATGATAATAATGATGAGGAAAACTGTAAAGATGATGATGTTGAGAAGAAATGATGATGTGGATGATGGAATTTAATAATTTTCATGAGGCACTCAAAGTGATATAATGTGAAGAATTTTATATTATGTCATATTTTACTTTTCTTACACAGGTTTCCCCCTGCCACACAGTACGTCGCTGGTTGGCCGAAACAACTGTGGGAGGCTACCTTAGCTAGTGTCGACGCAAAATCATACTTGTATGGACTTGTTTACAGTGGAACATACAATGTCCGTGCATTTAGTTCCCTGATCGGAGAGACGTTCTTCTCCGAACTGACGCTAAATGACAAGAGAGGACACGAAACTGTCACTGCCAAGGAATTTGGAGAATTCATTAGCCGCTCAAGTGAACAAATGCAAATAAGACTTGATCCGGAAAGGTCGGCTTCTTTGAAGTCACATATTTTATCTAATTATTTTCTTCAGTACAACAAAAATTTCAACAAATTTCTAATGATTTCACGTAAAATTAGATACATCTGTCATACATGCGAACTCGAAACAACCATTGTACTGTAAATTGTGGCATCTTCATAGATCTGTTCATTCTTTTCAAATTCAGCAGGTTTCGGGGATTATTCTGAAAGTGTAAGGATTAGTAGTAATTTATCATATAAGTGCTCCTCTATTTGATATCTTAGCTATACCTAGTATTATAAATCAATTATATACATAAGTTCAATGATTGTCAAGCACTTGCTATATGCCGACGCATGAAATATTTGTTTACTGTAAAATTAACAATTTGGCATTTGTGTATTTTGTAAAAATGAAAAAAAAATCCTTTTATTTACACAGAAAGTTCTCATATTGCACGACTAAAACTAAAGTATATGACACAGTGGACGAGGCATGCGATGAAGCCGAAACAAACGACAAAAGTGCCATTGGTTGTTTAAATCGACAAGAGTTCATCTTGAATCAAATTCAAACAAGGTATTTTCCTTTGAAATACATTTTAGATTGACTATTGGAAAATAAAGAGGACTATTGTACTCGACCTAGAGTCGATGTTGCCTTTGCATTTACTTTCAGTCTTTAATACAAGCTTCATGCGTGTTTTTAAGCTCTGGCTCTATTATCATCAAACTACACATGAGGGCTGGGTCCTGGTAAGGGGCAAAACATCTGATGGTGCTGAATAAAGTTTTATGGCAAGCTTTTTAGTCTCACCATATAGTCTTGCTTAACTCCTGGAATCCAAGTTACAAAGACCAGGATATTTGGATATTTTAATAAAAGCTATTGCCATGTATTATTGATAATGCTTATCCAAAATCTGTATTTGTCCACAGGGATCATGCATTTGATATGCCACTGCGTGGAAGACTCGCCGGGAGAAAAAAGGTGGATATCATGTTTCTACAGACAGAAATGCATACTAAAGGGGCACTTGGTGTCAGATGGGAGAAGGCACGGGCGAATTATAGTAAAATGCTTCCCACTAAACGTATGGGTCTAGAATAAATGCAAGATGGTGTATAAATCAAGGAAAACACCCTCCCACACTTTGGACTGTTTTCGACCAAGCGACAATATCATCTAGTAACCATGAAATTTTATGTTGGAAAAACACACAGAATAAAGTATTGAGATCTTTATTGAGCATTTGTTAAATTCAGTAAAATGACTATTGACACTATCTGTGTCCTTTTAAACAAAATAAAAATAAATAAACATGTATACTTTTACATTCAATGCATAAAAAATGTAAAATCATAAGTAATTAAAGATAATCACAGATCAATACCAACGAGGTAGAATTGCACGTAAATGTTTTTTAAATGCTTTTGTGTGTTTTGCTGTCCCTTTGTGGCAGTATAACCCACTAGCATATTGATATGCTTTGCCACACTGACACATGTAAGTTTTCTCCCCCTCATGTTTGTGTTGGTGGTCATTCAAGCTACGCCTTGATTTAAACTCTAGACCTGGTCATTTTTCGGCCATCCTTGCAAGTGCATTGCGCACCAAGTGTCGCATTTGAAAAATTGGTCTGAATGAACGAGACTTATGTGCTGCCTTACTTGCTGCTGACACTGCAAATTTTTTATCGCAGATTTCACAGGCCCCCTCTTCCGGCCGTCCATGTGTACTGCACCTGTATATAGCTTTAAATGAAGAATAGAGAATTCAACGATTTAGTAACTTGTCAAAATCAAAATATTTGTAATTTTCGTACCAATAACAATTTAGCTCAGAGGTAGAACATACTGTTAATGTTCATTGATTTTTTTGCCCTGTGAGTTCGATACTTAGTGACGGCCGTTAATACCCGTTATATTTTTGCATAAAATAAATAAAACATATCTAGTTGTATTCTTTTTGTTCCTTTCGTTTGTATTAAAAAAAACCCATAGATTTATAAATTTGACATGTTTTCTTCATACCTCATTTCACTTGAAGAACTTCACGTCCCAATTGCGCTCTCGCGCTGGATTTGCTTCAGTCGTGCGATGCAACGTAAAATATTGTTTTAACTTTATGCTGTTTTACCATTGAGTCAAACATCAATGTTTCCAATGATAATAAAATTTCACGAAGAAAAAAAATCGTTATTTACACGCGCACGTGAAGTTCGTGCAAACGGCTTTTGTGGGACTACTGACTTCACGGTTGGTCAATGTTTTCAATTTAACACGTAAAGTTCTTCAACTGTGATGTGTTATGAAGAAAACAAGTCAAATCTATAAAGTTAAGTCTTTTTTAATTAAAGGTACCCCTGTTAAACATCTGGATAGTTTCTTTTGGTGTTCTGTCAAGATTCTTTCGGGTTTTTTCCTAATGACAGACAAATGTCTGGAGTCGATATGGTAGCTGAGAAAATGTTGATATCATATCAAAAATGAAATAAGTCAAATGCATATACCTAAACATGTAAAAAGAAAGTACATAATGAACATTGTGTTATATAAAGAAAAATGCAAATGCAGAAATTGAAGATAAGGGGATAGAACTGAAAACGGATAGTTATTGGTATTTGCACTTTTCCCAACTGAGCTTTACAGAACTGTTAAAATGTAGCAAATACTGATATTTACTTGTCAAGTATTGTACAGACAATATGAATTGTTAGGTGTTATGTGTTATGATCAAGTGGACGCACTCGATGTTTACCCCAGCACGCATTAAATATTAACAGTTTGATCGACTGGAGTATAACACCATTTTCAACAGTATTTTAGTCAAATGTACATACAATAGTCTGATGAACTTGTTCTATTTGTCAAGACGCGGGGTACCTGTGATGTTACTTAGAAATGTGAAATATGTACGGCCAAAACTATGCAATGGCTGGACAACTTGCTTTCGTTTAGACGTGACATATGGCGTCTGGACGTTGCATGCATCACCACTTTCACTGTTTTAAACGTGTTTTAAACCTGACCGCTTTTTTACTCGACATTAGGTATATGTAAGCATATGTATAAAATACTGGGTCATTAAAGCAGTACATTGATCCGTAAGGATGTATGCGACTCCCGTACATCTTTCCCGACCAGATCACACACAACACTAGAGTCTCAAGGTATTAAGGCCTGTTAAAATCCACGAGAGTCTGATACAACATTCAGCAGATCAAAGTACTATTATAATAACGCTCAAATTTATTTCACACGTCAGTACCCTTAGTAACATACCTATGCATGCGTAGTCTAGTGCTGTCAAAGAACTGCTTCCCACAACATCTGTACGGGGCATTGTTTTCATGTCCTCTTGTGTGCCTGCTCAAACCACTGCGTGTTTTCAAGGACGCCCCACAGTATATACAAACGTAAGCTGAAATATACAATAAAATACGAATCTCTAGAATATCAGTTAATTATTTATTTCGATGCATCCGTCAGAAGCATACAAGCATACCAAGATACAGTCAATATCATTTTATGTACATATTAAAATTGTATTGCCCTACTTTGTGTTCGAAATTATATTATTTAACTTTATTATTTACCCAGACCTGTATTGAGCGGATTATGCAACCTTGGTGAACAACAACAAAAACAATAATGGTTGAATATACTTCTTGCGGCCAACAGTTGGGTGACCAGGGTACAGATAACCTATTTATGTAGATCCTTATATCAAGCTGCAACACTTCAAACTGATATGATTATTTTCAAAAAATCATATACATAGAGCTCGACTTAGAAACTTTGTGTAGCAGGAAAATCGACTCCGAGTATATATAAATTTAATTTAACTTGTTTTCATCCTGAAATAAATGTCCGGCCCGCCCACTTAGCTCAGTAGGTAGAGTGTTGGTCTACGGATCTCGGAGTCGTGAGTTCGATCCTCTTGCGGGGCGTACGTTCTCCGTGACTATTTGATAAACGACATTGTGTCTGAAATCATTCGTCCTCCACCTCTGATTCATGTGGGGAAGTTGGCAGTTACTTGCGGAGAACAGGTTTGTACTGGTACAGAATCCAGGAACACTGGTTAGGTTAACTGTCCGCCGTTACATGACTGAAATACTGTTGATAAACGGCGTTAAAACCCAAAACAAACAAACAAACAAATGAAATAAATATAAACACGTATTAGGACAGGGGTCTCGAACTCTGGCTATGTGGTTATGTAAAAGTGGACTATCATGCAGGCTTCCGGTCTCGTGATTCAGAACAGATTTGGTTCGAATGCAGTTCTGCTTTGTTGGCTGATTCACTAAGACTATTTTACTTTATTTTACCAAGATTTACTTAAGTTCTACTTAACGCTAACAAGAAGTCACTAAGATCAAATAAATTTAAACTGCAAATTTATTTATTTCATCCTTAACAAAATTAAGACAATGCATATAAAATACTGTTTCTAAATAGATACTAATAATATATCAGCAAAATATCTTCGTTAACAACAAACAATATTAAATATGTAGAATCGTTAAATGGAACAAATGTCTGCCATTAAACCTCAGTATTAAATCTTATAATTGTCAATTTACTGTTAAAGTTATTTACTTAAGCCAAAATAATTACGTCTTAAAAAATTCTTAAGTCAAAAATAGAATATGGGCAGTTACCAAAAATAGGTTAAGCTCTTGAAATTCAAAGTCTTGAGTCCATTCAATGAACCCACAAAAAGCTTTTATACTGACCAAATGCACACAATAAACTTGTGTGCACAAACCAACTATGTTGTTGCACACAACCAAACTCTGAGTGGAATGTACAACTGTGTGCAGAATGTACACATCAAAACAATGTGTACATGGAACAGCCAAAACTATGGTTAAATCATAAAAATCAGGGTTCAAACTACTAAAATAAATTAAATTGCATGAAAACTGGACATAAATCAAAGGTATAATTCATAAATAAAATGACTATTAACTGAGAAACTCTGATCCTTTGCTTAAATTAAAGAAATTTAGTTTAGAATTGTTTTGACAGTTGGAATAATTCCTGGAATTCTACTAGGTTGTCAAGGGTAACTTCACAGAATGCAATGGGGCAAAATGGCTGCAGCCAGACAAAAATGCTGCTTAGTAAAATGTTACTGACACTGTGCTAAAAATAGAATACATAACCAAAACACTAGGATGTATCAATATGTTGTGTATTTTTAGAGTTGTTCTTTGTAACAATTAATAAACAGAGGGTTTAAATTTTGAATCCTTCAAGTGCATGCAGTTATTTAATAAAATTGTCAATAAAAACTAGTAAGTGATTTGCTATTGGCCCTTTTATTTGTCCTCGGGACAGTCGTTTTGGCTCTCGACAATTGGCCCTCGGATCAATACGACTGCCCTCAGACAAATAACAGGGCCAATATCAAATCACTTATTTCTTAATATAAAATAAAAACCACTTTCAAAAATGAATACATGTACAAATGTTGAGCAATCCTTTCATCTTCTTACATTTAATGTAGTTTGATTCTAAACTATTTCTAAAATCACGCCTTATTCTTAATGTGATATATATCTTGTTTTTGGCGACGGATGTCGTAACTGCTGGGATATACTTGCTTTATTTGAAGGATATAGAGCTTGATTTTTGCAATTGATGTTCTTGCTACTAGGATATACAGCTTTCTTTCTTTGAAATATGACGGTGCTACTAGGATATCTAACTTTCTTAATGCAAAGGATGGTCGTTGCTAAGGGGATATTAAGCTTGTTTTGCGAAGGATGTCGTTGCTTCTGTGATATCTAGCTTGGTTTTTGCGAAGGATGTCGTTACTTTCGGGATATCTAGTTTGCCTTTTGCAAAGGATGTCGTTACTACAGGGATATCAGCTTGCCTTTTGCAAAGGATGTCGTTGCTACTGGGATGGCTAGCTAGCCTTTTGCAAAGGAAGTAGTTGTTACTGGGATATCTAGCAAAGCTTGCGATTTGCGAAGGATGTCGCTGCTACTTGATATCTAGCTTTATTTCTTCGAAGGATGTGGTTGCTACTGGGATATGTGGCTTACCTTTTGACAAGGATGTCGTTGCTAGTGGAATATTTAGCTTCCACTGGCGAAGGAAGTCGTTGCTACTGGGACATCAAGTTCAATATCCCTGAGATATATCGTTGTTTCTAGGATACCTAGCTTGTTTTTTGTGAATGATGTCCTTGTTACTAGGATATCCAGCTTGCTTTTTGCGAAGGATGTCGTTGCTACTGGGCTATCAAGTAAGTTTGCTTTCTTCGAAGGATGTTGTAGCTACAGGGATATAAGGCATTTTGTCTGCGAATGTTGTCGTCGTTACAGGAATATCTTGCTTGCCTTTTGCAAAGGGATGTCTTTGCTACCGATATATCTAGCTTGCTTTATGCAACGGATGCCATTTTTACTGGAATATCAAGCTTGCCTTTGCGAAGGATGTCATTGCTACTGGGATATTAAGCTAGCTTTTGCGAAGGATGCCATTGCTACTTTGAAATCTAGTTTGCTTTCTTTGAAGGATATCGTTGTTACTGGTATACTAGTATGTATTTTTATTTGAAGTATTAGTTATGAGTTGTTACTTAAATATGTTGCTTGCTTTTTGCGAAAGCTGTCCTTACTATAGGCATATCCAGCTTGCCTTTTGCGAAGGATATTATTGCTACTTGAATATCTAGCTTTCTTTCTTTCAAGTATGTCGTTGTTACTGTTATATGTAGCTACTAGCTCTCTTTGAGGGAGGGATGCGTTGTTATTCGATTATTTTACTTACTTTTTGCGAAAGCTGTCCTTCCTACAAGGATATCCAGCTTATATTTTGCGACGAATGTCGTTGCTACTTGGAAATCTAGCTTGCTTTTTGCGAAGGATGTCGCTGCTACTGGGATTTGGGAAGGACGCCGTTGCTACTGGCATATCCAGTCTACTAGCTTGCTTGTGTGAAGAACGTCTTTCCTACTGAGGTAATCAGGTTTTCTATTGTTTTTGATTAAGAATATCGTTGCTACTGGGATATCCCACAACTTGTTTTTCGCGATGGATGCTATTACTGGTAGGATATCTAGCTTGCGTTTTGTTAAGAATGTCGTTGCTACTAGAAAATCCAGCATGCTTTTTGTAAAGGATGTCTTGACTACCGGGATATCTAGCTTGATTTTTGTGAAGAATGTCGTTGCTGCTGCGATATCCAAGAGTTTTTCGATCCTTGAGTTAAACGTGTATATCTTTTCAGTCATGTAAAATAAAATGCTGATACACTGACAGACTGCTGCTACAGATACTTGGTTATTTCGTGATTAATACAAGCGTTCTGATACACTAAATTTACACTACGTGAATTTAAAAAAAGAAAGAAAGAAGTGAATACATATCTTTGAAACTGTCTGTGACAAAGCAACATCGGCAAATTTATACCTGTCATTACGCACTAATATACATAAGGATAACTTCGTTCATGATAAGTATAAAGCAACTATATTTCAAACATTATATGCTAAACACATTTTGGTTGTACATTTCGTAAATGGGCTCCCAAAGAAATTTAATGAATACTATCTTTTTGCAAGAAATATGTCAATTTTCACCGAATACAATACTGAGCCGACACACATTGGTGAACATAACAAATTTTTTAAGTTTTGAAGTACAAATAAATCCGTACAGCTTCTTGGTCCGTGTATAACGTATTCGGCTAATGAAAACTATTTGTAAACAAACGTTTCTGCATATATCATAAAACACATTGAACGTTCCGAAGACACAGCTTCATTTAATTGTACACTTCCTCACTCTAAATTTCTGTGCTTGACGCGGTTTGAAAAATTCACAAAACCGAGACTTTTTATCCCTACTAAAGTGTCCTTTTTAAGTCCATCGCTTTGTACCTTTATGTTATCAGTTAAAAATGTGAGGTTCCTTTTTCTTTTATTGTCCCTGGTTTTTATTTGTACTCCATTTCCACAGCTATATTGGACATCGATTTGAACCACATATGGACTATCACTCTTTTTCAGTACCGGTGATGGGGTAAGATTTACTCTCCCGTCTTCAAGTTTATTTTGCTCCAGTTTAAAGTTACATCTTAATTTTAAGGGTTCAATTGCTATACTAACAGATAACGGCAGGTCCAAATTATCTAGAACATCTCCTCTGAAAGGATGCAAAACACTGACACTATATTTTTGTCCCAAACGACCTTGAACATCGTTTATCTTTATTACTTCGTTTTGAAACTGTCTACATGATATTGCCATATTTTCATTACCACAAAATTTTTCAATAGATCGTTCTGTTGTGTATAAGCATTTCGTGTCTTTTAAATGAGGTTTCAATTTACTGAAGACAATATTTGCCAGTGTTACGTCCTTTGACACGGTTATCTCAAACAAAGTAGCGATTTTTTCAATGATTACTTCGTGTTCGGTTTCTACATTTACTTCTACTGTTTCTACCTCCGGCAGCCGTGTCACACAGGAATTGGTAGAAACTGAGATGCCAGGAACTTTGTTGATGTACCCTGCTATATCTGAATATTCTTCGACCGAAAAATATCCTTTCCTGCTGACATTATCTATCAATGATTTGTGTGACATTGTTGGTAGTCTCAACTGATAAAAGGACTGACCTAGAAATGTCCGGATATTTGTACCATTTTCATCCAGTCTACTTTCCAAAACTCGTCTTCTTGACCATTTCTCTGCCGCTTCTAAAATTTCGTCCTCTTTTGCGAACAATGTATCACCTTTTAGTATGTACAACAGAGTGCTTTCCGACAAATTTATAAAACCTTCGGACTTTAAGACCAGTTGTGCATGGTTGTCAATAAAAGAACAACAAACTTCTTTCAGACTTGTCAGTTCATATAACAGTGCACGAGTTAGAATTTCACATGCGTTATCTGGTGTAATAACGGTGGCCAGAAAGTCAGCGCAGAAGTGTACCAAGCTTGAAACTTGGTAGCAGTGAGCCATTTCCATGAGTGAAACGGCTGTTTCCTTTGTCAGGCTAACTGTATCACTGTATATGTACCTAAAATATTAGAATATAGAGAAAAAAAATAACATTACATGGGTAACTTATTATTCACCAATCGGATTCGAATATTTACTCATCAGGGCAAATGATACAGTAGGGCGTCATAAAGTGTATATAGATCTATTTATATTAGGGATGGCAACGAATATTCGAATATTCGAATGTTCGTTCATGACACGAATATTCGAATACTGTTTCATTATTCGAATATTCGGGGAAAAAATGTAAGATCATAAGAAATAAATAAAAACCAAATGAAAAAACCAGTATGTTCGTCTATCTAATTTACCAAAATTCGCTTTCATATACGCGTGAAAATGGCTCCTGTCGCTGTCAGACGTGTCACTTTGTATACATGTATTAGCGTGCCGAGATTGTACATCGCTATGGTAATGACATCGTACCCTGTAGTAAGCACCGCTAATTGCTTACCTTTAGAAATTTTATTGGTCCCCAACTGATGTAAATCCGTTACAAATCGCCTTGTTTTCGGTAGGTGCGAACCGCATGTAATTAAACATCATGTGAAAGCACTTGAATTAATGACACGGATTTCAATCATTGTCGATTTAAGATGTATTTGAGTAAAGAAAAATGCCGAAAAGTGTTGAAACCAAGTCAAATGTGATGAATATTATTTTTATGTAAAACGGATCACCCTCTTGATAATAAATGCATTTCGTATGCAAAAAAAAAATAGAATCTACTCAATATTCAGACAAAGGGTTAAGTTAAGAAAAATATATCTTTTATTAGACTCCCACAGTCTTACAACTCGTTTAATTGAAATTATTGTTCATGCTATTACGTGAATCTAAAGTCGAAATGCAAGCAATGCCGCCTGTCTTTTTAAAGTATTTCACGCGATCATCCGATAGGAAGTCGGCTACGTGTAATATCTGTGGAGAGAACCTTACTTACGGGAATAAAAAAATAAGAAAAACCTATACATTGTATAAATTATATGTAATGAAGGCAAATAACAAATATTTTATATTCAAAAACATGAACAAGCGATGAGAACGATTAGTCAATCTTAATTCGATAATGTCTGAATTACTTCCGGTGTAAACGAAAGTAGAATTAATGCAGATCGCTGCTAAGGGTACGATAAATTCATAAACTTTTTAGTTGATTTGTTGATCATTTGATGACCGAATATTCGAATATTTGTTCAGAAGGTTGACCGAATATTCGAATACCAAAATTGCTATTCGTTGCCATCCCTAATTTATATATATTTATATTTTTCTTTAATGCTTTACTTGCTCCGGCACAGACTTTGACATATATAGTATAGATAATTTATGCGAACTAAATCACCACCACAATATACCATACCAATAACGGCAAAGCGCCTAACAATACAAACGAACACGCACATGCCACAGCAAGTCCACTAACCCTATAAGATTTGTTTCGATGCTGCTTTGGATACAAGCCCAAATTGTACTACACATTCGTACTGGTTCAACATTTCCATATGTATACTCAAACCTCTCTTTTCATGTTTCACAAATCAATAATGGCATTTTAGTCCATTTAACGGACTGGGACCAGAGAAGCTATATTTTCTCTTTCTGAAAGTTAACCGGATCTCAAGGATATATAAGGCGAAGGCTCCGTATATCTGGGCAGATTCTTTTGAATTCCAGTACCGTTAGTCTGCCCAGATATACGGTTCCATTTGGTAATTACGACTTACCTCAAAAATAAGAGCATTATGTTCTTTTTTGTATCTTTCAGTGTCACCTCATTTGTCCTGTCTGCGCAAGGACCAAAGAACATCGCCTGAAACACAGGACTTCTTGCCGCTAGTACAATTTTGTGCGCTTGAATTGTTTTTTCTTCTTCATGGTCTTTACAGTGAAACTTGACATCTGTCCAGAGATCTCTGTCATACATTTCTACTATACAAGCCGCCAAGTTCTTCCCTTGCTGCCAGTCGATGCACGTAGGCTGCTGATGTTCTTCTTTTGGCTGGCTATCATGTGTTCCTTTTCCGTCAGTCATTTTATTATCTGTAACACACATACACACACATGTATTTAAGACATCAGGCATATTAAATTTTTTTTATATAAATGAAGTAAAAGTATAAAGTAAATATTAAATATGTAAGCTTAATCAGATGACAATTTATCAAAGATAAAACTCAAAACGATATGAAAACTCAATATTAAGCTATAACTTTAAATACTTACTCCAGTCTTTTATTTACTTCTTAAGCAGTTATATAACTAATTCTTAACTTGGAAAGGCAGTCCAGATTACAATTTCTGTCTAAATTAAATATATTATGTATTAAATGTATTAAATATATCCAGATCATAGACCGTCTAAATTATTTAGTATTGAGATATTTTTAGATAACCTTGCTTGGCTTAAGATATAAATTTTATCATAAACAAACAGAAGCAAACGCAATTGAACATGTGTGTGCGTCTTTATCAGATATGTGTCGATGCAAAAACAGCCGCCATTTTGGAAATATAAGATACCTCATCTAGCAAGTAAATTCAGTGAATGAGTATCTCCCGCTAAAACGGATAAAGTTTCAGCCCTTTTGGAAGCATTCTCTGCCTACGACAAACACTTAAATGCAATTTCAGTCTTTTTGAACACTACTTATTCTAAATTATTGACTGAAAATCGTTTTTCTATTTTGAGTAACAATGACCTTGACCCAGGCTACCTAAAATTTAACAAAAAATGGTTTCTTTGAAAGCTACTTCTTTACCCGGTTTGTTCCACTCACCCCGTTCCTAACTGATGTTATTTTCTATTTCCTATTTTTAGAAACAAAATGATGTTGACCTTGACCTAAGAAACCCAAAATACATCTAAAACCATGGCCTCCATGAAAGCTTCCTAAATACAAAGTTTTAATGCAATACCTTATTCTTTACTGAAACAATTTTCTATTTTCAGTAACAGCGACCTTGACCTTAACCCCAGTGACCAGAAGGCATACCGTACAGCAATTTTTAAGAAAGCTATATATGTACTTAACTTGGTCACAATACCACATAGCAAAATTAGACCATAAAATAGACATTAAAATTGAAATGAAATGCAGTATATATAAAAGGTATATATAAAAGGTACATAACTATTTAGGGGCGTATCTCATGTGTCGCTGAATCTTGCAGGGGCATACTTCCAAATTACAATTATCATTAAAATAATGTTTCATTTAAATCTGACACACCATATTTATGAATATGACTCCGGACGGACAAAATGAAATAAAAACACTGTTTTTATAATATAAGTAAAACAATTTAAACAATTTTTACAACAGTATAAAGGGCCAGTAATCGTGTCTTCCTCAAGCAACCCAACTATATAAATGTTAATATTTTACTATATTTTATTGAAATCCTATAAACGATTATAAACGATTGATAATGGACGACAGACCATCTAAATGTACTAACTTCCCTTCGTTTGCATGCATTTGTATTAGTCACCGTTTTCAGATAAAGAGAAGATTTGTAAATACAAGTTATGTTTATCGTTCCTACTTAAGATAAGCTCGATGTATTTAGTTGCAAAAATATTCAAGTTCGTGCGTGAGTGAATGCACGTTCTCCGTGTTGAAATCATGACACACCACTTTAGGTAAATATGACATTTTGAAATCTATGTCGCACTCGGTCGATTCTTTATATCTGTTTGTGGCATTTATAGAATTATCTGGTGATTTTTCTGTAGCAAACTCTGCCAGAAGTTTAGGTCCTGGCGCAATGTTTGATTTATGTGAGGGATCTACATTCCAGATTTTATTAACTTCACAACAGCGGGTGTTAAGTGTTGTGTGGCGGCCGTAAAAAGTCGCCCGACTTCTTCTCAGTGTTGTTATATTTTCTGGTACTTCGGGATCTTTGATTTCAACTCATTTAAATTTGAAAATTGAATACTGCTTAAGCCGGTGCTAGGGGGCGTGGGCAGTGTTGCATTTTCCATTACTGCTCATGAACAGACTCAATCAAACCGGGTCTGCAATTTTCTGTCTTTAGCTGTTCATACGATATCACTTCCCTGTTCACTGGGTATATATATACCTGATGCAGAAAAACTATTCACACAATACATGGTCTATAAAAATCATTATATGCATCTCTCAACTTCTTTGCAAAGTTAGCTTTGTTGATGACAACTCCTGGATATTCACAATTGTGCTTTTTAACTGTTTTGTACCACTGTGTCTACCCCATTTTCAAGCGGCTGCATAAGATGTGTTGCGTTTGGTTTTATTCTATACAGTTCAATACCCATTTCTCTTGCTTTCTTTATGTGGATTCCGACAGAATTAATCAGCAACAAAACTGGTCTTTCTGTACTTATGTTTTTATCAAAGTATTCTAGAAATTAAGTAAATGTTACACCATCCATCTAGCCCTTTTCTGTATATTCAACATGACCCCCAGAGAGGGAACAGCTTAACGGGCTGATACCTTTGGGAGGGGGCTTTGGATACACATAGAAAGGAGACATAATTGATCCACTTGCACTAGCACAAAACATAACTCTCATTCTTGCATAAAAAACTACTTTTTTTACTGGATCCGCCCATGTATTAACGGGAGAAAAATCGTGTGCAAACAAGGCAATTCACGTGCTGTTTATACCCGATTTTTATTTTTGAAATGCTTTCCCAGGGACATAAATGTATTTCTGCGCAGATTGACACCTGGTATCTGGGTCTTGTTTCTTTCATAAAAGCCTCTTCTTAAAGCATAAAAGATGCAATCTAAACCATGAAATGTTTTGCTGTTTCGGTAACTAACGCCAAATGAGCTGCCCCCAACAATGTTCGTACTCGTTTCTTTCTTTGTTTACTCCCCTTTTAAAACTCGGCGTCGATTCAGATTTTGTAGACAACCGTGAATATTAAAGAATCGCGTGTAACCTGTGCGATTCTTTGTCGTTTAAAAACATCCATGATGTGCTTTTGATAGTATTGTTTATTTCTGGGCCCTGGATACGGGTATTTAAAACATGTTTACCGTTTCCAAGAACAACAGGGAATGGTAAATAAACAAGAGCTGTCCGTAAGACAGCGCGCTCGACTTTTCTCAGTGCTTGACTCTGAATTAGAGCTTTGCCAGTAAAATAAATCCAAGTTAAAAAGGGACATAATTCTGTCAAAATTCAAATCAGAGTTGTGGGAATTGTGTCTCCTGGTGTAGACTTTGATGGAAAATAACTATTTTGAGGTTCAAGTCAAAAGCTTTAATAGTAACAGAGAAATTTGACTTTATCAAAAATTTTAACAAAAAATTCTAAGTTAAAAAGGGGCATAATTCTGTCAAAATTCAAATCAGAGTTATGGTGATTGCTTCTCCTGGTGTAGACTTTGATGGTAAATAAGTATTTTAAGTTTCAAGTCAATAGCTTTGACAGTAACAGAGATATTTGACTTTATCAAAAACTTTAACCAAAAATTCTAAGTTAAAAAGGGGCATAATTCTGTCAAAATTCAAATCAGAGTTATGTGGAATTTTTCTCCTGGTGTAGACTTTGATAGTAAATATCTATTTTAAGTTTCAAGTCAATAGCTTTGATACTAACAGAGATATTTGACTTTATCAAAAACTTAAACAACTCCGACGCCGACGCCGACGCCGACGCCGGGGCGAGTGCAGTAGCTCTACATTTTCCTCGAAAAGTCGACATGTACATCTAAAACTTATAATATTAATACAGTATTGCACATATCCATACAGTACCAAGTTGGAAATAAACACACCTGGGTCACAAACTATGATTCAGGCCTATGATCACGCCAGTGATGCTTCCAGTAGCCAAATCAGCCACACTGATACTAATAACTTGTCATATTGGTGTAATTTATGGTTAAAGTTGATACAATTACAATAAATAGCCATTAATACAATAAAACAGGAAAATCTGTCTTGTAGCAATATGATAATTTTGAACCGACCCTCAGTCCAGCTGGTTTCCTAACTATTTAATGGACATGCAAGGAAAATGCAGGGAAAATGATAGCTGCAAAAGTTTTACGATTTTATGATTTGCATATAAATCTTTTAAAAGCTGAAGAAATTTGAGTGAGAAATGATAAATGAAGTACCTTTCTTTTTGGCAACATTTCACCTGTGTATAGACAATATAATGCAACAGTTACCGTTATTAATTATGTAAGCGATCCAAAAACTCCGAGGGTCATCTGATTCTTACATGCGATTAATCGTGTAAGCAAACGATAGCGGAGCTAAAAAAAATGTCAATTTACAGTTGAGATGTTATTCTAACTGACTGAAGTGTCGTTTTTATACATTCTCTTCATGTTTTCACAAGATATATAGACACATTTTAAAGTGACTCGGAATTCCTTCAGATTTGGAACTACTAAACACACTATGTAACCCGAGTTTTGATAAACTGGAGTATAACAGGAGTCAGATAGGTCGTTAGAATTTTATATGCCCGATACTCGCATTAGGTCATGGAAAATAAATGATCAAGAGCTTATATTAAAAAATGAGATTTTGTTTGGGAATTGCAGAGATAAAATGATTATCAATTCGGCATTAGTTTCCACATTTGCTGATTTGTGCATTCCGTTTTTGTGTCGGATAGTCATGGTAGAACAGTTTGAAATTTGGTAATATATTTAGCGAACCATTCTGAGGATATCAGATATAATAAATACCTGAACACTGACCTTACATGACTTCCGTGAGAAATTAAATAAAAACATAATTATACCGACTGATATTACCAAAATCATTAATGATTCCTTAAAACAAACAGTAGTTCGCGATTAAATACATTGACGATTATCAACAAAAATTGAAACAACACTAAGTTCAAAAGGGAGTAAACAGAGAGATGTTGACTCTGTAGGGAGAGAGCAGTGCGTTTGGGGTTTGGGTTTGGGGTTGGTAAATGATACAGCAAAATATACTGTGGATAAGATTGCATCTTTTATGCTACAAAAAGAGGTTATTATGGAAGAAACAAGACACAGATACAAGATGTCGAAAGCAGTATAACATATACGTCCCTAGCAAAGCATTTCAAAAATAAAAATTATGCATTAACAGCACGTGAATAGCATTAATTATTCACGACTTTTCTAACGTTATTACATGTACGGATCCAGTGAAAAATTAAGTTGTTTTTATGTAAGAAAGACTCAACAGCGCTCTATTGACTGCTATTGTAAGCATTCGTCCCAATCCAGGAAAGCATGTTGTGTGACAGGACATAAGAACTTTTGCTGTTTCAACAGCTACCTTTAGTGGAAGATTGTTAAAAGGATTAAATGTTGTCAGCTCAAACTATTTCTTGCAACTCTTTTGAAGATATCAAGTTATTGTAAGTACTGCGCTGTGGAGCGAGGCCACAGTCGAACAGTTAGTAGTCCTTTACATTGTACACATTCAAGTTGATCTTTCTTTAGAAGATGAGAAAGAGTCTAGCCTCCCCTTGCGAACAGATCTATTCCCTTGGACATATGAATGCATCTGTGGATTTCTCTAAATTATATTTTGGTACTTGTAACATATGAAAATATTGAGTTCTACTCAACCCGTAGCTAGGAGGCGCGAACGGTAGCTTGCATTTCCACTGTCGTCCATGAACAGGCTGTGTCAAATCGAGCTTGCACATTGTCATTTATGTCATGTTGAGCAGTATTAGAAGCGTTTGCTGCTATCCCCGAACCATATTGCAATTAAAGTCTTTCTCGATGTCTGTAAAGAGGTGCAGTTGCCTCTATACACTTTAATTAGCGATGATCTACATATTACGATAGAAATGTTGTTGTTGTTGTTGTTGTTGTTATTGTTGTTGTTTTGACACAGCACAGGTCAGATTGATGCTGTGACCAGAATGAGTTACTACCAATTAAGACGAGATCATCCAGAAGAAAACATAGACGATCATACCTTCAGCATCGATGGTTCATCGATAGAACGCTTGCTCTTTTCCCGTGAGTTGTTCTAACTTAGACGTAGTTCTAACAATAATTATGTTCAAATTTAATCATAGTATGGTAGGAATTTTCTAAGAACACAATTGAATATAAAACATCAAAAATATATAAGCAAAACATTCAAGAAGATTAAAATATGACTCGCCCAACCAATTCAACTGTAGATCAAACTATTACATAACAGAAAGAGTCACAAGTTCACTTATTTCTGTTTAGTCCTACATTATATACGTTTTTGTTGTTGTTGATTCAAGTCCTATCTCGTCATACCCTAATGACCGCTATCTAAGGCTGTGTGCAATGGTTAGATATCGACGCCTTGAGAAAACACAATGTGTCCCATGAATCGGTACTGAGACTCAACAGATGCATAATGTTCACTAAACCTATGGGAATCATGCACAGACGAAACAGACCGCTTCTTTGAAAGTAGGTTTTCCTATTGGAGCTGTCCTTGTTTTTCATCATTTCTTCGCCAACGGACCGAGGCGTTGCACCGTATCGAAAGTTGCATCGCCAGAATTGCTAGTGCATGCATCTCAACAGGCAAGTCCAATTTCAACGATTAAGCGGTATTCCAAACTCCAAACAGTATCATGCTCAGCTTGCATTAGTACTATGTTATCCCGGTATTGTGTGAGCACCCTTTAGTTCTCGTAAAATATAGAGTAGCGTACACAATTCTGACCCATACAAAAAGACTCTGCATGATCATTCGTCTACCTATATAAGTTAGAAGTGTGCAAGCCAGTATCCGTAAAATATTGCAACGTAGCTTAACGTTCATTGCTTAAAGTCTATGGAACATAAAATGTAGCCGATAAACTGGCTTCTCTATAAATTGTTTGTTACAAACCGACATGGTAATATTTTCATACAAAATTATAAATCAGCATTTCATTCCATATCTCTTGTAATGTTTCGTTTGTTTGACCTTACTTTATACCTGTATTTTAAATATATGTTAATTAACTCATATACTATACATATGTGTTGTTTTCCACTCTTATCCGTTTTGTTTTGGAGTTTATGTGTATTGTATATGAAAAAGAGCACACAGAGAAAATTCACGTTTTAATCACGAATATGGCTTTTATTTTCATCGAACTTGTATAAAAATATAGAGGATATTTGTTTATTTTGAGTGAATATGGAATATATCTCACTGAGAAGTGAGAAAATTTCAAATATTTTTTACGAGCGCGTAGCGCGAATGAAAATGTGAAAATTTTCTCACTTCGAGGTGAGATATATTCCATATTCACGAAAAACAAACAAATTTTCTTTTTATTTTATTTTATGCTCAATTACGTTGAGATGTGCATTTTGCAACAATTTTTAATCTCAGCGCGGGAAATAGACGCGCGTAAACAGACATGACGTCAGACGTGCTGTGACGTTATAAAGACGCATACAACATAAAGTTCCATTTTATTTTATTTTTTGCTGCATAACGTTATGAAATTCTCTTCAAGTAAAATAATTTGAACCGAGAAATATACTATAAAGAACAAAGTGCGACTACAATTTTCATCCTGTTTTCAGCAAATAATTTAAAATTCATACACAATGTAATGAGGGGGCGGAGCTATATCTCTCACAGTGTGAAAATATAGATTTCATATTTTCACAGTGTGAGTGGTGAGATATGAAAATATTTAACTGATAGAATACAGTATTTTATTAGTTAGCATAAAATAAAAGTACACAGTAGGTCATTGCCTTGAAACGGCTAGTGACAACAATCCACTAGTAGTATATTAACAGTCTCGTTAATCGTTAAGGCACAAACTATATAGCTTCTATTTTTCATTCTGTATCAAACTGGTACACTTTAAATGGCTGCAGCACAAACCAGATTCCTTTTTAAATGTCTCTAACTTATATTTTCTTGAACAACATTATCAGTGCTGAATAAAAATCAAAAGAAAAGGGGAGGTTATATTTTATGCAAGCAAAATAATCATTCAAACAGCAACATAGCAAAATCAGCTCAAAAATGAGAACCAAAACTGCACTGGCGTTGTGTGACCTAAGTTGCGAGGACTAACTCTGTTTTTCAATTATTTCATGACAAAAATGCTACCAATATGAAAAGCACAGACCTGACATGTGGTGGCACCAAAACTGGCATTAAACATAAGTCAAAAAATGATCTATAAAGCAAAAGACAAAATCTTAGAAATATCTAAATCCACCATTATGCCACAACAATTTTTGCGCTACATTGTGAACCTTATTTATCGAAATTGTTTGTGATATTGCGGCCATATACATTCCATGTGAATTTCATGATGATTGCGAAGGAAAGCAGGTATCGCGTGTTTAAAAATATGAATTAAGGTGAATCTTCAAGTTCAATAATAAACACACTGGTGTTATTAAAACAAACGTGACAACATTATACTTTCATTGAGATCTAATAAACATATACATTCTGTAACTTACAAAATTATCCAAAATTATGTGAAAATTTTAAGAAGATTGAGTAAGAACTTTGACCTCTCTTGTATAAGAAATAATATCAACTAAAGCAAGTTCCATATCTCCAAGGATACTCGAAATGTCTTAGTCATTATGGAACTTGCGCTAAATGTTGTGAACATATACATTATGTACAAGTTTCATGATTGTTCAAACACGTGACCTCAAATATATTGACCATGTAAAATTTGACAATTACGACTACTTTATTATCCATAACTGGTGTTGCTGGAAAGTAGAACACATTGTCGTACCTGGCCCAGCTGTTGCGGCTAAACAAAAATCTATGTAAAGTCCATAAAGATTATTAAAAAAAATTGGTTCCAGTGTGTAAAGATGTCAGACGTGACTGAGATTGCGTTGCCATATATTATCTACAGTAAGTTCCACGAGGATTTCTAAACTTTGTCAACTTTGTTCTTTCTAAGTTTCATACAGATGGCTAAAATTGTTGTCACTTCTACGTTAACCACATGAAGGTTACTTCTACGTTAACCACATGAAGGTTACTTCTACCTTAACCACATGAAGGTTACTTCTACGTTAACCACATGAAGGCTACTTCTACGTTAACCACATGAAGGTTACTTCTACGTTAACCACATGAAGGTTACTTCTACGTTAACCACATGAAAGTTTGTGAATATCACTTATTACAATCCAAAAACTTTTACTAGAACAATTTTGCTCGTTATCGAACTTGACCGAGCTATGAGGCAATATATTCTATTTATCTGTTTTTTGGTTTTGCGCCATTTTTTCAGAAGTATTTTCTTATATATTGTAGGAGAGTTAACCTAAACAGCGTTCGTGGTGTCTGTGGATATGGCATTATTACTAGCCTGTTCTCTGTAAGTAACTGTCAACTTCCCCACATGTATCAGAGGTTGAATACGAACGATTTTAGACATAATTTTTCTAACAAATCGAAAACGAAAACGTACGCCTTGCACAGGGATCGAACTCAAGAACCTGTGATCCGTAGATCTACGTTCTCCCAACTGATATATGCGGAAGAGCCCCATATATTGCTCAAGTATTGATGTAACAAATGTGGCATCAGTAAAATTCAATATTCCTTTAAATCACTCTAATTTGACTGCACAGGTATATTCAGATTCTCCATTCCATTGGTTGTATCTTTGCTGATATCACGGTTTGAAAAATTCAAAAATCCGAGACTTTTGATCCCTGTAAATGAGCTTTTTGTGTCCCAGTAATTTGTGCTGAAATTTGTGCTTTCTAGTTTTACGCCATGAATGTGATTTATTAGGACTTTGCTCCTTTCTGGAATTCTTGTTTTTATCTGTACTCTATGTTCACAGCTATATTGAATGTTGATTTCAACCAGATATGGAGTACTTCTCTCTTTCAGTATCAATGGCGGGTTGAAATCTACTCTTCCCTCTTCGAGTTTATTTTGCTTCACATTAAATTTATGTTTGAATTCAATAGAGTCAATAACTACACTTACAGTTAACACCAACCCCAAATCATCACAAAGATTTTGTTTATAATGTTCCAGAACACTGATAAAATATTTTGTTTTAGCATAATTTCGTTCAGATCGTTCAGATTTTATTTCCATTACCTTGTTTTCATACTCTTCAAGGAATATTTTCGCTTTTTCACCAAGAACTACTTCGGGAGAACAGTCTGTTTGTGAGTATAAGTTTTCCAAGTCTTTAAAATGCGGTCTCATTTTACTCAAGATAATATTTGCCAGAGCTACGTCCTTTGATACAGTTATCTCAAACGAAATAGAAATACTATCACTAATCTCTTCCCATTCGCTTTCGATACTTACTTGAATCGTTTCTACCTCCGGCAGCCGTGTTACACAGGAATTGGTAGAAACTGAAATACCAGGAATGTTGTTGATGTAGCCTGCTATGTCTGAATATTCTTCAACCGAAAAATATCCTTTCCTGCTGATATTATCTATCAATGATTTGTGTGTCATTGTTGGAAGTCTCAAATGATAAAATATCTGACCAAGACACTGACGGATATTTGTGCCGTTTTCTTCCAGCCCACGTTCTAAGACTCTTTTTCTTGACCATTTGTCTGCCGCTTCCAAAATTTCCTCCTCTTTAGCGAAGAATGTATCTCCTTTTAGTAAGTACAAGAGACAGTTTTCAGATAGATTTAGGAAGCCATTGGACTTTAAGACTTGTTGTGCATGGCTGTCGATGAAAGAACAACAGACATTTTTCAGTCCTGTAAGTTCGTACAACATTGCCGTACTTAGAATTTCACAAGCATTACTTGGTGTAATTATGGTAGTAAGATAGTCAGCGCAGTACAGTACAAGGCTTGATACTTTGTAGTAGTGAGCCATATCCATTACAGCAAAGGCGTGCTCCTCTGTAAGAGTCACTCTATCACTATACAAGTACCTATTGAACCATTAAAATATATCAGTTTCAATCAGTAATTAGAAGTTAATTGTTTTTCTATTCAATTTTAAAAATAGCATTATGATATAAACATGTTTTGTTTAACTTCCTGTAGTATTAGTGTTTTCTTAAGGTTACCATATTCTGACATTAACCTTTAGCCTGCTAGCGACAAGAGATTCCGCCTTTGCGACCAGTGTAGACCAAGATCAGCCTGACTTCCGTGGAGGCTGATCTTGGTCTACACTGTTCACTATTACGTCAGTAAATTTTCAGTCAGTGAAAACCCCTTCGAATAATAAATAGCATTGCCAAAACTGAATGATGGACCAATCCATTTTAGAAATTTAGCAAGCTAAGGGTTAAAGTCACTGGAGGATAACATCAGATGAATACATCGCTATAAAACTCTACGGAAAACGGTGTTTCAAGCACAAGTCAATGAAAATGTTACATTTAGAATAATTATTAGATCTATGTATAAATGTTCCTTTCCATTAGTCTAAATACAGTCAATCACGACGAATTGACTTGTCGGCGAAGCGAAATTATTTCCTTTCTGGAAGGTCAACATATTGACCTCAAAGTAAGCATATAAAGTAACCAGTTTACCTCAAGAATAAGTTGAAAATTTCCTCTTCTGCATTTTCCAGATCGACTTCATTTTTCCCATCAGCACACGGACCAAAGAACATCGCCTGAAACACAGGGCTTCGTGTCGCAAGAACAATTTTGTGCGCTTTAATAGCTTCTCCTTCTTGGTGACCTTTACAATGAAGCTTGACATCTGTCCAGAGGCATCTGTCGAACATTTCTAATAAACTTTCTCCTATACTTTTTCCTTGCTGCCAGTCGACACAAGTAGGCTGCTGAATCACTCTCTGAATTGGTCGAGTACTGTTTTCCTCCATCTTGTATGAAATTTAATCTGTTATGATATAGTAAAATCTATAAAATATATAAATAGAACTAAGGCGCCAGTATCCTGCTCAATATAGCGGAATAGAATTTATAAACGTTAAACACTTGGCTGCTGAACACATTTTTTTATTTAAATATTAAAACACAATGTAATATAATTTCTTTAATACACCTTTCGATGGAATATCAAGAGTTTTAAACTGAAGGAAAAGTATCCTCTTAAGTTTTGAATTTATTGTAAAGAAACGTTTTTCTATTGATATATTTTGCATACATTGAAATTGAATTCAACACTTATGATAATTACATATGCTGACAGATTGACACAAAGAATATAACTGACATTGTATAGTTAAACACATTCAAATCCGGGAAGATTTATGCTATTTTTGAAAAATAAAAAAGAAAAGAACACGAGATAAAAGTGGTTTACTCTATATTTAGTTTTACAATTTACTTTAAAGTAGCAGCAACTTACAAATAAAGTCGAAATCACAAAGTATATTATCCAAAAATACAATGAATTCACTCTAAGCTCCCTGCACAGTCTATAGACAGTTATAAATGGTTCATTGATCGTGCGTTTATATATTGATTATAGGTTTACCTAGGCGTAAGAAAACAATCAATAAACATGTTGCGTCACAAGTATAAATTGATTTTAATGAACATGTCACAAACTTGGCACATTAACAAAAATCATAATCATTGATAATGTAAATAAAACAAGACAAACATATACTTAATAAAAAGTATTTAGGTGATCCTAGGGTAAAATATTGTTCAACGCTGACATATGAAAAGAAAAAAAATGTGTTGGTCAGTTTACGAAATGTTGTACAAAGCAGGCTTTTAAAAGCAGCTAGCTTTTCAGATTCCACAAACTAGACGGGGAGGGAGTTCCAAAGCTTAAGAGCAGTGAACGAACAGTTCCGATTGCCATACATCAAGGTTTTAGTATTTGGCATAACCAGTGAAGTGTTTTGTGGTCTTAAGTTTCTGACCGGTTTATACACTTCTATTATATACCTAATATACACATTATGTACCTGGATAATCTTGACTCTGTTCAGCGACCCTGACTCAGTGCCAACATGGCGGATGTAAAGCCGATACAACGTTGCTTTCTACATAATTTCAATGTATGAAGATATGTTTCGCTTGTTATATCTGTCTTCATTGATCAACTGTATATTTATTTCATAATGTATCATGTTTAATATGTTAACCCTTGTGTTTTCAGGTGGAATACTGACGAACAAGGCAAAATATTAAATGATTTATATAAAAAGTCTTAAAATACTTATAGGCTTTTGTTGCCCCTATTTTTTGTTGTTTCGAAGCAAAAATGTACTGCTTTATAGGCCCGTTAGCCCACTGCATATTGACCGAATACACGATCAAATCTGCTGATGGCGAGAAAAGGGATAAAAACGAGTAGATAATAATCGATTTCAGTTTGCATAAAGAATGGGTAAAAACCTAACTTACTCGGAATCGACTAAGGATAAACACCTAACTCACTAGTATTCTATAGAAATGAATGAGTTCATATGTACATAAAATAAATCTAAAAACAAAGGCATTATCCCTTCCGCTTTTAAACAAAATGGCAAGGAACTTCAAGCAAAATAAGGTTATTTTAACAGTAGCTCAATTTGGAATGATATATACAGCTCGAGTGGATTTTGCCAGATTAGATCTCACAAGGCCCAGTAATGGAGTGTAATCCGACCTTGCCAAATCCCGAGAGCGGAATACAAAATCCCAGATCTACTGTTATAATGACCCTTTTATTATATACTTTCCACCTTTTTAATCAAATGAAATCTTAAATGTTTGTCTATGTTAAAATAGAACTGAGTGAAGTTTTTATGGACGCTATTTATTGAACTGTGTCAGGTCAGGCATATTAAATGAAAGTAGTCCGGCAACATACAATACAAAAGGTACAATACGGATATTCTTCTGCCTGTTCATATTTACTGGTGAAATACAACACGTTTTTTTGACAGAACTGATATAGATGTATAATAAAAGTTAATATTGTTATTATCCGCCAGAAACAGAGTAGCCATGGGATTGTTAATACACCTGTAAAGTCACCGTTTTAGAAAATTTGCATTTGTTTTATATCTTGTTCATTTTATTGGGTAAGAGAATTTTTGTTGAGGTGTCAATGGAATATTTTGATAAAGGAGGGGACTGGTCGTGTAAATTCTTACTGTTTGGGTCCTAAACTTGTACTGCATCCAGTATTTCACTAGCAACCAATGGAGCTTCTTCAGAACCGGTGTTACATGCCTGCAACGGGGCGTCTTAATGATGACGCGAGCTGCTGTATTCTGGACATGATAAGTTGCAACCTGATAAGTGTGCTGTTTGGAATACAATTTATCAAGGCATTAGAGTAGTTTAACCGTGAGGTAAACAAGCTATTGGCAAGGTTTTTTTGTGGCATCACTGTTGTGATACCGTCTGATGAGACCTATTGTGATACCGTCTTATGTGACCTATTCTGCCTAGTTGTGCATATCCAGCTCGGCTCATAGAGTTTACTTGTACTGCACCAAGATTCCTAACACATTTTGTGGGTTTATCACAGAGTCACTGATCCTCAATGTACTTGGAATTATGCTTTGATGTGAATAACATTACATGTACCTCCGTTTTATCAGCATTGAGCTTCAGCATGTTTCAATGCATCAACGAGACAATGCAGCCAGACAACTATCAATACGGCGCAAAGTCTCACTTCTAGCCACAACTCCTATCGGTAAAAAAGAAAATGTAAAATTGAGAGTCATCTGTGTAGAAATGACGAAGCTGTCAACAGCGTCTGCTTATGGCACCACCGGGTTAAGTTTACAGGATATAGTTCTTTGGATCAAGTACTGTTCTCTAGGGTAAACTATACTTCATTAACATAGGCATCGACGACACAGCATCAACGCAAACAGTTTGATAGCGTAACCAACAACGCAAACAGTTTGATAGAGGACACTTAGATATGATGACATCTATGCATTTGTTTTGTCTGTGACTCAAACATGTGATCGAGTCGGTGTAACAGTGTTTGGTGGTTAATCGTGTAGAAAACTGCCGACAAATCGAGTAGCATGAGGACTGTTACAGAATTTGGTTGGGAGATATGAATATGTCATTCTGCACCTTAATCAAAGCCGACTCAGTTGAATAAAACTTCCTGTATGCATTCTACAGTCCCTCTTGTAATTTGTTTTCACTTAAGTGCCGCTCATGACGCGCACCTACTACCATTTCTAAGATTTCAGAAATGAAAGGGAAATTAGACAAAGGCCTGTAGGTTTTGGGAATATTTAGTTCAAGACCTGGTTTCATATGTAGAGGTCTTACCTTCGCACTATGGTACATACCCTAATTCTATTGATGTGTCTATGATGTTCATTATCAATGGCAAGAGCTCATCAAGACACATTTCTCCAAAAGCTATGTTGGTAAAGAGTCGAGTTCAGAGGATTTGGTAGGAGATTTTTGTATAATTCATTTGAACTCTGCTGTCGTTGCAGAAGCCAACTCTACAAGACAGTCTCCTACTTCCTGATGCTCTTAAAAAGTCAAGTCTGCTGAATTACAATCTGTTTGGCTAAGCGAAATATCGTCATTTCTTACTTATTTAACTTTATCGAAGAAAGTCACTAAACTTCTGCGCAAGTTTCTTTGAGGATGAGTAAGAGGGACGGGCAGCATCTTGACTGTCTTTGTTATCCTGGCAATTTTTTTGCGATTAGTGCCAATAACTTAACCTTATCAGAGAAGTATACGATTTCGGCCTGAATTAGGAGTTTATTCACGGTAGCACAGTGGTCCCTGTAAAGTTGATGGTGGATTGTTAGTTTAGATATACACCATTTCTGGTAAAGCTTGCGTTTTAATTGTTAAGCCTCATGAAATTCGTCTGTAAACCATGGACAAATAGGTCAAAGAATGATAAGTTTTGTGCGTAAGTGTACATGTTGATCTATTACTAAGGATAATCCATTTGGCATCCACTACCTGATCAACGGCTGTGCCTTCTGGAAATATATTTAATGCAAGGGACGTTGAGATGTCTTGTTTGAAAGGATTTACGTCAATAGTGCGTAACCTTTGAAAAGAAACCGTCTTCCTCACCGGAACTGTTTCTGTAGCACAGGCGTTGAAGTGAATTACATAAAGGTTTTGTGACATATTACCAGTATTGTCACAAAGACCTGGGCCAATGACCTGGGTACCTTATATTATTCTGCTCTCATCCCTGGTCATATCAATCTCTAATGTATGACCGCGGGTATGGGTTAATGCATGCTACATGACTGAAGTATACTGGTAAATCTGACAGCATCTCTATCTGATTGAATATCGATATGATGTTGTCTTTATCAACTGTAGCATATCTGCCCACGAAAGCAGGCCGTTCTTCCTCTAGAAATACACTAGACTCCAAACCATGAAAAAAATGCAAAAAAGCAAATATTTCACAACTTTACTTACATCAATCTCAATTAGAAACAGAGAAAAACACAATGCATTTTCCAAAAACATTCAATATAACTATGAAGACTGCGATATGACAATATGTAAGATGAAAAGTCAAGACTCTTACCATCAGACTCTAATTCACGTTATCATTCGGAGGTAAAAAAAGTAAACAGAAAAATGGAATGATATATAATTGAACAGTTTTCAGGTAATAATAAAATCATCACTACTAAAAACAATTTGTTTGTCTTAACTCTGTACATTTAATGAATAAATAATTGTAATCACTGTGTGTTTATAGGTATTGAATACAAAAAAATATTGTTAGAGTTTTCTTACACAGGGAAAAATTAAACAAGAACCAGCGTGTCATTTTGACATTTAGATATACATTTGATTTACATAGTAACGGATGTTTTAACAACACACACTTTCTGTAGATACAGACCGCCATACTGACGACGACACAAGGGTGTCTAGTCGTGGGTCTGACCAGACATACAAAACCTATCATATGTTGCAACATTGTACTTCTACCTATATTTATATATTTTTCTATAGAATACAAGTATAATCTTAAACTTGTACAACCTATTGTTCATTATCTTCATTTATCTAAATATTATAAAATAGGACAAAATGATTTTCATTTTTAGTTAATTTTAGAGCGACAGTTGTGGAGGGCCCATTTAACTCATTAACGTTGTCCAACCCTTTTGCTTTTACATATTTATCACTAATTTTATGAAATCGTAAAATTACGTTCACCATTTGAACTGCACGTATAAATAAGTATTGTCACGTGGAAGAGTATAGAAGAGGTAACAAGACAATTATGATTAAAAAGAAGCTAAATGTTATGATATCTTGTCTTCCATTAAAACAAATAAAGAGAATTTTCCAGATATACACGAAGGAGAGTGCATTGTGTCGGGTCCGTTATCTGACTGACTACGAAACCAGGGATCCTCAGTTCGATGTCCTACTCTTTCAAATGAAAAAGGAAAAACACGAAAATTTGAATTAGAGTCCCGTGGGTGTGAAGCCTCTGAACTTTGGTCGTATTATCTTCCCACTACAATTACTAACAGTCTACAGCAGGAGTCACCCTTATGGGTACCAACGGCGACCATAAATCAAACTTAATTCATACAAACAAATAACAGCCCTGTGGAAAACGTGTTTCAACTTCTGTTTACCGATATCTACTTGTTACGATATTGAAATTACTTTTTAGTTGCTAACTTGTTATGTCGACGTTTTCTCTTTGATTTCCGTTGACCACTCTTCGTGTCAGTGGATTCAGTGTTCATATCTTTGTCCAAGTCACGATTTGAAAAGTTCAGGAAACCGATACTTTTGATCACTGAAAAGTCTTCATAACCCACGCTGCAGACCGATATGTTACCGGAATCGTTTGAAATACGGTTTTTGTTTCTATCAAGTTTAGTCTTCATTTGTATATTTTTGTATTTATATTCAATATTTATTTCAACACAATATGGTGTTTCTCTCTTCCTCAAAACTAACAATGGACTGATATTAATTTTCACATTTTCATCTTGTTGCTGCCGCAGCGTAAAATTTTGTTCAAATTTCAAACATTTAATGATGACAGAACCTGACAAAATTAAGTCAATGTTGTCTGGCAGCTTTGTTGTACTGCGCCATTGGTACTCCAAGTATGGCTCAATCTTCGAAAAGACAAAATTTGACAATGCAACATCCTTTGATATGAAAAAGTCATAAGAAACAGACAACTGATCCTTAGGTTCAGAATATGCATACGTGCAACCGTCGTCTATCTGGACCGTTAATGTTTCAACCTCGGCTACACGTGGTACACAAGAATTAGTTGACAAATTTACATCAGGAACTTTATTGATAAATGCTGCAATATTTGCATATTCCTCAATTGAAAAGTAACCCTTTCTGCTTATGTTATCCAGCAATGCTTTATTTGACATTGTTGGCAGTCTCAGTTGATAGAACGATTCACCGAGGGTTTTACGGATATTTGTGCTGTTGTCTTCCTCTCCACTCTGTAAGAATTTCTTCCTGGACCATCTTTCTGCGGCTTCTAGAATGTCTTCCTCTTTAGCGAAGAAAGTATCGCCTTTTAGAATATACAGAAGACATTCTGCAGATAAGTCCAAGAAACATCCCGATTTGAGGACTTGTTCTGCGTTGCTGTCGATGAAGGCACAGCACGATGTTTTAAGACTTGGCAGCTTGTAAAACATAGCAAATGTTAGAATTTCACAGCAATTCTTTGTTGTGATAATGGTTGTCAGAAAGTCAGCGCAAAACTTTACCAGGCTTGAAACTTGATAATAGTGAGCCATTTCCAACACTGCAGAAGCGTTTTTCTCGCTTAGTGTAACTGTGTCGCTGTAAATATACCTGTAAATTGAAACAAAGACTATTGCCAGATTGTAATAATACAGTTATACAGATTTATATGGCGCCCTCTTCATGATAAACATGTTTAAAGGCGCTTTACATAATTATATGAGAACAGTAAGGATCAGTTCGGAATACCAGACTCGATTTGTAATTGTTTGGCTGGCAACGAGGATCTGCCAAAGTTTTGCCAAAATAGTAACCCAAGACCCGGGAATCCACACCTAAAGCAACTGATAAATTACGTTATTAGAGATAAAATCAAACGCAAGCACTTTTTCTCTTTCAGTATTAACACATTAATTGATAAATGGCATATTATTCAATAAAAGATTAACATCACGAGAGTCACCCTACACCTGAAATGAATCCTTCCACAGAACACAACCAAGAATATATTTGATTTATTCAGTAACGGATACACATGGTTGAGTTCTAAGCTTCAAAAGCATCTTTAACTATCAAAACAGTAGTCTTTGAGTGCGATGAGGCGGCTGTAAAATGTTTCTCCGTACTTTGACTCTGTGTTGTTACATTTTCATGTCTTTTGGAATCATGGTGATAAACTTCAGCTTAAACCGGCGCTAGTGGAAAACGAATTGTCATGAACATCTCATTTAAAGACTCAATAAATCTAGTACTATTTTTTTTGGTTGCGTTCTATGCTTCAAAAGAATCTTCCCACAAATTTTATTGATTGAGTGTCTTAAGAGGAAATGATGAAAATTGCAACGCCCCTCAAGGCCCTAGCACCGGCTTAAGTGGAACCCAATTATACAAACATGGAATGCACATAGAATGGACTCGGATCATTTGAGTCTTTCCCGTACCGGTGAAAACACTGGATACTCCTATCAGGGTTGCAATTATTTAAGATTCTTACATTAAGAACACCTATCAGGGTTGCAATTATTAAAGATTCTTACCTTAAAAACAGAAGAAATATGTCCTTTTCAACATCTTTCAGTTCGATTTCGGTTTTTCTGTCTGCGCAATGTCCGAAAAACATCGCCTGGAAAACAGGACTTCTTGCTGCTAAGACAATTTTATGTGCTTGAATCGTTTGCTCTTGCTTTAGATTTTTTAAGTGAAACTTGACATCTGTCCAGAGGCCCCTGTCAAACAATTCTACCATACAGGCGCCTAGGCTCTTCCCTTGTTGCCAGTCTCCTGGTATATGTTTCCCAATCATTTCAGTGTTGTCATTATCGTTGGCTTTTTTCCATTATTAGTGTTACTGGCTTTGTCTGCTGGAAAACAAGGAGTTCAGTTATTAAAGAAGTGAAATAGGCGAGAACGGACAATACTTAAAGTCTATTGAATGTTTATACTTCCTTCGATAAACAAGTAGTTGAATGTAAATAAACGTTTGTCTAACAGTCACTGATATTTTGCATTCATTGACATCTATAAACCTTAGTTAATATGATAAGAAAAATTCGTTCAATATTTCTATAATTCTTGTTCAATATGGTTAATATCCTAAAACACGTTATTATAAATCTCGTTCAATATGATATTTATACCTACCAAACCCGGTTCACTATAATATATATATTGTCAGTTAAAATAACTAGCAGTGTAAAAGAATATCAATAAATCGTTTCCTGAATTAGCGAATACCGGGTATATTAAACTGATTTTCAAAACATTCACATTTAAAGAAATGAATATATGTTTGAACGATCTGCCTTCGATTTATCTTAAGCTGAAGTATTCAGACACTAGAAAAGTGTAATATATGAATATACATAATTAGTCGAGTATAAATAAGAACAGAAAACCATTTACCTTTTTTAATATGATGTTTTCGCCCTATAAAGGCCTAGCAGTTAGCACGAATATAGCTTAATACCTCACTACTCTATAAGATAACGAGCATTATGTGATTATTTGTTTTTTGATAAACGCATATCTTTATCTTTAAAATTATCAGCCACCAATAGTTAAAGTGGACTTATGGGCTTTTTACAAGTAAAAATCTAGGTGAAATAGGTATGTGTGTAAACAGGTTGGAGAAAACTATAGCTTTTAACCCAATATATCAAACTATTCTTGTTACCTGAACGAAATAATTACTTTCCAAATACGGCTTTTCTTATTAGAGATTTTCAGCTTACTTTGACGCGTACTGCGGACCATGGACTGCGAACTTACTATAGGGGTTTTCTCAAACTGTATATACGTTTTTATGCAAAATTGAACAGCGGCATATTTAGCATGTAATACTATCCGAGAAAAGACAGTAATAAGATTTATTAATATCCTTTGTATCGTATATTTGAATTACCGATATACATGTATTTTGTCTTACAAGCATTCTTAACAGCGTGGGCGCATTTTAAACAAAATATCCTTTTATCTTTTATATCTTTTTTTTATTAATGTAATTACCCAAATATTTCGACTACCGTATTTAAAAACAAGACATCGCAATCTTATTCTTTTTATGCCCTCTTCGAAGAAGAAGGGGTATATTGTTTTGCAGATGTCGGGCGGTCGGGCGGTCGGGCGGAATGTAGACCAATCCGTTTCCGGGTGATAACTCAAGAACGCTTTGGCCAAGGATCATGAAAGTTTATAGAAAGGTTGGTCATCACCAGCAGATGACCCATATTGATTTTGAGATCTGTATGTCGAAGGTCAAGGTCACAGTGACCCTGAACAATTAAACGGTTTTCGGATGATGACTCAAGAACGCTTGGCCCTAGGATCATGAACGTTGATAGGGAGATTGGTCATAATCAGGAGATGACCCCTATTAATTTTGAGGTCAGTACGAGGAGTGTTCGATATGAATTTCTTATTGTCCTGTAGCTCGATATCCATGTGGGGCACGATAAAAACCAATACCTACCTGTATAGGGTTATTCAATACCTACACAACGGTGTATAAATGTACATGTTAGACTAAGTGTAAGACATAAAATTTGCCTTTTGAATACACGCAATCATTGACCACTGTAGTAAAAATGGTTGGTAGAAGCGTCGACAAGAAAGATGAAATACGGGCTTACATCAAAGCTCGCTCAAAACTTGGTTGTTCTTTGAAACAGCTGATGACTGAACTTTCTACTGCTTATGGATCTTCTTGCGTGTCTTATGACACAGTTCGGCGGTGGAAAAAACATTTGAGTCTGGTGTAGAGTCCATCAAAAATACACCGAAATCAGGTAGGCCAAAATCTGCATGTCGTAAAGAAATCGTTTCCAAAATAAAGGAAATCATTGAAGGAGATGCCAGATTTACAGTTCGTGATATTGCACGAAAGGTAGGCATATCACTATCAACGGTTTACCTTATTTTGAAGAAGCATTTGAAAGTCAGAAAGATTTCTGCTAGATGGGTGCCACATCTGTTGACTGATGAGCAAAAGAGGGAACGGGTTAAAGTGGCCAAAAAGCTGCTTCAAATGTTTCCAAAATATGACAAAAAGCAACTTGCCAATGTCGTCACAGGTGATGAAACCTGGGTCCATTATTTTGAGCCCGTCAGAAAGGTTAGCAATAAGATCTGGGCCACTAAACACAGCAAACGCCCAATAATTGCCAAACGTTCTTTGAGTGCAAAGAAGGTTTTGTATGCAATCTTCTTCTCTGGTGAAGGAGTCTCAATAAAAGTGCCGGTGAAAAAGGGCAAAAGCATCACCGGAAAGTACTACAAAGACGTAGTACTGAAGAAACTGAAAAAGTATTATCAGAAACGACGCCCTGCCACTGGTTTTAAACATGTCCGTCTTCTACATGACAATGCCCCCGCTCATACCTCCGCAATAGTTACGGCGTTTTTGAAGAAAGAAAAAGTAACTGTTTTGCCTCACCCCCCGTATTCCCCAGACCTTGCCCCATGTGATTTCTTTTTGTTTCCGAAATTGAAATCATTCCTTGCTGGGCGGAAATACCAGTCCCGACAGGCACTTGGATCTGCCATTCATCAGTACCTTATTACTGTGCCCAAATCAGCGTACCGTGACGCCTTCAAGAAGTGGATACATCGGCTGAAACTTTGCATTTCTAGCCACGGGGAGTACTTCGAGGGCATGAAATGAGCCCTTTTGGGCTAACTTGAAATTTGAAGTCTCCAGATAGAAATAAGCAATTCATTTCGAACATCCCTCGTATGTCAGACAGTGACCTGGAACAGTTAAACGGTTTCCGGATGATAACTCAAGATTGCTTGGGCCTAGGATCGTTAAAGTTAATAGGGAGGTTGGTCATTACCAGCAGATGACCCCTATTGAATTTGAGATCAGTAGGTCCAAGGTCAAGGTCACAGTGACCAGGAACAGTAAAACGGTTTCCGGGCAATAACTAAAGAATGCTTGGGCCTATATATACACTTTTCGCCTTGTTTAAATCAGGGAATCAAAACAACATATGTTACAAGTTAGTTGAATATTTGGTATCAAAGAATGTATATAGTGATTTTGGAAACATAGTTTCATACTACTGCACTCGGGTCGCTGAAATGCTATTGTACGACGCACAATTTTGAATATGCACGATACGATGCGTGACAGTTTAATGCACCGCGGTAAAAAAATGTCTTACTTGGTATTATACATGTATATTCTGAACTATTTCAAACCCTACAAATTCATTTTTATATGCTACTGAATTCAGTTTTCCCGGCCACGTTATCAGGATATAAAAGATGGCTACATTATAAATTTTTAAACCAATATATTCCGTGAGTTTTCATGAGTTTAAGTCTTTGTCAAAGTTCCCCAAAGCCGAGTATCTACACATATCATATGTATGTATGTGTTCGAAAAGGTACCCGACTAAAAAGGCTTTGTCAATAATGATAATAATAAATATAAATAAAAAATGACCACACAGAATTACTCAAATGGTAATTTTGTTGACAATTCTATGCATGCACAGGCCATAAAACATTTTTTAATATGATCTGAATTTGACCTTGGACACGTCCCATGCCTAATGTTCACAAAAATTTTTTCGGTCTCCGCTAGGTTTTAGATCGACATTTTGACAGCCAGTTTTAATAATACTTAAAGATTAAATTCCTGTTGAAACTGATAATCCAAATGAGTAGTCACTTTAAGATAGTAAATTTAAAACTTAACTTTTAACATGCAATTCTGATATCAGATTATAAAAATACGAAGTGGTTATTTCCTTTGTTTATTGTTCCTTCTCATGAGAAGGAACACTTATGGTGAACATGTCACACTTGACTGATCAGGTAATGGATACAAGGGTATCATCAAAGGCATCCGAATTCCAGTAGGCGCCGCCATTTTGTACTCATGCATATTCATTACAAATAGCCTCTTTGGCAATGTGTTTTTACGCATCTTTAAGTCAGTCTTTAGTGAAATACAACAACGTAATAAACAGACCTACAAAAACAATAATTTAGTTTAAACTATCTAACTCCTAAATCTTACATGTCATATTGTAGAATCGAGATTAACTAAATGAATATTCATCATCTAAAAATAGACTCCCGCCCAAAAATATCGTCTACTATTATTCTTTTTGCTGCTTCCAGAGGTTCTTTTTACGATTTTATTTCATACCAACTTTATTATTTTAACATTTTAAGTATAATCATCAAAACATACTGTACTAATAAAGTTATTCGAGATTTTTCACTTGTCTGTGAATGCTATTGCACGATACGTACCGTCACCGGATAACAACATTTCAGTTACTTCCCTTGTTTTTATCTAGAACTGTATAATGCATTTCTTCACTTTACTGAGCTATAAATATTTCGAACTTTGTAATTTTATACCTTTTGATTAATTGTTTTTTTGTAATTTTCAAGTTGTGAACTTTTTGTACGCACTTTTTTCAAATCCATCAGTTTGTTGGTGCCGGCTTATATAAAAACCCTTTTTCTCCTGGTTTAGTCGTTCTGGAGCTGTAAGTAAAATTAGGCAAACATAAGACCAAATTCTGATCTGTGCCACTCGGACAGCTGTCGACATTGGTTCCCGAAATTTTGACAGAGTGATGGTATTTTTTGTCCGCTGATCTGATGATATTTAGGAAGGATCGCTCATCTAAAGGTGTTTGTTCATTATTTTAAGGTAAATAAATGTTTGTGTGAAATAACTTTTAAGTATTCTTATAATGAATAGATAGGAATGCACGTAAACTAGCAAAACACATAGTTCATAATTATTTTATTAAAGATCCCTTAAAAAGAATATTTAATATGCGCTAGAAGGAACCTTTAGGTAAGCTAAATCTTGTTTCAAAATATGCTGATACACGACTAATTCAGCATGTTTTAGCTAAAATATGGTAATTTATTGGATCTCGTCTCGTTATGAGAACTTCCTGTATGTTTAGACAAAGTGCTGAACTAAATCATTCAAGACATTTCAGTAAAATTTCTATTTTAACAAACATTAGATACAATTATCAAAATTAATGAAAAACAATAACCTTTTTCGTACAGAAGTCTACGAGAACACGTTATTTATACTGTGCAACAAAAATTAGACGGACTTTTATTTCATTCAGAATACTTTGTTATTATTTGTTTTTCACAATAATATTTTGTACAGTATTTTTTCTTATTTTGTTGCTAGGAAAAACTAGTCTAGGAATTGTATGGACGGACACACATTAAAACCAGGATTCGCCGTTATCTTCAAATCCATGTTTCAAGTTATATTCTAATGCATGAACATATTAAGCTAAGTTGTTATAGTACAGTGGGTTCGAAACTTCACATGTCATGTCGTTCGATTCGCGCGGAGGTTAAGTAACGCCAGAAATGTCTCAAAATATAAAAACAAAATGTTAAAGCATACGGATAATTAAAGATCCTGCTTAACGCAAGTAAAATGCGATAGAGTATTTAGATGACATCTGAATATTGCGTTTACGTGTTTTAAATGTAGCCTGTTCACTATCCATATATTTTCAAACGTAGGTATTGCATAATGGCAGATAATTATATCACAATACACTAATTTGTACAGTGAAGGCAAAAGTTACTCCACATATAGGTAAAAGAATGATATATACCCTAAGTATGTTTTCTTTTTTTGCGAACCTTTAAACATTTTGAGAAAACCCCTACTGTAAGTACGCAGTCCGCTGTCCGCAGTCCGCGTTAAAGTAAGTTGAAAATCTCTATTTGGACCGGGGCAGTCATTTTTAGAAAAAAGGTCAAACTGCAAATATGAGTTGCTACCCTTTAACTTCGAAAATCTCTACCTATAGGTAAGGGAGATCACTTCGTAGAAGATTGACGAAATTAACTATTATTTTATAAGTCCAATTTCTTTATTTCTAAAGCATCAATTTCAAATACTTACGAGGTATCAACGTTAATTTAATACATTTAAATGCACAGCAACCGAAAATTAGGGGTAGCGTAATGTAATTTTACGCGAAAATGAATTCGGTGACCCCATAATTTTATTCCTTCAATCGATAGAAAATAAAATTTTCATCATTATGTTAATTTTTTCTCAAATTCTATCGTTTGGATTTTACATGAGACAAGATTAAAGCAAAACTTTTATTCGAAACTCAACGTCATATTTGTCGCTCTGACGTCACTTTAACGTAAATATCGACTTTAACGTTAGAATGATCTCCAAAAGTTCTACATCAGTTTAGAGACATTTTTAAATGAAAATGTGATGAGTAGCAAGCAAATCAAACTTTGTAGAATGGACAGAACGATTTACAAAATATCATCTGATGCACGTGAAATCGTGGATCATCAAAAATGGACGTTAATGGTCGTTTTTGAGGTTTGCAGAGAAGAAAAAAAAGAAATATTAATAAGTAAAATACGCAGTCTATGAGGAATATGCTGAATTTTATATTAATCAAAATGTCGAAATGAAACCAAATAACTTCAAATTAGGCGCATTCCACCTTAAGGACATCGTTTCGACGCTGAATACAGCAGTATCTGAGTACTAAAACGTGTTTCGATTTCGTGATTAGGTTTTATTTGGACGTATGCCGTTGACATCCTGAAACACCGTCGGCAATGAAATATTTTGAGGTTATTTAACAGTGTTGAGTACAATACTGAATTCTATTGGACGAGTACACAGCAGTAATAATCCATAATTGGACGAGGCGAATGCCGAGTCCAAATATGGGTTATTACTGCTGTGTACGAGTTGCCTCGTCCAAATATGGATTATTACTGCTGTGTACTCGTCCAGTAGAATTCAGTATTGTACTCAACGCTGTTAAATTACCTCTTTATTTCACACCATAATAATAGATGAAGAAAACATTACTTTATACATTTTAACTCGCAAACAACAACACACATTTAAAATATGTTCTTCTCTGATAACGCATAGGTTCTACTCTCGGCGCAAAAAAATTCGAAAACAACTTTTCGTGAAATTTTGAACCGAAACCATGATAACTGGATAGGAAACGTTCTAACTAAGAAATTGAGTGCTTACACTAACATGTTTCATTCAAAAATAAGAAAGTTATCGCATTTTTTTTAAATACTGCTGTCGCTATATACAAGGGAAGTAATTCCAAATCTCCTTATAAGGAATCGGAAGAGTTGTCCCGTCCAATATGAAAAAGATATGGATTTTTGGGACTGGAGTCTAATATGAAAAAAATATGGAGTTTGTGGATTGTAGATTTCAGATTTTACTATATATACCTAAGAAAATGTGACACACAGTACAATGTTGGTTTCTATTGTATTGTCACGTGATAGAAAGAAAAGCTTCCAATTGGTTAGAAATATATAGGTGTGAAATAAATACTATCATTTGGACATTCATACCAGAAATATATCTACATGTATTGATTTATCCTCTAGTCCTCCTTGGCGCTGTGAATTACAGCAGTAATAAAGATTCGAACACATTTTTGACACCTGATCCATAAATTGCTAAAACCAAATTCATTTTATATCTCATCAAAATTCCCCTGGACGCTGTGAAATACAGCAGTAACAAGGATTTGAGCTCATTTCGGACATTAAAAAGTCTAATAAAAAATAGGATGCCACTCGCCGACAATGTAATATGTGGTCTCTTTTGAACAAACATACAAACAATATATCGATATCGTGATATGCCCGCATGAAATTTGTGAATAACAGCGGCAAAAGGGCTTTAAGCCCGTTTCCCGAGACATAAAAAGACAAAAACATTAGAAAAAGAACAGCTTTAAAATTTTTTCGATGGCCAATAATACATAAATTGATATTTGCGCAAGTTCCAACTACTTTTGTTACTGCTATAACTTCCAACAGTAGCAATAGTAATATTGTTGTTGCTAAAACTGCCAACAGTAACAGCAATTATACTGTTGTTATTGCTATAATTTTACAACAGTAATAGCAGTAATACTGCTGCTACTGCTATAACTTCCAACAGTAATAGCAGTAATACTGCTGCTACTGCTATAACTTGCAGCAGTAATAGCAGTAATACTGCTGTTACTGCTATACTGCTAACTTCCCGCTGGTCAATTTTACCCTAACAGTTTTGAAAAATTATTTTAAGAAACTCTTGGCAGATTTTTAATTTGGGTCATTTTGTCAAATTAAAGAAAAACCTTGTTATTACTATATATTCCTTTTTTTCTACTATGTCTATGTAAACCCTGGCGAGAATGCCTTTATAAAATCTACATCAAGTTCGAAACTTGATTATTTAGGCTTAAAGTTAATGTATCTGGCAGAAGTTTTAGAAATTTATTATTTACACTTAGGAAGCCAAGATTTATAACCGATCTTTAAGAAACCTAAATAAAATGTTTGACTTCATAAAATCTACATGTATCTACTTTGAAATTGGATTTTCTGGGATTAAAAATTTGGACAAGCTGTTGTATCATTAAGAAAAACATTGTTAACCATCTAGACACCTAGCAGCCTACTTTTGACCAGTTTCAAACTCGTCGAGTATTATTTTTTTGTGATCTCTGGAGTTTTCCAAGCGAAATTGTTTGTATAGGACGACGACTACGGACACATTGTAATGTAACACTTGGTCTGTGTACCTGAAGCTTACTTGAAACACAACACGATTATGCCAGTTCCAACATTTTATTTCTTAGGACAGCGATGCACAGTTAGTTACAAATGTTCAGTCTAATTTCACAGATATAACCAAAATTCAATGAGACTTTTAATACAGTTCTGTTAACAACTCTATAATCATAAGTTCTTAGCTCTTAACAAAGCTTATTAAGTTTCAGCTCATGAGAGCGGGAACAAGTCCCTTAGCCCGCACCTTGGCACCTCTTTCTTGATCACAGAGTATATTGAGTTTATAAAGGATTATACAGGAAAACACAGCAGACACATTATCTAATTTCCCAATCACTTAAGGATACGTACAAGTTCAACAAGCCTTAAGCTACTGAAGATTGTCAAATCTTGTCTGACTTGTCAATTTATTAAATGTACAGTTTTCATCTTCTATAATTTTTAAAATCTTAAACTTCTGAAAGAAATACCCGAAATAAAATACAAAACACCTAAGCATTACTCTACAACATGGCGATCATACTAGCGGGTCCTGATCTCTTTTCATCAGATGCACACTTTGTAATGTTGAGGAACAATTCCGTAAAGTGCATTGGCGATAGGTCAAATACTTTCGGCGATATGAAAAAGACGTACGGACGAACATACAAACATCATATCTATAGTGGCGGCATAATAAGCCAGGCATTACCACCATTATTTGCAAGTTTTTCCTAGCCCACAATATCCAGGGGTCGTGGGTTCCAGCCCAAATTGGGTCACGACCATGACTTCTCATATGACACCAGTACTGGAATTTCTAGGAAGCGGACTCGAGAGTGGTTCAAATAAGCTTGAAGCTTTCATAACAATCGAGCTAAAACAAATTAGTATAAACTAAACTGATATTATTTGATTATGTTGAGATGGTTTACTTGATATATCGATCACAGTTCACTGCGAATCTAATGTAAAGGATTGGTGATCCTAATCGATCTTGAATCTTTTACACATTTTTCGAAAATGAATATGGGGTACTTGTAAGTGGGCAAGATAGAGTAAATTTTAACAAGAGGGTTAATGACCCTAAAGCGCTCACCTGTGTACAAGGCTTCAAGTATGCTTGTACAGAGTTAGGTTTCGTCTATGTTAACTTATATTATATACATGGCACACACTTTTGAATCTAGGGCAATAATTTTAACAATTGCTGTAGACATTACAAATCTGATATCACACGCCAAATCTCAATTCTCCAGCTATTATTAATTCAGAGAAGATGATTTTCAAATTTTGTAATATAAAAGCCTATAGTAAGAGGGGTGTGGCCATCTTTTGACCTTAGGGCAATCATTTGGACAAGTATGGTATACATAATGGGAAAAGTGACCACGCCCCTGGTAGCCATGGTTTTTGACCAATCGGAATAATTTGAACAATTTTGATAGAAGGTCACACAAGAACCATTTGTGTAAAATTATTTTAAAATCGGGCCAGAAGTTCTGAATTGTTGAACTTCATGAATCATGAATTCACGATTTCAATAATTCACGATTTTTGCGTGAATTCGGAAATCGTGAATTTGTGAAATCGTGGATTATTGAACTTCAAAATCTCAAGAATTCACCAATTAAATATTTTACATTTTTTGCGTGAAATTTGGAAATCGTGAATTTGTGAATTACTTCCAAGAATTCGTGAATTCACGATACCACGAACTCACAATTTCTAAATTACGCAAAAAGAGTGAATTCTTGAAATCGAGAATTCATGAATTCTCTAAGTTCACAAATTTATGCTTTCCAAACATCGTTTATTTAGGAATTTGTGAATTATTAAAATCGTGAATTCTTGAAGTTCAATATTTCACGATTTCACAAATTCACCATTTCCAACCTTCACGCAAAAAATTCGTGATTTCTTGAATTCGTGTATTATTGAAATCGTGAATGCATGAATTCTTTGAAGATCTACATTTCACAAATTAACGATTTCCAAATTTCACGCAAAAATTATGAAATATTGAATCCGTGTATTCTTGAAATCTTGAAGTTCAACAATTCACTATTTCAAAACTTCATGCAAAAGTCGCGAATTCTTAAACATTTCACAAATTCACGATTTCCAAATTTCACGCAAAAATTGTGAAATATTCAATTCGTAAATTCTTAAAATCGAGAATTTCTGAAGTTCAATAATTCGCGATTTCCAAATTCAATATTTCAATAATTCAATAATTCTCAATTTCAAGAATTCTCGATTTTTATCATTCAGGATTTCAATAAATCAGAGTTTCACAAATTCAATATTTCAATTATTCAATAATTCAGGATTTCAATTATTCAATAATTTACAACTTCATCAGTTCACGATTTCCATATTTCATGTCAAAAATTTAATATTTCAATTATTCAATATTTGAGTAATTCACAATTTCAAAAGATTCGCGATTTCAATTATTTAAGATTTCAATAATTCAGAATTTCACAAATTAAAGATTTAAATTAATCAATATTTCACAACTTCAGGAATTCACGATTTCAATATGTCATGTCGAAAATTCAATATTTTAATAATTCATTATTTCAGTAATTCACAATTTCAAAAAATTCTTGATTTCAGTTATTCAAGATTTCAATATTTCGGAATTTCACTAATTCAAGATTTCAATTATTCAATATTTCACAACTTCATGAATACACAATTTCCGTTTTTATGTCAAAAACTCATGAATTAAATTATTCACGATTTCATAATTTCACAAATATCACTTCAAGAATTCTCGATTTCATTAAAATACTTCATGATTTTTACTTCACGAATTCATACTCAGAAATCGTGAATTCTTGAAATTGAAATATCACCACCGGTCTTTCGTAAATTATTCTGAAATCGAGCCAGCAGTTTCACACAAGATCATTTTTAAAGTTTCCACTATATACATATAGGGAAAAGTGACCACGCCCCCTGACGGCCATGTTTTTTTTATGAATCAAAATAATTTGAACAATCTTGATGGTGGGTCACACAAGGACCATTTGTGTAAAATTATTCAAAAATCGGAGCAGCAGTTTCACACAAAAAGATTTTCAAAGTTTCTACCATTTATAGAGAAAGAGTGAAAAGTGACCACGCCCACTGGCGGCCATGTTTTTTGACGAATCAGAGAAATTTGAACAATCTTGAAAGAAGGTCACACAAGAACCATTTGTGTAAAATTATTTTAAAATCGGGCTAGCAGTTTCACAAAAGAAGATTTTTAAAGTTTCTACTATAAATATATATATATATATATATATATATATATATATATATATATATATATATATATATATAAAAAAAGAAAAACATCCAATGGGTTTCCTCTATCTGTATTTCTATCTACCTACCGGTTTCATATCATAATCATCAGGGCAGACATATCAAAAATTTTGATATTTTTGATATGTCTTCCCTGATGATTATGATATGAAACCAGTAGGTTTTTTATTTATTATATACTTGTCCAGGAGTAACTTTTAATATTTTCTATTATATATATATATATATATATATATATATATATATATATAGAGAGAGAGAGAGAGAGAGAGAGAGAGAGAGAGAGAGAGAGAGAGAGAGAGAGAGAGAGAGAGAGAGAGGGGGGGGGGTGACTACGCCTTTTGGCGGCCATGTCTTTTAAAGAATCGGAATCATTTGAACAATATTATTAGATGTTTAAGCAAGGACCATTTGTGTAAAATTATTCTAAAATCGAGCCAGCGGTTTCACACAAAAAGAATTTTAAAGTTTCCACTATATACATACAGAGAAAAGTGACCACGCTCTCTGGTGGACATGTGTTTTGACAAATCGGTATAATATGAACAATCTTAGTAGAGGATGACATAAGGACCATCTGTGTTAAATTTTTCAAAATCGGACCATCGGTTAAGAAGGAGATGTCGTTTGAGGATTTTTCTATTTTTTAGCTCTGGGGACCCCTATGTGCAACCAAGCGAAACCGTTTGAAAAACATTGGTAGAGGACCATCCAAGAACATCCATGCCAAGTTTCATCAAAATCCATTCAGTGGTATTGGAGAAGATGTCTTTTAAACACAATTGTTGACGACGAACGGAACCAGGCACGACGGACGACAGACACAGCGTGATCACAATAGCTCGCCATGAGCATTGCTCAGGTGAGCTTAAAAATTCATAAAATAGCATTGATAAATAAAAAAAGTACAATTTTGAGAAATGTCAGGGATGTGTAGAGTAAATGTATTGTATATACTTAGCACTCCATCGTGTGACATTACAGCCTGCTGATTTCGTTGCTTTCATGATAAAACGAGTAAAACTCAAGATTTAGGACACCTACTTTTCAGGCAAAAATGGTTCAAAATGCATACCTTGCGCTAACCGCCCCGTATTATCGGCACATAACTGACCTAAAACGTATGTATATTTTTTAAAGTATGTGACCAGATGAAAATAATGGTGGTGGTTAGAAAAGTGTCTCATTATCGTTTACTTTTTTTCGCTAACTTGAGTTGAATCAAGATAGATGGATGACCGTTTCAGTTTTGTCTGACTTCCAATACCTCAGGTAAGATTTTAGATTCACTCATTTTACATATTTCTGTAAACATCATAAATAGCTAGTTGAATGTAACTGCCTTTTAAATCATACACATATTTTATTCAAAAAACATACCTGATCACAATACGAAACTAGCCCTATCACTTAATGCTTTAATGAAAACCTCCATTTTACCGGAAAATTTTAAACAAAAAATAAGCATAAATCACGTATTGCGAGATATATATCAGCTTTGGTTGGTTTAAAACAAAATCTCAACCAAACTTTAGCCAGATCTTATAGACGAAATATCTAGCAATCATACCGAAGAAAAAAGAATTATATTCCGACCATTCCATTCAAAATTTGTATTTCAAAATAAAATCGAGGGCAATATAAAAAAAAAATCAACAACTTTTTATTTGATTATAAATATCAAAATATCTTAAAATAGTGCAGCGTGTTCGAAAAGCGAGAAGAGGATAAAGCTGGAAATTCCCTCGTGCAAGTGTGGTATTGAGAAACACAGCCAAAAATGTTTTTCGTGCAATTTGATGTTTATCTAAGAGCAAAATTACGCTGGTCAATGCATACTTTATTATGAGGTTTGTCCCAACTGACTTGTTTCAATGAGTCCATATTTAATGCTCTATTTCCCTGGACACGAATTAGCTGCTAATGAAATGTTCCATGCGATAAAATTATTTTTTGTGAAAATATTCTTTGATTAGGAAAAAGAACAAAGAAACAATAGGGGCATTGACCCTAAAGCGCTCACCTGTGTACAAAGCTTTTAGTGTTTGTGTAACGTAATGGAACAAGTACAAAGTTAGGTTTCTTCTATTTTAGCCTTTATTATAATGTCACTCATATTGTTTTTAAATAAGGGCAATAATTTGAACAATTATGGTAGACAGCACAACTCTGATATCACATGCTAAATATCAAGGCTCTAGCTACTTTTGATTCAGAGGAGATTTTCAAAGTTTCATCACAATTGATTTACTGGTTTTAGAGGAGATGTTGTTTAAAGAAATTGATTATTAAAAGTGACCACGCCCTCTGGCGGCCATGTTATTTAACGAATCAAAGACAAAATGAACAATATTCGTAGAAGGTCACACAAAGACCATTTGTGTGAAATTATTTTAAAATTGTTTGTTTGTTTGTTTTGGGTTTAACGCCGTTTTTCAACAGTATTTAAGTCATGTAACGGCGGGCAGTTAACCTAACCAGTGTTCCTGGATTCTGCTCCAGTACAAACCTGTTCTTCGCAAGTAACTGCCAACTTCCCCACATGAATTATCAGAGGTGGAGGACGAATTATTTCAGACACAATGTCTTTTATAAAATCATCACGGAGAACATACGCCCTGCCCGGGGAGCGACCCCGCGATCCGTAGACCAAAGCCCTCCCTTTTGAGCTAAACGGGCGAGCTATATCTTAAAATTGTGCTTACAGTTAAATACAAGAAAAAAGTTCATATAGCATTTTTGCCTGTGTATTATGATACACGTGATGAAAATCAATATCACATTGCATATTTGACGAGTGTTTTAAAAAGGTATATTGGATTTGTTTAGAATGCTTGTCGCGCAACTATTGGTCTCGATATTAGATCAACAATTACCTTTATTTAAGACATAATTTATAGCAAAACAGTGCTTTATCACTAGTTATACACGATGGGCGGTTATACGTCGGGCGTAATAATTTCACGAGGGCGCAGCCCGATTTAAAAGTATTTCGGACGACATATAACCGCTCTAGTGTATAAATAGTGATATAGCACTGTTTTGCTATAAATTATTTCGATTCTAATACTTTCTTTATTGTAAAATTTATATATGACGGAACTGTTCCTTCGCGTTAGCATGGCGCCAAAAGTAGGTCTTTGTTTATACACGCCAGGGCCGGAAATCATGGAAATGGTAATATGTCTTGCGACAGAGTTCAGTTCGGGCGAAAATTATTGCGAATTATTCAGCGAAACGAATAACTAACTCAGTATGTTTGTAAATTAATATACACATTTGTGCAATGTGACATTTCGTCTAGAACATGTTATTAAGTAAAATATTTCATGAAATTTGAAAGCGCTATTTCTTGATGCGTAAATGGCGCTAAATATCAGGTTGACGTGACATCAACATAATATCGTTGTGATGATTAAAGCATTGTTGGTCATATTAGAATTCCTTGTTTGTTAGTATCTACAACCGGTAGTAACGTTTATTAAAGGCTTTGTTTCCTTTGGCGAAACCCGATGTTCGCATATAGACAGCTACGCACATGAAAGTCATCAACAATTGACATTTCTTGGAAATTTATTAAATGAAACATACTGATAAAATATACAAGTTATAAGAAAAATATCAAATGAAATACATATAAAAGATCTTTTTTTATTGTGTACAATTATGTGACATAACACGCTTTATGATATTTCATTCCATAACTATTTTATTACATTTAAAAAGTATATAAAACGTGCACAAATTTCGAAAGGATACAGATAAAATCTGATCATAGAGATTACAACTACAAAGAGATATAGGTTAAAGCTACTCGCCCACAGTTTGGGTGAAATTTTCCGACATGTTCACTACCACCAAGTTTGGCATAGAATACATATATGATGCTTAAAATGGTAAAGTGAGTGAAATTTAAAATTTGATATTGATAAAAATGCAAGAAAAACGTAAATTCAACAGCGTTGCAACATGTTTGGTTGTTTATAAAAATATCTTGCTTGTTTGTCAATACTTTTTAGGGATTTTTGAGAGAAATTGTTTTTCGCCAAAATGTGTCGGTGAGCGTCCATGCAAACGGAAATTTAGCTCCAAACGTTGGTAGAATTATAAATAATAAGACATTTCTATTGAGTTTTATTGACCTCTTTGTGCAGTCATAAGGTATAGGAGTTCCGTTTTATCTGTCCGCAGATTTCTAAGATCTTTCCAATTTTGTACAGGTTTATGTTATCTTCAGAATATAATCCTAAAGATATAAACCTTTGATTATTTTTGTGAACTATTTTATAGCGTTAGACACAAACCTAAATAAAACATCAAATTGAGTGCAGATGCGAATGCTTTCATAATGTTTAGACTGATATCTATGTTCAAAACTGGCGCAATATGTGAAAACCAACTGTACAATAGCATGTATAGGCGAAATGGATCGATTATATGTTCATATTACAACGATTTTCCTATAAGACCAATGTTAATACCACCGACTGCGTAAAGATATATGTAGATTCTTTAAAAGCATATATCGTGTCTTAGTAAACTGGCAGTACGTTTGATTGAGATATCTCACACTGCCAGGTGTCTCTATAATCTTAGACACATGCTTTAGGATCCGTGTCATTTTTTTCACGGTTAGAATAGTTCATAAAGCGGATCCTTTTGATTCCTGCAAAAGTTCCGTGTATACTACGTATTTGAATGCATCCAGTTTCGCTGGAGATACTTTCTTCGCTTTTACAGCATCTTGCCTTCATCTGTAAGTCACTATTACCGCTATAGCAAAGGTTGAAATTAACAATATATGGGGATTTTATCTTTTCAAGCAATATCGGCTGGTTAAAACTTACTTCTCCGCCTTCAAGTTGTAACTGTTGTAACTCAAACGTCTGCCTACTGTCAATGCCGTTTATGCTGATGCTGCCTGATAGGTCAAGGCGGAAACTGTCTGGAAGTGCAAATGCATCCAATTTTTCCAACTCTGTAAAGTAATAATTTGTAAATCTTGGTCTCTCGACTGTCGAAATTTTGATTGCCTTATTTTCGTAGGAATCGTACTCTAGCTTTTGATCAAATTTTTGGTAATGTCGAACTTCTCCAACAAAATTTGATGATAGGCCTTCTTGTGTGTAGATATCTTTGTTGTTTTTCAAGTAAGGATTGATTACACCCAGGACAACACCTAAAAGCAACACATTCCTTGATACGGAAATCTCAAGTGAAATGCTAATGCCGTTCAAAGCCCTCAGTTCTCCGTCTTGGGGATTTACTAGAACTGTTTCTTTCTCAGGTACCCGTGCTACGCAAGAATTGGTGGAAACGCATATATCAGGGACTTTGTTGGCAAAAGCCGAAATATCTGCATATTCTTCGATAGAAAAGTAACCTTTTTTGCTTGTATATTCTAGCAACGCCTTGGAAGTCATTGTTGGTAATCTCAAGTAGTAAAACGAGTCACCGAGCAATTTACGAGTATTTGTGCCATTTTCTTCCATCCCACTTCCTTTTGCTTTATTTTTTGACCATTTCTCTGCTGCTTCTAGAATGTCTTCCTCTTTGGCATAGAGAGTATCACCTTTCAGAATGTACAGGAGACAGTCGTCCGATAAATTCATAATTCCCTCCGATTGCAGAACTTCTTCTGCGTGATTGTCAATAAAAGAACAACATGCATCTTTTAAACTTCCAAGTTTGTAAAACGTTGCAAATGTTAAAGTTTCGCAAGCATTATCTGGTGTTATAAAGGTGGCCAAGTAGTCAGCGCAGAACTGTACAAGGCTTGAAACTTGGTAAAAGTGAGCCATTTCCAGAAGCGCAAAAGCATTTTCCTCACGCAATGTTACAGTGTCGCTGTATATAAACCTGTTAAATTCAAGAAACATTGAGCTCTCAGTCATGGTACAATTAGTGATGGTGTGGAACAAAAAAGAAACATTTGCTTTTACAAATATTTAGACAAAGGAGCTAAGATTAATCTTAAACCCATTTTGACATTTTAATAGGAATACACCACTTAACACCCGCTATTGTGAAGTAAATCATATAAAAGATGTGGCGTTTAACAGAAAAGTACAAAATATACAGTTAAATACCATTTACAAATAATCAGGCGTAAGATTATCAAAGAAGTTAAAATGTAACATTTTATAATAAAGTAGAAGATAACGAATATAGAGAGGACGATATTACAGCTACTTTTATATTTCTTACCTTAATAATAAATGAAATATGTCTTTTTCTGTGTCTTTCAGTTCAACCTCGTCTTTCCCATCAGCGCATGGTCCATAAAACATCGCCTGGAACACGGGGCTCCGTGCAGCTAGGACAATTTTATGCGCTTGAATTGTTTCTTCTTCCTCGTGATCTTTACAATGAAACTTGACATCAGTCCAGAGACTCCGGTCATACATTTCTTTCATGCAAGAAACTAAGTACCTCCCTTGTTGCCAGTCCTCTGATAATTGTTTTCGCATCCCTTGCCTAGCGTCGTTATTGTCGTTAACCTCTTCCATCCTTATTGGTTCCTTTAAAACACGGATTTTCAGAAATAGGACAGCAAAGCAAATTCAGAATGTTGTTTTAATATTTAGACTTAAAATGTTGATTATCATCGTTCCATAAATATATTATATCTGTAATCATGAAAAAAAATGTACACATTTGTGAGGTTCATTTCAATGTTCACACAGAGCTTTTGAATCATTTTAGTCCCTTAACATTACTTGTACGGCTGTTGATATATCGATCTATTTGATCATATTTTTATTATTTAAAACCAGTGAATAGCATGTATCTTTTCTCACAAGATTATAAAGATAGCGGGCTTAGGGAATATAGTCACAATATGTGATATACTGTGTACGGTAGTCCCTTAATTAACAGGTTTCACTTAAAGAACTGATAGAAAACCGAAATGAGGAATCCAGACACGAACTCTTAAGTTTTAACCTAGCTACTTTATAATTCTAGGTAATACAACATTTTGTTAACAAGTCTCAATTTTTAACATGCTAATTTTCTTTTGGTTGACCATGACAGGATAATAAATAAGTGTACAGTTTGTGTATAGTAAATGAGGTGTCGAGAGTGATCAATTTATGTTATAGAACCTGCTTCAAAATTGACCTAAAATAAATTCTGTATAAACTAAGTGTACAGTTTTAACAAAAATGCGTTAGTTCTCAATCCGATTTTGTGCACTTTGTATAATAAATATGTTACAATAATCCAGAAGAAATAACTTTCTCGTGATAAATGCAGGAACCACTAGGGGGCGTTCTTCGTAGCAATGAACGAATGTAATTGTTAAAAAATATCTATAATTTCTAAAAAATAAAGTCTTCAATCTTAATTCAGATAAAATTTCATTTGTGCGCGTGATTTTTTTATGATTTTTGGTTGCGGGTTTATCCCGCTACCAAAGTAACAAGTGTATTTCTGACAATCATATAGCATCTTTATTTTTATTCCGAATCACATCCAAAGGATGTTCATGTGCTTCACATGAACAATGCGATGAATTATCAATGAACAAGCAGTTCTTATTCAACTTGTATCCACTCACACTGACAATTTAGATGATATAAGATCTATCTATGATAAGGTATTCCAGCCCATGGTTACATCGCAAGCTAGGTCAGGCAGAGTTCATCTTAGATATGAGGCACATTAATTTGTATTTGTTTCTCATTCATGTATATTCATAGACTGGCATTTAAACAGAAAATAAATCTACCAAAAACCCGCAACCATCAGACATTTCAATGCTTTGATTTGTCTGAAGTCAGTACCTTCATTAATTTTACATATGTAAATTCTAAACGATAAGCGAAATTTATTTACTTTCATCAACATTAGAATTAAAACTCAGAATTATATTACAATAAAATTTATTTTAGTAACTTTTACTTATCTGTGGGTGTAACTTGGAGTATGACTGATCTTCACATGACTGCTGTTATCAAATTTAACATAAGTATAACAATTGATCGTACTCATATCTGTACCATTATCATTTTTAAATCTAAAGTAAACGTGGTGATTAATCATCATCAACCTCATATACTTTCTGTTCAATAATCAAAACATGTTTATATTGATAATGAATTTGGTCCCTTTCGCACTTCATTTGCCTTTAGGGTTATCAAAACAGTACATCAATCGCCTAGATTGTTTCCGAAATTTGTTTAAAACTATATTATATTATCTAAATATCATAAGAAATACGTTTTTTCTCGATTCGAATCCGTGACCAGTATTCCTGGAAAATTATAAATGCTACAGAAAGTGCGACTAAATCCAGGAAACGGCCAGAAAGGCTACCCTTAAAAATCGGCATTTCTCTCCAGGTCGGGACTTGTAAGAAATTCGAGTTTTGGGGTGATTTTGGCAACCCGTATTTTTGCTTGCATTTCATGCTAGGATGGTCCTAGAAGATCAAGCACTCACCGACTTTCAAATATAAGTACAGAAACGGCCAGAAATGCTACCTTTAAATATCGACATTTCTCTCCAGGTCGGGACCTGTAAGAAATTTGACTTTTGGGGTGAATTTGGCAACCCGAATTTTTGCTTGCATTTCATGCTAGGATGGTCCTAGAAGACAAAGCACTCGCCCACTTTCAACTATAAGTACAGAAACGGCCAGAAATGCTACCCTTAAAAATCGGCATTTCTCTCCTGGTCGGCACCTGTAAGAAATTGGAGATTTAGGGTGATTTTGGCAACCCGTATTTTTTACTTGCATTTCATGCTAGGATGGTCCTAGAAGACCAAGCACTCACCCACTTTCAAGTATAAGTATAGAAACGGCCAGAAACGCTACCCTTAAAAATCGGCAATTCTCTCCAGGTCGGGATCTGTAAGAAATTCGAGTTTTGGGGTGATTTTGGCAACCCATATTTTTTGCTAGCACTTCATGCTAGGATGGTCCTAGAAGACCAAGCACTCACCCACTTTCAAGAATATGTACAGAAACGGCCAGAAACACTACCCTTAAAAATCGGCATTTCTCTCCAGGTCTGACCTGTAAGAAATTCGAGTTTTGGTGTGATTTTGGCAACCCGTATTTTTTATTTGCATTTCATGCTAAGATGGTCCTAGAAGACCAAGCACTCACCCACTTTCAAGTTTAAGTACAGAAACGGCCAGAAACGCTACCCTTAAAAATCGGCATTTCTCTCCAGGTGGGGAACTGTAAGAAATTCGAGTTTTGGGGTGATTTTGGCAATCCGTATTTTTTGCTTGCATTTCATGCTAGGATGGTCCTAGAAGACCAAGCACTCACCCACTTTATAGTATAAGTACAGAAACGGGCAGAAACGCTACCCTTAAAAATCGGCATTTCTCTCCAGGTCGGGACCTGTAAGATATTCGAGTTTTGGGGTGATTTTGGCAACCAGTATTTTTTGCTTCCATTTCATGCTAGGATGGTCCTAGAAGACCAAGCACTCACCCACATTCAAGTATAAGTACAGAAACGGGCAGAAAATGTACCCTTAAAAATCGGCATTTCTCTCCAGGTGGGGATCTGTAAGAAATTCGAGTTTTGGGGTGATTTTGGCAACCCGTATTTTTTGCTTGTATTTCTTGCTTGCATGATCTTAGAAGACCAAGCACTCACCCACTTTCAAGTATAAGTACAGAAACGGCCAGAAACGCTTCCCTTAAAAATCGGCATTTCTCCCCAAGTCGGGATCTTAAGAAATTCGAGTTTTGGGTTGAGATTGGCAACCCGTATTTTTTGTTTCCATTTCATGCTAGGATGGTCCTAGAAAACCAAGCACTCACTCACTTTCAAGTATAAGTAAAGAAATGGCCAGAAACGCTACCCTTAAAAATCGGCATTTCTCTCCAGGTGGGGACCTGTAAGAAATTCGAGTTTTAGGGTGATTTTGGCAACCCGTATTTTTTGCTTACATTTCATACTAGGATGGTCCTAGAAGACAAAGCACTCACCCACTTTCACGTACAAGTACAGAAACGTCCAGAAACGCTACCCTTAAAAATCGGAATTTCTCTCTAGGTCGGGACCTGTAAGAAATTCGAGTTTTGTGGTTATTTTGGCAACCCGTACTATTTGCTTGCATTTCATGCTAGGACGGTCCTAGAAGACCAAGCACTCACCCACTTTTAAGTATAAGTACAGAAACGGCCAGAAACGCTACCCTTAAAAATCGGCATTTCTCCCCATGTCGGGATCTGTAAGAAATTCGAGTTTTGGGGTGATTTTGGCAACCAGTATTTTTTTGCTTGCATTTGATGCTAGGACAGTCCTAGAAGGCTTATTTGGATGTACGATCAATGTAACTTTGACCTCTTGCGACAAAGTCTTTCGACAGCAGATTGGGAATCGTGTTCCAATTCAGATGTCAATGTGTACGCTTCTAACATAACAGACACAATTTTATCGATATGTAAAAACCTTATTTCAAATAAAACTGTTACTGTACGTCCTAGAGATGTCCCATGGATGACAAGCGCAATACGACGATGTATTCGGAGGCGTAAACGTGCATATAAAAAAGCAAAACTGTCGGGATCTGGCGAGCACTGGTCGTAATTTCGAAGGATCCGTAATGACACTATACGTTCCATCAAGCAGGCAAAATCCACGTACTACATTAATCTCGTAGACAAACTTAAAACCTGCACATCTTCTTCAAAAGACTGGTGGAATACATTGAAGCCTTTCATAACTAAAGATTCTTCTGTTTCTATCCCACCGCTTATCGATCCTGTCACTAATATGCTAACCACAAGTGATGCAGAAAAGGCTGACCTTTTAAATACGTACTTTGCGAATCAGACTCAACTAAATGATGACGGTAAAACTCCACCGTATCCAACCGTCCCTCCAATTGAACGCCAGCTATCATCTGTGACTCTTATCCAGAATGAAGTTGAGGATGTTCTCAGAAACTTGCAAATAGAGAAGGCTTCTGGTCCTGACGGAATTAGTAACCGTATACTGCGTGAGGCTTCTCGGCAACTTTCCGGCCCTCTCTGTTCTTTATTCAACTATTCTCTGCACTCAGCAAACGTTCCTCTGTCCTGGAAAGATGCAAACGTGTGTGCTGTTTTTAAGAAAGGCGACTCCTCTCTTCCCAAACAACTATCGGCCTATATCCCTTCTCAGCTGTGTAGAAAAAGCATTTGAAAAAGTTTTATTTAAACATATTTACAATCACCTTCATGACACAAATTTTCTAACCCCCGTGCAGTCTGGTTTCTAACCTGGCCACTCCACTGTCAGTCAGTTGACCTTTCTCTACAATACATTTTGCAAAGCTCTAGATGAAGGGCTTGAGGTAAGGGCTGTCTTTTTTGACATCAGCAAAGCTTTTGACAAGGTTTGGCACAAAGGTCTTCTTGTAAAACTACAAAATGCAGGTATTACTGGATCTTTACTTGAATGGTTTTCTAACTATCTTTTCAATAGACGCCAACGGGTTATCCTTCCTGGAACCTATTCTACTTGGAAAGGTATTGGTGCTGGTGTCCCCCAAGGATCTATTCTTGGGCCTCTTCTGTTCTTGATTTTTATTAATGACATTGTAGTTGACATTGGCAGTGAAATCAGCTTGTTTGCTGATGATACTAGCCTTTATATTATTGTTGACCAACCTGAAAAGGCAACTCAGTTACTACAGACGGACATCCAGAAAATATCCAGATGGGCCGATACATGGTTAGTACAGTTCAACCCTGCAAAATCTGAATCTTTACTGTTTTCTCGCAAAGCAAATCAACATTTACATCTACCCCTCTTTATGGCAGGACTCCAGATTCCTGAGGTTTCCTATCATCAAAATCTTGGTGTCACTCTGTCAAACGATTGTAAATGGCATCATCATATCAACTACATAACATGCAAGGCTTGGAAAAGGGTTCATGTTATGCGCAAGCTGAAAATGGTCTTAGATCGAAGATCTCTTGAAACGATATACCTTTCCTTTATACGACCGATTTTGGAATATGCAGATGTAATCTGGAACAACTGCACAGGATATGAAAAGGAACAACTTGACAAAATTGAAAATGAGTGTGCCAGAATCGTAACTGGAGCCACCAAGCTTGTATCACTGCATGACTTAAGACTAGAGGTGAATTGGAGGACGCTGAAAGATAGAAGGCACGATTACAGAATTATCATGATTTTTTCAAATGTGCTCCTTCGTATCTGATCACTCTCGTCCCACCAGTCGTTAATTCAGTTTCCAACTACAGCCTTCGCAATTCCGGTGATCTCCGCTCGGTGGCTTCTCGCACTTCACAATACTTCAATTCCTTTCTTCCTTTGACTGTGCGCGAATGGAACGATCTTTCGGATGACATCAAAAATGCACCGTCGCTTAGTGTGTTGAAGAGGCGTCTTAAGGCCGACCAGCGTCAAACTCCCTCTTATTATTACTGTGGAAGTAGAAAAGCACAAATTCTACATGCTAGACTTCGTATGAAATGCAGTGGTCTTAATTATCATCTGTCCGCTTTGTCATTGCGGACAACCCGAGACCAGCTCACATTTTTTGCTTGAATGTAGACTGTATTACCTTCCTCGGCATGTAATGTTAACTTCTGTTGGTAATTTCACCCAGTCTATCACTGTTAACACCTTACTTTATGGTGATACTTCTCTGTCTGATACGGACAACAGACAAATCTTCACAGCTGTCCAACAATTTATCCTTGGAAGCCATAGGTTCGCTTGACTTGTGATCTGACCCCTATACTGTTTCACACTGTCATTATCTCCAGACAACAAGACTGTTAAGTATATAAAGCTAGGAGTGGTTTGGGCAGCTGAACATTTCCTCTACATATTTTCTTCCTTCCCTTTTCATTCTAGAGTCTTTCTGTGTACTATTTAAAACTGTAACCTTTATGGTTACCTAATTTTGCTAAAATATTCTAAATGCTAAAAAAGCGATGTATTAATATTTTTATTTCATCTTTATCTTCCATTTTTGAGCATTTTGTTGTTTTTTCCTTTTTTTTTTTTTTTTGGTTTTCATTTTGCTTTTTTCCCCTTTTCATGAAAAACTAAGAATGTGTTACACAGTAGTTTAACAGCAATCCATAGTATTGTAAATATTATCTTTCCGGAGGTTGACTCGATATGTATTTCAATACTTCCGTCAATATCCTATTGCTTGTGTTGTTATGTCTGTCTGTATGTGTATGAATGTATCTTGTGTAACATTTGCAATAAAATATTCTTAAACTAGAAACGGCCAGAAACGCTACCCTTAAAAATTGGCTATTCTCTCCAGGTTGGAACCTGTAAGAAATTCGTGTTTTGGGGTGATTTCGGCAACCCGTATTTTTTGCTTGCATTTCATGCTAGGATAGTCCTAGAAGACTAAGCACTCACACACTTTCAAGTATAAATACAGAAAAGGCCAGAAACGCTACCTTTAAAAATCGACATTTCTCTCCAGGTCGGGACCTGCAAGAAATTCGAGTTTTGGGGTGATTATGGCAACCCGTATTTTATGCTTGCATTACATGCTATGACGGTCCTAGAAGACCTTTCAAGTAAAAGTACAGAAACGGCCAGAAACGCTACCCTTAAAAATCGGCATTTCTCTCAAGGTCGGCCCCTGTAAGAAATTCGAGTTTTGGGGTGATTTGGGCAACCCGTATTTTTTGCTTGCACTTTGTGCTAAGATGGTCCTAGAAGACCAAGCACTCACCCAATTTAAAGAATAAGTACAGAAGCGGCCAGAAACGCTACCCTTAAAAATCGGCATTTCTCTCCTGGTCGGGACATGTAAGAAATTCGAGTTATGGGGCTGATTTTGCCAACTCGTATTTTTTGCTTGCATTTCATGCTAGGATGGTCCTAGAAGACCAAGCACTCACCCACTTTCAAGTATAAGTACAGAAACGGCCAGAAACGCTACCCTTAAAAATTGGCATTTCTCTCCATGTCGGCACCTGTAAGAAATTCGACTTTTGGCGTGATTTTGTCAACCGTATTTGTTGCTTGCATTTCACGCTAGGATGGTCCTAGAAGACCAAGCACTCACCCACTTTCAAGTATAAGTACAGAAACTGCCAGAAACTCTACCCTTAATAATCGGCATTTCTCTCCAGGTCGAGACCTATAAGAAATTCGAGTTTTGGGGTGATTTTGGCAACCCGTACTTTTTGTTTGCATTTCATGCTAGGATGGTCCTAGAAGACTAAGCACTCACCCACTTTCAAGTATAAGTACAGAAACGGCCAGAAACGCTACCCTTAAAAATTTGCATTTCTCTCCAGGTCGGGACCTGTAAGAAATTCGAGTTTTGGGGTGATTTTGGCAACCCGTACTTTCTCCTTGCATTTCATGCTAGGATGGTCATAGAAGACCAAGCACTCACCCACTTTCAAGTATAGTACAGAAACGGCCAGAAACGCTGCCCTTAAAAATCGGTTATTCTCACCAGGTCGGCACCGGTAAGAAATTCGAGTTTTGGGCTGATTTTGGCAACCCGTATTTTTTGCTTGCATTTCATGCTAGGATGGTCCTAAAAGACCAAGCACTCACCCACTTTCAAATATAAGTACAGAAACGGCCAGAAATGCTACCCTTAAAAATCGGCATTCCTCTCCAGGTCGGGACCTGTAAGAAATTCGAGTTTTGGGGTGATGTTGGCAACCCGTATTTTTTGCTTGCATTTCATGCTAGGAAGGTCTTAGAAGCCCAAGCACTCATCCACTTTCACGTATAAGTACAGAAACGTCCAGAAACGCTACCGTTAAAAATCGGCATTTCTCTCTAGGTCGGGACCTGTATGAAATTCGAGTTTTGTGGTGATTTTGACAACGCATATTTTTTACTTGCATTTCATGCTAGGATGGTCCTAGAAGACCAACCATTTACCAACTTTCAAGAATCGGGACCTGTAAGAAATTCGAGTTTTGCGGTGATTTTGGCAATCCGTATTTTTTGCTTGGATTTCCTGCTAAGACGGTCATAGAAGACCAAGCACTCACCCACTTTCAAGCATAAGTACAGAAACGGCCAGAAACCCTACCCTTAAAAATCGGCAATTCTCTCCAGGTCGGCACCTGCAAGAAATTCGAGTTTTGGGGTGATTTTGGCAACCCGTAGTTTTTGCTTGCATTTCATGCTAGGATGGTCCTAGAAGACCAAGCACTCACCCACTTTCAAGTATAAGTACTGAAACAGCCAGAAACGCTACCCTTAAAAATCTGCATTTCTCTTCAGGTTGGACCCTGTAACAAATTCGAGTTTTGGGGTGATTTTGGCAACCCGTATTTTTTGCTTGCATTTCATGCTAGGATGGTCCTAGAAGACCAAGCACTCACTCAATTTCAAATATAAGAACAGAAACGGGCAGAAACGCTACCCTTAAAAATTGGCATTTCTCTCCAGGTCGACACCTGTAAGAAATTCGAGTTTTGGGGTGATATTGGCAACCCGTATTTTTTTGCTTGCATTTCATGCTAGGATGGTCCTAGAAGACCAAGCACTCACTCACTTTCAAGTATAAGTACAGAAACGGCCAGAAACACTACCCTTAAAAATCGGCATTTCTCTCCAGGTCGGGATCTGTAAGAAATTCGAGCTTTGGGGTGATTTCCTAACCCGTATTTTTTGCTTGCATTTCATGCTAGGACGGTCCTATAAGACCAAGCACTTACCCACTTTCAAGTATAAGTACAGAAACGGCCAGAAACGCTTCCCTTAATAACCGGCATTTCTCTCCAGGTCGGGATCTGTAAGAAATTCGAGTTTTGGGTTTAGGTTGGCAACCCGTATTTTTTGTATCCATTTCATGCTAGGATGGTCCATGAAGACCAAGCACTCACCCACTTTCAAGTATAAGTAAAGAAATAGCCAGAAACGCTACCCTTATAAATCGGCATTTCTCTCCAGGTGGGGATCTGTAAGAAATTCGAGTTTTGGGGTGATTTTGGCAATCCGTATTTTTTGCTTGCATTTCATGCTAGGATGGTCCTAGAAGACCAAGCACTCACCCACTTTCAAATATAAGTACAGAAACAGCCAGAAACGCTACCCTTAAAAATCGGCATTTCTCTCCTGGTCGGGACCTGTAAGATATTCGAGTTTTGGGTGATTTTGGCAACCCGTATTTTTTGTTTGCATTTCATGCTAGGATGGTCCTAGAAGACCAAGCACTCACCCACTTTCAAGTATCAGTACAGAAACGGCCAGAAACGCTACCCTTAAAAATCGGCATTTCTCTGCAGGTCGGGACCTGTAAGAAATTCGAGTTTTGGGGTGATTTTGGCAACCCGTATTTTTATTGCTTGCATTTCATACTAGGAATGTCCTAGAAGATCAAGCACTCACCCACTTTCAGGTGTTAGTACAGAAACGGCCAGAAACGCTACCTTTAAAAATTGGCATTTCGCTACATGTCGAGATCAGTAAGAAATTCGAGTTTTCGGGTGAGTTTGGCAACCCGTAATTTTTGCTTGCATTTCATGCTAGGATGGTCCTAGAAGACCAAGCACTCACCCACTTTCAAGTATAAGTACAGAAACGGCCAGAAACGCTACCCTTAAAAATCGGCATTTCTCTCTAGGTCGGGACCTGTAAGAAATTCGAGATTTGTGGTGATTTTGGCAACGCGTACTTTTTATTTGCATTTCATGCTAGGATGGTCCTAGAAGACCAACCATTTACATAAGCATAAGTACAGAAACGGCCAGAAACGCTACCCTTAAAAATCGGCATTTCTCTCCAGGTCGGCACCTTTAAGTAATTCGAGTTTTGGGGTGATTTTGGCAACCCGTACTTTTTGCTTGCATTTCATGCTAGGATGGTGCTAGAAGACCAAGCACTCACCCACTTTCAAGTATAAAGTACAGAAACGACCAGAAACGCTACCCTTAAAAATTGGCATTTTTCTCGATGTCGGCACCTGTGAGAAATTCGAGTTTTGGGGTGATTTTGGCAACCCGTATTTTTTGCTTCCATTTCATGCTAGGATGGTCCTAGAAGACCAAGCACTCACCCACTTTCAAGTATAAGTACAGAAACGGCCGGAAACGCTACCCTTAAAAATCGGCATGTCTCTCCAAGTCGGGACTTGTAAGAAATTCGTGTTTTAGAGTAATTTTGGCAATCCGTATTTTTTGCTTGCATTTCTTGCTAGGATGGTCCTAGAAGTCCAAGCACTCACCCACTTCCAAGTATAAGTACAGAAACGACCAGAAACGCAGCCCTTAAAAATCGGCATTTCTCTCCAGGTCGGGACCTGTAAGAAATTCGAGTTTTGGGGTGATTTTGGCAACCCGTAATTTTTGCTTGCATTTCATGCTAGGATGGTCCTAGAAGACCAAGCACTCACCCACTTTCAAGTATAAGTACAGAAACGGCCGGAAACGCTACTCTTAAAAATCGGCATTTCTCTCCAAGTCGGGACCTGTAAGAAATTCGTGTTTTGGAGTAATTTTGGCCATCCGTATTTTTTGCTTGCATTTCTTGCTAGGATGGTCCTAGAAGACCAGCACTCACCCACTTCCAAGTATAAGTACAGAAACGACCAGAAACGCTACCCTGAAAAATCGACATTTCTCTCAAGGTCGGGACCTGTGAGAAATTCGAGTTTTGGGGTGATTTTGGCACCTCGTAATTTTTGCTTGCATTTCATGCTAGGATGGTCCTAGAAGACCAAGCACTCTCCCACTTTCAAGTATAAGTACAGAAACGGCCGGAAACGCTACCCTTAAAAATCGGCATTTCTCTCCAGGTCGGCACCTGTAAGAAATTCGAGTTTTGGGGTGATTTTGTCAACTTGTAATTTTTGCTTTCAATACATGCTTGGATGGTCCTAGAAGACCAAGCACTCACCCATTTTCAAGTATAAGTACAGAAACGGCCAGAAACTCTACTCTTAAAAGTCGGCATTTCTCTCCAGGTCGGGACTTGTAAGAAATTCGAGTTTTGGGGTGATTTTGGCAACCCGTATTTTTTGCTTGCATTTCTTGCTAGGATGGTCCTAGAAGACCAAGCACTCTCCCACTTTCAAGTATAAGTACAGAAACGACCAGAAACGCTACCTTTAAAAATCGGCATTTCTCTCCAGGTCGGCACATGTAAGAAATTCGAGTTTTGGGGTGATTTCGGCCACCCGTACTTTTTGCTTGCATTTTATGCTAGGATGGTCCTAGAAGACCAAGCACTCACCCACTTTCAGGTATAAGTACAGAAACGGCCAGAAACGCTACCCTTAAAAATCGGCATGTGTCTCCAAGTCGGCGGGATCTGTAAGAAATTCGAGTTTTGGGGTGAATTTGGCAACCCGTAATGTTTGCTTTCATTTCATGCTAGGATGGTCCTAGAAGACCAAGCACTCGCCCACTTTCAAGTATAAGTACAGAAACGGCCAAAAACGCTACTCTTAAAAATCGGCATTTATCTCCAGGTCGGGACTTGTAAGAAATTCGAGTTTTGGGGTGATTTTGGCAATCCATATGTTTTGCTTGCATTTCATGCTAGGATGGTCCTAGAAGACCAAGCACTCACCCACTTTCAAGTATAAGTACAGTAACGGCCAGAAACGCTACCCTTAATAATCGGCATTTCTCTCCAGGTCTGGACCTGTAATAAATTCGAGTTTTGGTGTGATTTTGGTAACCCGTAATTCTTTGCTTGCATTTCATGCTAGGATGGTCTTAGAAGACCAAGCACTCACCCACTTTCAAGTATAAGTACAGAAACGGCCAGAAACGCTACCCTTAAAAATCGGCATTTCTCTCGGTATTTCTTCTACATAGACGTTGATATCTTACCATCAACATACACGTTTTGATAGCATCCACTTAGATAACATGACATCAATGCATGTGCTTTGTCTGTGACTTCAAAATGGTGTTCGTGTCGGTGTAACAGTGTTAAGTCGTTAATCGTGTCGAAAACTGCTGACAAATCGAGTAGCGAGAGGGCTGTTACCGAAGTTCTGTCGGAAGATGTAAAGATGTAATTCTGTACCACATACATTTGACGAGATTTATTTCATGTTTGAATTAAACATATAAAGATAGTGAAAATCTTAAGCTGCGGCTAAGGCAAGTAAAAAAAGAAACCCTGCAAGCATATGCTGAAGGTGCAAATATGAGGCTGTTCCGTCTTAATTTACTATACCAAGTTACAGTTATAATCACGGCTTAATTATGAACTAAATTTCTCATAATTCTCTGCGATATTTTCTCTTTGAATACTGTCGACGGACTGACAAAACTGGTCGGTCGTTGATATTTAGTAATCGGATCCATCCGCCAGGTATACACATTGTAACAATAACTATATGTAGTACAAACTGCCGGCATGTCACCTGGCCAAACAGCCAATCAAAGATTAGAAGACGATGTGTGTCACTGCAAACGGCCGATGAAACCTAAACTTACAATAGCCAGAAACATTATGCAAGGTACTGAAAATATAGGCCACAGAACGGTTGTTGGCTGACTTCACAAATCAGCTGTAGCACTGTGTACTGGTGGCTTCGTCTGTCTGATCTACACACCAGTGCCACGCTGAGAGTCCTGCGTCGATGGTTTCCCACGCAGCTCAATGTTCCTCGTAATTTTCACCGTTTGCCAACGTTTGGGTTCTATAGAAATACCACAGAGTATGGATATGTTGGGTTAATTCCCCTAAAGTATCACTAGAAGTTCGAAATAGCTCAGTCTTGTAGTCAATGTAACCTTTTCAGCGCACCTCTACTTCCAGTATTAATAGTCGGGAAACTACTGCTGCACCCCAATATTTTATGGTTTGCATTCGGCGATGCCAAGAGTCTTCTCAGTGGCGTGCAAGAAGATCCCACAAAACTGCATTATGTTAGATTATTTACAGTTTCGCTTGGTAGCCTATATGGGTTACTCTTCCAGAAGACTGTTGGTAGCTTTAGTGGGAGGATAGTGCAAGTTATAGTAGACGCTCCAATATCAGAATTTTTCCTGGTTCTTTATCGTGCTAAGTGTAAAGTACCCATACACGGGACTCTTTCCCCAATGTAAGTAACTTTATTTATAGGAGCAGGGGGCTTGAACTCATGCCCCGTGACAAAACTAAAAGCGCATGTGTGTATTTATATGGCTATATGACGTCTTTTGTATACGGATAACCCATGGACATTTATGTAGATCACTCTTTACCAACATTTTCAGGTACAGCTTTACCTATAAATAGATAAATCTGGATCTTGCCATGTACATTGGAGATAATAAAGAATTTGCATTTAACAGATTTAAACTGGACAAAGCCTTCACATACTTCAAACAATCTTCCTATTTCAATAACCTTTCAGACACGTAAGCGTGACAAAAAACCAAACTTCATGACACCATTATCTTTATTAATATGATGATTATTGTTATTATTCAGCTGAAAAAAAAGAGAAATAGAAACTGGACAAGGTAAATAATGATAAACGGCCATGTTTACTTCAGAATTAAACTGATAATGATGCAGATATGAGCATTAATAAATGTTATCTTTATGTTAAGGATAACATTAATTATGTGATATTCAGTAATGCTCCAAGGTACATGTAAGTAAAATTTAATAAATTAAATTCTAATGTAGTGTAATTGTGATTCTTACTGTTATTATTTTGAATATTATTGTTGAAGATAACTGGGCCTCGTTTATCTGTTTGAACAGACCGATCTAACACATGAAGAAACAATTAACAGATCTATTTTTCATTAACGTCTTAATATTTCAATATTATATGGATAATTATTTCGACGAAACCTTGTCAGAAATGCATTTCTGTTATTGAGATATATTGCCTTGAAGTGTCAAAGTAGTCTTCCTTGGTATTTTTTTTAAACACTGGTTAATTGCACTACCTAGAGCATTTCTAGTGTAAAATAGTTTGCCCAAACATCATTTTTCAAAAATAGGAATTAAGTCATACGTACGGTCCGTAAACCCAGAGAATAAGGCAAATGTTTAAGAACTTTTTCTTTGTTAAGACAGTTTATTACGTCCTTATTTTATGGGGTGAATCATTGTCGGGCAATAGATATATGCATTGTAAACCAGTTCTTGGTCACTTTATATAATGCATTTTCTTAACTTTATTCAAAATTATGTTCTTGTAGAACGAATCTGTTATAGATTTACCAGCTGTAAAAGGGGCTAAAACAGTAAAGAATATTATGAGAAAAACTTTCTTTGCACCTTTATCACATTTTTAACTGTTCGTGGAGTTTCCTAGATCAGTGTGATCGCTTCATTTTGACCTTTGATTAACAAATGAGGAATCCAAGATGCACATAATTATTATTATCGTACGTAATCCTATATTATTAAAGCAGAAAAAAAACTTACATGTGATAAAATGAATATTACATTTGTGCATTCCACATTGCATTTATTAAACTCGTTGAATAAAATTGATAAAATTCTCGACAGAGCTTCGCATTTTATTATTTTATTCAACCTGTTTAATAAATTCAATATGAAAAGCCACTCATGTAATATCCTCTATTTAAGTGTAAATATTCAAATAAAATTATAAATTTGCTGTGTTCGCCTATTTCTAAAAATTCGTGTTTTGACAGTTTTTTGAAAAAAGAAACAATAAGACTTATGATGGAAAAAGTTGACGACAAGGACTACGCCGCTAGGCAGGGGATGGAAAAACAATTATCGGAGGACTGGCAGCAAGGGAGGTACTTAGCTACTTGCATGGAAGAAATGTTTGACCGGAGTCTCTGGACTGATGTCAAGTTTCATTGTAAAGATCACGAGGAAGATGAAACAATTCAAGCGCATAAAATTGTCCTAGCGGCACGGAGCCCTGTGTTCCAGGCGATGTTTTATGGACCATGCGCTGATGGGAAAGACGAATTTGAACTGAAAGACACAGAAAAAGACATATTTCTTTTATTACTGAGGTAAGAACTATAGAAGTAGCTGTAACATCGTCCTCTCTAGATTCGTTATCTTTTACTTTATTTTAAAAAAGTTACATTTTAACTTCTTTGATATTCTTATTCCTTAATATTTGTAAATGGTATTTTATTGTATGTTTTGTACTTTTCTGGTAAACGCCACATCCTTTTTAGGCTTTATGTCATTTAGCTAAGTTATAAATCTTACCTGATCTCGCCATGGTATTTTAAACGAATATAAAGTATTCTTATTAAAATGGGTATAAGATTAATCTTAGCTCCAGCGTCTAAATATGTGTAAGAGCACGCAAACTTTTTGTTTTGTTTTGCAGACCATCATTTATTGTACCATGACTAACATGACTAAGAGCTAAATGTTTTTTGAATTTAACAGGTACATTTACAGCGACACTGTAACATTGCGTGAGGAAAATGCGTTTGCACTTTTAGAAATGGCTCATTTTTACCAAGTTTCAAGCCTTGTAAACTTCTGCGCTGACTACTTGGCCACCGTTATTACACCACATAATGTTTGCGAAACTTTAACATTTGCAATGTTTTACAAACTTACAAGTTTAAAAGACGCATGTTGTTCTATTATTGACAATCATGCAGATCAAGTTCTACAGTCAGAGGGATTCATGAATTTATCGGACGCATGTCTCCTGTACATTCTGAAAGGTGACACTCTCTATGCCAAAGAGGAAGACATTCTAGAAACGACAGAGAAATGGTCAAAAAATAAAGCCAAAGGAAATGGGATGGAAGAAAATGGCACAAACATTCGTAAATTGCTCGGTGACTCGTTTTACTACTTGAGATTACCAACAATGACTTCTAAAGCGTTGCTTGAATATACCAGTAGGAAAGGTTATTTTTCTATCGAAGAATACGCAGATATTTTGGCTTTTGCCAACAAAGTCCCTGATAAATACGTTTCCACCAATTCTTGCGTAGCACGGGTACCTGAGAAAGAAACGGTTCTAGTTAATCCCCAAGACAGGGGGCTTAGTGAATTGAAGGGCATTAGCATTTCATTTGAGATTTCCGTATCAAGGAATGTGTTGTTTTTAGGTCTTGTCCTGGGTGAAATCAATCCTTGCTTGAAAAACACCAAACCAATCTACACTCAGGAAGGTCGGGAAAGTCACCTTTCAGGACACTATGTTGGAGAAGTTCGCTATTACGAAACATTTCATGCAGAGTTTGATTACGAGTCTTACGTAAATAAAGCGATAAAAATTACAACACTCCATAGGCCAAGCTATATAAATTACTACATTACAGAGTTGAAAAAATTGGATGTGTTTGCGCTTCCAGAAAGCCTCCGTCTTGATCTATCAGGCAGTATCAGCATTAATGGCCTTGACAGTAGGCAGACGTTTGAGTTACAGCAGTTACAACTTGAAGGCGGAGAAGTAAGTCTTAACCAGCCGATATTGCTTGAAAAGATAAAATCCCCATATATCGTTAATTTCAACCTTCGTTATAGTGGTAATAGTGACTTAAAGATGAAGGCAAGATGCTGTAAAAGCGACGAAAGTTTCTCAAGCGAAACTGGAAGCATTCTAGTACGTAGTCTATACGGATGTTTTGCAGGAATCAAAAGGATCAGGTTTATGAACTATTCTAACCGTGAAAGACTGGACACGGATCCAAAAGCATGTGTCTGTGACTATAAAGACTCCTGTCGATGTTAGATACCTCAATCAAACCCCGAGTGTGCTGCCGTTTTACTAGGATATGCTTCCAAAAAGATCGTCTACAAATGTTTCTATGCAGTCGGTTGTCTGGATATGGGTCTTATAGGAAAATGGATGCTGGTAATATGAACAAATACTCGATTCGTTTCGCTTACATGCTGTCGTACAATTGGTTTATACAAATTGTGCCAGTTTGAACTTACGTATCAGTCTAAACATTATGAAATCATTCGCATCTGCGCTAATTTTTTTTTTTTATTTTAAGATGGAGTATAGCGTTATAAGATAGTTAAAAAAAATAATCAAATTTTTGTATCTTTAGGATTATATTTGAATATAAGATAAATCTCTATAAATTTGGAAAGACATTTGCGAACAGATAAAACGGAACTGATTATATTCCTTAGGGCTGCACAAAGAGGTAAATAAAAAGAAAAAAAATGTCTTATTTCTTTTCATTTTTACTAACGTTTGGAGCTAAATTCTCGCTAGCATGGTTTGTAGTATTTGAAGAGACTAAGCCACACATTTTTTGCGAAAAATAATTTCTCTCAAAAATCCATAATAAAGTGAATACATGTACATGTACTCTTATTGACATAAGAGTTTTGCAAGATATTCTTAAAAATAAGTAAAATTGTTGTGCAGACGGCAGTAAACCGTTGCAACGCTTTTGAAATATTACAGAAAATTTACGTTCTTCTTATATTTTTATCAATATCTAACTTTTATTTTCACTCATTTTATCATTTTTCAGTGTCATATATACATTATATGCCAAACTTGGTGGAAATGAACATGTGGAAAAATTTCACCCAAACGGTGGGCGAGTAGCTTCAACCTTTATCTCTGTGTAGTTATAAACTCTGTGACCAGTTTTTATCTGTATAATGGTTTCAAAATCGTTCTAAAAATGTATACGTTTTATATACTTTTTAAATACATGTGTAATAATAAAGTTATCGAATGAAATATTATGAAGCGTTATATGTCACATAATTGTACACTATAAAAAGAGATCTTTTCGATGTATTTCATTTGTTTCTTCTTTAACTTGTATATTTTTATGCCCGCTCGCCCCACCTTCGAGGAAGGAGGGGTATATTATTTTGCTGATGCCATCTTGACATGATTTTGATTTTTAGATAAACTGGATACATGTATTTATCAAGCTATGCTGACAGATTTTTAAGATTTCATGCATAATAAAGATTCTTCGATAAAATGACATTGTTTTATTTTTCAATAAAAATATAACTTTTTTTACCGCATTGGGCTATTTTATTAGCAGCTAATTCGTGTCCAGGGAAATAGAGCAGTAAATATAAACTCATTGAATCAAGTCCGGGTTTAAAGAACAGTTGGGGAAAAACTCAAAAACTCATAATAAAATATGCATTGACGAGCATAAGTTTGCTCATAGATACATCAAACTGCACGAAAAGCATTCTCGTTTATTTCCTTTTTTTTTTTTTTTTTTTTTCTTTTTTGGATGTGTTCCCCAATTCCCCGAATTGCAGGAGGGAGACTACGGCTCCATCCCCTTCTCGTCATTTCACGGCTCTTGTTGTGAGTCCACTTCGAAAACGCTGCACTATCTTATCTTATTTTGATACTTTTAATCAAATAACAAGCTGTTGAAGTTTCGTTATTGCAATCGGTGGAACCTTGTGTTGTGATGTCATAAAGCGTGTTGTTGTGATAGTGAAACAAAGTTTCAAAAACTTATAGGGAGACGCTTGTTATCTTTACAAAACAGGAATGTTCATAAACATTTTCTAAGAATAGCGATAGAATATGTTTTCCATTGTATTAAAAATGCTAGAAGTATATAACTTTAACAAAGGTCCTTATTAACAAATCTGTATTACTATTGCGCTAACATTGTATGTATAAAGTTTGAATGTCTGTTTTGTTTTGTTCAAAACAACACAAATATATGTAGCATTGTCATTGATATAATATGCAATGATCTATGTTTCGTACACATTGAGATGAAGAGATTAATCTTTAATCATAACCAATGCTCATAGAGTCCAAATTATGTAAATTTATATTTCAATTATTTACTAAGATTTAAAAGTTCATAATTTTGTATATATGTTACCTTTCTGTGATGTTATATTATATTTTGTCATAGTTATGTAAATCACTCAAATGTGAAAATAAAGAGTATATATATAATACGTGATTGATGCTTATTTTTGTTTAGAATTTTCAGGCGAAAAGGAGGTTTTTTAACAAAGCATTCAGTGGCAATGGCCAGTTTCGTATTGTGGCTTCGTACGTTTTCTAAATAAAATAGGTATATGATTTTAAAGGCATTTATATATTCAACTAGTTATTTATGATGTTTACAGCACTAAAAAGTAATTGTTGTGTAAAATCTTACCTGAGCCTGAGGTAACGGAAGTCAGACGAAACGGAAAAGGTCATCTATCTATTTTGATTCAACTCCAACCTCCGCGCAGGAATATTGTCAAACAATCTACTGTACCGATAAGGGGAAGTAACACTGTGTTGGAGTTTGATTCAACTCAAGTTTACAAAAAAGTAAACGGTTATGAGACACTTTTCATACCGCCATTATTTTCGTCTGGTCACATTCTTTAAAAACTATACATACGTTTTATGTCAGTCATTTGCAGATAACACGGGACAGGCGCGCAAAGTATGCTTTTTTTGCCTTAAAGTTTAGCGTCCTAAAGTTAATGTCACACGATGAAGCGCATGCCGTTATAAAACTTTAATTTACAAATTGTCTAATCCCGGAGTAAAAATGCATAGATCTATAGCTTTGTCAAACGTGGTAATATTACAAAAATAGCCAATGTGAGGTCACAGGTTTGTATCATAAAATTGGTTCCAAATTCCACATCTTAGGATTCATTATCTATTTTAAAATATTTGATTTATTATCTACCCCGATGTCTAACGGTTTTCCGTCAACCGTCGATTACCTTATCCAACCGCTGTCGTATTATTTGCGTACAGAGGGTGTAAATGAACAAAGAATCTTGATCTGTTTTGTTTTAAAAAAAATAAACATCACAACCCACACCGCTAGTTAATTCGCTACGACTTTCATCTCCTCGGTAATTCGCATAAGGCGTAAACAAAATTGTTTGTTTCCGGTATCCCGACCTACCCTAAATTTTTGGCCCGACCCTAAATGTTTTTGGAGAAATTGTTTTTCAACTTTTTAACAAAAAGTTGCTAAACTGCATTTTTTATGCTTTAAACATGTTCAGTGTTGTCAGAAATTAACTTACTGATGCTCTAAAGGCATAACCCCACCCCCGCCCGCCCCCTATTTGTATTGATTTGTTGACACAAAAATAATTTCCGAAAAGTCTCACTTAATAAAAAAACAAATCAAAAAAAAAAAAAACAATTCCGACCTACCTACCCTAATTTTTTTGAGCACGTTACCGGAAACAAAGAATTTTTTTAAGGCCTAATCGGTTGTTCCAGATGTGACGTCATGCCGACCTGATCTATATGCATTTATACGTTAGCTCTACACATTTTTATGACATTTTCAAATTTACTGTCTCCTGTCCACTATTCATTTTCGGAAAATGCGTAGAAGGAAAAATTCGAGATTAGGATCACCACTCCTTTAAATCTAAGAGCTATAAGAATAAATTATGTTCATACTTCCTTGTTTACTTTAGATTAGATCCGAAGTGGACTGTGATTGATATTTCAAGGGGACCATCTCAACATAATCTAATAATATTGGGGGCCCATAATGGTGATAAGGCCTTGCTTATTGTGCCACTACTCTGCGTTTAGGGATATAGATATTATTTTTGTCTGTTCGTCCGTACGTCTGTTTCATATCGCCGAAAGTATTTGACCGACAGCCAGTACACTTTACGGAAATATTCTTCAACATTACAAATTGTGCAGCTGAAAAAGGTGACCAAGACCAGCTTAAGTGTGATCGCCCTGTGTCCGTCGTCGTCGTACGATGCAAATAATTTCGCTTTGAACACTCCAGAGATCACAATTCTGAAACTGGTAAAAAATAAGCAAATAGGTGTATAGATGGTTAGCAAAGTTTTTCTATGATTTTACAGTCATCTAGGTTTTAAATCCGAAATAAACCTTTTAACGTCAAATGACAAAGTTTCAAGCTTTACCAGGACGTGATTAAAATAAACATTATGACTCTGTTTTATACAAATAAGGTAAATGTTCACGCTAGATAATACAGTTTCAACATTGATGTAGATTTTATTAAGACAAACATTCTGACCAGGTCTTATATAGATGTAGCATCAACAAGAGCTCGTAGAACACGAAATGTCCCCCTTGATGCATTCAGTAATTGCACAAGGAACAGAAATTATTTGGTCACTGTACACGAAAGTTCTACTATTCTGGGACAATGTGACCTTGACCTTTGACCTACTGACCTCAAAATCAATAGGGGTCATCTGCTGGTCATGATCAACCTCCCTATTAAGTTTCTTGATCCTAAGCCCAAGCATTCTCAAGTTATTGTCCTGAAACGGTTTAACTGTTCTGTGTCACTCTGACCTTGACCTTTGACCTACTGACCTCAGAATCAATAGAGGTCATCTGCTGTCCTCCCTGTCATGTTTCGTGATCCTAGGCCCAAGCATTCTCAAGTTATTGTCCGGAAACAGTTTAACTGTTCCGGATTACTTTGACCTTAACCTTTGACCTACTGACCTCAAAATCAATAGGGGTCATTTGCTAGTCATGACCAACCTCCCTATCAATTTTCATGATCCTAGACCCAAGCATTCTTGAGTTATCATCCGGAAATCGTTTAACTGTTTCAGGTCGATGTGACCTTGACCTTTGACCTATTGACCTCAAAATCATTAGGGGTCATCTGCTGGTCATGACCAACCTCCCTATCAAGTTTCATGATCCTAGGCGCAAGTGTTCTTCAGTTATTATCCGGAAACCGTTTAATTGTTCCGGGTCACTGTGATCTTGACCTTTGACCTAATGGCTTCAAAATCAATAGGGGTTATCGGCTGGTCATGATCAACCTCTCTGTCAACTTTCATGATCCTAGGCCCAAGTGTTCTTGAGTTATTATCCGGAAACCGTTTAACTGTTCCTGGTCACTGTGACCTTGACCTTCGGCCGACTGATCTCAAAATCAATAGGGGTCATCTGCTGATCATGTCCAACCTCCTTATCAACTTTCATGATCCTAGGCTCAAGCGTTCTTGAGTTATTATCCGTAAACCAATTAGTCTACATACCGACAGACCGACCGACCGACATCTGCAAAACAATATACCCCTCCTTCTTCGAAGTGGGGCATAAAAATGGAATCTGTAGTATTAACAAGGTTTTTCTTTGATTTGACCTAGTCACTTAGTACGGCCGTGGCCGTAGCAACTACTGAGGCAACCGAGGCACTTGCCTCGGTCATCTTTCTGCCTCTTTTGCTTCAGTTGATTTTTCTGCCTCAGCTACCTCGGTAGTTCTTTTTTTTTTTCTTTTTTTTTCACCACGGCCATTATGTTAGGTCTCCGTCTTTCAGTTTGCCTCAGCTGTATGAATTGCCAGGCTTTCCGGTAGTGTCTAATCTCGGTTAGGTAAATATGTCTTCAATTTTCAGTTTTGAATAGGTTTGTTATTTAAAATATGGAATAGACGAAGCGTAAATACATGAAACGACGTTACAACTGTGTGATGTTTTTGAGATATTTCAGTATCATACCTCAGTTGACGCGCTCATTTCAAGTGGTAAATCTTTTGAAGATTACTAAAATTTATTTACTTACGTGTCTGAATCATGAAATGATATCAAAATATATCAACCTTACATCCATTTATTGTTATAAATTCAAAAGATATACCAAATATAATACTAAAATAAAGTTTTGTAGTCAAAAGTGCTACTCCTTAAGTTACATTTGTATCGATTTCTAAACACGCTAAATGAAACAATATCTACAGTACTGTGGAAAAATGATCTATGCCGCAAAGTATTTAGTTGCTTGGATCTCATTACCTGATAACTTGTGGGCATAAGTTGCAACTTGCCATTGCATTTGTAAAACAAAATGAGAATAAAAAAAGCACTTTATAACTCTGTTCGAAACAGACAGCAAGCACATACTGTAAATGAAATGATTTTATGGCAGTTTAACTTCGATGGAAATTATAGACTTAAACCACTCAAATTCAAAATTTAAACAAACAATAGAAAAACTAGTTGAGTCTAACTACACGTTTAACACTTACCATTGCTACATTACATACAATATATTGTTCAACACTGTACGATTATTTTATACGAATATAAATTTGTAAATTTTAGCATACTTGTATAGTATATACAAACATGTATGTGTAATGCATATTTAGTTTTCATAGCTTTTAATATGTCCATAATATTTGTGTCAAACAAATTAAGTACTTCATTGTAGGTATTAAATTCAAACTTTGATATTCCCCATTCATTTTCAAATACGTTCCCTAATTAAGGATGAGAGCCAAAGGTGTTGCAAAGGTGTTGCCCATATATCAAAACAATATTGAAGTACTTTCCATTCAAAACAATAGAGTTTCTGCGTTCTTACTCTTTTAATAGAAAAACCTGTCTTAAGCAGCCATCAAAGGAAGCGACTCAGCGTGACTGCTTAAGAAAGTTGGCTGCTTAGTTATAGTACAAAAGTTTTACCACTATTACAAAAAGTGGATGGCATGTTAACATAATTTGATATCATTTCAAGATCTTTTCATGATTCAGATACGTCAAGAAAGAAATTTTAGTAATCTTCAAAAGATTTATAAGATATAATACTGAATCAAGTTTACCGGTCAAAAAATGTTTACTGTAATAAATAACAGAATATGTTATCAGATACATTTGCATCATAATCTAAACGCCGCTAAAACGCAAAAAGTATCTAAAGTACTATGGAAAAAATGGCCCGATGAAACTGCTTTTTAATGTTAATAGCGAAATGCATGCCACAAGGTAAGTTATTTTGCCTTTTTAGTTGCTTGAATCTCATTTCTTTGAAATATGGGCATAAGTTGCAGTGTCATTGTATGAGAAATGCTCTTAGTAACAACTGCGTTCGAATGATATAAACAGACAAAAACCATTATACTGTGAATGTAAGGCAATTAAAAAAATGCAGGAAAAACAGTGTCTTATACCAATCGGAGACGTATTTAGCTGCTTTAATTCCAAGCAAGAAGTCAGTTCTCGTCAAATTTAGAATTTAAATGAACAATAGCAAATCTTTTTCAGACAGATGTGTTGAACCTAATGATATCTTCTTGTTACATGTTTACGCTTATCATTGCTTCAAAATTGTAGGAGTGTTTTTTTTATACGAATAAAAATTTATATATTTATCATACTAGGAAAAGTATATTCGTGCAGTACACTTTAAGTCTTGCAGCTTTAAATATATCCATAATGCCTGTCTCAAACAAATTATGTCAAACATTGTAGATACTAGTTTAAACTTTGATCTTCCCGTTTCCAGTTTCAAATATGCTCCAGTATTGTAGTATCAGTCAAGGATGAGGGTAAAAGGTGTTGCCCATAATTATATCAACAAAATGTCTTATAACTTTTTATTCGGCATAAAAGAATAGTCAGTTTGGGATTTTTTTTTGATTGGCTACTTAGGCCAAGTGGCTGCTTAATTAATATTTGTATGTTACTGCTTAGGCAGGATGTACTGTATACCTCTATCACAGTTCAACATTGAATATGTGCAAAGTCTCTTTGAATCTTCATTTCATCTTACATCCCATTCCCTCAGCCTTCAATTTTTATCAAATGTCTTACTTTTTAGCTCACCTGAGCCAAAGGCTCATGTTGAGCTATTGTGACCGCTCAATGTCCGGCGTCCGTCGTGCGTCGTCCGTCAACATTTCCTAAAAAATCTTCTTCTTGAAAACCACTGGGCAGAATTACACCAAACTTCACAGGAATGATCCTTGGGTGGCCCCCTTTCAAAATTGTTCAAAGAATTGAATTCCAAGAAGAACTCTGGTTGCCATGGCAACCGAAAGGAAAAACTTTAAAAATATTCTTGTCCAAAACCAAAGTGCCTAGGGCTTTGATATTTGGTATGTAGCATCATCTAGTGGTTCTCTACCAAGATTGTTCAAATTATCCCCCTGGGATCAAATATGACCCCGCCCCGGGGGTCACATGGTTTATATAGTTATATAGGGAAAACTTTGAAAATCTTCTTGTACAAAACCACATGGCCTAGGGCTTTGATATTTGGTATGTAGCATCATCTAGTGGTCTTCTACCAAAATTGTTCAAATTATTCCCCTAGGGTCAAATATGGCCCCGCCACGGGGGTCCCAAGTTTTACATAGTCTTATATAGGGAAAAAAGTTTAAAAATCTTCTTGTCTGAAACCACAACTCGTAGACCTTTGATATTTGGTTTGTAGCATTGTCTTATAGTCCTCAATCAAAATTGTTCAAATTGTACCCCTAGGATGAAAAGAGGCCCTGCCCTGGGGGTCCCAAGTTTCATATAGACTTATATAGGAAAAAGCTTTAACTCCCTGGGGCCGAAATGCGACTGTAAGCGTTATATTTTCTACCCCCGTAGCGTCGATATCCGACTATACGCGCGTTATCAGGACTCCCCAGGACGGCGATTGACGAGTATAGTCGCGGCACCGAGATCATGCTGATTGTGACATGTACCTGTTAATTTTTGATAATCCTGGCAAAAGCAAAATTATTTTGCATACTGGGTATTATTTTTTATAATTAGTGCTAATTAGTTCCCTTGTTGAAATAAGTGTTTGCCATTATGCGGCCATGTAAAGACGAAATCCATTGTGTTTTGTTCATTCTGTATTTCAAAGGAGTAAAATAATGTCGTCTGCCAAAAATCTTTCTTAAAATAAAGAAAATATTCATTATCATGCAGCTTCTGATATATCAGTTCCGTCCGATGATGATTCAGACGATGAAATTCCATTATCAGTTAAATGAATGGTCGGAAAATGTTAAGTTTTAGAAGGCTGAAATATTCGTACACTTACATCGAATACGATACAAACTGAAAAACATGAACACAACAAAACATATTTTATAAAATACAAAAACAACGTGACTACATAAACATATGATTGTAAATTTCATAATCTTTCAAAGGTAAATGTATATATTACAACTTAACTGTCTCATCGCGTGTCATAAAACGTTTGTGTACATGTATACATCAAAATTAAACAAAGGCATGATCGATATTCACACAAAAACGGGTGTCAATTTTAAGAATGCTTTTGTACAAAGTCTTTGTTAATATTGTATTTCTATTTAATGGAGTTCAATGTCTTTACATGTGAAAAAGTAAGCGAACCAGAAACGTTCAAATATTTTCAACGCAGTAGGTTTGTTAAAATTGTGAATACTTCGAAGTGAAAATATTTTTCTGTTTGGATATAGGTTACGGATGAAATAGGATATAAAAATATTTTTTGAAACTTCGAAGGTTTTGTAAGTTTATTTTAATTTATTTGAATCACCAATTATTCCCTGCATGATTTTAATTGACTGCATGTGCGTGAGATCGTGATAAGATCAGAAAATTTTCTTCGACGTTAGGTGGTAATTCTTATCTCGCCGCAGCAGATATATTATGATATCGGCCTCAGGGAGTTAAAAATCTTCTTGTCAGAAACCATACGACCTAGGCTTTTGATATTTGGTATGATGCATTGTCTAGTAGTCCTCTATCAAAATTGTTCAAATTATGCCCCTGGGATTAAAGGAGGCTCCGCCCTGGGGTCACTTAGTTATTATGTGAGTTATATAGGAAAAATGCTTAAAAAATCATCCGATCCTATTTCCAAGACTATTTAATTATAGTTACCTGATGACCCCAAGTAATATGATGTCACTTGATTGTGACCTTAACCTACTGACTACTTTCTTGTTTTTAGCTCAACTGAGCACGATGTGCTCAAGGTGAGCTTTTGGGATCGCCCTGTGTCCGTCGTCCGTCGGCGGCGTCGGCGTCGTCGGCGTCGGCGTCGTCAACAATTTGACTGTTAACACTCTAGAGGTTACAATTTTGGCCCAGTCTTAATGAAACTTAGTCAGAATGTTACCCTCAATAAAATCTTGGATGAGTTTGATATTGGGTCATCTAGGATCAAAAACTAGGTCACTAGGTCAAATCAAAGGCAAAGCTTGATAACACTCTAGAGGTCACAATTTTGGCCCAATCTTGATGAAACTTGGTCAGAAAGTTGCCCTCAATAAAATCTTGGACGAGTTCGATATTGGGTCATCTGGAATCAAAAACTAGGTCACCAAGTAAAATCAAAAGAAAAGCTTGTTAATACTCTAGAGGTCACATATTTAGTCCAATCTTAATGAAACTTGGTCAGAATGTTACCCTCAATAAAGTCTAGGAAGAATTTGATATTGGGTCATCTGGGGTCAAAAACTAGGTCACCGGGTCAAATCAAAGGAAAACTTGTTAACACTCTAAAGGTCACAATTTTGGCCCAATCTTAATTATAAATGGGCAGAATGTTACCCTTAATAAAGTCTTGGACGAGATAGGTATTGAGTCATCTGGGATCAAAAACTAAGTCACCAGGTCAAATCAAAGGAAAAGCTTGTTAACACTGTAGAGGCCACATTTATGACTGTATCTTCATGAAACTTGGTCAGAATATAAATCTTGATCATCTCAAGGTCCAGTTTGAATATGGGTTATGTAGGGTCCAAAACTAGGTCACCAGGTCAAATCAAAGAAAAAGCTAGTTTACACTGTAGAGGCCACATTTATGACCATATCTTAATGAAACTTGGTCAGGTTGTTAAGCTTGATTATCTTTAGATTAACTTTAAATCTGGGTGAGGTGGGGTCAAAAATTAGGTCACTAGGTTAAATCAAAGGAAAAGCTTGTTAACACTCTAGAGGCCACATTTATGACTGTATCCTCATGAAACTTGGTCAGAATGTTAATCTTGATAATCATTAGGTGAAGTTCGAATCTGGGTCATGTGGGGTCAAAATCTAGGTCACCGGGTCAAATCAAAGGAAAAGATTGTTAACACTGTAGAGGCCACATTTATGACTGTATCATCACGAAACTTGGTCAGAATGTTAATCTTGATAATCTCAAGGTCCAGTTTGAATATAGGTTATGTAGGATTAAAAAGTAGGTCACCAGGTCAAATAAAAGGAAAAGCTAGTTTACACTGTAGGGGCCACATTTATGACCATATCTTGATGAAACTTGGTCAGAATGTTAAACTTGATGATCTATAGGTCATATTTAAATCTGGCACAGGTGGGTTAAAAACTTGGTCACTAGGTCAAATCAAAGGAAAAAGCTTCTAACACTCTAGAGGCCACATTTATGCCTGTATCTTCATGAAACTTAGTCAGAATGTTAATCTTGATGATCTTTGGGTCAATTTTGAATCTGGGTCATGTGGGGTCAAAAACTAGGTCACCGGGTCATATCAAAGGAAAAGCTATTTAACACTGTAGAGGCCACAGTTATGACCATATCTTAATGAGACTTGGTCAGAATGTTAATCTTGATGATCTTTAGGTCAACAGGTCAGGTGAGCGATACAGGGCCTTCATGACCCTCTTGTTTAAGATACAGCCTTGAAATATTGATGACTTACACAGTTTTGCACACAAATCGTAAAACTGAATTTCATTGACCATGAATGTGACCCACTGACTTTCTTAATATTTTGTCATCAGTTTGACATTTGAAACATGTAGCTCATATTACTCAGGTGAGCGATCCAGGGTCATCATGACCCTCTTGTTTATATTTCTATTGTAGAAAAATGGCGATATGCCTGTGCGTATGTTAGTATTCTGGGCTACATGCCTGCCATGTGCATTATAGAGCTTCGCAGGTCATTCTGGCCAAACACTTATACAAGAAGCCACAAGTTTCCTTTCTATTCCCAAAATCTTTACGTGTGGGAAGATCCAACTGACCCACACAAATGGAAGAGGTTTCCCTTTTTCACATCCTGCTGCTGAGTAGCTTTACAATTGGTTGTGCTACGCCCCCTATATATATAATAAAATAGGGCTGTTAAACCAACCAAATAGCTATTTCCAAACATTCACAAGGATTTCATTTTTCAAGTGTGTAACATTTGGACGGATCCCGAATTAAAATTCGCACTCCTCCCGTCGTCATTTCGTACTTGGGCACTTGAAACCGGAGCATTTTTTGTTTGTTTTGGGTTTAACGCCGTTTAACAGTATTTCAGTCATGTAACGACGGACAGTTAACCTAACCAGTGTTCCTGGATTCTGTACCAGTACAAACCTGTTCTCCGCAAGTAACTGCCAACTTTCCCACATGTATCAGAGATGGAGGACGAATGATTTCAGACACAATGTCTTCAATCAAATTGTCACGGAGAACATATGCTCCGCCCGAGGATCGAACTCACGACTCCCACGATCCGTAGACCGACGCTCTCCCTATTTTAGAGCTAAGCAAGCGGGATAACCGGAACAATAATTTACGGAACCTGGGGATCGAGAGATTGGGGATTGATTACGTGCTCCACCAGAAAAGTTTTAAATTACATACCTGCGTTTTCTTGCTATTTTATGTTTAATTTCCTACAATATAAATTCTTTTTTTTTTCCAAACCTAATCCGATTTCAAAGTTAAGATTCAACATAAATCGATGAATTTATTGGTGTCAAAAGCAAAATCATTTGAATCTTAATGATTTATCATTATAGTTTATGCATTTCATTTTTATCAAAATATATGTATCATTGATGGACAACGGTGCGGTTTATTAGTCCCCTACTGGTTGAAAACCAGTTTCGGGAACTATAGGAATGCGCTTTTCCGTCATTCCGTCCGTCTGTCCGTCCGCAATTTCGTGTCCGGTTCATAACTCTGTCATCCATGAAGGGATTTTAATATTACTTGGCACAAATGTTCCCCATGATGATGCGACGTGTCATGCGCAAAACCCGGACCCCAAGCTGAAAGGCCAAAGTCACAATTGGAGGTCAAATGTCAACAGGGCTTTTTTCCTGTCTGGTCCATAACTCGGCCATCCATGAAGGGATTTTAATATTACTTGACACAAATGTACCTCATAATAAGATGTATTATGTACAACTTTCAGACCCCTAGCTCAAAGCTTAATGTCACACTTGGCAGTCAAATGTTAACATGGCATGAATATGGTCTGTTTCGTGTCCGGTCCATAACTCTGACATTCATAAAGGGATTTTAATATCACTATGCATAAATGTTCCCCATGATGAGACGACATGTCATGCGCAAAACCCGGACCCCTAGCTCAAAGGTCAAGGTCACATTGGAGGTCAAAGGTCAACAAGGCTTTTTTCCTGTCCATGAAGGGTTAATATTACTTGGCACAAATGTTCCTCATAATAAGACAATATGTCAAACACAACTTTCAGACCCCTAGCTCAAAGGTCAAGGTCACACTTGGCAGTCAAATGTTAACATGGCATGAACAGGTGATTTTAATATCACTTGGCACAAGTGTTCCCAATGATAAGATGACGTGTTATCCGCAAATCCCGGACCCCTAGCTCAAAGGTCAAGGTCACAATTCGGGGTCAAAGATCAACTGAGCTTTTTTCCTCTCCGGTCCGTAACTCTGCCATCCATGAAGGGATTTTAATATTACTTGGCACAAATGTTTCCCATGATGAGACAACATGTCATGTGCAAAACACGGACCCCTAGCTCAAAGGTCAAGGTCACAATTGGATGTCAAAGGTCAGTAAGGTTTTTTTCCTGTCCGGTCCAGAACTCTGTCATCCATCAAGGGATTACAATATTACTTGGCATAAATATTCACCATGATGAGATGACGTGTCTTGCGCAAACCCTAGCTTAAAGGTCAGGGTCACACTTTGAGATCAAAGGTCAATATGATTCTTTTCCTGTCCGGTCTATAACTTTGTCATGCAAAACAGGATTTAAATATCAGTTGGCACAAATATTCCCCTGGATGAAACAACATGTCAAGCGCAAAACCCGGACCCTAGGTCTAATGTCAAGGTCACACTTAAAGACCAAAGGTCAGATACAAGAATGACTTTGTCCGGAGCATTTCTTCTTGCATGGAGGGATTTTGATGTAACTTGGCACAAATGTTCGACAACATGAGATGGATTGTTGTGCGCAAGAACCAGGTCCCCAGGTCTTAGGTCAAAGTCATATTTAGAGGTCAAAGGTCAAATTCAAGAATGACTTTGTCCGGAGCATTTCTTCTTCATGCATGGAGACACATTATGTTACTTGGCACAAATGTTCACCACCATGAGGCACCCTTGTTTTTAAAATTACGTCCCTTTGTTGTTACTATAAATAGATTATATTGCAACTTTTTTATTACAGGTCTACCTGGTAAAGAGTTTATTGTGGACTTATATTATATAGATTTTTTAGGATTAATTTCCCTTTGTTGTTACTATAAATAACTTATATGATAACTTTTTTATAATCGGCCAAAAACAACTATGGGTTTTTGTATATGCAAATTTTAATCCGCGTGTTTTGCTATAAAATATTTTTTTATATTATAGTACAATATTGTTTATACATCATTGACATATATCAGTTCATTAATTACACTGCAGTAGAGAAAATTAGGTGCCTTCCAGTAGGGGACTTTGCATGGCAATACTTCATTCACTTGTTTTCACTTATCTTGAAGAATATTAAGCGCGAAGATGTTGTCGAAGCGTCATATGCAGACGATAGGTAATGCCGCGTGGACATGTGGTGACCGTGATCAATTGATGAAACTCCATTTATATTGTAATCATTAATTAATATGAACTTGAATGTTCTTTTCAACCTAATGAAGTTTGATTTTAACGTCGCAACGCGTGCTGCTCTTATCTCTGTAGTGAGTCTTCTTAGCAACAATTACATCATTGTCATTGTATGAAAGAAGACTTTTTTGAAATTTTTTCTATAGAAAACTAATGTCCTTCTCAGCATGAGGAACTTTGATTGTAGGGAAAACTGTTTGAACTTTTACTCGTAAAAGATAAATCAGGAGCTCCATCAAGAAGAATATATACATACACCTCCCAAAAAGTAAGTAATACGTTGCATCCGAGACCCAGTCGCAAGAGAGACACATAAATCGGTATAAGTACTGGACACAGGGTAGATCGCGGAATGCAACGGTATTTTTTCTTTTATATAACAGCGCGCCAAAGCGTGATTTTCATATATCCCAGTTTTTAGATGGACACCCTCCCAGGAGGGAGGAATACAACCTTACAAACTAACCCCTGTAGATGGGGTGGGGGGGGGGGGGGGGGGGGTTGCCTTTGCATATTCATTTGCCTCGGTAAAATGTAGCCTCTCGATACGGCCATGATGGCAGACGACGACGGACAACGGACACCGTGAGCAGTTTGTGATAAGATGACAATAGGTCTATATGTTATTGTGTGATAGATTTTCTTCCGATAATCCAAATTAATATCCCTACCGCGCAGGGGTGGCATAATAAGCAAGATCTCAACACGTAACATAATCAAATAATGTTGAGATGACCCCCTGTCGCAAATGTCTATTTATAGACCCCCATATCAAATAAACCAGATAAAGATATGCGTTAGTGATTCTTGCTTTAATACTGATAGGTTTAACAGGGCGAAAAAGGTAAATATTTTGATATTCTTTCAGTTCAGTTCTAATTTATACTCGACAATTTTAAACATGTATATTTTGATTATATATTAAACACAATGTCTTTTTTGCAGCCGTATATATGTTTAATTCACAGGTGCCCGTCCAGTCTTGGTTTCCCCCCCCCCCCCCCCCCCCCCACCACCCGTCAAAAGAAAAGTTAAAAACCACTGTTTTAATCCTTAAACGATTTTTATTTCCTATATACTCTTATGGAAAAGGTGCTTGTGTTGCCGTAACGCAGTGGAGGTTTACTAGGACACGCTGTGGACCTACCAAAATGTCCAGTTCAGTAACAGTAGAGGCTACTTTGCTGCAATTTACACATCATGCATTTATGGAAAAGTAACCAATCTTGTTCTGCCTAGTAAACAGCCTTAAATAACTTACATTTAAATTCAAACAAGCCAAATTGTCTAGACACTTGCAAAATAACAAAGACGATCGGCCATTTTGTTTCAAAACGAAAGTAGAAAACCCATTCCGTTCTTGGCGTCTTAGAATTTAAATGTAAGTTATTTAAGGTTGTATACTTGGTAGAATAGGATTGTTTACTGTTTTCTAAATGTCCAATGTGAAAATGGCAGCAGGGTAGCTTGCAATGGTACTGAACTGGACATTTTGGTTGTTTCATAGCGTGTCCTAGTAAAGCTCCATTGCGTTACGGCAACACAAGCACCTTTTCCATGTAAGAGAACTATATAGCGATTTTTTTTATCATTTTTTTTTCGTTTTAGGCTTAAAACAGTGTTTTTATTTTTATTTTATTTTATTTTATTTTATTTTTTTTTTGGCGGGGCGGCACCTATATGGGCACCAAGACTGAACGGGCACCTATGATTTAATTGTATCCGCATTGTTTACAGCAAAAGAGATTGGCCAGTTTACTCACCATCACACAGACACTTGGGGTTCGGACCTCCACACACCCCATTCTCCTCCGCCCCTGGTTAAGTTTAGCCAATATATTTTTGCATTTTACCATATATTGAGCATAGATGACGATCATAAAACGCATTTTGTAACATTTCAGTGTGGTTTTAAAAAAAATGTATTTTTACCATCAATGCTCTCAATATTACAAGATATGAAACATCGCACGAACACTAGGGAAACAATAGCCAGTTTAACTTTTGAATGAACCCCTAACAATGAATCACTGGTATCAACCGTCAGATCTGTTACCGTTCTGTCAAATGACACCGGTCGCGACAACTGTCATTTGTATTCCGACGAGAAATCAATAAATTATATAAATCAATCAATCTAAATTCTATGGAACACTTCCTTGCGAATTGATCCCTGCTTTGAACTGCGCATATCGTTGCCGGGTACCAAAATTGATACCGTTTCGACTACATTATACCGGATTATCGCTTCAGCACGTGTTACACGAGGTTTGTTTACATTAAGATGTGACGATCTGGTTTAACACAACCGTAAGAGTAACAATTTTGGTACCAGGTTCATGACATGCGCTACACAAAGCCAGGGTCCAGCGCAAGCAAGTGTTCCCATTGTTCGTGCGATGTTTCATATCTTGTAATACTGAGAACATTGATGGTAAAAATACATTTTTTAAAAACACGCCGAAATGTTACGAAATGCGTTTTATAATCGCCACCTATGCTCAATACATGGTAAAATGCTAAAAGATATTGGCTAAACTTAACCAGGGGCGGCGGAGAATGGTGTGTGTGGAGGTCCGAACCCCAAGTGTCTGTGCTCACCATGTGTTCCTTCGGCAGTGAATTCCGCCATTTATTTGTGCGTTTTAGTATTATATTTTGCGCAAATGATATGTTATTTGCGCATGTTGTTGTTACTGGATATACACTAAGAGTAGACAAACGTTTACTCACATTTAACTACCGGTGGAATTATAAACAGTAAATCTACCTTAAGTACTGACTGTTTTCTGTTATTTCTCTTCTACAGTAATTAAACTACTTGTTTCCCAACATTCAGAGCCAGTAACACTAGCTAATGATGGAAAAATCTACCGACAATGACAACATTGAGCTGGTTGAGAAACACTTACCGGGAGACTGGCAGCAAGGGAAGAGCCTAGCAGCCTGTATGGTAGAGCTGTTTGACAAAAGCCTCTGGACAGATGTCAAGTTTCACTTTAAAAATCAAGAGCAAGAGCAAACGATTCAAGCACATAGAATTGTCTTAGCAGCAAGAAGTCCTGTTTTCCAGGCGATGTTTTTCGGACCTTGCGCAGACGGAAAAACTGAAATTGAACTGAAAGATGTAGAAAAGGAAACATTTCTTCTTTTCTTAAGGTAAGAAATTTTAATAATTGCATGCCCGCCGGGTGTATCCGGTGTTTTCACTGGCACTGGGAAGACTCATTTACATGTGATCAGAGAGGTCATTCTATGTGTATTACATGTATGTATAACTGAGTTCCATTTAAGCCTGTGCTAGAGGCTTGAGGGGATTGCATATTTCATCATTTCCCAGACAATCAGTTTGTTGGAAGATCATTTGAAGCATAGAACGCGACCAAGAAAAATAATATCAGACACGGCTTGAATGACTTTATTCGCGACGGAAGTAATGCTCTGTTCAACACCCCTCATGCCAATTAACACCGACTTCAGTGGAACGCTATTACTGTAAAACTGAATGTTCTCCATGAGCCCGTAAGACCAGAAAATATGACAACTCTGAGTCCAAGTACGTGGAGACATTTCACAGCCCCACACTAGACTTAAAGACCTGTTCCAGTCCTACCTTTTAACCTGAAATTGTCACTGAAAAAAGCATGAAAATACTGACTATGAACAGTGACGCCTGTCAAAATAGAGTCTATTTTATATAAAATTCTATATAAAATATCTGTGGTTTTGCGTGCTAAAGTGTAGCGCGTGGCCGTTAACTGTTACCTATTGTAAATATGGGTTGCATACACACAATAAAATTTGAATAGCTGTGGAGCAGGGCTTTAAAGGCTACTGATGCTATAGTTGATAAAATTTGTGAAGATCCTTTTGATGCACAGAACGCAACCAAGCTACTTTAACAGCTGACTTGGTCTGCTATTCCTGGTTGCGTTCTATTGAAGGATCTTTTGAATGTTATTTCGGGGTGTAGAAGACTCCCGTGCTATTAATCTTTTATTAAAGAATACATAATTTATTAATAAATATGGTAATTCACGCGCTGCTAAAAGAGAAAAAGGTGCTTACGTCTGATACTATCTCCAATAACCATTATTAAAAAAAAACAACAACATTTTATCAGTTGCTGTAGCTGCGGATGTCCGGGTTTTGGGTAACTGTTTTAGCGGTAACTTGGCAGATTCTTGTTGCCAGACAAACAGTTACCATCGAGTCAGATCTTCTGATCCTTACTGTACTCGTATAATTATGTAAAGCGCCTTTAAACGTGTTTATTGTGAAAAGGGCGCTATATAAATCTGTATATTACTACAATCTAACAGTAAATATAGTCTTTTTTGCATTTCCAGGTATATCTACAGCGACACAATTACACTGAACAAGGAAAACGCTTCTGCAGTGTTGGAAATGGCTCACTACTATCAAGTTTCAGGCCTGGTAAAGCTTTGCGCTGACTTCCTGGCAACCGTTATCACAACACAAAATTGCTGTGAAATTTTAACATTCGCTATGTTTTATAACCTGACAAGTCTTAAAACATCGTGTTGTTCCTTCATCGACAGCAACGCAGAACAAGTCCTCAAATCGGATTGTTTCTTGGACCTATCTGCAGAATGTCTTCTATATATTCTAAAAGGCGATACTTTATTCGCCAAAGAGGAAGTGATTCTAGAAGCAGCAGAAAGATGGTCCAGGAAGAAACTCTTACAGAGTGGAAAGGAAGACAACGGCGCAAATATCCGTAAAAATCTCGGTGAATCGTTCTTTCAGCTGAGACTGCCAACAATGACATATAAATCATTGCTGGAGTATACAAGCAGGAAGGGTTATTTTTCCATTGAGGAATATGCAGATGTTGCGGCATTTATCAATAAAGTCCCTGATGTTAATGTGTCAACTAATTCTTGTGTATCACGGGTACCCGAGGTAGAAACATTAACGGTCGAAATAGACGACGGCAGCGCATATGGAGGATGTGAACCTAAGGACCGGTTGTCTATTACTTATAACTTTTTCATATTAAAGGATGTTGCACTATCAAATTTTGTTTTGTCTGAGATTAAACCGTACTTGAAATACGAAAGGTACTATACAACAGAGCTGCCAGAAAGCATTGACTTAATTTTGTCAGGCAGTGTCATTATTAAATGTTTGGAATTTGAACAAAAGTTTTCGCTTCGACAGCAACAACATGAAAAAGTGAAAATTGATATCAGTCCATCGTTAGTTTTGAGGAAGAGAGAAACGCCATATAGTGTTGAAATAAACATTAAATATGAATATATAAAAATACAAATGAAGACTACACTTGATAGAAACAAAAAACGTATTTCAAACGATACCGGTAACATATCGGTCTGCAGCGTGGGTGATGAAAGATTATCAGTGATCAAAAGTATCGGATTCCTGAATTTTTCAAATCGTGACCTGGGCAAAGATATGGACACTGATTCCAATGAATTGAGGAGTGATAAACTGCAATCAACTGAGGGCGACTTAAGCCAGGAAATGTCGAAATAACAAGTTGGAAACTCAAGTTGTGGGAGTTAAAAAAAACTGCAACAATACAAACTTCAATATATAATTAAAGTATCTGTAAGTAAAAAGAAGTTAAAACACGTTTTCCACCGGGTGTTTGTTTCCAGAGGCTTCTTAATAGTTGTAAGTTGTCAAACACACACGGGACTCTTATTCCAATGTTAGTGTTTTTATTTGGAAAAGCAGGACGTCGCACTGAGGGCCCTCTTGTTTCGCAGTCAGACCGTGGATCGCATGTATTTTCATGAAATAAGTGTTCACGAAATCAGTTATTTAACATGAATGTTAGGTTGAAATCTTATAGTGGCATAAAATCCGCAAATTTTTAAAACGTTTCATAAAGGGAAACTTGTTCTAAGTGAAAAAAATCACGCTGCATGCTATAATAAATAAATGATTCAGATGTTTTTTGAGAAACCATGCTTGCTTTCCACAGGTAATCTACCTCTGTATGGAACTCCAGATTGTTGGCATTGCATACAAATATTAATAATATATTTTAATTAATATCGTCCTTGGCACCGCAAACAAGATATGCAACCAAAGATAACATTAATCTTACGAAGATGCATTTCTAAAGCATTACGTAAAAATGTAATTTTCAATGTAAATCTCTAACAAACATAACATTTATTTTTTTATTCGAATCATTCTTAGGATAGAGAATGTATATCAAATTTACTCTTGAAATAATTTTTCGTTGCCTTGGCGACAAGGATAGGGAAATCAGTTATATATTAAAACCTGGTCCAGTTTGCAACATTCAACATTGATACATGTACCTGTGTAAATGATCAAACGTGTAAAATCCTTTACTAGTAAAATAAAAAGTATTGCAGAGGCAACAAGTACTCTTGAAACTCTGGCTAGAAGGGTTAAATGCAATGCAATGAAACTTAACATACGCAATGAAAAGGCAGTACAAGAACTACAGGGCCTTAGGAATGAAGAGCATACTGTAAACGAAAACATATTAACACAGCCCGTAAGGAAACGAAGGCATTGGGTGAAAGTGTGCAACTCATATTTAACGTAGCTAACAAGGAAAGAGAATACAAGAAATTGCAGGAAAAAAGACAAGTTTTAAATAGATGACTTGGAAAAAGAGCACATGAAATTGCGGGAAAGTACAGCACAGCTTTAAATGCAAATTGAACTACAAGGACCTATTTGGACAGATGGATACGGAAAAAATGTAATGAAAAGAACAATGATGATGAAAACAACAGTGAGGATGAAATCAAAAGTAATAATAAAAAGAACCATAATGATGAAAACAACAGTGATGACGAAAACAACAATATTAATCAAAAGAACAATGATGATGAAAGCAACAATGTACCATTTCTGAAGAAACAAAAATCCTGTATAAGGTCTAAGTGGACACAGATTTTTGCTGCAGGAAACTTAGCACACATCTGATGAGACATTTTCTGTGAACATTTTAGTCGTAGTAGTTGCATTACTTGTGAACAGCTGCTTATGAACATAAGAATATCTATCGTTTTAAGTTGTACCATCACTTTAAACAGAAACGTAAAAGTACAAAATCATGTCTGTTTTTGGACAAACCTTTTGTTGAAAGTATAGTTACCTATCATCTATAGAGAATACCTGAATAGATTATATATTTTTTTATATGTACTTGTAATATAGAAAAATACAACTTCCTTTTGGAAATGACCTTCATATACAAGTAACTTACAGTTCTTCATTTCTAACTACTATAGACTGATAGTTGGCACTCGATCAAACTTGGCAGGGATAAATTAAATCGAATATAGTACAATCGCCAAGAAGTAGCCATGAAACGTGGACTGTACCCTTACCTCCTATCTATGGACCATCGTGGCAATACAGCATCTCACAACATAGCAGTAATGACTCACAGCAGAACGTAGCACCGTGGCCTAGTTCTAAGTAATCATGAAGCAAGAACAGCATCTTCACCTTCCAATGTTCCGAGAGACCAGTTATAGATGGACTTGACCGAATTTACACCAAGCGCTAGCGATTCAAGGGGGCAAATCAGGAACATGTTTTGTGGACACGCTAGATGAAAAGTGCCTACATATAGACAATGAGCACCAGTTGTTGAGAATGATAGATTTATTTAAAGAAACAGATATTATTTTTATACAAGAACACTCGTCTGGTTATTTTATTTTCAAATAAACTTGCGGAATAAAATAGACAATAGCATATGTTCCACAGGGAAAGGAGTAGACGTGAATGGCCCAATCCAACCATCGCAAATCCCAAGAGGGTACGGATGGGTAGGAGTGTTATGGCATAGCTTTATCGACTATTTAATAACTGTTATACCTGATGGAAGTGAAAGAATTCAATGTAAAGAGGTCCACAGAAAAAACCAAATACCAATACTTATTGTAAGTGTTTACCTACCAACGAAAAGATATAAAACTAGCAATAACTTTATAGAGGCTATTGATGAAATATATGAAATATTTCAGAAATTCAATGGATCTCATGACATAATAATTAAAGGAGATTTGAACGAAAATTTGAATGAACAATGCAAAAGAACGGAGAGGTAAAATTACATTTGGACTCCATATCAGAGTGCAATCTTAAGTAAACCCGATACTACGTAAATCCTAGTGGAACAGACTGCAGTGAAATTGATAACTTCATTTATTCCAGTACAGTATTTGTGAAAAATAGAAAATTAATGAAAAATCATGTAAGCAATGTGTCAGATCATTATCCAATCTATATGACAGTCTCATATGAAGTTAAAAAAAAACGACCATTCAGAGAAGTCCATCACAGGGCAAAGTTAAATGGAATAAAGCTGATAAAGATCTCTATAAGGCGATGGTGAACGAGCACTCATGTCAAATGAAAAATATGTTGAATGATCAGAAATATGACACTGAGAAAATAGTAGAACAAACTTGTTAAATTCTTGGAAAAGCAGCAAAACATTGTATTCCAATCAAAACTAAATAATCAGCAAAACCAAAACTTAAGGTATGGAATCAAGATATGCCACAGTCTTTAAAACAAGTTAGAAATATCAATAAGGAATGGTACTCTAAGGGAAAACCAAAGAAACCTGATGATCCTATAGCCATAGAAAGAAAAAAAAGCATAGATCTCAAAGAATCTCCGTCGCCAAATTAGGACAGCACAAGCAAAAATCTCATTATGTGAAAAATAAGAAATAATGGCTGCACAACTGCACGATAGTTACAGAATTTAACAAACTTATAAGTAAACTGCGGAAAAATTCGCATTCTAAAATAACCGAACTAAGAGTTGAAGATGAAATACACTCTGGAAGTAATAACATCCTAAATGGCTTCAGGAAACATTTTGAAAACCTTGCAAGTGTGAAAGAAGATCCAGAATATGATAAAATCAATTTTACGGAAATGTTCAAGAAGTGCAGCATGTCAAGAACATAGTGAGTTATAAGAAGTTCCACCAGTAACAATTTATGAAATTGAAAGAGCTATTAAAACCACGAAAAAAGGAAAATGCAGATATACACGGATTAATGATTAAACACACTGATTACGGTGGTAAACAAATTTTGACATTACTACAGGCACTCATTAATAAGATATTTTGTGAAGGAATTGTTCCTGATAATCTGAAAACAGGGCTTTTATCACCTGTTTTTAAAAATAAAGAATCAAATAATGAGTAAAAATATTACAGACTTCTAGTTATTTGTAAAATCATAGACAGAATCTTGAAAGAAAGGGTCTAGCCAAATACAGAAAATATACAAAGTAAATTACAAAGAGGATATACAGCCGGAGCATCCTCATTTAACGCAGCACAAATTGTTGCAAAATGTACTAGAGAATGTAAAGATGAAAAGGACTCAATTATTCTAGTATAACATGACGGAAAAGCAGCATTTGACGTGGTTAATCAACAAAACTTAATGTGAAGACTTCATCATATGGGAATAAATAATAAACATTGGTCTATGATTGATAGTGTACACACCAATGCAAAATAAGAGCTCGTAGAACACGAAATGCCCCCACCCCAAACCCCCATGATGCATTCAGTAATTGCACAGGAACAGAAATTATTTGGTCATTGTATAAAAAAGTTCTAGTATTCTGGGTAAATATAACATTGACCTTTGACCTATTAACCTTAAAATAAACAGAATTCATCAGTTGATCATGGTCAACCTCCCTATTAAGTTTCATGATCCTAGGCCCAGGCGTTCTTGAGTTATCATCCAGGAACTTTTTAACTGTTCTGGGTCACTGTGACCTTGACCTTTGACCTACTGACCTCAACATCAATAGGGGTTATCTGCTGATCATGATCAACCTCTCTATCAAGTTTCGTTATCCTAGGCCCAAGCATTCTCAAGTTATCGTCCGGAAACCCTTTAGCTGTTCTAGGTCAATGTGACCTTGATCTTTGACCTACTGACCTCAATATCAATAGGGGTCATCTACTGATCATGATCAACCTCCCTATCAATTTTCATGTTCATCCTAGGCCCAAGTGTTCTTAAGTTATAATTCAGAAACCGTTAAACTGTTCAGGGTCACCGTGACCTTGACCTTTGACCTACTGACCTTAAAATCAATAGTGGTCATGTTCTGATTATGACCAGCCTTCTTGTCAACTTTCATGATCCAAGGCCAAAGCATTCTTGAGTTATCATCCGGAAACCGTTTAACTGTTCTGTACCACTGTGACCTTGACCTTTGACCTACTGACCTCAAAATCAACAGGGATCATCTTCTGGTCATGACCAACCTTCTTGTTAATTTTCATGATCCTAGGCTTAAGCATTCCGAGTTATCATCGGAAACCGTTTAACTGTTCTGGATCACTGTGACCTTAACCTTTGACCTACTGATCTCAAAATCAATAGGGGTCATCTGTGGTTATGAGCAATCTCTCTATCAACTTTCATGATCCTAGGCCCAAGCGTTCTTGAGTTATCATCCGCAAACAAACTGTTCTACATACTGACCGACCGACATACCAATATCTGCAAAACAATATACCCCTCCTTCTTCGAAGAGGGCATAAACAGCAGTCAAATGGAGAAACAACATATCCCAAACATTCGATATAAAACAAGGGATCTAATCCGACAGGGAGGAGTAATCACATGATAGAAGACTCTAATATAGGCATGGGAAAAGGTGATATAAATTGTGCAACAACTGAGTGTGTGGATGTTTGTTTGTTTTGGGTATAACGCCGTTGTTTTTTTTCAACTGTATTTCAGTCATGTAACGGCGGGCAGTTAACCTAACCAGTGTTCCTGGATTCTGTACCAGTACAAACCTGTTCTCCGCAAGTAACTGCCAAGTTCCCCACATGAATCTGAGGTGGGAGACTAATGATTTCAGACACAATGTCGTTCATCAAATAGTCACGGAGAACATACGCCCCGCCCGAAGATCGAACTCACGATACCGCGATCCGTAGACCGACGCTCTACCTACTGAGCTAAGCAGGCGGGCGAACTATACAAAGACTGATGAAACACAAATTCTTATAGATATGGCGTATGACTACAGCCAAAAACAGAGATGTAAAATACAACCAGAAAAAAGTATAGTTATTGAATCAAAAAGAAAACATAATAAAGAGACACAATACAGCATGAATGACAAACCAATGCTTAAAAAAGAAAACGGAACATCTTGGTATTCAAAGAGCAACAAAAATGAATGACACCATGTCGTTAACAGTTAACGAAAATTTAAACAAAGCACGAAGAACTTTATACAGTTTATTGTCTGCTGGTCTTCGCGGTCAGACAGGATTAGACCCAAAGACATCACTGAACATGTTAAAAGTGTATGTATTGCCAATATTGCTAATATGGTGTAGAAGTGATCCTTCCAAACAAGAAAAACATACAGAAACTAGAACTATTTCAAAAGCAAACAATCAAACAGGTCTTACCAATACCCCAAAACACAACATATCCCACACCATACATTTAATCAGGTTTTCTCCCAATTGAAGCTTAAATTCTCATTCGTGCTCTATGAATGTATGGCAACAATTGTAGAATGGAAGATGGAAGTACTGAAAAGAGGATAGCGAAAAGGCAATTATATATGAAAACAATAGAAAGTGCAAGTTGGTATATCGAAACAGTATACTGGGAGATATTAGTGCTGTACTGTATGATGAAATTGGTATTCGATTTGATCGCATGAACACCCAAGAAAAACTTAAGTGTGCTGATTTCAATTCATTTAGATTTGAACAGTGAATACTGCTTAAGCCGGAGCTAGGGGCGTGGGCAGTGTTGCATTTTCCGTACTGCTCAAGAACAGACTCAGTCTAACCGGGTCTGCAATTTTCACTATTTGTTTTGCTTCCGTTGGATTTACTTTCCAGATTTTATCAAATATTTCCAACACTAATGCTAGAACCATTGACAGAATTGAATTCCATAATAGAAGGCTATTTTATACCCTTCATAGTGCTAGATACAGAATGATCAAGAGTGTAAAATAAAAAAAAACAGCATCTAATAGTGAGACTAATGTTCAGCTACTGGTGCTAACAAACCATAACATCGAGCTAGAGAGACTTCCAGAAAGTAAAAGGTTGTATATAAAATACTGATTTCAGTGACCCTACTTGTATTGTCGGTGTACATAAACAGACTCACTATATGTACAGCGCACATAAGTTCAACTCCAAGAAGCGGTTCGCCTGCGAAGGCGGTCAAGATTCCACGACAACAACAACAACATGACAGAGGCAGCAGTGTCACATTTTAAATGTGCCAAGACATACTATATTTGACTCCGATCATATTAGAAAAGTCATTGGCAGCCCATCAAAAATGAAAAATATAAGAGGTGAGGGATATTACTTTTTCCGACGCATATCCTATGTAGTCACTGGAGCAGAAGAAAACTATGCATTTTGCTCCATTTAGAGACCGCAAAAGACTTCTTCGCGTACTTCAATTTTTGCAAATATAAAGGTGACCCGGTAACGATTAAAAATGTAAACAACGGACTCTGTCTATGAATCACTGGAATGAATAAATGACAGTCGATCTTAGTCATAATACTGATCGACAGCGAATGTGTTACTTTGTAACTGTAATTTCCTATCAATTGATATCCTCTCGAAACTTGTAAAATGATTGCTTAAATTTGGACAAAGCTCACTGTCTTTGCCGTTCGCCAGTTGATCAAAGGTGAAATATAAAAGATTCAGTATAAGTTATATTCCACTGGTAATACCATTTAGTAAGTTCATACTCTAATTAAGTAACACGTCAGATAAATTTGGGCAGTTTTTACCGATTAAAATATTGGCAAAATTAGATTTTTTTTTCTTTACACGTAAATTGCCTTTGGTAACAAAGCGAATACGCCGATAATCCGGAGTACACCGAACAAAATCGTTCCAGTTCACGTAATGTATTCGGGAAGAGAATTGGGATGCTTGAACTGCCTAGCTACAGCTACTGCTGTTATAGGGAAGTGGTAGAGTGTCTGGATAGGTTATGGGTTCGAGTCCCGGTCAGAGCTTTAATATTTGCATTCTGCTAGCATGTTTTGCTTATATCCGACTGTTCCAGATGTTCTATATTTTAGCAAACAGTGTAACGGATCATTATATTGCAATCCAGATCACAGCTGAATGAAATTCACCCAAATAAAAAATATTATATTTTATGTCCCTTGATCATTGATGTTTAGAACTGCTCTCCGTGGTCAAGAAGAGTTACATTTCCTTGATAACAAAATTTTGTTTTATATGAAAATATTTACTGCTCGTAACTCTAAGCTTCTGGTTAAAATAGTGTCAATATATCTATTTTTGAGAAATATATAGAGGATATTACATGAGTGTCTTTCCATAATGAATTTATTAAACGAGTTGAATAAAATGATAAAATGTGAGGCTATGCCACAAATGTAATATTCTTTTTATCATATGTTAGGTTTTCCTGTCGAAACATTACAAATTCTACTTTCTTTTCCTATATAAACAAGTCAATTTGACTAACGTCTCCTATACTATAAACGACGTCGACGTCAAAGCTTTATTACATTAGTGTATTATCATTTTTAGCTCACCTGAGCAAATCCTCTCATCTGTCAACATTTAGCTTGTGTATACGATAGAGGCTGTTTTTTTCATTTGATCTTCATGAAATTTGGTCAGAATGATGACCTTGATGAAATCTAGGATAAGTTCGAAAATGGGTCATCTGGGATCAAAAACTAGGTCACTAGGTCAAATCAAAGAAAAACCTTGTGTATGCGATAGAGGCTGTATTTTTCAATTAATCTTCATGAACTTTGGTCAGAATGATGATCTTGATGAAATCTAGGCCGAGTTTGAAAATGGGTCATCTGAGATCAAAAACTAGGACACTAGGTGAAATCAAAGAAAAACCTTGTGCATGCGATAGAGACTGTATTTTTCAATTAATCTTCATGAACTTTGGTCAGAATGTTTATCTTGATAAAGTCTAGACCGAGTTCGAAAATGGGTCATCTGGGGTCAAAAACTAGGTCACTAGGTCAGATCAAAGAAAAAACTTGTGTTTGCGATAGAGGCTGTATTTTCAATTAATCTTCATGAATTTTGGTCAGAATGATTGCCTTGATAAAATCTAGATTAAGTTCGAATGTGGGTTATCTGGGTTCAAAAAGTAGGTCACTAGGTCAAATCAAAGAAAAAGCTTGTATATGCGATAGAGGCTGTATTTTTCAATTGATCTTCCTGAAATTAAGTCAAAATGATAACCTTAATGAAATCTAGGTTGAGTTTGAAAATGGGTCATCTGGGGTCAAAAAGTAGGTCACTACGTCAAATCAAAGAAAAACATTGTGTATGCAATAGAGGCTGTAATTTTCAACTGATCTTCATGAAATTTTGTCAGAATAATTGAATTGATGAATTCTAGGTCAAGTTTGAATACGGTTCATCTGGGGGCAAAAATAAGGTCACTAGGTCTAATCAAAGAAAAACATTGTGTATGCGATAGAGACCATATTTTTCAATTGATCTTCCTGAAATTAAGTCAGAATGATTGCCTTGATGAAGTCTAGGTCAAATTTGAATATGGGTCATCTTGGGTCAAAAAATAGGTCACTAGGTCAAATAAAAGAAAAACCTTGTGTATGCGATAGAGGCTGTATTTTTCAATTGATCTTCATGAAATTTGGTCAGAATGATTGCCTTGATGAAATCTAGGCCAAGTTTGAATATGGGTCATTTGGGTACAAAAGAAGGTCACTAGGTTAAATCAAAGAAAAACCTTGTGTATGCGATAGAGGCTGTATTTTTCAATTGATCTTCATGAAATTTTGTCAGAATGATAGCCTTGATAAAATGTAGGTCAAGTTGGAATGTGGATCATCTGGGGTCAAAAACTAGGTCAAATCAAAGAAAAACCTTGTGTATGCTATAGGAGCTGCATTTTACACTGGATTTTCATAAAATTTGGTCAGAATGGTTGCCTTGATGAAATCTAGGTCAAGTTCGAATATTGGTAGTCTGGGGGTCAAAAACTAGGTCATTAAGTCAAATCAAAGAAAAACCTTGTGTATGCGATAGAGGCTGTACTTTTCAATTGATCTTCATGAAATTTGGTCAGAATGATAGCCTTGATGAAATCTAGATCAAGTTTAAATATGGGTCATCTTGGGTCAAAAACTAGATCACTAGGTCAAATCAAAGAAAATAATTATTTATACTCAAGATTTTTGCTCCAATTTTAATGATTATTGGTCAGAATATTTTTTTCCATGAAATCACTAGTCAAACATGTTTACTCTGTTATGGTGTGTTATGGTGTGTTTCTCAGGTGAGCGACCTAGGACCATCTTGGCCCTCTTGTTATGTAATGGCTTTATTACACTCCCGCGACGTCAAACATGTGATAAATGGATATATGCTTTCATTTTCATGTGATTTGGAAAGAATAGATACTATCTCTACTTCACTCTGCCAGATTTGTCTGTAATATTTATGAAACTCATCATCACTGTATTTACCTAAATGATCTAAATCACACACACACACACACACACACACACAAAAACAGAAATCATTACAAAGTTGTACTAGATGAAAAAAAAACAACAGCATTGTATATTTCGGAAGATTTCAAAAATGAAACTAAAATATACAAAGAAATTCAAACTCAAGAGCAAATGTCTCAGAAGAAAAAAGAAGAAGTTCAAACTGCAGTGGATGAATAGCCAGTCAAATCTATTGAATGTATTCAGAACAATGAAAATAAGTTACTGTTACCTGTCCCAAAGAGACGAAAACAAGCTGAGAAAAATGAGATGAAGAAGTGTGTCCAACAAGATTCAGAAAATGCATACAAAAGACAAGACCAAGCAAACAGAATGAAGGAAATGCTTCACAAGACAGAAATAAAAGGCTTACAAGAAATATGGAATATGGAGAACAGAACTAAAAGAGAAAGTACCTACAGCAGAAATGTAGAGAAGAAGGTAAGGCAAAGACATAGAGAACAAAAAAATGGAAACTCCACAAGTCGCTCAACACGACAAAAACGAAACTGTTGCAGGCTCGGTTTGTTTGGGCCTGTTCATTGACAATAGTGGAAATGCATGCTACCGTCCACGCCCTCTAGCCCCGGGTTGAGCAAAACTCAACATTTACACATGTTTAAAGTACAAAAACAATTTAGAGACATCCGCAGATGTGTTCATACGGCGGTACACATGGAACCGTCAATAATACACTAGCGTGTAATTCCATGAAAACCGGCGTATGTTCCCCCTTTAAAATAATGAGTTTGCCCTAAACGAGAAAACAATGGGCAAAACTAAACAATCTGGAATTTAGAAAGAGGATCTAATGTTATGGAGGCTGCATATCACAGGAACTGTCAAAAGACAAAATTAAAAAGCAGGCACCATATCCAAGAGGTGTTTATACAATACCCAAAGCTATGAAAGTGGGAGTATTGGAAAAACCCAGGCCGAAATGTTCAAGCTGAGAAAATAAACAGTACCAATAACACTACATAAAAGAGCTGAACGATCTGAGAAAGATCGAAATATAACAGCCCTTTTTTCCGGCTGCCGCGCCGCTGTGAAAAAAAAAGAAAACTCTACAGGTCGCTCAATACGACAAAAACGAAACTGTTGCAGGCTTTTCATGGACGGTAGTGGAAATGCATGCTACCGTCCACGCCCTCTAGCCTCGGGTTGAGCAGAATTCAACATTACACATGCTGAAAGTACATGAACAATTTAGAGACATCCGCAGATGTGTTCATACGGCGGTGCACATAGAGCCTTAAATGATACACCAGTCGGATATGAAGAACACGGAGGAAAAGAAATAATTTAAAAAGTAGTGACATGGAAAAGGACATAAAAAGAACATTCCATGCTATAGTACAGTCTGGCTAAGTTTATACTTGTGCATGTTGCGACCAGCTGCGGTACCATGAAAGTGTCGAACAAAACGAAAATGTACACATGAACTCCGAAATGTAAGAGATGTTGCTGTCATAGTGTGGATGGAATGCAATGGATTTGTTGTACGTGTTATTCGCACGCAAAAAGGAACAACTTGCCCCCCTATGTCAGAAATCAGTTTTAGTTTTCCTGACAAACCAGAAATTTTAAATATAAGCTACCTTAAATAGAGATGCTTATTGCGCCAAGAATTTCTTTTATGCAGCTGCATGAATTCAAAAGCTTTACCAGACTTTATACCAAAAGGAAGAACTATTCATTGTCCTAGGTGATATGAATTTTTTAAACGTCTTAAGCTAAGAAATAAATTTTATTCAGAAAATACTCCACTGCACACAGTGTATCAAAGTTCCAACTACAGACTATGGATCAAATCTGGATTTCTGAATTCAGAAGCTTTACCAGACTTTATACTAAAAGGACGAACCATTCATTGCCCTAGGTGATATGAATGTAGACATCTGAAGCCAAAAAAAAAACAAATTTCATATAGAAAATCCCCAAGTGCATACAGTGTATCAAAGTTCCAACAAAAGACTATGGATAAGTTCCGGATCACATATATGTCACTCAGTTCAAGCGTGACAGCACCTTATGAATGGAGTGTGACAGAAAGTCCCTTCTCGGACCACAATGCCATTTATATTTCTTATAAACAATAAAAACAGACATAATAAACTAAAAATCCGTAACTATAGAATACATAATAGAAGAAACACAACAGAAATGTGTATACATGTACATATTGTTCATTGTGTGACTTTCCACACCAAGGGATTAGTCTAATTACTGTTTTGATGTTTTATGAGTAGCAGATACTGGTCACTTTGACATATTACAGCTGTAGCATGTGTTTCAAAACTGCATGCTTTCATTAATTGTAATTATTCCCAAAGAACAGACTTTGTGCAATTTGATAATCTGAAGTTTCAAATTGAAGAAAGTGACTGTATCAAACAAAGGAATGATATTCATTGACTGGGGGCAGTGAAAAGTAATGTACATATTAGAGTGAAGCTATAGATGTTTTTTTTCTAAGATTTAGGGTAATATTCCTGCTTCTCGGACAATAATTCAAATAGTCGAGCATTGGCTGTCTTGGGGTCAGCTCTTGTTGTTTTTGGCGGGAGGTTATAGTTGCAACACACATTACAGCAGGTTAGGACAAAACATTGAGGAATACTCGTTGCATTTCTTTTTCCAGCATTTCCAACCACTTTTCTCAATTTCTTCGGATAACCATTTGAAAATAGCAGGTACTATGCCGTGGCTCAGAAAAAAAATATTTTCGAGACGTTCTTCGGAAAAATAGAATATAACTACTTCCATGATATCCCCGATACATTCCTGTAACATGTTTGTGCAGTAGATATTGAATTTAATTTCTTGGAAAATAAAATGTAAGGGTATATTTATATCTCGGAAGACTGATCTAGCGCAATTCATGACCGAACTGATCGGTATCGCAGGCACTAAAGAATCAGCGACTGCAAAATGCAGCGGACTTTTCTTCTGTATCTGTTTTCACCCATTTTAAAGGAAAATGCACCTTTATTCATTAAATTCATATATTAAAACGGTGATTACAGTTAAAATCCATTTTGAATAGCACTGTATTGCATTCCAGCAAAAGGATGTTATTTCATCCTGCCAAAACACCAATGAGACAGATGCGGATATGCATGTACTTAATTATATTCTCCTTTTGTCAGTCTCAACGATCCCTATACTTAAGTTTACAATTTTTGCAGCCACATTTGGCCATACTATTGCCAACAATGTCTAGTACCGTAATTTACACGTTCTATTAAAGTAAATTCTGATTGTATAACATCTGCATCTTTAATATGGCATTTTTTGGCATTTAAATACTTGAATACCACTGAATGAAGTGTTACTTATACATCAATTCAAATGCGCTCACATTTTTACATAATATCTAATACTAAATTAAATGTTATTCAATGTTCTTTGTGACATCAAAATATCGGAAATAAACACTGTCAGTCTCAGAACTTTATTACGATATTAAACAGTGATGACTATTATTGTAAAATATATTCGCGAAAGATGCTGACTATTCTAATACCTAGGATGTTATTCAAGTTTCAAAACCCTGATAGTGATATTATAGTGTCCCGAGTCACATTCTTTTTGAACGTTACCACTTGGTCACAGAAGCCTTTACTGATATCATACGAGTTAACTGAACATATCATATTAGCCATCTGTGACCATTATCTTTTAACTACTTTAGCAAAATTGCCACATGTAGAGCTGTCGCCATTACAAGATTTCATATGCGGCTTTACATCTAATGAAATATATACTGCGGCGGGGGGGGGGGGGGGGGGGGGGGGGGGGGGGGGTTAGCGGCAAGGTATCCTCGGTGCATTATTCGTGACAAGGACTCAAAGCCTTGTACAGGGATTAATTGGGCCATAGGCCCGTCAAAACTTTATGTTTTAGCAATCATTGATAGTTCTAATTAAGTGTGCCATTTTTTACATTCTTCTGTTGAAGCCCTGGACATACAATCAATTAGCACTGCATTTGTCTAATTGTGGTATAAAGTTGTGGAAATATCATTTCCCTTGAATGGACAATGAAAAAACAAAAAATACATAACGTTTACATGCGTAAACAGGCTTAATAGTTAGGCCTACATTGATTTTGCAGACGCTCAAACCGGAACTGTAGTGATTGCGCTCAATGATATATTATTTTTATAAAATGTACACAATTCTTGGCGTGGCGCGTACAGATTTCAGTACTCACACTGCGGAAAGATACATTTTTAGTCAGAATACAAGGGAAGGCCAAATGCAAATCAGAAATCAGGTTGAAAAGAATTATATGATGCTAAGTAAATGTTATATTAGACTGCAATTTATATCTCTTTTCCAAAATATTCGGGGGGACAAACTATACTTTGGCCCCCCTCTCCTAGCTTTGGGGGGGGGGGGGCCTGGCCCCCCCTGCCCCCCCCCCCCCCCGCCCTGCTCCTACGCCTATGTACTGAACAAAAGTAAAAACCTTACACTGTAATTTAGGATTGTATATTGCAAAAACCAAAAACTGTCAGCCCGATTTTAATGATATTTGGCATATTAATTCTTAAATCATTTTCAAACAATTTAGCTTTATTTATGGGAAAAGAATTAAATTGGGTCAAAGGTCAATATCTGTTTTCTTATGGCAAGTGCAGAAACAGAGCGTTGGAAAGTCTAACTTACCTGAATACACGATGTTTTTACAGAAAAGGGGTCTTCAGGGGTCAATAACGTGTATGGGACCCACCAGCGGCAACCACAACTAGGCAACGACGTGGCATTGACTGCGTCAGACGTCTAATCACGTTTGCTAGAATCTGACGCCATTCGTGAAGTAATACTTGTTCAAGCTCTTGAATATTCCGTGGTTGGTTCGCTAGGCTTCGTACTCGCCTTCTAAGTTTATCCCACAGATGTTATATCAGATTTCAATCCGAGGAACGAGATGGCCATGGTAAAACGTTGACTAAATTGTGATGCAGAAAGTTTGCAGTAACCCTTGCAGTATGTGGAGTTGCATTGTCCTGCTGAAACGTTAAACCTGGTCCATGTTGTGATAGGAATGGAAGAAACTCAGGCGTGAGTACATCATCCACATACCGTCGTGCATTCAAATTTCCTGTGATGATGATCAAGTGTTTTTTATTGCGACATATACCGCCCCATACCATTACACTAAACCTGGATTCGTCAGAAAAGACGACCTGGTTCCATATTCTTTGATTCCAATTCAGATGATTGCGACACCAACGTAAACGAGCAGCCCTATGCTGTGCTGTTAATATGGGACCAATGTACGGACGTCTAGCTCGTATATTGTGTGCCCATAGCTGATTTCTAACTGTCAGTGAAGATACCCGCACACTGAGAAATGTTCTTGTTGTTGGCGATTACGTAAGTGCAGTAGTCTGATGTGCCTATCCTCTGCTGCTGTCGTAACCCGAGGATGACCCGATCAGGGTCGGTAAGCAGTACTCCCTGTTTGCTTGTAACGTCTCCCAAGTTCATTTATTGTTACCCTTGAGCATCTAAATTGACGTGAAACATCTATTTTGGATGTGCCAGACAATAGCATGCCAATGGCTCTATGTTTGAAAGCCTTGACATCTTTATTTAGGGATTCGTTTTGAAATTGATGTTATTTTTTCTTATTGTGTTATAAAACCAATAAATTGGCAGAATGAACCAAAGGAAAAATATACAGGTAACAAGTGCACGTGCATTTCGTGCAAAGTGTCTAATTTGCCAATTATCGGCAAACGCACTACAAAACCGTGCATAAAATGTACACACTTCAAGGTGAGACTATTTTCAAACATATTCATGTACATTTCAGTAACCATGAATATTCAAGTTTGAAAAGGATTTTACTTTTGTTCAATATACCGTATCTCCGTCCCGGGCTTTTGTCCTTGCCGGAGGACAAGGGCTTGGTGTTGAAGCTAGTAACACTCCCAGGTTCATTAAATCCATACGTCCGCCCGTAATTAGAATACTATATAACACCAGAAAAACTTAGCATGAAATAGAAAAAAATACAAGGGTATTAAATGATTACATTTTACTCGGACATTATGATAGACTCCCTGTGTAAAATCTCAAACTTTTAACTAAAATAAAGGTATTAAATCGATATAATATTTCAATGACACTTCAAAGTTTTATTGTTTGTAGCATCTTTTGGGGCATGTTCAGTGAAAAATCTGAATCCTGGCTACTCCCACTGCGGTGTGTCCTTGGGCTAGGCACTTTATCACGATTGCCTCAGTCGACCCAGCTGTAAATGGGTACCAGCAAATTGCTGGGGGTGAGGTGTAATTGGTTTTAACTGTTCTTAATATAGGGTCGCAGAAAAGCTCTAAAGAGCTTATGTTAATTGTTTCACCAAGCGACGGTAAATAAAACTTACCTTTTTACCCAAGTGGAAACTGGCAGGTACTCGAAAATGCAGCTCTCTGATTGGTCAGTTAGAACCCCTATTGTAATGTGATGTCATGATAAAGTTATGAAATAGGATTCAATCAAATTCTACTTAGTAGATTTTTTTATCCGAACGTGCAGAACTGCCTGTACATAATATATGTATGTACATAATATTTGTAAAATATTCGGTAATATATATCACATAATCGACTATTTAGTTCTGGCTAGGTGAGACTGGGGCACCTTGGGACAAAAATTATATTTTTTTCATTTTTCTAAAACATCTTGAATTAACTTTCTGTAACTGTCATACTATTTTAAAGTACAGTCATTCATGTACACGAGGGGTAGTCAATGGTTATGTTTTGTGCTATTGTTTCTGAGATATGCATCGTAGAAGACAAGCACTAAAATGTCCCATTGTACCCCGAAACCGGGGCACCACGGGACACATCATGGCAACCATGGGACAGTGACAGATATAAACAAATCTATAAACTCTATTTCATCTGAACTGCAATGATAACATTTGCTTAAACATCAACATCAAGAAAAGACTAATCAAATGCCATTTAATTACAATGACAGACCTGCCTTTAACTTGAAGAAACCTTATCTGTTTAGTAAATGCTCAAAAAGTGTACAATGACACACTCAATTTAAATATAAACACATCTATGATGATTACTTCATCTTGAACTGCAATGACAATTCTAAAAGATCAACATCAAGACACAGACAGATCAAAATATCATTTACTTACATTGTCATACCTACCTTTAACCTGAAACAACATTTATGCCTTAGATATAAACAATACAGTAGTATATATAATTATGTTTATTAACTTCTAAATTTAAAGTATAAACTTACTTCTCATAACTGATTTATCCAGTAATGGCATGACTAACAATCTTCACGCCTTTACTGAGAAATAGTGAGTTAGGTAGAGGTCAGTGTTGTAATATTTTCTGGTCCTTTGGGATCATGGAGTCCATTCAATAGATTTGTAATAGAGTTCCGCTTAAGCCAGTGCTACCGGGCGTGAGAGGTGTTGCACATTTTATTACCTCTCATAAACAGAATCAAACCGAGTCTGCTTTTATTCTTTTCCGGTTGCATTCTATGCTCCCAAAGGATCTTATTACAGATTTTATTCTACATTTGTATGCTTTGATTTACCAATGTAATAACTTGTGGTTTTCTTCCAGCTGTACTTAACACTGTCCAATGGTGCCCAATTGCATGTGTCCCATCGAGCCCAAACCCAAACACCCTTACATTTTCAGAAAAAAAATATGAAGGTCATCTGCTTCACTGGGATTAAACATTTTGCGAAATTACCAATCAATGTGTACTTTATAAACAGTGATATAGAAATGATTTCAAAGAGTTCACTGCAGAACTTTACGAGACAATATTTGGAATTAAGTTTTTTTACTCAGAGTAGTAAAAAAATGAAAAAAACTCAACTGAAGTTTTATTTTAAATCCTCCCACCTTCAAACTCCGTATAAAAACAGCTTGAGAAAGGCAAGATTTTTAGCAATTCAGATAGATTAGTTTATTTTTTAACTGACACTGTTTTTATTTTATGATGATTAACAGCATATAAAAATCCCTGAGCTGAATTTTTATCGACTATTTTACTATTAGTTTAAATAAGCCAATACGCGATTAACTTTTTTTGTGTAAAGTCTAGTACCTAGTACCTGTGTGTGTGTGTGTGCGTGTGCGTGTGCGTGTGTGTGGAAGTCTACAACGTTATAAACAGATATTCGCATAGAATTTAGACAAAATGTCTGCGCCCATGGAAAGGAACCAAACTTGTCGAAGATTCCAGAAATAAACAGTGCTAACGCCAGAGATTGTTAGTGTTTTCATAACATACACTACATCAAAATGCAGAAGCTTCGGTTTTATGAAAAAAAGTATTGTTTACTATAAATGGAAGGTAAATAATCTGATGCAATAAAAAAGTACAATTTCAGAAGGTCGTTTCATGTTTTCTTAAAGCGAAAGTAGAAATTTAGCTATGAGGAGAGGAGCTGAGGGTACAAAGGCAGTAGCTTTTGATTGCTAGCAAGCTTGCACAATGGCAGGTAGTCTAAATTTTGATAGCGAGATAACTTTTGACTGGCACTGCGCGCTGTCCCATCATGTCCAAACTTAGAGTAACTGCGTAATTCTGTTAGGCCTAGGGAATCCCCAGTGAAATCCGTTGGTAATGTTTTCTGGTGCATGTACAATGCATGGCTCTTGCGAGTGGGTGACTTGACTTCTTCAAACTTTGCTCAAATCTAACCTCAAAGCGAAATGCAAGTTGCCCGATTTTCTTTGACTTCCACACTGCTACCCGGAATGTTGACAACTGGCACAGTGTCATAACGAGGTTTTGAAATACACAAACACACGCCGATAGCATAGTTTAAGCTCCGCCTACTTCAGGAACTTGTGAGATTTTCCTGAGAAGTGTGAAAGCGAATCAAATTATCCGTTACACTAGGGTCGATTGTGTTCGGCCAGTTAGAGTCGCGGTTGCGTCTTTGACACATCGCATTTAATTGTCAACATGTTCGAGAGCCAGAAACAATGTTTTATAAAGAAACTGCTGATTAACCATGTGATTAATTGGAATATTGTACACAATTATTTGCTATCTATGATAAAAGAACAACATGTAATCAAAGAGCTATAAAAATAAATAGATTGGCAACTTGAAAGGCATACAGAACAAATCTCGCCAACCTCCCGTGACAAAAAAACGAGATCTCGTTTACGGGAGTGGCACTTTCTCCACGCGCCATTTTGTATGCGAAAGCAAATATTCATCGGTAAAATAATTATCACTGTATGGCCACGCTTCTTTCGATGGCAAAAAACAACGTATACTTCGTGTCTTAAGACCATTTCAAATTAAACTAATTTTGTATAAGAAGCTAACATGTATTTTAAATGTAGTTTTACAGGTACAAATTGTAACTCTATGCTCGCCGATGTTTGTTTTTAGTAAGATAACGCCGAATCACGCTCTGGCACGAGCTCACGCGAGATTACAGCCAGTTGCCATTCTGTGTATTTATACTTCTTTGATGTAATGTAACTACGTTTAATTGACTTCCATCGATGTATTTGATTTGAATTATGTATTTCTAGTTTACAAAGTTTACTTTCAGTTTTATTCGAGAAGATGCTGACATTCACCGAGGCGGTGACTCGGTATTAATAATAAACACTTCATACAAGATATAACCAAAATTCGGCAGGTTACATTTACAGCATGAGCTTGAATTTTGAAAACAACTTTTTTGTAATGGAACAATAACCACTGTATGGGAAATGATCTAACTAAGAAAATGAATGGTCACATCAAAGTTCTTTATCTAGAAACAAGAAAATTACAGCCACCTTTCGAATCACGCAACAGCCTTGCGGTAGGAAAAGTCTTCCCACTTCTCCCTTAATCAGCTTGAGGGAGAAGTGACTTCTCCCAAAATATTGGACCTAGCTAGAGCCCTGCAATGTATTTGTAATGATTACATCTCTGATAATGAATCTTTGTTGACATTGTAATAGTGGCTCCAGGTTCTTGGCATAATCTCGGAGTAACATTGTTAAAGAAGGCAGTGGCTAATGAACCGTCACCGGTGCAGCAGACCCGAGGTCTAGAGCACCGTCATTTTTAATATACATAAAATAAAGCCTTTATATAAAGTTTAATTGAAAAATATTTTCACCAGTTATATGCAAAAACATAAAAGAATGAAGTAAGATAAACATCGACTATATAGAATATAGCCTTTATGTAAAGTTTAACTGTTTTATTGAAAGATATTTTCACCAGTAATATGCAAGAACTAAAAGTAAAATAAAAGAAGATAAACCTTGACTTACCTGTAATTTATGGTTTTTCCTCAAGCGCTGATCTTCGTTCTTCGGCAACAGTAGTATCCGTCATTCACTAAGGTATTTACGAATGACAGAATGAATTTCATTGATTTTTTTTTTTTTAATTTACATGAATACCATATATTTTTGTCAATTTAAGTTGAATATATACAATTAATTATTGTCTGTATTTGGATATATATGTACATAATACGTATATCAAAATTGAAATTTGATTTTAATTTCAGATTTATATCAGTGACAATAGAGGATTAAGTCTTCTTGGAACTTGAATGACATCTTCCAAGCAAATATTTTATAATGTACATGCAAGGTGAAAACTGTTTATATTTTCAATATTTGTTATATTATTAATTACAATAGCTACATCTCACGAAATCCATGATTAAAACTGTGAAAGACAATAACGATTAAATTTAGACATTGAATGGAGGTCTACAAATGTAGGCGTTGTTAGGTTGCTTGTTAAAGTTACTTAATGATTGGATTGGGCGTGTTTGTCTCTTGTGGTGGCAGCTCTGATCATGAGATAGTGAATCTGAAATACTGTTGCCGAAGAATGAAGATAGCATGTGAGGTAAATTGGTAAATTAAAAGGTAAATCAAGGTTCATCTTACTTCATTCTTTTAATAATGGTCACACATACTACTGGTGACAAGATGTTATAATTATACTTCAAAGAAAGGCTATATTTTATATATAACAAAAATGACGGTGCACTAGACCTCAAGTCTGCTGCACTGGTGATGGTGCACTAGACCACAAGTCTGCTGCACCGGGATGGTGCACTAGACCTCAAGTCTGCTGCACCGCTGATGGTGCACTAGACCTCAAGTCTGTTGCACCAGCCACTGCCTTGAAAGAAAGAAAGAAAAGAGCATAAAATTTTAATTTTACCATGTAAGCTGGAATAGGAAATCTATAGACAAAATTGCAAGCTCTGATTTAGAGAATATTGATGTGCTTCCTCTAGAGAAAAAATGTAATTTATAGGTTTAATGACGACCATCAATATATGTTATAACTGTAATTAATTTCATTTCGTATGTAAGTTATTTCAGAAATGCTATATTTTAAAGTTTACCTTGGTAGAGAATATAACAAACTTTGTGCATGTCAAATAAACATTATGATTCTTGGAGGTTATTTTTTGCTTTAATATAGTATATGTATATTTGTTCCAGGATGTTGCTTTATGTTCAAGGACTTGTGATATAACCAGTCCAAAAAGAACTGCACAGTGTGATAACCAGTCCACAAAGAACTACACATTGTTATAACCAGTATTAAAGAACTGGGCATTTTGAGTACCAGTCCAATAAGAACTAGGCATTGTGATTACCAGTCCACAAAAAACTGCATAATGTTATTTAATATTACCAGTCGACAAAGAATAACACATTGTGATAACCAGTACATGAGGAAATGCAAAATGTGATACCCAGTCCAGAAAGAACTGCACAATGTTGTAACCAGTCCTCAAAGAACTACACAGTGTGATAACCAGTCCACAAAAAAACGTACAGTGGAATGGAAGAAAACTGTGTGAGAAATGGCAAGCTTTAAACTCAATCTGAAGAAACCAGACAGAATTCTGACGTTTGATGGTATGTTAATTTGTATTGTAAACCTAAACAAGTTGAATTGCTTTGTTATAATTTGCCATAGGAAAAAGGATTTTGATACAATCCAGACATTTAAAATGCGACTTTTTGATTTTAAATTCTGTAGTGAAATTCTTGTTCTATTACAACCTTTGACTTGAATTGTAGGTATTTTCTATTATAATATTCTGTTTGCCTTCTCGGGCATTTTCCAGTGTTTTTCAAGTCGTCCCTTTTGAATCCTTGGGGCTGATCTTAAGTTTGAGCCATATAAGTGCTCCAGCCATGAAAGTTGTTATGTGTGTACAACATTTAGTAAAATTTTGAGAGCCATATAAAAACAGGTTGACACACATTCATGTTTTATAACATATTGCTCCTGTGTTGATATACAGGTGAATTACCTGTTCTATACTGGTTTTTATCTTTCCATTAAACCTGAGATTTTTGATGGGCTTCTTGTAGAATATTGAATCATCTAATACAAATCACTCAGAATGAAAGTCCATTTGAGCCGCGCCATGAGAAAACCAACATAGTGCATTTGCCATCAGCATCCAGACCAGCCTGCACATCTGCGCAATCTTGTCAGGATCCATGCTATTCGCTAACAGTTTCTCTAATTGCAATAGGCTTTGAAAGTGAGCAGCATGGATCCTGACCAGACTAAGCGTATGCACAGGCTGGTCTGGATCCATGCTGGTCGCAAACACTCTATGTTGGTTTTCTCATGGTGCGGCTCATTTCTTTCTTAGTGTCCTTGCATCAGTCCTGTTGCATAGGTTCAAAGGGGTCTACTAACTTGCACTATTGCGCAGTCAAATTTAAACAGTGTTGGCTTTGAAATTTATGTGTTATGATTTAGTCTAGCTTGTCCGATACAGATATGCTAATGTATTTATTATTAATTGGCATGTAACAATTTGATTTTTGAACATTACTCTTTCATACCAGACTCAGACCTGTCAGAATGCCATACTGGAACAGGAAGTTCGAGCACAGCACCACCTGTACCAGCAGTGACGTCAAAGGTTGTCCTTCCAAGATCAGTGCCCAACCACTTGTTGTTGGTATCAATATTGGAGCAGCTCTGTCATATGTATGGCAGAGATACCAGACAGGCACAAGATATTTTCAAATGTAAGTAGATGAAAGGGCCTCCTCTGGGCCTCAGAAAATTGTAGTCATTTTTTGAGAGAAATTGCCAAATTGAAGCTGAATTGCTGAAATTTGGCCACATTTTAATAAAATTCTTGGAGCCACTTTAAAAAATCTGTAGCCAGTAGCATTTGGCTACATTGGCGAAAGACAGAGGAGGCCCTGCATGATATGCCCCTACAACCAAAGTTTGGGACACTGGCGCCAGATCAGAAAGAAATGCCTCTGTACATGTTATACCCTACCCGTAGATATTCTATAAGAACCATGGTCGTGAACGGGAAAATATACTAACCCATTTCAATCGCGTATTTCATATCTAAAACACGCAGTTCAGTAAATGTGTACTATTGATATTAAACAAGTGGTAATTTATCTTCCGTTGTGTACCGGTCACATTTCTTCAATAGTTCTTATCTTAGAAAAACAACGTGTAGTTTACAGTTTTTTCACAGGTACACAAAAAACTTGCTTGAACTTCCCTGGTGAAGTTCCGTTCTAGATTATAGACACACTCTGATTGGCTGATGTGAAAATGTATGTCAGTCGTCATTTTACTACACGTGTACGCTAAAATGTTTATATGTAGCATAAATGTGCAAAATGAATTAAATAAACAGAATTGATGTATAACTATGTATGATTTCAAATTCAAAACCATATACAAGATGAATTTCATTCATCATTTCGAGTCTTTTCGTAAAACTGTGAATATATTGCATTCTGTTTTTGTTTGTTTACATTTCGCTTAACATGTGCATACTGTCGTGACCTCTAGACCGGATGTTCATTAGGGAAGTTCACGCAAGTTTTTTCTGTAACGTTGACTAAAGCATAAACTATACGGAGCATCTCTGCAACATGGAATATTGAGACAAGGTGACTGGTGCACGATTGAAGATAAATTATCGCTTGTTTAATATCAGTAGTACACATTTACTGACCTGCGTGATTTAGGTATGAAATACGCGATTGAAATGGGTTAGTATATTTTCCCGTTCATGACCATGGTTCTTATAGAATACCTAGGGGTAGGGTGTAACACGTACGGAGGCATTTTCTTTCTGATCTGGTGCCAGTGGTTTGGGAGGGGAAATTACGTTTGCTTTGTTGTTTCATTAAAAGGAACTGTGGTGCATACTACTTTCACAGCTTGAATAGGATTCCAATAAAAATGCATAAGTAAGGAGTATAGTTGTGCATGGGAATATTAATTTTTGCATCATTTTAAGCATTGCAGGGTAATGCAACCATGGACTTAAACAAAATATGCACACTAAATGATTTTGTGTTTGCTCATTTAAGTTTGTGGTATAATCTGCATCTGTAGTTTTAATGGTATTACAATGACCGTAGTGAAATGTATATTTGCCATACATTCTTTTCATGTCAGAGTAGTCAAAGGATTACAGATTTTTCACCTTTAGGCTTAAGACAAAAACAACTTTTTTCTGTACAATTGAATTTAACCTTTACGCTGATGGCGGCAAAATATTTATAGCTTTGCAAACAATGCAGACCAAGATCAGCATGCACATACATGCCGGCTGATCATGGTCTGCACTGTTTGATATTCAGTCAGTAAATTTTCAGCAAACATCCCTTCAAATAATAAATACATTTTAGGGCCACCTGAACTTTTTAGCTCATCTGATTTTTTGAAAAAAAATGATGAGTTATTGTCATCACTTGAGCGGTTGTCGGCGTCGCCGTCGCCGTCTGCGTCGGCGTTGCCTGGTTAAGTTTTATGTTTAGGTCAGCTTTTCTCCTAAACTATCAAAGCTATTGCTTTGAAACTTGGAATACTTGTTCACCATCATAAGCTGACCCTGTATAGCAAGAAACATAACTCCATCTTGCTTTTTGCAAGATTTATGGCCCCTTTTGTACTTAGAAAATATCAGATTTCTTGGTTAAGTTTTATGTTTAGGTCAACTTTTCTCCCAAACTGTCAAAGCTATTGCTTTGAAACTTGGAATACTTGTTCACCATCATAAGCTGACCCTGTACAGCAAGAAACATAACTCCATCTTGCTTTTTGCAAGATTTATTGCCCCTTTTGGACTTAGAAAATCAGTTTTCTTGGTTAAGTTTTATGTTTAGGTCAGCTTTTATCCTAAACTATCAAAGCTATTGCTTTAAAACTTGCAACACTTGTTCACCATCATAAGTTGACCTGTACAGCAAGAAACATAACTCCATCCTGCTTTTTGCAAGATTTATGGCCCCTTTTGGACTTAGAAAATATCAGATTTCTTGGTTAAGTTTTATGTTTAGGTCAACTTTTTCTCTTAAACTATCAAAGCTATTGCTTTGAAACTTGCAACACTTGTTCACCATCATAAGCTGACCCTGTACAGCAAGCAGCGTAACTCCATCCTGATTTTTGCAATAATTATTGCCCCTTTTGGACTTAGAAAATCATTTTCTTGGTTGAGTGATATGTTTAAGTCAACTTTTCTCATAAACTATCAAAGCTATTGCTTTAAAACTTGCAACAGTTTTTCACCATCATAAGTGGACGCTGTACATCAAGAAACATAACTCTATCCTGCTTTTTGCAAGAATGATGGCCCTTTTTAGACTTAGAAAATCATGGGTAGGACAATATTTCTATTACACAAAAAAAATCAGATGAGCGTCAGCACCCGCAAGGCGGTGCTCTTGTTATAAGTTATGTTTGAATGTTGGGTATCTAAGCTTATTATTGTGACCTTCATCTTGTCACGGTGAGCATTGGTGCATAGATGACTTATGGACATAAAATGATGCCCCACTGGTACTTACTTATTGAAAATTAAATGTAGATATGACAGCTAGTTAAGAACTTGGAGATGATTTGTTTTTTCAATATATTTATTCACAATTTTGTAGCAATATGTGAGCAGCTGACAAAGTTGAATGTGGTGTCTCCACTTTTAATGCTGGATGAGATGAGCAGCCTTAGAGAGCAGTACAGACACAGTGTTCACAGGATGCTGCTAGTTGCTGTTCACAAATCTAATAAGGTAAAAATGGACAGTACAGAGACAGTGTTTACAGGATGCTGCTAGCTGATGTTCACAAGTCTAATAAGGTAAGAGTGGACAGTTCAGACACAGCTTTCACAGGATGTTGCTAGCTGATGATCACAGATCTAGTATTAAAGAATGGACAGTGCAGACACAGTGTTCACAGGATGCTGCTAGCTGCTGTTCACAAATCTAATAAGGTAAGAATGGACAGTACAGACACAGTTTTTGCAGGATGTTGCTACCTGCTTTTCACAAGTCTAATAAGGTAAGAATGGACAGTTCAGACACAGTTTTCACAGGATGCTGCTAGCTGCTGTTCACAGGTCTAATAAAGTAAGAATGGATAGTACAGACACAGTTTTTGCAGGATGTTGCTAGTTTTAAGGGTGGACAAAAACATAGTATTCACATCATGTTGCTAGCTGTCAAAAATTGACAAAGTAGGAGTCTAATGTCCAAACACAGTTTTCACAGGATTTTGCTAGTACTTACACTGTTTTCTCAAGATGTATGTAGCTTTTTTACATAAAGATACATAAACCTTTCATCTCCTAAGAATTTACTCTAATTAACGAATAAAGATTTACAAAATACAGCTACATGTTTCAATTGTAAGAAAACAGTTACTGATAAACATTGTAACTTTATTTTGATAAAGAAAAATAAAATGATTTAAACTTTTCAGGGTCTCACAGGTAAACTGTCTCTACCTGCTCCTAATGGATTCAGTGACACAAACCTTCCTGCACTACAAAACAAGTAAGTAAAATGTGACTCATGTAATCAAGCTTGGTCAGTCAGAACATTATGATCACTGTCTTTCTTTAAAGTTTTATAAATGCTTTGAATTTTATGTTAAAAACAGATAAGAGCAGTTGTTTGTATAGAGAATATATATAATATAATCATATGGTTAGAACGGTACAAAGACATAAAGGGAGATACTAGTAATAGAAAAGAAAAGATTCAGTAGTACCCTTTACTATATTCAAATCTGTGATCAATATATTGCAAGCCGTGGTCCTTCCACGACCATATCTAACCTCGTCGGAGAAACCCTTTCTCAAAAGACAGTAAGCAGTTTATTGACTGTTATTCCCTATTACCCTGGCTAGTCTGCTGACTTCTGCAGAAGTTCTATTATTTTGGACTACTGGTAGTTTTGTAAAAAAAACTATTACAATTGAAATATTGACTTCCAATAATTATTACTATTTTAAAGGACTACATATTTTAAGATGACACACAAGAATGATATGAGCCGTGCCATGAGAAAACCAACATAGTGGCTTTGCGACCAGCATAGATCCAGCCCAGCCTGCACATCCGCGCAGTCTGGTCAGGATCCATGCTGTTTGCTAACAGTTTCTCTAATTCCAATAGGCTTTGAAAGTGAACAGCATGGATCCTGACCAGACTGTGCAGGCTGGTCTGGATCCATGCTGGTCGCAAAACCACTATGTTTGTTTTCTCATGGCAAGGCTCAGTTATACATGCACAGGTAGATAGAGTGTTATAATTCTCATGATGATATTTTCAGCATTCCTGTACATCCATCGTCTAGTACTGGTGACCTTATCAATCAAACATCTCGCTACAGCACAGAGTTTGTAGAAATGGAGAAGATAGGAAAAGGAGGGTTTGGAGCTGTCTATAAGGTTTACATTGAGAAACTTTTGTTATTGTAAACCTCCAAAATAATTGTTTATGAAACTGATTGTAGAAACACACAGCATACATGTATACTTATGTAATATATGAGCCGGGCCATGAGAAAACCAACATAGTGACTTTGCGACCAGCATGGATCTAGACCAGCCTGCGCATCCATGCAGTCTGGTCAGGATCCATGCTGTTTACTATCAAATCCTATTGCAATTAGAGAAACCGTTAGAGATGCGCAGGCTGGTCTGGATCCCTGCTGGTCGCAGTGCGACTATGTTGGTTTTCTTATGGCGCGGCTCATATATAGTGTTTAGTATATCTGTCTAATATTGCTATAGATCTAAATATTAAATTTATAACATAATACTATTGATTCCTCCAATTGGTAGTCTCAATATGTATTGATTAATATTTTGACAGAGTAGAAACAAGCTAGATGGGAAGATGTATGCTGTAAAAAAGGTCAAGTTCAAACACTCCAGGCCAGAAGTTTGGTTTCGGGTAAGTAGTTTGTTTGATTTGGGTTTGACGCTGTTTTTCAGCAGTATTTCAGTCATGTAACAGCAGGCAGTTAACCTAATTAGTGTTCCTGGATTCTGTACCAGTACATACCTGTTCTCCCCAAGTAATTGCCAACTTCCTCACATGAATCAGAGGTGGAGGATGGATGATTTCAGACACAATGTCTTATCAAATCATTAAGAAGAACATCGCGTAAGTTATATTACAGTTTATCATCAACATGATCTGAGATATGTGATCCTGCATTGATATATAAATGCCTGTACAGTTTGTATTGCATGTTTCTGTTAGCATCTTAGGTGTGATAATAAAATCTGTAAAAAGATCCTTTGGAAGCAAAGAATGCAACCAAGAAGAATAATAGTAGACTCGGTTTGATTAAGTCTGTTCATCAGAGGTAATTAAATGTGCAACACCTCTCATGCCCTGTAACACCAGCTTGAGCAGAACGCTATTCAGACATGTTTGATTACATGACAAGTCAGATATTATGATAGTTACTTTTTCATGCAGGTATTGAGAGAAGTGAAAGCATTGGCCAGTCTCCAGCACACCAATATTGTTGGATACAACGCTGCCTGGCTGGAGTACAGTACAGCTCCATTACCTAAACCATCTTGTAAGTTGTACTCGATTATCATTTACTGTGTGCAGAGACTTAAGCATTATGAAAAGGTTATTTCTTATTTCGAGAGCTCAAAGCGAAACTAGTCTTAGTGTATATAGAAATAGAAGCAGATAGACTAGTTTCGCTCTGAGCTCTCGATTTGTAAATGAGCAAATATCTTTGTTTTGAAGCATGTAATGTTTATTTCTTGTTAATTTAAGACATAATATATAGAAAAAACATGTTTTAACATGTCAGTATAATGTGAAAAGGTTATAAAGATGTAGAGTGACTGAATGATATGTATGGCATACAACTGATTCTGTATTGTTTCAGTAAGTTGAAACAAGATGTTGCTATGTATTATTTCAATTCTAATATGTCTTTCACATAAACAAGTTGATGAAATAGGGAAGCACTGTTGCATGTATTGCTCCAAATATAGAAGGTTGATATGACATCTGAGTTTTATCACATTTATAAATAGAAAATCAATTGTTGTCAGAAAATTATACTAAGACAGTGTTGTTAGGGAAAGGCACACGTATAGATTAGTATTTGGGCTATATAAAATATTGTTTTACAGACCAGGCAGATGACAGCAAATTGAGTAAAAGGGGAAATATATAAATGAGTTATGACATTGTTGTATATTCATTGGCAGTAAAGGGTATAATACTGTTCTGTATATTTCAGCTGGTGCCAGTTTACATGACATTTCATTTGACACGGAGAATCTCACAGAGTCAGAAAACGACACCGGTGTCATATTTCAGGACACTTGTGACGGAGATTATTCCCAGGGCCTTCTGCCACCTTACAATGATTGCCTCAGGTGGGGCACTGGACCAAAAATCAAGGAAATAGCTTCAAACAATTCTAGTCAGGCATCTTCTCCTCAAAATACCGCGGCCAGTCCTCCAAAGATGTTTGCATTGAATCATAGAAACAAAAGTCATAATGATGTGTTCGAGTATCAGGGCAGGAAAACATTTGGTGGTAATGACTTCAAACTAGATAATACATCAACCTTTGAAATGGAAAAAACATCAGTAGAATCTCATGCTTTGTCATTGGTCCCAGGACACTTTGGTAATGTGAAAACAGTACTGGAATCTAAGGTTAAATTTACACTAGACAATAGTATGTTAGATTCTGATAACCAGTTGGACCAAGTAGACGGCAGCACATATGATCGTGGAGATGGAAGGAATAGACGGAGATTATATAAAAGAAGTATAAGTTGTGATCCTGTGGCTTCGGATGAATTAGCTCTACCTTTAGAAGACAGCAGTAACATTTTCCAGTTTGTAGAAACTGAGTTTCCTCTACAGGTAAAAACTTTCTACGTTTGTAAATTGATTTTATTTATTTTATGCTCTTCAGTGAAATACTGAATTTATCAGTGTAATAAATTTGATATTTTCACTGTTTCAAAAAGTGAAAATATCGTGTTTTTACTGGTAGGGAACTGTACTTGAATGCGAAAGAATATGAATTATTAATAATAGAAAATTCCTTGCAAAATATATTAAATAAAGATGTAGATGCAGAAAAAACTGTAAAAAAATCCGTGGTGTTTTCTGATTTCTTTTTATTATGATAGAATGTATATATTTATGATCCTGTTCGTTCCAGAAAGGGATTTCATTATTGACGTGATGTACTAAAATAGAATTTGTATTGTTTTAAGAAACTATATGTTTATACCTGTTAAAGATTAAGATTTCTTTAAATGATAGAATATATTTTAGTTGAAAGCAAGCACGCATAATAAGAGGTATTAATTATGGTTTGAACAGTTATTTGAATTAATAACAAATGGCTGTTTTAGCACTGTGAGTGCAATACTTACTGGTTAGATATTACTTCCTTAACCCTTAGCCTGCTGCAGGCGAATTTAACAGCCTTTGCAAACAGCTTGGAACCAGATCAGACACCGATTAAATCGGCGTCTGATCAGGTTCCAAGCTGTTTGCTACTCTGACAATATTTCTTCCAATTTTGGAGCAAATTGAATGAACTTTACAATTGTAGCAGATGACATTTCCAGCAGACGACAATTTATCTGGCATGCTAAAGGTTAAATAGAAATTCATTTGAAGTTTTTGATAATTTCAGAAAACTGTTACGCTATACATACAGATGGAGTTATGCAGCGTAACTTTAAAAGAATGGATGCAAAAAAGAAATGAAAAATGTCACTGTGAAAAAGATCTCATCCCATATACTGACAAAAACATGATCATTTTCAGACAAATTCTGAAAGCTGTGGAATATATACATTCTCAAGGTGTTATCCACAGGGACTTAAAGCCCCGGAATATTTTTCTCCGAGAAGAAGGTCTTCATGTGAAAGTTGGCGATTTTGGTTTAGCGACTGATGATGTAATTACTAGTCCAGTTAGTGACGAATCCTTCAATGCTCTTAACGTAGCTACAACAAGACTTGTCCGTACCGGCAGCATTCTGTCTGACCATACTTCTGGGGTTGGTACGTCAACCTATGCTGCGCCAGAACAGCTACAGGGGTCGGGATATAATACAAAATGTGATATTTACAGTTTAGGCGTCATACTGTTTGAATTATTCCAAAGTTATGGAACAGAAATGGAACGTTTCAAGAGCTTAAGTGATTTGAGAAAAGGTATAATTCCAGATGAAGTGTACACGAACTGGCCTGTACAGACACAGTATATTGAACTTATGACCAGTGAAAGTCCAGATGTCCGTCCATCAACAAAATCCATGCTTGGTGGAGAACTATTTCTGACTAAAGAGCAAGTCATTGATGATATGAGGAAAGAAATTGAAAGTCTTAAGAAACGGTTAGTAGAGAAAGATAAAATGATTGCAGAGAGAGATTCTACTATAGCTAAACTGATGGTAGAACTTAATGATACCAGTTATCTTGCTGGTACCAGTGTTTGATTAAAAATAGTGTGTTAGTTTACGTGCTGGTACCCATGTTGAATCAGAGATTATAACTGGGTTAGTTTACATGCTGGTACCCATGTTTGATCAGAGATTATGAGTGTGTTAGTTTACATGCTGGTACCCATGTTTGGTCAGGGATTATGTTTTAGTTTGCATTCTGGTTCCAGTATTTATATGTTAGGTTGCATGCTGGTACCCTTGTTATTAGAATATTACACAGCCTGTACCAAAGAAATATGCTTCCACTACATGTGCCAGTCTATGACTAGATGCAATATGCATTATAGCACTCATGTTGTTAGCAGTTTTAAGATAGTACACATGCTAATACTAAAGTTTGAATAGGATTATTTGTGAATTGACAAATGAAACTCTGCTCACCAGAATATTGATGACTCTGGCACGTGAACTTGCCCGTGCAGTTCATATGGTCCCTTGTATGCTCCTTAAATTTTATATGTTTAGATCATTAGAAACCCAAAAGTATATTTTACACATCCCCACCTGATCTCAGTCAGTGTTTTACTGTATTCTAATTGCTAATACCATTGTTGGTTAGTTTGCAGACTGGAACTAATGTTTTAGTTATAAAAGACCGGTTATGATTGCAGTACATTTACAATCATCCATGTAGAAGGGGCCTCAATGGCTGAGTGGTTAAGGTTGCTGACTTCAAATCACTTGCCCCTCATTGATGTGGGTTCGAACCACACTCGGGGCGTTGAATTCTTCATGTGAGGAAGCCATCCAGTTGGCTTACGGAAGGTTGGTGGGGTCTTCCTCGACCATTAGAGCTGGAAAGTCGCTATAATTGTGTCGATGCGACATTAAACCCAACACAATAAATAAATAAATAAATGTAGAAATTCCTGTTTCTATTGTATGATGTGATAGTGTTGAAATAATTCTACAGATAGAACTAAAGTAGAATCTGTACATCTGTGTTATTTTATGTTAGTTGATTATAACAGTTGCTTGCATTTGATGGAATAAATTAATTTGGTATGATGTATGTACTTAACGATATGATGGCTCTATTTAATCATTTAAGTTATATAGTATATGGATATATTTTTTGATTTCTGATCACCTGCAATCTTTTGTCTGAAAGGAGGTACAAAGGAAGCAAAATATCTGGACAGCCAGGGAATCAGTACAGCAAAATTGATTTGAATCTCTTGTTTTTATGTTGTTTGATCACATTTTAGTTGTGTTTTCATGATCATATGTTACGATCACTCATTGTTTTAAGGTTCGTGTTTAGCAAGTTCGAATCAAGTAATAGTATTGCACCACCAGTTTTTAGGGTTCATATTTAACAAGTTCAAATCAGATAATAGTATTGCACCACTAGTTTTTAGGGTTCATGTTTAACAAGTTAGAATCAAGTAATAGTATTGCACTACTAGTTTTTAGGGTTCATGTTTAACAAGTTCGAATCAAGTAATAGTATTGCACCACCAGTTTTTAGGGTTCATGTTTAACAAGTTCGAATCAAGTAATAGTATTGTACTACAAGTTTTTAGGGTTCATGTTTAACAAGTTCGAATCAAGTAATAGTATTGCACTGCCAGTTTTTAGGGTTCATGTTTAACAAGTTCGAATCAAGTAATAGTATTGCACTACTAGTTTTTAGGGTTCATGTTTAACAAGTTCGAATCAAGTAATAGTATTGCACTGCCAGTTTTTAGGGATCATGTTTAACAAGTTCGAATCAAATACTAGTATTGCACCGCCAGTTTTTAAGATTCATGTTTAACAAGTTTGAATCAAATACTAGTATTTCACTGCCAGTTTTTAGATTTCTATAAATAGCTTCTGAAATTCTTGTAAGGTTGTGTATGATCTCAAATACATTTCATTTCCAGGAAATCCTTGTGTAAAGTTTATTCATTGTACATAGATTCTGTTTTCATTGTTTTGTGTCAGTATGCCCATGTTGCCAGGACAGAACACACAAAAAGCTATATTTCCTTCTCCATTATACATAAATTTCAGTGTTATTTGGTAGCACAGAATAATTTGCCAAGTTTGCTGTAGTGGTCCATTCAAATGTTCATTTTAATATATAATGCCATTTTTCTGCCAGATATAAACTTCATAATGATTCTTGCCTCTATTAAAGAGGAACATTTTAGGAAGATTTTGAGCAGCTTGATCTCCTTCCCAGCTTATTTCTTGACTGTTTGGTAACTGTTTGGTAAAATGAAAGTGAAAGTAGGTATTTCCTGTTATCTCCCTATACGATGATAGCATTTTAATGTTATTATTAAGAGCCAACAATGGAGAATGAAGGGGAACATGTCAGATGAAAAAATTACTGTTATTATGTGAACTTTTTCAAATAAAAAATTTGCTTTTGTACGTTTTTGCTGTATACCTATATGCAAGTGCTTTTTATAATAATGTTTACATTATTAAGTAAACATCAAATTAGTCACTTTTTAGCTCATCTGATTTTTTGAAAAAAAATGATGAGTTATTGTCATCACTTGAGCGGTTGTCGGCGTCGGCGTCTGCGTCGGCGTTGCCTGGTTAAGTTTTATGTTTAGGTCAGTTTTTCTCCTAAACTATCAAAGCTATTGCTTTGAAACTTGGATACTTGTTCACCATCATAAGCTGACCCTGTATAGCAAGAAACATAACTCCATCTTGCTTTTTGCAAGATTTATGGCCCCTTTTGTACTTAGAAAATATCAGATTTCTTGGTTAAGTTTTATGTTTAGGTCAACTTTTCTCCCAAACTATCAAAGCTATTGCTTTGAAACTTGGAATACTTGTTCACCATCATAAGCAGACCCTGTACATCAAGAAACATAACTCCATCTTGCTTTTTGCAAGATTTATTGCCCCTTTTGGACTTAGAAAATCAGTTTTCTTGGTTAAGTTTTATGTTTAGGTCAGCTTTTATCGTAAACTATCAAAGCTATTGCTTTAAAACTTGCAACACTTGTTCACCATCATAAGTTGACCCTGTACAGCAAGAAACATAACTCTGTCCTGCTTTTTGCCAGATTTATGGCCCCTTTTGGACTTAGAAAATATCAGATTTCTTGGTTAAGTTTTATGTTTAGGTCAACTTTTTCTCTTAAACTATCAAAGCTATTGCTTTGAAACTTGCAACACTTGTTCACCATCATAAGCTGACCCTGTACAGCAAGCAGCGTAACTCCATCCTGCTTTTTGCAATAATTATTGCCCCTTTTGGACTTAGAAAATCATTTTCTTGGTTGAGTATTATGTTTAAGTCAACTTTTCTCATAAACTATCAAAGCTAATGCTTTAAAACTTGCAACAGTTTTTCACCATCATAAGTGGACACTGTACATCAAGAAACATAACTCTATCCTGCTTTTTGCAAGAATGACGGCCCTTTTTAGACTTAGAAAATCATGGGTAGGACAATATTTCTATTACACAAAAAAAATCAGATGAGTGTCAGCACCCGCAAGGCGGTGCTCTTGTTATAAAATGTTTGAGATTTAATTCATGTACTGGTAGGTGTAGGATAATCATTGTGTTTTTTAAAATCTGCATCAGAAGTATCTGAATTCAAAACATTGCAACTTGTAAATACTAAATCGATAAGTGTTGCAAAGTCACTTGATTTATTTATTGAATAGTTTTTAGTGGAAGCCTATAATTATTATGTATAAAGGTTTACTGCAGGATAATTGTTCAGGATGGGAACATGAACACATATTGAAATGTCAACCTCTCTGACTGTTGCTGGCAACATCTAATCTTATATTTCTGTTTCTGACCACCTCTAATATTTAAAGTTGACTCTTTCCTGGAACCTCAAATGTTCTGATATGACTGTTTATGACTTCCTATAATATTCTAAATTGACTGTTTCTGGCAACCTCTAATACTCTATGACTGTTTTTGGCAATGTCTCGAATATTCCTTTAATATGACTGTTTCTAGCAAATTTTGTCTCATTATTGTTAATATTCATATATGATAATAATTTTATATCTGTTATTTCCAGATTTATGTTTGGTTGAATAACAAAATAAAACCAATGATGTTGTTTTTTCTTTCTTTTGAAATACTAGTATATTATGATCAAGATCTTACACTCTGTATCCCAGAGGCCTACCTCAGACTGTCCATACAGCTAGTGACTATACTGCCTTGGATAGATGAGAATAACAACCTTACCTCTTTGCACTCTTCACTTTGTTATTTTATTATTTTCTGCTGAAATTTAGGTAATACTTTATGTGTGGCCTTGCATTTTCACTACAGTCCTTGAACAGGCTCAATAAAACTGAGCCTACAACATTTTCGTTTTTGTTGCGTTGAGTGACAAATGCAGTTTCCACATTTTCTATTTGATAAAAACATAGTTTAAAACGTCTTACCCTGAAGCATCCAGGCACTTGGCTTCCTTTTGGTATTTTTTAAAGAAAAATCGACCATTGCCTCCTTGCACTATCCTCTGCAAGGAAACAACCATGTTCTTTTGGGGTTTTTTTTTTGTTGTTTTTTTAGAAATTGCATTTAATCCCACATTGATGGTACATTGTGATAGGAACTTTTTAGCTTGACTATTCATAGAATAGTAGAGCTATTGGGCTCGCCCATGCGTCCGTGTCCGCGTCCTGATTCATATATGGCCCAAAATGTGCACTCCTGCATAAGTGTGTCGATTTGTAACCCACTGTATACCTTTGGTTACTAGGGTTACTTACTATATGACTTTGTTTACTTACTCTTCCAGTGTCAGTGTTCTAAGTGAACAGACAGGTGTCCATTTTTGACCCACTACATACCTATGGATATATTTTGTGCCAAGACGTAAAAAATGGTACTAGCAGCTTCCTCGCTTGGCGCTTAGCATTAAGGGAATAGTGCTAGGACTGGTCAGCCCGGTGTCAGTATAATGTGACTGGGTGGGGTATCATGCCACGTGTCTACGGCGTGATATTCCAGTGAGGCAGCACTATAAAGTTGGGCATTGTGCTCACTGCTACAAGTAGACACCGTCGTTTATATGACTGAAAAATTGTTGAAAAAGACGTTAAACCCGAAGTTTCCCGTCCCTAGATTTGCCACTATAATGCCACCCTTTTCAATGGTGGAGTATTTAGACAATTTTCCACCAAAATGCCACCTAAAATGCCACCAAAATGGTGAAAAAATGAACAGGACAGTGGCAAACATGTTTTCCACTAAATTCCACCTTTTTCCACTTGTGTACACCTTTAGGTGGCAATAAGTGGAGTATTTAGACAGTTTTACACCATTATGGTGGAAAATTTGTTTGCCACTTAATTCCACCAATAGCCACCTTCATGGTGGCAGTAAGTGGAGTATTTAGACAAAATACCACTAAAATGCCACCATTATGGTGTAAAATCTATTTTCCACCTAATGCCACTTATTTCCACCAATCCCCAATAGGTGGCAGTAAGTGGACAAAATTTCACCAAAACGCCACTATGGTGGCAGTCCTATTTTCCACTAAATGCCACCAAATAGCTGGCAATAGGTGGCAACTAGTGTAAATCGGCTGCACCTGCTGAATCTGAAAAAAAAATCAGTAGTAAGCAAAAATCAAATTATATTAATATATTTTTTATTTTTATGCAAAAATCAAAGACCCTTCACAAGAAATCACAAAAGATCTGAACACAGGATCAGGATGCTGTCAATGCAGTCTTATTTTTTCATATTCCAGGATGGCTTAAGTAGATGGTGAATGACTCTCCAAATTTCACTCCTTTGAATGTAAGGCCATTTTTCCAGCACACAATCTCCCAGTAAACCCCTGACGTCGTACCGACGTTGGTTAGACGTTGGATTTTGGTCGCGACGTCGGCGACCTGAATCCAACGTCTAACCAACGTCATATCCACGACGTCTAATAGACGTCAGATTTAGACGTCTAGAAGACGTTGGAATTAGGTTGGATAGAAAGTCTGATAAATGTTTTTAGTTATAAAACTAACTGGTATAATTTTGCTAGTATAGTTTAAAGATATTTACTTGTTTTCATAAAGGCCTGGACGTGCGCTTATTAATAATAGTTCATTCTCACAACAAACATTATATTAATTATGTTACAATATCGCATGAGATTGTCTATTTTCGGAGACGGATTTTTTCACGAACTTTAAACTGTTCAAGATAAAAATGCATTCTATACACATGTATAAATTATTCTAAATTCACATAGATCTTCTCTTCTACACATGTGGTCTATTAGTCACACATTCGCGAGATAAGCCTGCATCGGTTTACACAGTCTTCCTGTAATTTGATATTTATTGGGATAAGATAGAGCAAGTTTATAAATACTTTACACAAAGGGAAGGATCTGCAACGTGAGTAACAGATTTTTAAAAATTATACTTATTTTAAAAGTTATATTGATTTATATTCCGTATTTTTTTTTAAAAAATTGACTTATTTTTGTTTGTTACTTTAAAAAGCAATTTCATTTAATTACATTTTACGAAGTTATAGAATATTTTTTTCATAGAATTTAAAATATTACATATTTGTTTGGCATGTATTAATTATGCTCTAAGTAATAGCACTGGTATATTTGTATATGTTAAATAATGAAACTGTCATATTTTTATATACATTTCAGGTGGAAATGTTGGCGGAGTTGAAGATTCATACAAAAATGACGAAACTTGAAAGTTTCAATTACTGCATTACTTTTTGGACTTATTGTATTAGACTTACGTCGCCATAATATGAAATAAAGATGATAAAATACATGTGTTGATCACTTGTTTGATTGCAAATTACGTTGAAAATTTGGTCAGATTTTGGTTGAAAAGTGGTTAGATTTAGGTTGGAAAATGATCGGATTGCGACGTCTAGCCAACGTCAGGATCCGACGTCTAAACGGTTTGCAAATCCAACCAAAATCCAACGTTAATCCGACGTCGGGGTCCGACGTCTATACGACGTCTAACCGACGTCAAATGCCTACTGGGCTGTAACAGCAAACCATATATCTATTAATAAATATATTTTTCTAACATTCTGAATAATTTTGCAGAAAATTGTAAATTTCCTCTAGGAAATATGAAATCAAAAGACTGAACTAATTTACTGACATAATAACAAACTCTGCAAACTTAATCTATGTCAAATAATATGCCACATCTTTATTAAAACTGTGAGAAGTTTCATCAAAATCTACATTGTAGAAAAATTTCTATTCAATTAATACAGGAAAAATCCCTATTTTTTACCAAATCAAGGTAAATAATTGAGCAGTGTTAATAAGCTTATAATAATTACGTGAGGTTTAGTGATTCTATAGACAAAGCTGCTATAATATTTTTCCAATTACAAGCATTTTCAATTAATCCGATGGACAGATGAAACAGAATGGACAATGCCAAAAATAATATCCCTCTACCTTTGGCAATAGATAATAATGGCACCTGGGTTTTTCATCACATTTATAATTAATATTTATCATATAATATGCCAGGAAATTCTATTAATTGGTGTATTTCTTTAAAAATTAAGGATTATTTAAACATTACCGGCAGCTTTTGTAAAAACAAAATATTTACCTGATTCAGAATTATCTTGATATGTTTCTTTTATGCAGTAATAAGCTGTATGCTGCTCAGGTATATACAGCCAGGCAGGCAGATCATGTCACAAAGTTGCATTTTTTCACAGAAGGTTCCTGGTATGAAAAGTTTTAAGTGCATATTGTATCCTAAGTGCTAATCAACAATGTAAATAATTACAATGCTACAATTTTACCGGCAGTGTTATAAACATAATTGACCTATATTCCAGAAAATATATCTTGGATTAATAATCCATCTGCCAAACTTCCTAAAAGGAGACTGGTTGATTTTAATTTCAAGCAGTTTTGTAAATGTTGTTTCAAATTCAAGTATTTGTTAAGAGTAAGTAAATAAGACAATGTTAAAGACAGTAATAATTAAAAAAAATAAACAGTATAATATTGTTACCTCTCACAATGTGTTTCCATTTTCTCCCTGACTGACTCATCAAATGCCAGATTTCAAATTTTGGTATTACTACACAGATAAATTGATTCCACACATACACTTTTTTGGTCAGCTAAAGAAGGTGTCAAATACTTAAGTTGAAAACTATTGTAAAAACATCCTTTTTATATACACTTCTTTTTTTTTCAATCAATGAAGAGAAAAGGCAAGAACTATTTCTTTGCATCTGACCTGATGTTTGCCTGCATATATAAATCTTAACTGACCCAAATTCCACCTGGGGTTGTTTCTATACATTAGTGTGGGAGCTTGTAACTTGATCTATCATTAATCTTATCTCTAACCAACTTCCACTCATGCAGAAATAATACACAGCGGACACATTCAAAAATGATCTTTTCAGATTCAGCCAGTACAGCCAATTTCCACTAGTTGCCACCTATTTTCCACCATTTTCTGTATTTCAGAATTGTTGATTGAAAAAGTGACTTATTTATATTTACATTGAATATAATACAATGATATAATAATTAATAAATATTCTGTCTCACAAAATAACCAAAATTCAAATTTTCAGAATACACCACTCTGAATATTATTTTTGTCCAGCTGGAGTCAGCGTACTTATTCTCATTTTAACAAAACCCTTTGAAGGAGCCTGAGTACGTGATACTGTTTTGCTGATGTCGGTCAGTCTGTCTGTCAGTCTGTTGGTTGTTTGGTATGTAGAACAATCGGTTTCCGGATGGTAACTCAAGAACACTTGGGCCTAAGATCATGAAACTTTATATGGAGGTTGGTCATGACCAGCAGTGACCCCTATTGACTTGGAGGCCAGTAGGTCAAAGGTCAAGATCTCAGTGACCTGGAACAGTTAAACAGTTTTCAGATGATAATTCTAGTGCTCTTGGGCCTAGGATCATGAAAGTGAATGGGAAGGTTGGTCAAAACTAGCAGATAACCCCTATAGATTATGAGTTCAGTAGGTCAAAGCTCAAGGTCACAGTGAGCTGAAACAGTTAAGCTGTTTCCGGATGTTTATTTGAGAACTCTTAGACCTATGATCATGAAACTAAATAGGGACGTTGATCATGACCAGCAGATGAGCCCTATTGATTTTGAGGTCAGTTGATCAAAGGTCTAGGTCACATTGACCCAGAACACTAGAACTGTTTTTGCCCAATAACTAGAGAATGCTTTGGTCTAAGATTACATTTGATACAGAAGTCACTTATGACTGGTAAATGACCCATAATTATTGATTTGAGGTCAGTACATCAGACGTCCAGTGCACAGTGACCAAATGATTTTTGTATCGTGTACAGTTACTGAATGCATCAAGGGGGGCATTTTTATATTCTACGAGCTGTTGTCAATGTGGAGTTTTAGCAAAGTCAGGGTCCATGTCAGTTAGGCCTGAAGTTTGACATTTAGTGTCCATTACACCTTGATTCCAACCCGAGTCCATGTGAAGATTTTTGTAAAGGGTAATCCAAAGTCCTACAGTTCGCTTCTAAATCAAAAAATTTCTAAGTTTTTTTTTTCCACCTATTCGCCACCAAAAAAATTTTCTAAGTCCCTATTTTCCACTAAACGCCACACAGTTTACACCATGAAAAAAAACTATGTTCTACTTTCCACCAGTTTCCACCTTTCTGCCACCATAAAGAAAAACTATGTTCAAATTTACACCTAATGCCACCTAAATGCCACCAAAATAAAGTGGCTTTTGGTGGCAAATTTACCACTTATTGGATAAAAGAGTTGAATTACACCAAACGCCAGCTATTTCCACCAATTGCCACCCTTTTACCATGGAAATAAGTGGCAAATAGTGGCATTAGGCGGCAAATCTAGGGACGGCACACACACACATATTTTGTGCCATATCTATCCCAATTTGGTTAAGGTTTTGTATGTAAGCTGGTATCTCAGTAACCACTTGTGGGAATGGATTGAAACTTCACACACTTATTCACTGCCATAAACTGACTTAGACTGCACAGGTTCCATAACTCTATTTTGCTTTTTACAAAATTATGCCCCTTTTTCGACTTAGAAATTTTTGGTTCAGGTTTTGTATGTAAGCTGGTATCTCAGTAACCACTTGAAGGAATGGATTGAAACTTCACACATTTATTTACTGTGATAAACTGACATACATTGCACAGGTTTCATAACTCTATTTTGCTTTTTTACAAAATTATGCCCCTGTTTTGACTTGGAAAATTTTGGTTAAGGTTTTGTATGTAATGTAAGCTGGTGTCTCAGTACTTACTAATGGGAATGGATTGAAACTTCTCATACTTGTGACATTGTCATGATCTGACAAGCACTAAGCAAGTCCCATAACTGTACTTTTTTTATTTTTTTCAAAATTATGCTCCTTTCTCGGCTTAGCAGTTGTTGGTTAAGTTTTTGTATGTAAGCTTATATCTCCATATCCACTAATTGGAATGGATTGAAACTTCACACACTTGTTCACTGTCATGATCTTACATGCACTGTGAAGGTTCCATAACTCTACTTTGCATTTTTACAAAATTATGCCCCTTTTTCGACTTAGCAGTTTTTGGTTAAGTTTTTGTATGTAAGCTGGTATCTCAGTATCCACTGATGGGAAAGGATTGAAACTTTACATATTTGTTCACCGTCATGATATGACATGCAGTGCAGAGGTTCAATTACTCTACTTAGCATTTTACAAAAGTATGCCCCTTTTTGCCCCCCCACCCACCCCCATGAGTGGTGGGGGCATATAGATTTGCTCTTGTCCGTGCGTCCGTTCTTCCATCCGTCCGAAGTTTGTGACACGCCTAGCTCAAAAAGAATTTGATATAAATTAATGAAACCTTGCACGAGTCTTTATCATGATATGAACTTGCGCAGCTTCTATTTTTCGTCTGGCTCCGCCCCCTAATTTTAGAGTTATGGCCCCTGAAATAGTCAAAAATGCACATTTTCACCTTGTGACACGCCTAGCTCAAAGAGTATTTGATATGGATTCATGAAGCCTTTGTATTCATTCAATTGACAAGGCTGTTGAATAGTCGAGCGTTGCTGTCCTCCGACAGCTCTTGTTAAATATATATACGCCCCGCCCGAGGATCGAACTCAAGACCCAGCGATCCGTAGACCAACGCTCTTCCCTACTGAGCTAAGCAGGCGGGTGGACTGTATGTAGCATATGTCATGATATGGGGAGTTTTATTCATCTGCAATGAGGGTTCTTGTTTTAATTGTCCAGTCTTTATGCACGAATGGGTAGGGTACTAAGAAAGCCTTACTATTTTAAGAGACGTCACATGATCATTAACTCAAAGGATAAGATCACGCTGCGAGTCGTTTTTCTATCCTTAACTTTAAGGTAAAACTTGAACAATGTTCCGAGAAAGAAAAAAAATCTAGTTAAAATAACGCAAGCACAAGAGCAGAATCGAACCCGGGTCGTTCGATTCGTAGGCGAGAACGCTATCGGCTCTGGCCACAGACCAATTCTATTCATATACCTCGCTTGCCCAAAATTTCCAATACATATAGCTAAACGTTTGAGCAATGATCATTTTATCAAGTTGTCAAACTTTCAATATATAGGGCAGCAGATAATCATCTACTTAATTAGGACCAAAGTTGGTGCAGTGGATAGACCACTTGCTTTAGGCTTGATCATTTCATAAAATGAACGGGCATGCTGAGTGTCGAGTCCTGTATGTGACTTGATTAAAACTATTTTTATTCACATTTTTGTTTACTTTTCCCTTATATAATTATATATTAAGTTGAGAGTGTAAATGGGAGAATCCCTATATAATACAGTTTTTTTAGCTCACCTGTCACATAGTGACAGAGCTTTTGTGATCATCCTTCGTCCGTCGTCTGTGCATCCGTCCGTGCATCCGTCAACAATTTCTTGTCTGCACGATATTGGTTTCATTTATGATTTTATTTTAACCAAACTTGCACACAACTTGTATCACCATAAGATCTCGGTTCCTTTGTTGAACTGGCCAGATCCCATTATAGGTTCCAGAGTTATGGCCCCTGAAAGAGCCAAAATTAGCTATTTTGACCTTGTCTGCACAATAGCAGCTTTATTTATGATTTGATTTTTACCAAACTTGCATACAACTTGTATCACCTTAAGATCTTGGTTCCTTTCTTGAACTGGCCAGATCCCTTTATGGGTTCCAGAGTTATGGCCCCTGAAAGGGCCAAAATTAGCTATTTTGACCTTGTCTGCATAATAACAGTTTCATTTATGACTTGAATTTAATCAAACTTGCACAAAACTTGTGTCACCATAAGATCTTGATTCCTTTCATGAACTGGCCAGATTCCATTATAGGTTCCAGAGTTATGGCCCCTGAAAGGGCCAAAATTAGCTATTTTGACCTTGTCTGCATAATAGCAGCTTTATTTATGATTTGATTTTAACCAAACTTGCACACAACTTGTATCACTACAAGATCTTTGTTCCTTTCTTGAACTGGCCAGATTCCTTCATGGGTTCCAGAGTTATAGCCCCTTAAATGTCCAAAATTGGCTATTTTGGCTTTTGCAGCCATACAGAGACTTCATTTATGGTTTGATTTGATACAAACTTCCAAAATATCTTCAACAACAATAAATCTTGGATTCCATGACGAACCTGTCAGATCCAATCGTAGGTTCCAGAGTTATTTTATATCTTATTACCTCCCCTGATTGTAATCAAAATGGATTTATATCAGTAAGTCCTATTATAGGACTTATTTGAAATTTCATTATTGTCTTTAGTTGGACTGAGACAATCAGGGTAGATAACTATGGACTGATTTTATGTCAAATTACCTTCCTTTATTTCAAATTAAAATGTGTATATCTCCATAACTTATGATTCAGATACTGATCTGATATTTTATTTATGTCAACAGATGGACTTGGACAATCAGTGAAGATACATATTGACTGAATTTATGACAGATTACCTCCTTTATTATTTATCTAAATAAATACACCTTAGCAGTTTCTAATGAGATTGGTTTGAAACGATCATATCATTTTGAGCAATAGTACTCAGGTGAGCGACACAGGGCCATCATGGCCCTCTTGTTTTCTTTTTTTTCAATCAGATACCAAATGCTTTCGTAAATTACTGTTAACTGGATCGACTTGACCATTGTTGTGTACATTCGCAGTTTCGCATCTGACCAACTTGAGGATACAAATTCCGTTAAGGTCAGCTGAATGCTCGTCAGAAGCTTTTTTAGAATGTCCATTCCACAGCACCAATTAAAGCACAAAATCCGTATTGAAAATCATTTTTATAGGAAGACTGGGTCGTCAATTTTAACACTTACCTTTATTTTAGGATTTTGATCCCGGCCAATTCGCATCTAAGGATGGAAACTACCAACTGCTACCTAAAAAATGTCAGTTTTATATAGAAGTCAAGCAATGAGAAAACCAACATACTGTCTTTGCGATCAGCATCCAGACAAGCATGTGCATCCGCACAGTCTTTTTCTAGGTCTATGTTTTACTGCTTACCTGAGGATCCATGCTGCTCGCTTTCAAAACCAATTGCAATTAGAGAAACTAGAGAGTGGACTATGCATGACCAGACTGCACGGATGCGCAGGCTTATCTGTTTCTATGCTGGCTGCAAATTCACTACGTTTGATTTCTCATAGCATGGCTAATATTAAGCAACCCTGGTTGATTTTTCAGTCCACTGCTTTTTCTGTCATTTTGTTTCAGTTTGATAGCTCTTATTTCAATCTTTCCAAATCAGTTTGAATTATTGAAATATCTTAATTAGTAAAAAAGTTATGAATATTCAGAATTTAAACTTGTGAATTTTCCACAGTATATTTTCATAGTAAGGTAAAGGTTGCGGACATGAAAATTCATGAAAATTCAAATAAACACTGATAACTTTTTAATTAGTTAACAGGGGCGTACCTGGATGATTTTGAATTGTACGCCAGATAGACGAGCTGCATAACTATGAGCAAAACAGCGATGCTGCGAGTATGGGGTAGAGAGAGAGAGAGAGAGAGAGTATCGATTGGATTGCGTAAGGGTATTCTAGTTTTTGTTGTTATCGTTTTTGAAATCATCGTAATGTTTAAATTTCATGCATGACTTCTGCATCCGCATTTTGACAGGTTTTTGATAAATGCGTCTACCCATACATTGCGAATGTGTCGGGTTTTATCAAATAATCATAATCAATTTGGCGATGTGTGGCTCTGGCTGTATTTGCCGGGCCTTATGCTTGCAAGGAATCTACCCTTTTTCAAGATAATTACAGAACAAATCAATCTATTTCAAAAACGAACTTAATAAGTCTCATGCAGATGATATTGTTAAACTAAGAACTTGAAATAGCCGCTTAACTCCCTTTAGGCTTTACATTTTATTGTATTTTTTTCACACTTTAAGCTTTTTTATTTTCCCGGCGTTGAATTTAATTTTACGCACAGGCGTACTGGCGTATGCCCAGGTACGCCCCTGAATAAGATAATTTAATAAAACTTGGCTTTTTTTTGGTATTTTTCTTGCTGAATCTATTTCCAGCATTTATTTTGTTCAGTGGTACGTTTAAATGTGAAGAAGAAAAAGCTGGTCACAGATTTTATTTTTCCAACATGTCAGTTCATGATCAACAAATACAAAACAGTACTATCTTGTGTATGTGTGTTGAGGTTGTTTACCCTCGCCACCGGTTAAAACCATATGGGCGATCATATCTACAATTATTCTTCTCCTCCTCCTCATACATCGTCTTTTCATCACTCCCATTAGTATACATAAATTTAATAACATCAATTATGTGTCATCTGTTATGTGTGTCGTCGTGATTATGTAACATCTGTTATGTGTGTATCTTCTTAGTGTTGTTGGCATCGCTGTTATTGTTGCTACATTTTAAACGATCTGGTCGTCTGTTCTTCATCCCGCCCTCCGTCACTGCGTTGTACGTCACCTCCACTAACTGTCTTGCCTGAAGTGTCGCATCTGGAAGCCTGATTCCGAGGTCCAGCCTTGTCGATGAACCAGCTGGAGTAAGCATTAGAAAATCCCCAGAGATGATAATCCGGCAACGAGTCAGGGGTTCTGAACCAACATCAACCTTGTCGATGAACCAGGTGGATATCCGGGAATGCATTAAAGACCGGGAAATCCCTCAGAGATGGTAATCCGGCATCGAGTTGGCCAGGATCAACCAGACCCGGCACCCCGGTTGTAGAAGAAAGGTCCAACACGAAGGCAAGCAGGCAAGATGAAGTTCAGCCGATGAATGTCTCCTTTTTACGGCCACACTCCCTGGTTTTCGTCATGTGATGCTTACTAGATCAAGCATTGACCTAGTTAGGGCACTGACCCAGTTAGCACCATATATGCCCTCTCCGTGACGTGCACACACCAGGGAGCTCGGAGAGAGCACAGTACTATCCGGTTGAAAACTGAGCTTTAAAGACACAGAATATATTAGCATACTAAAATAAAGGTTATCCAATCAGCTTTCAGAATATGTATATTTCATGAATATTTATGAGGAAGGATGTAATTACTCGGCAATTAGGAATAAAAGAAGTAGGTGTTAAAAAAAGCGGGGCCACATCTGTAATAAACAAAGGGACATAAAGGCTACATGGTGTTTGCTGTTATATGGTCCATATGTTCTAATTGTAATATCACAACTAACTTATTTATGTACCAAACTGCAGAGAATTTTATCAGCTTTCAAAACCTTTTTTTTTTTTGATTTTGAGATGAATTAACAAATAAAATTTGTACAGGCAAAAAGTACACTGGGTATTGAAAATTGGTAAAATTCCAGACTGATAAGCAGTAGATATGTGGCTTATCAGGGTTGCTACGGCTATATTAGAATATATAGGCTGATCACTACCAAATAGAATGTAAGCCTCCGCAGGTCTAGTCACAAGTAGTCCAAATATAAATAGTACTAATCCTTTTTCCTTTCCTAGTGCATTTTCTCGGCAGCAACGTGCTTACTTTTACCCTACCGCGTTTCAGTATGTATCACTTTGCATTCTAATGAAATCGGCATGTTCCTATCGCATGCTAGATAAAAATGGCGGCGTAAGAATTTAATGTCACGAAAAGAGAAATTGAAAGAAGCGAAAAGTAGTAAATTCAGCGGGTTGTTTTTAACGAACTGTAGTTTTCTTATATAAAAGTTAACACCCCCTTTTCTTTTAGTTTTTCTAAAGTAGCGATCTAGTTCTTTATGGGAATATAAGTCTCTGAAAATCTGATATGCTAGAAAATGTCGAAACACCGTTATGAAGTGAGTGGATTTTATATGAAATAAAGAACAGCTGGATTTAGTGGTGTTCAGCCTATAAGGGGCAATACATGTTATTTTCTGAAACCCCGCGAAAATGAATGGAAATACCATTAATCTATTCTTTATGATGTAAAACGATAAAAAATGGCTGAAAACGCTTAAATTTCTTGTGTTTTTGGAATTTAGATCGAATTTTCGACCAGGTGGCACTATTTTGGTTCGTTTTAGGACCTAGTAAATGTCTTTTCTCGCATTTTAGCACTTCAGTTGTCTAAATAATATTGAAATTAGCATGTTTCTGAATGAAAATGACAAACATCGTAACGATTAAATGTATGTTAAATGTAAATTCCACGAATAAGGTAAACTTAACTGAAATATTGCTTGCACAGGGCTAAATTTTGCATATTTTTGGGGATGGGGGTGACCTGTAATGAATTGTCATTTCTCTACATTTTCTCAATATTTTGCACCAAAACAAAGTAGAATCATTGTGAAATAGGTATACCTTGAGAATGGGTGCAAATTCATGGAAAAATCAAACAAAAATTTTCTCTTATAGGCTGATCACTACCAAATAGAATGTAAGCCTCTGCAGGTCTAGTCACAAGTAGTCCAAATATAAATAGTACTAATCCTTTTTCCTTTCCTAGTGCATTTTCTCGGCAGCAACGTGCTTACTTTTACCCTACCGCGTTTCAGTATGTATCACTTTGCATTCTAATGAAATCGGCATGTTCCTATCGCATGCTAGATAAAAATGGCGGCGTAAGAATTTAATGTCACGAAAAGAGAAATTGAAAGAAGCGAAAAGTAGTAAATTCAGCGGGTTGTTTTTAACGAACTGTAGTTTTCTTATATAAAAGTTAACACCCCCTTTTCTTTTAGTTTTTCTAAAGTAGCGATCTAGTTCTTTATGGGAATATAAGTCTCTGAAAATCTGATATGCTAGAAAATGTCGAAACACCGGTATGAAGTGAGTGGATTTTATATGAAATAAAGAACAGCTGGATTTAGTGGTGTTCAGCCTAAAGGGAATACTATGTAGTGTAGTGTGACCTAATAAAGACCAACTATTTAGTGTGTTCTAACCTTTATATTCACATGGGAGGTAACTCTTACCAAATTGAAACCAGGAAGTGAATGTCTGCAATAAATAAAGATTGATGACGAGCAATCAAAAGCAAACCGTGTGTTTTAAGCGATGATAGAGCGAAGAAGAAATACAGTAAAATCAATATGTGATAAGGAGCGCTAGCTAAGATTACTGTCATGGGCGGAAAGCACTGCAGTCATCTTCGTAAGGCTAAGATAGTTCACAAAGAAAAACAATTGAAGAACAGATAAAACCTTTGAGAAAGGTAATAAATGAGAATAATTACTAATTTACTATATACAGTAGCTGGCTGTATTTTAGAAAACATTTGGAAGTCGAGCTGTAGGAGTGCTTTCTTAAGGTGTAAATCATCCATATACATATGACTCTTATCCCAATGTTTAACAAATGGCAGTGACTAGGGTTACGGTACCGTAATCCTAGCCTCCGATTCTAGGATTACGGAAGTTCCGTATTTCTAGACAACCCTATGAGAATAGGCTAGGATTACGGAAGTATTTAAGAGGAATCGTATATATATGTAAGGACATGCATAAATGATGTTGTTAACTTAATTGTTTCACTTAAAATAGCGATTTTTCATGTCTGTCATATATGGGTTAGTAAAAGAAGAAAGAGAAAAGAAAACAAAATAGAGAAAAACAATTAAAAATGAAAGAAAAAAATTGCATAATCATGACTATGAAATGATAATGTACTCTAAACAAAAACAAAATTACAACAATTTTTTTTTTTTTTTTAAAAAGAACGATTATTTTTTATGGAAATTGAAAAGTAAAAGAAATGGGCCAATTGAACTGAGGCACTCCTCATGATGTGGCCCGGATATAGTTGGACAATTATGTAAACATTGAAACATTACTATTTTCATTAAGAATATTTTAACTTTTCATAATCATTCATCAACAGCGCATAAATAACTGTCCACCTATATTTTACTAACCCAAAATGGCGGATCGATAACACGAAATAATATGGCAGACATGAAAAATCGCTATTTTAAGTGAAACAATTAAGTTAACAACATCATTTATGCATGTCCTAACATAATTATATATTTGATTCCTCTTAAATACTTCTGTGATCCTAGCCTATTCTCATAGGGTTGTCTAGAAATACGGAACTTCCGTAATCCTAGAATCAGAGGCTAGGATTACGGTACCGTAACCCTAGCCACTGCCTTAACAAATAGTCAAGGCCTTCAAGTGATTTATCGTGTAATTTACCAACAGTCAGAGTTCAGATACTTGGAATTGAACCAGGAGGGCGTTAGCCCGAGCGTTTAAATTCTGAAGCATCTGAACGATGAGCTCTGGTAAACTAGACTATAAATGATTAAATCACAAGAAGACCATGATTGTTTTCATTCTGACATGCTTGTTGACATTGACATATATTTTAATAAATATTATGTTGGACTTCATTTACCCGAGGAGTAATGTATTTGACGTCGTGAGGCAATTTGATGTCATAATGCTTAAACTTACTGGTCCACGCGTCACCAGGTCCTGTTATTTATAACAGAATATATCCCCACACAACCTATTTTCAACCACCTAGGACTCTGTATGATAAAAATATTTACAAGCCAAATTTATCAGTTGTGATTGTTTCACTGTTTACAGCAGAGTCAGAACATGTTAGGAAGCTATTTGCCTCCAGTTTTGGTACTTAGAAAATTATATAAATTCCATTTATTTAGAAGTACTATGTTTTCATGAGGTTTTTCTTATTACTAAAAAACCTGCATCTTTCCTTGTCTACTACCTATTCTTGCTTAAGCCAATATCAGTATTTATATATCTTTTGCACTAAATGTTTATTGCTTAACACATGCTTACTGCTAGAATTGTGAAGCATATTATTATTAAATTATTTTGACAATACAATCTTGATGCCTGTCCTTGCAACATTTTTTTTCATTTTCTAAGCAATTTGAAATATTTGGAGTGTCAAAAGCTTAGCAATTATATAATACATTGTCATATGTGACAGCTATCAATGTAGCAGATGTGACACCCTGGTTCTCTTGAGTAATTGAGCACATGATATAGTTCTTTAGGTAATGCACTAACTTTTGGCTGCCACTTACTTTACCCTACCCCCTGTAATTTAGGCGCCAATTTAGGCAAGTGTACCTACAGTATATTGATCTGCCATGTTGGTTTTAGTGTTTGTTGCCAGACTTGAATTTTGGGTGTATTATGTTTGTCATGTTGTAATGAAACTACAGTAAAAGTTTAGTGCTGTTTCATTTTGCTGGAAGGAAAATACCACCTTTGGTCGAATTTAGGTTGTAAATTTTCAGCATGACTTCCTACTGATGGCTTTCAAAATCATCCTGCCAGGGATTCAATCAGTTAGAAACTTGAAATTTAAATGGTATGCTTTTATAGCACTTATGCTGATAGAAAGTGTTTGACAATAAACCAAAGATTTGGACTTGCATTTGTACAAAACTGCACAGAAAACTTGTTAAGCGGTTGAAAACTGGTTGTGCCGGGATATATACAGAGCTTGATTTCCTTCTTTAATTTTTTTAAATGGAAATCAAATTGAGTTATATTGTTAGAAAAGTCATTTTTGTTGGCAGTGGCTAGGTAGAAGGCTCTGTATATATACATGTCATATATTCCAAGGAACAGTACCAAACGGTATACAACAATAATAATAGGACAACCTGTTCGCTGTAGATTTATACATTAAACATATTAACAAAATAATAATTCCATTCTCAAGTGTACCATTTAAACACATCAGTGACGATCATGACACAGATCATTTGATGATAAAAATAACAAAATGTTAGCCAATAAAATATGAGTATGTAAATACGGCAAAAATAAACAGGTATTTAATCACATAATTATAGTAAATAATAACTCACAAGAAATGTTATTTAATTAACTAATATATTTATTATACAGTTTATTGAAGAGCCAGCTGCCCTTGACTCAGACAAATGTGTCATGTCCATACATGATATGGCTGATACCTGGCCGGTGCCATTTTAATTGGAGGATTGAACTTGTGTCCCTTGGTTTTGTAGTCAGATAGTGTTACCACAGCATTTGCTGTCATGTGTTTGCAATGCCCATTTGTGTGGTTTACAGAAAACCAGTGGTTTCTCAAGGCCATGTGCATGAAATAATATTAGGAGGGGCATTTGAGTATTTTTTCCATTTCAACTGGAAAATCACTATTTGATTTATATATTATAAACTTTATTTTAGTTTGATTAAATTCAACAGAAATGAAATAATATTTCAACTTATACAGGTATATGAGTAACAGTGTTTTAAAATTATTGTTGATACATTTAATGCAGCACTTAAGAAATAACTCAATACAGAGAATAATTATATACATGGATGAAATTATACATTTTAAAATAAATTTTCTTCAGTTGAAGGAATATTTACTGCAGTTGTTTACATTGAGAATGTGCTTATGTCAAATAAATGTCATCCTGCAAGAATATAGATAACTTGATGGTGTTCACAGCACTTGTTATATGATTATAGCCTATTGCAGCTACTGTGAAATCATTGATATTCATGGGAGACTAATTTTCATGGATTTCGTGGCTGAGTCAATTCACAAAATTTAATCCCAATGAAGAAGTAAAACTCCCATTCATTTTATGTTCAAAAGTTAAAATCCGTGAATTCATATCTCCACAAAATTGCTGTTTTGACCAAAACCATGAAATTTTATGCCCATGAAATTAAATGATATTACAGCTATGTACATTGTATCATAATTCAAGTAAATTGTTTTTATGCTGTTAATTAGATAGAACATGCCCAGAGCAGATCAATATGTTAAAAGTGCTTATTATAAATCAATGCTTTGTGTAAAAACATACATTGGTTTAAAAAAAGTTACATTTATCATGTAAAGTCAGTTTTAACTGCAGCTATTTTAATATTTTGATACATTAATTTGCAACAGAATGAGGCAATAGTAAAGGAATATGTCATGAGATAGAGCTGCAGACATTTTATACATTATTTACACAACAGATATTAAAAACCAGAAAGGTCTTTTTAATGAAAATCAAATGTTATCTAGAAAATGTATTTTTATGTTATTTTCAGTCCGAAGAAGTAAAAGATGGCGTTACTTCGCTGGATGAGAAGACGAGCAAAATGTTGTTGTATGACATGTTGTGGAGTGTTTGTATTTATAATAGCTTCACTTGCCTTATTTGGTCGATACCTTTACAAGAAAGAGCACTGTACTGATGTTGAATCTAAACAGATAATAGAAGGCTTGGTATGTTAGTTTCTTTTATTACATGACTTCTTACATTAATTATCAGTCCATAGTTTGTGCTATATGATTGGTCTATATTCAACACATTTTTACTTGGCTTATATAAGTTAAAAAATTATGCATTGCCAAATAAAACAACGAAAACCTAACTTTTGGCTTTCAGGCCTGGATGGAGTAACCATCAAGCCATTTATGGTAGTAAGTGTATATCTTTATATGAGCCGCACTGTGAGAAACCAACATAGTGCGTTTGTGACCAGCATGGATCCAGACCAGCCTGCGCATCAGCGCAGTCTGGTTAGGATCCGTGCTGTTCACTTTCAAAGGCTATTGCAATTAGAGAAACTGTTAGCGAACAGCATGGATCCTGACCAGACTGTGGGATCCTGACCAGACTGCGCAGATGCTCAGGCTGGTATGGATCCATGCTGGTCGCAAACACACTATGTTTGTTTTCTCATGACACAGCTCATATGTACTAAATATACATGTACACAGAAAATGAAAACTAAACTTTTCCATAAAATTATTAAGAATATGACAGGCAAGTTTATTCTGTACCTCGGCAGCATTTCAAAAATAATTCTTATTAATGTTGATTTTCTGGTAAGACCATCCTTTACTTATACTGGATATTTATTTAATGTATTGGCAACTGAAAAATGAAGACATTGAATTTAAATTGACCAAGGTAACATGTTTAGCTATTATGTAAATAAACTTAACTTCTGACCAATATTACCGGTACATAGTTGTCCACCTGTTTTAATGCCTGTCCTATATAGCTATATACACTACATGAATAACTGTATATTACCAGTAATTCATTTCCATAGCCTTTAAGTGTCAAATATTTTAGTACAAAATCTGCCTTCCCTTACCAGAATTACAGGCATCATTAATATTTAAGACAGACTAATTTTTGTGGATTTCAGAGTTGAATCAATACATGGAAATTAAATACCAATATTCACTAAGCCATTTTAGCTGAAACCACCAACTTCCATTCCCCTGAAATTAAATAATTTCATGGTAAATGCTTGAAGCCAGGGAGGTTAAAAGTGTTTGTATGTATGGAAGAACTGCTTAAAAAATGACTCCTGGTGCATAGCTTTGAGATCATAACATGGGTGGTAAGAAATGGAAATAAATACAAGTACATTGTTTTATATTTCAGTGTGACCTGTACAGCCAGGGAGAAGTGACAGGCTCTTTATGCAGTGCTTTATGTGAATCTAGGGACCTTCATTATCAAACATGTACAAATTACAGAAAGGGGAAAAAAGTTCTATTTCTAACCTGTGACTCGTGCATACCAGGAAAAACGTCTGTCTCAGTTGTGCTGAAAATGAAGACGGATCTATCAGAAAGAGATCAGTTAGATATGAGCCATCTAGAGTTGGATACAGAACAGCGACAGAAGGATTATGTCAGGGAAGTTGAGTTTTTAGTAAAAAATTCCTTTATGTTTTTACGTCATAAGGATATGTCGAAACATAAAGATATTCTATCATTTGCGTGGGGTTGGAATTTTCATGAATATTTGAAAAATAGTAACAATAGACAGAAAGCTGTTGTTGTTGCATCCTCTAGTCTCTGGTCACTGACAGAACAGCAGGAATATTTGATGTCCCGAGACCTGTATAACTATTCGTTCATTCCAAGGATTTATGGTACATGTGGACCTGCATATGTTGTTGAAAACACACAAACTTTGGGCAATTATGAGTTTGAAATGTTCAAAGGTTGGCCTCATTCTTGGAAAGAAAGAGCTGCTATAGCCTTGAAATTGATTCATCTCATTAAAGATTTGGATAATCTTGGCCAAAAGCTTCATCTCTGTGATATAAAACCTGACAATTTTGGTTTGAGAGACAATGGGGAGGTAACTCTGATAGATACAGACTGTGCCATGTTTGAGAGGAATTTACTAGAACAGTTCAATCACACAAACTGTACAAAGCATGATGACTGTGACTTCTTTGACTGTCGGGGATTTTGTGATACTAAAACCAAACAGTGTTTATTAGAGAGGACCAATAATAATATGCAGGTAATTTGAATTTATTTTGGTTATGTATATCTTTTAATATCTTTTAATTTATGCAAGGTTTAATCAGCTTCATAGGACATTGTATTTTTGATCTGCCTATTAACCGTAATGTTGTCTGGATTTAAAGCAGGTGGTAAATTGCTGCAAGAAATTTACAACATCCGTCCTGGAACAGGTGAAACATGAAGTGAAAAATCATCATGTGGAAAAAAACTGCTTCAGCAGTAGATTAACCTACGTCCAGATTGTTATAGACGTTAAAACGTTTTCATTTTCAGCTATTTAGGAGGAACAATGGCAAGCAGTTCATATATAAATCAGCCATTTTATTAACATAATGATTAGGAGACAGTCAGAAGTGCAGCATTTAGAGGGTTTACCAGTTCAAAGTGTTTAGCCTTAGTATCTTAGCAGGCAGTATGGTTAGGTGTAAACAAAAAAATTGTTTGTTTCCGGTATCCCGACCTACCCTAAAAATTTGCCGCGACCCTAAATGTTTTATGGTGTTGGAAGAAAAAAATCGATTTTTTTGCTATTTTTATACTTTTCTAAAAATAGTTACTCTTTCTTCATTGTAAAAAAAAATCCAAAACAAAAAAATACCTACCTACCTATCCTATTTTTTTTTGGGCGTGTTACCGGAAACAAAATTTCTTTTTACGTCTTACATTAAACAGAAGGCCAATTAATCAACTGTTTTTTTTTAAAGTAGAAGTAATTTGGACTGCAGTCTTTGCATAACTTGATCAAGGCATAAATTCTTACAAGTTGGAAATAAACAAGGTAGTTATTTTATGTGATGTAGTTGAGTTTTAAAGAACTTCGCATAATATATCAGTGAAAATATGAGTTGGGTATAAAGAGAAATCGTTTGTCTTCTTTCCAGTCTTTATGCGAGGATGTATTTGTGGGATATTTTCCGAAAATGCCAACTGGTTTACTCAGGGACCCACCAGGTGCTATCAAGGTGGAACTGTTTAAACTTCTTCAGGAGTGCTCGAACCCGGTGGTGGAGACAGAACGTCACAATGCACGGCAACATGCACAACCAAACACAGTGAAAAAACTACAAGAACTACTTCTGCGAAGTATTGTTGACTTATCTTAACCTTTAGCCTGCTAAATTTCTAAAATGAACTGATCCATTATTCAATTTGGGCAATACCATTTATTATTTGAAGGGGTGTTCACTGAAAATTTACTGACTGAATAGCGAACAGTGCAGACCATAATCAGCCTGCACAGATGTGCAGGTTGATCTTCGTTTGCACTGGTCGCAAAGGCAGAATCTGACATTAAAATGTTTTAACTACTTTTACTTTTGCTTGATTTTTCTTTTCATATAAACTATTTTTTGCATTTATATATTTTTAATCCTAGATATTTCTTGAGGAATTATAGAATATGTTGAAATATGTTTGTATATGTTGTATAAAATGTTGACATTCCTTAACACAAAGTGATATCATATAAGTGTAAAGTGGAATATGTCTGGTTGAGACATAAGACCAGTACCTTAAAGTATTATTAGAGTATGTAACATTTGTCTGTACGATACTGTGATATATTTGGATGAGTACCCATTTGCAAAAAAGTATATGAACATGAGCTGGTAGGCATGTCCAATATGTTTGCTGGATGGATGCAAGTTCAAATATAACACATACTGTACAGAAAAATTAAAAATAATCTTTTTATTGTATGCCTATTTTTCTTTATAAATTTGTAGACGTACATGATCTCATCTATATTCCAGGTGATCAAAACATTATGTAACATGTAATGAAAACTTATAAAAAAGAAGAGTACATCAAAACTTATTAAAAAGAAAAGTACTTAAAATTGTTTATTGACAACGAATTTCATGTCCATATTTTATCAGTCAACAGCGTTTATTGTTTTGTTAACATGGGATTTTGTAAAAAAAAGTTGCATCATCCAATACGGAAATATGGTGGTTGGTCACATGGTACAAATGCAAATAACTGATTGAAAGAGAAGAAAGAAGGACAGAAAAAAATCATGTACATCATGTTTTTTACTTTTTGCAGCTATAAAACTTGCATTTTGATAATTTTGTTAGTTCTATACATATTGTGTAAAATAAGTGTAAACATCCTTGTAAGTATGTTAATAGGTTGAAATTGAGTAAAGAAAGATATTGCAATATGCAGACTAATCAGTAGGCTAGTGTTTATGCTTTACAAGTGACAATTTTTATGTTTTTGAAGATACTCTGTAAGAATATCATTTTAACTTTTAGAAGTCAGAGAAAATGATCTGTTAGGACTACAGCTGTGATGAACTGTTTAACCTGATGGAAATATTACCTCAGTTTTAGGCTGAGGTGGATGTAATTAGACAAATGATGTACATTTCTTATGTCGAGGTCTAACTCCAGCATGATTAAACTGAGATTGGTGATCTCTCTTAAGAAAGCAACCTTGCCATTGGTCAGTGTCAAAGGTTGTGCTCACAAACAGCCAATCAGATGCTGCCATTTTTTTTTTTGAGATTTCCAAACTGCTTTAAAATGCGGCACCTTGGTTATGTAATTGATCTAATTATTACAGTTCTGTGTTGTATTTATAGGAATTCTAGATGTGGTAGAACCCGATATTTTTTAAAAGAAAAATGAATTGTACAGACGAACATTACAGAATATTTTTTATATAAATTATTATATTTATATCATGATCTGAACATAATATTATTTTGTAGATCTGAATTTTAGCTGCTTTCTGAAAGTGTGTGACAATGTTAAGGTGTGTGTTTACCTTAGTTATAATTTGACATTAAATTCTCGGATATGAGGACCAGCTTTTTACCAAGTTTTTAAAGTTTATGTTGTATAGATGAAATGCAGTTACATTTTAAGTCTTTTTTTCTTTTAAAGGGACCATTACTTATATCAGAGTTTTATGTAGGGCTGTTAGTGATAGAAATATATATTATAAGAATCTATCCCTGGTTGAAGGTGCGCATTGAAATATCTTACTCAAGGCTCTGCCGAGTTACCACAAAAAAGTTACCTGAGATCCAGATATTTCTATCCGCACCTTCAACCAATGTTGGATTCTTTTTCTTGCATACCGTATTCTTCAAATATTAGAAGAAATGTAATAAAGCGAATGCTTTTCTTTCAAGCACTATTTTATTATTAATTGTAGCGTATGAATTTGCGCATTCATTCATAAACTACAACACATGAGTCATCTTACACCCCGGGGAGTAATTGGAGTTTTTCTATCACCGGCAAAAGCACAGGAAAATCCTGTCTGGCATGCAAGAATATTCAATTCTTATCTGGCATGGATTCATATAATGATTTGCATGTCCCTAGTATTCAAGTTGATAGTTTGATTTCATGGGGAGTGATTTAACACGAGTTTTGAGCTATTGATTTTGTAAAGATTGGTGGACTAATTTAATGTACAATATCAGAGGTATAGGGACAATTTATTTAAATGGATCCATGCTAATTATTAAACATTTGAAAGAAGCAGAAAAAAGTTGTTTTATTAAACAAAACTTGCTAAAGAATGTCAAACAAAGAGAATGTATGAAAAAATTAACCGAAAGTTATTATCATTTCCAAGTTAGTTTGAGATCAGAATATGGTAAATAATGGTTACCAACAATGTAATGAAAAAAGTTATTCTTGAATTTTTCTGTCAATAACCATTGTAAGTAGTCTCTGTAAGTTTTTTTTCAAATGTTTGACATGCAATGATGCATCTTCCTGTAAAATATCCACTAAAAATATATGAGCCGCACCACGAGAAAACCAACATAGTGCGTTTGCGACCAGCATGGATCCAGACTAGCCTGCGCATCCGCGCAGTCTGGTTAGGATCCATGCTGTTTGCTAACGGTTTCTCTAATTGCAATAGGCTTTGAAAGTGAACAGCATGGATCCTGACCAGACTGCGCGGATGTGCAGGCTGGTCTGGATCCATGCTGGTCGCAAACGCACTATGTTGGTTTTCTCATGGCACGGCTCATATACATTTTCACAGCCTGTTGGCACTTGGAAACATTTATTTAGCATTTGATGTTTCTATGCCTCTCTTCAAAAAAGGGAATTTAGTGTTTTCTCTTGTTAGCAAGTCCCTCCATTCAAAGGTAGATCATTTAGTTTGTAATCAGTAACTGGAGAACCTTTGTACCTACCACAGTCATCCTATTTTGTAGGATGCCTGCCTGTTTTTAGAAGACAACTCCTACTGTTTTGTAGTTAATAGGTCAAGGTCATAGCGTTCTAGTGGCTAATCAACATCTAGAGAATGATTAGAGCTAAAGCCTTCTTACTTCACAGCATAATTGCCTGTGGTCAGTAGCTTCATATTGTTTTGGAGTTAATTATGTCAAAGGTCAAGGACACAGAGACTGGATCTGAATTACTGTCAAAGGTCAAGGACCTTGAGACTGAATCTGAATTTCATACCCATTGTTCACTCACAGGCCATCATGGGAGTAGTAAGTGTTTCACAAACAGATTTGTGTTTTATTAACCTTTACCCTGCTAAATTTCTATAATTGGCTGGTCCATCATTCAATTTGCAGGCTGATCTTGGTCTGCCCTTGTCGCAAAGGCAGTCACTCGCCGTCAGCAGGCTATTAAGATTTACACATCTACATGTCATTCCATTGGGTACTGCCTATCTATATATATATATATAAATACTTTTGTTTTGATATATGGATACAGACATTTACAATATCATTAATGAAAGTTGTTGTTGTTACGAAGTTTATGATTTTTTATTTTTGATCTTTTTGTCAAAATTGTAATAATTATTGAATGCAACTTTCATCATGCTGATTGTTTATGAAGAGATTCTGGTTTAGCAATACCTAGGTATGATTTATTTTGTACAATATAATTAATATTGGTGCTGGATTTTACTTTGTATCATGTTAGCTCTGTTTTGTGCAATTGTGGTAAAATGGGTGTAATTACATATGAATTAAGTTATTTTGCACATAAGGAAGAAATTATAGAGTTACATTAATATGTGTAAACTTATGGTTACAAGGGATGATTTAAGTATTTTGAAAATTTTAAAGTGTATATGTTGGATTTAATATTGATTATTTATTTACGTTTAAGGTCAAATAAATTTGTTTTTATACAAATTAGTTGTTATTTCAAAAACTTTTGTCAATGATCCAAAAATAAGTTGGTATGTTATTAAGCGCTTGTGGGAATTGAGTAAAACTTCACACACTTGCTGACATGCAGTGCACATATAATTATATTCCATATCATTCTCTTTTTTTTTGCATTTTCACAAAATTATTATATTTTGGTAAGCATTGTTGTCTGATATAATCGTCAAGATTTTCTTTTACATCTTTTATGTGTTGTATTTTATAGTGGAGTTTCTTCTTTAAATAGATTTTTTTTGTTAAGTAAACATATTTTCCCCCAACGTATTTAGACATATACCCTGCAAAAGTGGATTGCTTGTATGCACCAGGTATTCCCATTTTTGACTGGACATTAATTTTCCATCATTGCAAGTTATTACAATAAATCTGAATATATCTAACTGAGCATGATGTATAGGATAGGAAATGCCATTTTTAAAGGGACTGGCCTCTAGATTTATTTTTAGCCCACCATCATCAGATGGTGGGCTATTCAAATCACTCTGCGTCCGTGGTCCGACGTCCGTCCTTCCGTCCTTCCGTTAACAATTTCTCGTTATCGCATCTCCTCAGAAACTACAAGGGGGAATTTGACCAAACTTTGTCAGAATGATGTATTGGTACCCTAGTTGTGTCCCCCTGAAAATCAGACTGGTTCAACAATTCTTTAGTGAGTTATGGCCCTTTGTTTATTTCTATAATTTACATAGATTTATATAGGGAAAAACTTGAAAATCTTCTTGTCCAAAACCACAGAGCCTAGAGCTTTGATATTTGGTATGAAGCATCATCTAGTGGTCCTCTACCAAAATGATTCAAATTATTTCCCTGCAGTCTAATATGGCCCCGCCCCGGGGGTCACATGGTTTATATAGACTTATATAGGGAAAAACTTTGAAAAACCTCTTATTCAAAAACACAGGGCCTAGGGCTTTGATATTTTGTATGCAACATTATCTAGTGGTCTTCTACTAAGATTGTTCAAATTATTCCCCTAGGGTCAAATATGGCCCTGCCCCAGGGTCACATTGTTTACATAGACTTATATAGGGAAAAACTTTGAAAATCTTCTTGTCCAAACCACAAAGTCTAGGGCTTTGGCATTTGTAATGTAGCATCATCTAGTGGTTCTCTATCAAGTTTGTTCAAATCATCCCCTAGGGTCAATTATGGCCCACGCCCTGGGGGTCACATGGTTCATATAGACTTATATAGGGAAAAGCTTTTAAAATCTTCTTGTCAATAACCTACAACATTCAAGTTTGGACTACCTGTATGGTTTTGAGTGGCAAGATGAACCTTGACATGAGTTGACCTTGATTTTGACCTAGTGACCTACTTTCACATTTCTGTAGCTACAGCCTTCAAATTTGGACCACATGCATAGTTTTGTGCACTGAAAAAAACTTTGACCTTGATATTGACCTAGTGACCTATTTTCACATTTTTGAAGGTACAGGCTTCAAATTTGGACCACATGCATAGTTCTGTGTTCCGAAATAAAATTTGACCTTGATTTTGACCTAGTGACCTTCTTTCACATTTCTCAAGCTACAGCCTTCAAATTTGGACCACATGCATAGTTTTGTGTTCCGAAATGAAATTTGACCTTCATTTTGACCTAGTGACCTATTTTCACATTTCTCAAGCTACAGCCTTCAAATTTGGACCACATGCATAATTTTGTGTACCGAAACAAACATTGACCTTTATATTGACCTAGTGACCTACTTTCACATTATTGAAGGTACAGGCCTCAAATTTGGACCACATGCATAGTTCTTTGTTCCGAAATAAAATTTTACCTTGATTTTGACCTAGTGACCTACTTTCACATTTCTCAAGCTACAGGTTTGAATTTTGACCACATGCACAGTGTTTTGTACGGAAATGAAATTTGACCTTGAGCTAGTCAGTAAGTCTTAAAATTTGGAATTCTCAAAAATGGCACATTGGTGGGCGCCAAGATCACTCTGTGATCTCTTGTTTTTAGATGCTATATTTCTTAAGGCTTTAAAACTTAATTACTGACACACTACATGTTACGGAAACACATGAGAATTTGCTGTTTTCTACTTTTTACGATGAATATCAAAAAGCATTTGTAACGCTTTTACTCCAGGTAAACTGTCTTGGATTATAAATTTCTATTGGTTACGACGACGGGAAAATGTCTTTATTGCCGCTGCGGTCCGGGGTTCGATTCCCGATGCGGTCATCTTTTTTTCTTGATATGGAATTTTTAATACATTTTAGAAACAAAAACTCATATTCTAATGTTCATAATATGACCAAACTTCAATAAAGATTATTTTTTAGCCAAATCTGGAGGTCAGTGCCTTTAAATTACAATTAGAAAGTCAGCGGTTGTGTATGAACTCATCGTCAGGTCCCGGCCAAATCGCTATGTAACAGATACACCGGGACCCCGTTATAACGCTGTCATCGGGGTCCAAGGTTCGAGACCCGCGGATCTAGCGGGGTTAAATTTATAACGCGGGTTGATCGTATCAGCGGTAAATGCAATACCCCACCCATCGGTAATGTATTAGACATATTTTGGACGCTGTTTTATGTTAATAAGAGATAAGAATCGTATAAACGGGACATTTATTTACCTTAAATGCTACTGAAAATACATTAAAAGAATTATAACGCTGTGTCATCTTCTCATTTTGTCGTGATTCTAAAAGAAAGTTGAAATTGTTTATCCCGGAAGTAAACATGTATAACGCTGTGTGAGGAGTGCGCTGTCATGAGAATGACATATGGGGGTTTATGTAACTAAAAGAGAAAAAACGCGGACAGTCTTAAAAAAAATAATTTTGAATAGATCTACATGAAGAAAATCGATAAATAATACAGAAAATTGTTAAATCGCCGTCGTTAATATACGATATTAAAAAGGGAGAACATTCTCAATATGGCTTTCAGTGCGTCGAATCTTCGCAAATTCCGACGAACCGAGAATGATGATTATGAAAAACGGCTGGATTTTATTACAAAACTGGGCGATTTTTATTCACTCGAGTGTTAATGTCATCCACTTAATTGGTGCAAACTTAAACGGTTTGATAGTTGACTGACCGATCTTCCACGCTTGTTAATGCAAACAATTTAATTTTGACACGGTACTGATTGCCTAATTGTCACAGGTCTACATGTATTGAAACTTTAACAAAGGCGATACGCAAACAAGTAAGCTAGCAGACGATTATTGATTTTTGTCACAGTTGTCATGGAAAGGTGTTAATGTACACGTACATGTAGTTTTAACGCTGGTTATGATCAAATTAAATAACATCCGCGGATTTTTTTTTTTTTTTTTTTTTTTTTACCCTCTAAAATTTGGGAGCCAAGACGATACAGCGTTATAACGAATACCGCGGTATATCGAGAAGCGTTATAACGGGTTTCGAGTGTAGTTTGATAGCTCGAACTACTGATAACTGGAACAAATTTTGCCAGTCCTGTCGAGTTTGAGATAATGAAATTTTACTGTATGTAAGATATAAATAGTGATAGCAATCTGTCAGACTGCTTCTTCTCTTACCTGTTTCATTGATAAAACCCAACTTCTGCCTTGAACATATGTGAAACGGGAATGACAAGGACAAACCACCTGTCCTGGCTTAACAATAAATAATCCAACTCGACAGCATAATTATGAGCCGCGCCATGAGAAAACCAACATAGTGGGTTTGCGACCAGCATGGATCCATGCTGTTCGCTAACAGTTTCACCAATTCCAATAGGCTTTAAAAGCGAACAGCATCATGATCCTGACCAGACTGCGCTGATGCGCAGGTTGGTCTGGATCCATGCTGGTCACAAAGCCATTATGTTGGTTTTCTCATGGTGCGGCTCATATGTTCACATTATTCACACAGGGAAATGTATCAGAAATTCAGTAGAAGGAAATGAGGGTAAAAATATCACAAAACATAACATAGAAAACAGTGATAAAATATAACATGGTGTAGGACATGATGATATGGATAACAAAAAGGTTTAAGTTACAAGACACTGAACAAAAGGCTAGTATAAACAATGTGCACAAAGATGTCAAAAGGTTAGGGCAGAATAACTGGAAGATAACACATAATATTGTGAGCAATTATGTCAAAAACTTAAGGTCATCAAGGTAAATACAACAAAAGACAAAAACTCGGTAAAAGGATAAAAATACCATCTGAATTCACCAAAATTTTATTTTTTCAAAAACCAAAACAACCTGGAACAAGGGTTACAACAACAAGCTGCTGCAATCAAGAAAGTGTGTTTCAAAATAAAACAATTTATATTACGTGTACAAGGAAAGTACTACCGGTGTATAAATATCCATGTGAACAATAAAGTTTGCAATGTGCCAAGGTGGAATGTGCTTGACTAAAGGAATTTTTTCACATGCTTGGAAGTTTCTACAGGATGTAAATAAAAGGATGAAAAAATGAGCAACAATATATAATGTACTGAAATGACATCTTGAGAAATCTTTGTATTTTCAAGAAAATTAACTGTTGATAGTGTAGTACTACAAAGCTTCCTTTGGCTGAATTTTATTCAAGCCATTGAAAGCAGAAAAGCCATTGAATTTTTTTTTAAAACATACTGACAACTGACAGCTGAAACTTTGAGACACTAAGATTTTAAAGCAAATAGTTAACCCTTAGCCTGCTGGCGGCAGATGATTCTGCCTTTGCGACCAGTGCAGACCAAGATCAGCCTGCACATCCGTGCAGTCTGATCATGGTCTGCACTGTTTGCTATTCAGTCAGTACATTTTCATTGAAAACCCCTTTGAATAAAAAGTAGTACTGTCCAAACTGAAAGATGGACCAGTCCATTATAGAAATATAGCAGGGTAGGGGTTAATTGCAGGATGATCCTTACGGCTTAACATCAGGATAAGTTTACTGCAAGTTGAGAACACTTAAGTTGTGGCAAATTTAACAAAGAGATTGAAAATAAATATTAGCATTCGGTCAGAAACCACAAATTAAAAAGGTACTGCGAATAAGGTAAATGTATACCTGGTTAACAAGGCAAGACTTGGTCAGTTATGTAAAATTCAAAAAGTGATTTCTTTTTCAAAGTTCAATTTTTTTTTATCTCCAACTGCAGTACTTGATTATACATTTTGACAATATTTGCTACATTTGATCTTCATACAAGTTTAAAACATCTGAAGTAAAATCTATGTGTGCAAATCCCTGAATTCATACTGAAATATTTATTTAACAAGAGCACCGCCTTGCGGGTGCTGACGCTCATCTGATTTTTTTTTGTATAATAGAAATATTGTCCTACCCATGATTTTCTAAGTCTAAAAAGGGCCATCACTCTTGCAAAAAGCAGGATAGAGTTATGTTTCTTGACGTACAGTGTCCACTTATGATGGTGAAAAACTGTTGCAAGTTTTAAAGCAATAGCTTTGATAGTTTATGAGAAAAGCTGACTTAAACATAATATTCAACCAAGAAAATGATTTTTCTAAGTCCAAAAGGGGCAATAATTATTGCAGAAAGTAGGATGGAGTTATGTTGCTTGCTGTACAGGGTCAGCTTATGATGGTGAACAAGTGTTGAAAGTTTTAAAGCAATAGCTTTGATAGTTTAAGAGAAAAAGTTGACCTAAACATAAAACTTAACAAAGAAATCTGATATTTTCTAAGTCCAAAAGGGGCCATAAATCTTGCAAAAAGCAGGATGGAGTTATGTTTCTTGCTGTACAGGGTCAGCTTATGATGGTGAACAAGTGTTGCAAGTTTTAAAGGAATAGCTTTGATAGTTTAGGATAAAAGCTGACCTAAACATAAAACTTAACCAAGAAAACTGATTTTCTAAGTCCAAAAGGGGCAATAATTCTTGCAAAAAGCAAGATGGAGTTATGTTTCTTGATGTACAGGGTCAGCTTATGATGGTGAACAAGTATTCCAAGTTTCAAAGCAATAGCTTTGATAGTTTAGGAGAAAAGTTGACCTAAACATAAAACTTAACCAAGAAATCTGATATTTTCTAAGTACAAAAGGGGCCATAAATCTTGCAAAAAGCAAGATGGAGTTATGTTTCTTGCTACACAGGGTCAGCTTATGATGGTGAACAAGTATTCCAAGTTTTAAAGCAATAGCTTTGATAGTTTAGGAGAAAAGCTGACCTAAACATAAAACTTAACCAGGCAACGCCGACGCCGACGCCGACAACCGCTCAAGTGATGACAATAACTCATCATTTTTTTTCAAAAAATCAGATGAGCTAAAAATGAAATATTCATTTTTACCCTGTTCTATTTAGACACATTTATGCAATAAAATTTTTGCATTCACTTATTTTAAGGGCAGTAAGTCATATACAAATGTGTTAAATAAACAATAACAACAATTTCATCGGCAAGCCTCAATTTAGTATGAAATTTTATGTTGATATGCCTTCTTTTTCCCTGTAAATATGATTCTGAATATCTGCTGAATACATGAAAATGAAACAATATTTAAAAGGCAATACCGGTACAACATAGTTCACTCATCACTGCAAATGATTCAAAAACACAACATCTCTACCTACCCATATCATTTCATGTAAACGGAGGTGATCAAATTGGACCTATAGGATACAAGGCTGCCTTATTTGTTTCAAAACAAAACTTGAATAAAATGATTGATGGAGAAATGATAAAATGACCAAAACAATCAAAAGAAAAGAAAATGTTAACATGTTTTCTTACTGACTGTTCTAGTACAAGTTCAACCTTAATACATGAAATGGTAACTGAATCAGTGTAATTACTTTCTGTACAAACAGTATACTCTTGAATATTATAGCGCTAGAATTGAAGCATTATAACTAAACCAAAATATATGAAATTCTACAAAATTTTTGGTTAAAGACAGATACTCGTAAAACTGAATTTTTGTCATTTTCTTTTAAAATGCTAAAAACTCACAAGAAATCAAAGTTACAACATCAAAGAATAGTTCTACTTTGCTAAAGATGATATTCAAAACAAGTAAAACCAAAATCCACAACAGCTTAAACTGTAACTGCCATACATGCCATAATAAACTAAAATGTTCATTCTCACAGAATACTTGTTCTCGTGAAGCTTTTACAACAGAAAATAATCCATATTAAGATGTCTGTCTTCAAAGATATCCAACACTGACATTTCACTACAATATTTTTTATCTTTAGATATTTACTTTAAATGTAGAAATTCCTCATTAAATGTATTTAACTTTACTAAATATATAAAATAGTTGTGTATTTAGAGCCACATTTCATGCAATAATAGTCAATTGATAAAAAGCTTCCAGTTTTTAGTGGTAGTACGCATTTATACTGTGTTTAGCTGTTCAGTTTATAGTGTGTACTATCTTAAAACTTATGCATAGTATTGTTTATACACAAAAAATTGTTAACTTTATGCTTACATATGCTACATGTATTTACTGTTCATATTTTCAAATATAAAATTTGGGTGTAGTATACCTTTAACTTTACACAATTCATTGAGAACCAAGTTATGTGAGAACCAAACATTTCAATTTATGTAGCCACTTTATTTAAGCAAAATAAAAAGCCACGTCAAGAGTTGAAAATCAGTCAAACCAATCTGTCACTAAAACAAACCAAAGTCGTCAATAGTTCAAACACAATAAACCATGCAATGTGAGGACAATGGTGATCTGGGAGGAAGTTCCCTTGGTCAGTTCTAGGACAAAAATCCCTTGGTCAACCTGGTACGATGGTAAAGAAAAGCATTGAAGAACAAAACATACCTGTCATTTTTAAAAAAAAATCAAATAAATCAAAACACTGCATTGCAAATTAAAACAAAACTTTGAACTATAAATGTATAATGAGTACAATTTATTGCTGTGATGTATTATGCTATGTTTGTTAAAAATGGTTTGAGATCTTCAGCTTTTGAAGCACATCCCCTCTTAGTGATGATTCATCTACTTATCTACAATGAAAAAAGCCTGATATTCTACACTACAACACCCAAATTTCGTTTCATCTGCAATGCTTTGTACTAATTCTATAATTCTGAAATGGGTTACCTCGATGCCTATATTTTTTTTACGACTATCAAAATTCTAAAAGCTTACATCTAGACTTAGAAATACAAATCAATCTTAAAATTACAAAATATCTAAAAAAAAAAAAACCTAAACCCATATTGCTCACCAGAGTACCATTGATCTAAATAACAAGTTCAAACATCAGTATACCACTCAGTCTTATGCAGACAAGGCTCACGTATTTTAAAATCCAAAATACTAAGAAAAGACAAATTTTAGGTCAAGTTTGTCATCACAATAACTCAGCTTGTTTGAAAAAATAATGTATTTGCTTCAGAAAATTGAAGAAAACTTAAACAGCCTAAATCACAAATGTTGTGTGCTCTGCAAAAATTATTTAACTTCTATCAGTTTCATTAGGTACCATAATTATTCATTGTCAGTGACTTCTTCAAAATTCAATTGAAACTCATGACAGGAAGATTAGTGAGTTAAAAAACCCTGATAATTTGCCATTCTGTTAAACAAGCTTTTTTCCTAATTGGAGAACAAAACTTTTGAAAGAGACAGGCTTTCATAGACTGTGGATTTTTTAACGTTTTGAAATGTATCATTGTTTTTATCCAATACCTTACTCATTATTAAAACCCATTTATTCCTCTAACACTTTCCATAACAAAAATTAGAATCCTAGGAAATCATTCAAATGTAAGAGATCCAGCTTCTTGTAAAATGCCAAACTGAAATGGCACGACTTGTTTGCAACGAACTATAACTAAACACAATAGATGGGAAACAACTAAATAATTAACATGCTGAAGAAGTTGATACTACTACTGTAAATGGGATATTTTTCCCATTGTTTTCTTAGACAAACAGTCCTTTTTCCATATAACTTCTTTTTATAAAAAAATAAGCTTAAATTTTAATAGCACTTCTTTTGCTTTCTCCAGTTCAAAATACAGTTGAAACTCGATATCTCAAACTCGTTTATCTCAAAATTTCGGCTATCTCGAAGACATTTTCAAGTCTAGTCCCGAAAACACATGCACAAAATATCATTTTAAGTCGAATTTCTGTTATCACAAAGTAAAACGCTCGATGCCTTGGAATTTGAGATGCCTATTTGATTCATCAATTCTGTAACAGAAGTTTTGAGTGAATTTCTGCCTAACTTTGCAAAAAGCGAACTTAAAACATACCTCGGCCTAAACTCTAAAGATATCCTGATGGCAGTAGGATTTGTTAAAGATATTTTAATTAAGTCTACAAGATCCACTTGAAGCATAGGACACGAACAAACAAATCAGTAACAGACACTGTCTGACCAATCTAACAAGGTGATGAGGTAATAAAATGTGCAACACCTATCACATATGCTAGTCATTAAAGTCATTTTAATGCTCTAAGTATTTGTGAAAATTTTGCTTATTTTTCAATATTGAATTTTTTAGTTCTCCAGACTGATGAATATTATCTGTGATATGTCAATTTTTTAACCCTTACCATGCTGGACACGATTGGTTCTGCCTTTGCGACCAGTGTAGATCATGATCAGCCTGCACTGGTAAGTACCCCTTTTAACAGTTAATGGTACTGTCCAAATTGGAAGATAGACAAGTTCATTATAGAAATTTAGCATGTAAGGGTTAAACAGAAATCAACAAAAAAAAGCTGTTACAGAATATGAGAATCATTTGTAACATTAGACAACAGGTCTTATTTGTCTTACTTTGACTTTCTATTTATAAAGAAATCCTGCAATTTATCTAAGTGTGTCTGTAGCCATGTGCAAAACACTGGATTTCTCACTATTCCAAAGTCACAGATATTGCGGCAACGTTAACACACAACATGCACGGCCATGCAGCCTCGTTGCAAACTTTTCAATTATATCAAGCTCATCTTTGGCTGGGGTATATGACTGAACTAGGTCAGAGAAATAGTGCTCCCCATTTATACCACCAACAATGTAGATCTTGTCCTCTAGAACACAAGCACCTGCTTCACGTATGTTCAAAGTTTTCTGACACAGCGTCCACTGATCCTTGTCCGGTGTGTAGTACTCGATGGCAATAACTGGGACTGGAAAGCCGTAACTGTCTTCAATGTTGCCGCACATTGTGTAGATCCTGTTGTTTATGGTGACCATGTTGTGGTTCAGTCTAGCATGTGTCATCGGGGTACGTCTCTCCCATATATCCGTGACAGGATCGTATCGCTCAAGATCGTTACAACAGCCATCAAATTTCTGACCACCCGAGATGTAAAGTTTTCCATTGCAAACTGCCCCTGCATGACCATACACAGAATGATTCATGGATGATTTCACTTCCCACTCATTAGTAGCAATATCGAACACTTCAATGGTACACATGACTAAATTTTCATCTTGTCCCGCCACAGCATACAACTTTCCGTCTTGAGCCAGCAGAACAAAGTCTTTTCTTGCTTCGTTCATAGATGTCAGCTCATACCAAGTGTCGAATCGAGGATCATATCTGAAACACCTTGCTGTTGCAATTTCATTATTTTCATTGAAATCATATTTCCCGCCACAAGCATACATGAAGTTGTCCACAACCACAACTGCTGGATGATTTAGCTGTATCGTAGCATCGCGAAGAAAGCCATGTTGTTTATTAGCAAAGTTATAATATTCTAGATTCTCTTTATGACACATGACTAGACATTTCACATCTGCTCGAACCTGTGTCCTTCTTGTCTGCAACAATGGCTGTTTACTGACAACAATATGGTAGTCTTTTGCTTCCGTTAACAAATCATGACATTCTTTGTTGTCTCTCATAAGCGGAACTGTACTCACTTTTTCAACCAATTCCTCTCCAGAAAGCAGTGGCAGACGGACATTTTTCATTAGCTCAGCCACATACTGTTCCCGCTCTTTTTTCAACTTCATCCATCTCAGTACCAGCTCAAACAAATGAAACTCGGATGCAACCTGTAGTCCATTTTCTGCTAACAGTAGCGAAAGTTGTTTATGTGTCAATTTATGATACTGACCAGATTTTGCGACCAGTTCAAAATTTTCCAGCATGAAATCCTGTGCAACTCTATGTGTCGATGTCAATGAATACAGCTCAGATAAGTTCAAAATGTCAACACAGTTTTCAATAGTTATGGAAGACTCGATGTATCTACTACAGAGTTCAACAGCATCAGTAACTTGTAAATGTGTCGCCGCCGAGAGGACCTCCTCCACATTGTCAACCGTTAGCCCCATTATTCCTAAAGATAGAAAAAGCAAATAAATACACTGTTTAATTTTGTTTAAGGTAAAATAGTATCCGTTTCATTCATGTTCCATACTTCTGGGATTTCTGTACAATTATGTAACGTCTTATGCATAAAAACTGCAACCATAGTTTAGCTAATAAATTTACATGACACAACCAGATTTGCATGATGAAGTAACTAGTGCTGTGAAAACTATCAGAATCTGAGGGGTTCACTTTCAAGCCTCTCTTTGGTTATGACAATGCATAAATTCCAAAGATATCAGAATGAACTTTTTTCCAGAAGACAAACACATGTGTCATTAAAATAAACCTTTTAGAATCATTCTTTATATTAAAGCTAAAATTTATTAGTAGAAAGTTAATATACAAGAGCACTGCCTTGCAGGTGCAGATGCTTATCTGATTTTTTTGTCTCTGTATAACAGAAATATTGTCATACCCATGATTTCCTAAGTCCAAAAGGGGCCATAATTCTTGCAAAAAAGCAATGTAGAGTTAAGAGACTTGCTGTGCAGAGTCACCTTTTAATGGCGAATAACTGCTCCAAGTTGTAAAGCATTAGCTTTGACTGTTAAGGAGAAAAGTTGACCTAAACACAAAACTTAACCAAGTAATCTGATATTTTCTAAGTCCAAAAGGGGGCATAATTCTTGCAAAAAGCAGGATGGAGTTATGTTTCCTGCTGTCAGAGTTCGCTTTTGATGGTGAACAAGTGTTGCAAGTTTAAAAGCAATAGCTTTGATAGTTTAGGAGAAAAGTTGACCTAAACATAAAACTTAACCAAGAAATCTGATATTTTCTACGTCCAAAAGGGGCCATAATTCTTGCAAAAAGCAGGATGGAGTTATGTTTCTTGCTGTACAGAGTCAGCTATTGATAGTGAACAAGTGTTGTAAGTTTTAAAGCAATAGCTTTGATAGTTTAGGAGAAAAGCTGACCTAAACATAACTTTAAACCAGGCAATGCCAACGCCGATCAAGTGATGACAATAACTCATCATTTTTTTTTTTTTAAATCAGATCAGCTAATAAGGAAGATAGCTTACCTGTATATGCAAAATCCACAACCACTTTCAGTCCATTAGCAGAGACACCTTTCAGGTCAACCTTGCCCTCCCTGCTCTCCCTCATCTCACCAGTGAGCATGACCTTAAAGTAGTCACTGCATGACGCCATGACAACACGATGAACTTTAAACTCATGACCCTCGGCAACCAACACATAGTCACAGAATGTCTCCTGTTTATGAAATTCTTGCAAACCTGTAACATTAAGCCATGTTTTCAAACTTCTTAGTAATTCCACAGTGAACAACAGAGTTTTAAAACAAGATTTTACCAGTTTAAACAGTGACATAGAGAGCTTAATAGAATTTAGCATTAAAAATCAGTCTCATTTCAGCAACACCTGCACAAGTAAAAACCAACATAGTGTGTTTGCGACCAGCATGGATCCAGACCAGCCTGCGCATCTGCGCAGTCTGGTCAGGATCCATGCTGTTTGCTACCTGTTTCTCTGATTGCTACAAGCTTTGAAAGCGAACAGCATGGTTCCTTACCAGAGTGCGCGGATGCGCAGGCTGGTCTGGATCCATGCTGGTCACAAACGCACTATGTTGGTTTTCTCAATGCGCGGCTCGTATAAATTTTGAAGATATTTTTAACAAACAAAATGACTTGTTAAATAGAGTAAAATAAGCATCAGAACTGTAATGTTTTATTGACTGTTACCAACTTTTGTTACGTGTATTATAAATCTCACCCCCAAAATAATATTTATCTAATAGTCACAGGCAATCACCCTATTAGGTACGACCAATGTAAAATTGTCTGTGGTTATTGATCAGAAAATTATTGGTCTTTAAAACTATGGAAATAAGACACTCCAAAAATGTTTGCAAATTTGAGAGTGTAATGTGCCCTAGTTCCCACAATCTTCATCCATCAAAAAAAAAAAAAAAAACACAAGCAACTACACTTTATGGTGATAAAATGGGTGAAGTTTCATTGGAATCCCATAAAAACTGTGGATCTGAAGTAGTTTGCTCTACAAATGTTTTGGGAAAACGGAGCCTTGCATGATGTGAGATGCTAGAACAGCTATTGTTTCATACATCAATAAAAAAAAAAATTTCATCAAAGTTATACATTGTATTTCCCATAATACAAAACATCATGATATTGTACACCTGTTAAGCCTATAAATACCATACCATTAAATATTTTTCATCAATTGAGAATCATTTATAATAACCTTCATTTGATGATAAAAGTACAGCCTCGAAAATGCCAAGTATTTATTTTCAGACTTCCAGGGGAATTTCAGGTTAAAAAAAAAGAGAGGGAAAACATATTTCAGAGAAAACATATTTCGGAGAAGGATGGTACATTTACCAATATTGAGCACAAAAAAATGCCAAATGACTGCGCTGAAAATGTACTGGTAAATCATGTTAAATGTGATACGTTACTTTTAAAAAAATCTTTTGTGATTTATTTCTTTAAGAAACTTTTACCTCTAAGAAGTTTGAATGAATGGTTCTTTGCAATGAGTGCTGTTGCTGAGCTGGGTCCCGGCTGGGAAACTTCCCTTGAGGACTGTCGTTTTCTTGGCGACAGCGGCATTTCTAAGGACACATTATTACCTTCTCTATCATAATTTTGTACTGAAAATAGACAAAACAAGTGAATGAAGTATTCCCATACAATACAAGGTACTCTAATGAAAGGTAACTAATTTTCTCTACTGCAGTACAACATAATGATCTAATATCTGTCAATGATGAATAAACAATATTGTACTGTATATACAATATGTTATAACACGAAGTTTTGATCAATATTTATATGTATAAAAATCTACTGTTATTGGTTGCTTATAACATCTGTATAAAATATCAAAAAGTATCAATTTAAGAAAATCACCCAGCACTGAACACTATTTGGGATATCAGCCGTGACCACAAATAAAAAATCTGGATCACTGGCACTTTAATCCAACCTACTAACCACCGACTCCTTTTTCAATCTTGAGATTTAAGCAAAACGATTATCATCAGGTCTTTGGATGGCAATATCACTGCAACTGAGGAGGTCAGACACACAGCCAGTTAAAAGGTATCGCCAGTGGCTTCTTAGATATTACAGCTGCAACTTGTGGGACTACTTGATGGCCATAAACTCTGCTACTGATACATAATGCTACTAAATTATTCTTCCCTGATGGCATCTATGTTTATAATCGGCTCCTGGTTCATGTTTTCACCACTCAGACGCTGGGTGTCTTTAAGTAAGGGCAAATTAGCCTAAGCGACACTAGAGGCATTTGATCTAAGGCATTTCTCTTGTTCTGTTTATGATTTGATATTTCAGACTGAAATTTGTATATTGCCAAACCACACTGCACTTTGTTGGACCATTTCAAGGTAGCCCAACTAATCATGCACAAAGGACTCTTTGATATATATATATAGAGACTATAATGCAGATATACAGTCTGTGAAAGTCGAAGTCTAATTAAGCTTGCAGTCGAAAAACTGAGACTAGATTCTAGTTTCAAGGGTATTTAATATATGAAGGTCCCATTCTTATCTGTATACTGTTTGAGGATAAACAATACTTGGCTAGAATAACAATGAATTTTGATGGTCCTTGGGTCTCTGCCTAATTTGCCAATGCATGTGGATGAATGATGTGAGCAGGAGAAACTCTGTGAAAACTTTACACATGCAACACAGTACCTGCAATGATTTACCTATTAACATCCAGTAATGTACACTATTCAGTATTATTTTACCTGTAAAAGAAATTCCAAATATTTAAATAAAAAAAATATCAAATCATTTATCTATACCTACACCCACTCAATCGATCAGAGGAGAAAAATATTTGATCTATTTGGCCTTGACCATTTTTGTCATGTTTACATCTTGGAATAAGATGTACCACTTCAGTATGAGGTAACGCAGGATAAGTTTTCACATTTTCTCAAGAGAAATTCTACTTACTATGCAAATATGATTATAAACAGAAGTTGTATAAATCAAATTGTCACCAATCCTGTCACTCATACTCGATAAGGTTCTCTGCTATAACTGAACAGGTGATATATTTCTTAGTGGTTGGTACCTTTATTATCAATGGAATCATCCGCACGTTATCAAGGGGCGTTACTCTAGTACGATAAATTCCAGGAAGTAAGAAAGCATTTCATGTTTCCTCATGTAGCTTGTTGAATTACAAAAGTTGTGTAAAACAACTTAAATATTTGTTTACTTTTAAATTTGTTTTAGCGGCTTCTGTGTAAGTGCATTTGTTTGGACATAAGAGCTGTACTGGTTGGGAACCATTTTCCGGACAGGACTAGTTTCCGGACACATGTAATATCCGCTTTATTTCGTTGTAATTCATATAATTGTTTCATCTAGATCATTTAGATGTTTGTTCTTCATGTCTACAGCAAACCACTATTTTATAAGGCTGTATAATGTTTTGGTTTTTGATGATAACTCACCTGCGTTTACAAAACAACTTTCTGTCTTAACGGGGCATGAAGATAGCATTGCGCATGCGCAGTAGTTCACACATGCCGAGGTATCAAGTGGGGAAGAAATAATCAAACTACATAATGATTGTCTGCTGATAACATGTTCTACTTTTAATTTAACGCTAAAAGTTACGTAAGATGCAGGGCTGTCGATTTTTTGCACTAATTTTATTCTATATCTATTGGAGTTATCAAGAAATCGTACAAGACGAAAATCGAGTTTTTTATAGTCAACCTCGGTTTGCTTTCGTAGCTGCTATTGAAAGTCGAGTTATGTTTCGTGCGCAATTTTGAAGAGATGAATGATAAAGAAATGTGTAGAAATAGTTTAATTACTTATTTTGATATCAAATTAACAACAAAACACTGTCAAAATATTTGTCCGGAAACTGGTTTACCTAACGGGAAAAATAACTCATTTTAGCGACCCTATTTGAGGCCCCATGGAACCCATATTTTACGTCACAACGCGATGCTGATTACAGCAACGGATGTGGAAGGAGCTGAAGTTTGTGCAGTGTGAGCTTCATTTATGTGAAATATTTTATTTAGGGAATAATGGTGCCGAAATATGAAAATGTGTCCGGAAAATGGTTCCAAACCAGTATATATTTTAAATAAGATGATAGTGTAAGGGTTTTCGGAATAATTGACATTGGATACTAAGATTGGTAACATTATTGTTATAATGTCTTGTTTACGTCTTGCAAGTCTGGTATGGGTCAGAATGCACTTTGCCGCCATGCACTTTCTTCAAGAATGTTAAATGTCAGGGTGCATTTGTTAGAATTACCAAAATAAATTGTATAAATGATTTATTCAAATTGTAAACAAAAATCCAAAATTTAATGTATAAATGATCTATTTAATAAACAAAAAGACCGAAAACCAGGGTGTGGGGAAGAAGCCCCCATAAGTGTTAAGGCTGACTGCTGATTGAAAGTCCATACTGGTCAAGTGCAGATGCCACCTGATATAATTCGAAGATGAATGGGCACAGATTCAGTGTACCATAAGTTCTTATGAAATATATCATCTGCATCTGTCTGCTAGTCATTTTATGGTTAACAGCATGTTTGGTCCATTACCACCTGAATAGCTTTATGGCAGAGTCCACATTTTGAGTATAGGAGGTTAAGGGCTCAGTTGCGTGTTGTGTCATGCCTAAGGTGTGAAAAATGGTACTGATAGCTCCTGTGCTTAACAGTCTGTATTTAAAGGGTTGTATCATGATTTAAAATAAACCAGAGCTAGACCTTTGTAGATGTTAAGCAGGGGCGTAACATCAATTTTAAAAGTGAAAAAATAAATATGGCCCAAAATGGCATTAATGTCGAAAGCTAAGGTGATTAGACCTTAATGCCTGGAACCATCGTAAATTGATCTGATCTGGTAGATCTAGATCTTGGTTCTAGGTAACATTCAACTAAATCTGTACAATTGCATGACATATTATATATTTGAAACCAAGAAAAGTAAGCTGTCTTTACAAAATTTGATTGAGTATGTGAGAGTTGTCCTTCTTGAAATATTTGTGAGCGGTAAAATCTATAATGGCGTCAAACAATAACATCACCATATACCCACCATATCCAGGTGTGTTTGCCGAGGAAACTCTACCGCTGACTGATTCGGCAAAGAAAACAATATTAACCTCCAAATGGGATGCTGTACACCAGTTCAGATTTCCAGGCGGGTAGATAAAAGGAGATCTATTCGCCAAAAATATAGTAGACTCTACAGATCATACTGGGATGTTTACCTTACGCCTTATAAGGGACCTTACTGGTGGGTCAACATGTATCTGCCGATTTTGACCATTTACTGACTGAAACTTCAGCAATGACTTTTACATGGAAATGAGAGGTATGCCATACAGTACCTTCTGCCAAATCGCATATGTGATCTCAGTGACCAACAAGCCGAGGCAGTCTTCACAGGAGCACAGGAAGACCTGACCATCAACAGAAGAGAATGTCAGCGTTGGAAAACCCGATGCGAGCAGACTCAGATTCCACCAACACCGGCTCTGAAAAGCATACTCTTCTATCTGCCGGAAAACCTGTACCCAGATGTTGCTCAGTGTTTCCATCTTTGCTTGCGATGCCAGTATCGACTGCCTCAGCAGAACGATCATTCAGTAGCATGAGACCTGAGATCCACCATGACTACTGAATGCATGTCTGGGCTGTTCACAGAAACAGAAAACTGCATGCAACTGTTGTAAACCTATTTGCCTAGAGGGAAAATAGGCATCTGGCACTACTCTTTAATGACAACTTAACTAAAAAGAACATGCATAAAAATGATATCACGATAAAAGGATGGACAGTGCTTTTACAAACATTCAACAACTCTGTGCTACTAGCTTGCTAAGCCTAGATAGCAAAACCAAGCACTCGGTAACTACAAAGTCAGCGGCCTCAAACATATCTATTTTGCATCTGAAAGTCAAATGGCAAAAATAAAGTTTAGACACATAATAAACATGATAAAGTTATGTCTAATAGTTAAACGTTAATAACAGTTTTGAAATAAAACGAATGGTTCAAATAAATCATATTCGGCGCCTCCAATTCCTCCAATACACCTCAGACTCCACCATTTTAGTTCTATTTTCCATTTTTTTCCAGGGGGAGCCCCCCGAACCTCCACCAGCAGGAGGGGGATACCCACTCCCGCACCCTCCTCTGTCAGTGCATAACATTCATTCAAGCCTGCCTACACCTCTGTTAAGTAGAGGTTGTCTGTACCCCCTGTGCTTACAGCAAAATAAGCTTAGAAGATGATTTAGGGCAGAATTGCCAGTCAAGTGAAGGGCAAGGCAACAATCTGCCTTTTCCCAGGAGACTATAATTATTCAGTTAATGACTGAATTTAAGGAAACTCTTGATATTAACAGTTCTACATATGTTTAAAGTAATAACTTATATTGTTTTTGAATCTTGAATTATTGTTTAGAAATGAATTACTAGCGTCTTTGCATTGATGATAAAAGAATTTAATTTGACTGTCAAGATAACACCCATAATGGCATGTTTAAACTTGCAAAAGATGCCGGGTGCACATTTTCTCATCCTGTTACAAAAATATTTATTTTGCATTTGGTTAAGCTTCATTCGTACTATAATATAAGTTAACATTTAATACAGTAACAGTAGTTTCTTTCAGACATGGCAGCACCGGGGATGGCGAGTCGGCCGATGTCAAAAGTTGAGCTACGAATCTCATGTAGAAAATTAATAAACAAAGACATAACCTCAAAATCTGATCCATGTGCTGTGTTGTATGTGAATCAAGGAACTCAGTGGATTGAGGTAACATAACAATATAAATGGTGTTTTCATATGACACAGTTTCTCCCTCAGGTCTAACCCTATGCGCAGTTTTGCTGTATGTGAAATAATATTTCTGTGCACCTACTTGTCAATATAGTTTATATTAAACGAGGAGAAATAGTTAAATGAAATGTTTATTCTGTGACTGATAGTTATAAATAAAAAGATGTAATTAGAGCAGGTACATGTTAACAATTTTAAAAAATGCCTACCGGGCATTAATGTATTGCCTCTGTCTATTACATTTGAAGATCTTCTTCTTCTTATTTTTGTTACATAAATATCATTATGTAGCCAGTGTTACAAATAAATATTGCTCTGTATGTGTGTAGTGATAGCAACATAATACTACAGAACTGTTACAGTCATATTCTGTAATATTATAACATCAGAAAACACTATATTAAGGAAAAATAAATTTACATCAAGTCTAGTGAGTTTATGAGTTTGTTTCAGTGTTTATATTATGATAATGGAAATGCGTATGTCCAGGCATATTTAAAAATAATTTTAGCTTGTATTGACCATTTTATCTTTCTCATCTCCTGCTCTCTATTGACATTGTCATAAGGACTGTTTACAACAAACAGGAAGTGACAATTAAATGTTACATGTGAACTGTTCATCAACAACATGGAACTACATTTTGGACAACTTCTCAGGGCTTAAGCTAGGCTAAGATTTTAGGGAGAAGTCACTTCTCCCTCAGCTAAAATTAGGGAGAAGTGGAGAGATTTTAGGGAGAAGTGGCGAGATTTTAGGGAAAATGGGAAAGATTTTAGCACCATGACATGCAAGTTGAAAAAGGAACTAATTATGCTTAGTATAAGTTACTATTTTTATTATTTCCTGTCTTTGTTTATTAATTTAAAGTAAATAACAAATTCACTGAAAATGTCAGTGATTCTGTTTTCTTATATCATTTTAAACCTTGTGAATCTAATGTGCTTAAACTGCAAATTCAAGTTTTTTTTCACTCTTGCAATGATTGCCCAAACCAAGAAAACCCTTTAAATATGAAAACAATTTAAGAAAGTTAATTCCATATCAGCCAAAAATAAATCAAGCTCCCAATGCTGCACTCAAAGTCAGTCACTTTAAATAACAAGTGTACAGTATGAATTAATACATGTCAATAGCAGTGACATCACTATGACATCACACAGAATACACGTCTTCTTTGATCTGCCGGTGTTTCTTTGATATGCTGGTGTCGGCACACATTAAAAGAAACAGTTGTCAAACAGGTTTAACCCAGTTTCTGATGGCAGGTGTCAAAAATTTGCGTAAATTTCAGTTACGTTATTTTATTCACAGAAAGTGTCAGTGATAATATTATGTTTCTAAAGTTTGGGTTTTGAAAAATACGAGTAAAATTAAGTGGATTTGAGGAAATTACTCGAGCCGGTCACGGTAAGATACTTTCTAAAGGTCAAAAAAGAATGTGTAAGCTTATGTAATATAAATCCCTACTGCTTTGTTTATCAACAGTCAGTTTACAAAACAAGTGTCACCTTTGCACTTCTCCGTAATCTGAAGTAGGCGGAGCTTAAATTATGCTTTTCTTTGTTTTTTATGCGCACAACTGTGTTGTTTGTGCCGTGTGGCGGCCGTAAAAAGTCTCCCCGTACATTCAATCAATGTTGTTATATTTTCATCCTTTAGGGATTGTTGTGGTGCACGCGTCTGCGTGCTGGGGGTTTCGTTTTGAGTAGGCTACGTTTTTGGTGCGTGGCATTCCCTGTTTGATATTTTACTTTGTTTTTTTTCGTATATTCCAGTCAAGTGTCAACAGGCCGATACCGGATAACTGGAGGTGTGTGGATAAAAAAATCGGGCGACTTGAATTTAGCTTTGATGTTAGATTAGAGCGAAGTGGGGAGCAACAAAGCGACTATTTCGCTCAAGTCGCTCCCTAGCTCAAGCCCTGACTTCTAAAGTAGTTCAGAATGTAGTTCCTTCTTGTTGATGAAATATAGTATAATGAGTCATATATTCTAGTTGTATTTTTGGCTTAGTTTTATTGCTTATTGTATTGAGAAAATATCAATACCACTTTCATTGTGAATTTCCAGGTTTTATTTTATTCCTTGAGGAAATGTCTACATTATGTGCAATTTCTCAAATATGATTTTCATTGGAGCATTTTCAGAGGGTGTTGTTTTTCAAGACAGATTATTTTTATGCTCCCAAAAGGGCAAGCATATAGTTGCAGCTTTGTCTGTCCGTCTGTCACACTTTTGTCCGGAGTATAACTTGAAAAGTATTAAAGGCATTTAATTGAAACTTAAAATAATCATAGAGGCCATTGAGACAAAGTGCAGTGTCAAAGAATCATAATTCTACCTTACCTAGTTTTTGAATTTATCTCCCTTTATTATACAAATAAGGCTTGTCCGGAGCATTACTCCCTTTATTCAATTTTATTCATTTTATTATCCCCATATTGGGACAAGCACAATGACATGCATCAGGGAGCATCATTCAGTTTTACCAATTCCTTGTTCTTATATGTAACACAACATTCACGACAGATTATTTTTCTTATATGTAACACAACATTTCAATATTTTTTATTCTTTTATAAGAAGACAGTGGTTATTCTAACTGGTTATGATGGTTTTCATATCATTGAAATGCTCTAAAGTACTGAAAAATGAGATCTCAAGATTTAATTGTTTATATGAAATAAAGAAGGAACTGAATTAGTATAATGTAACCTCATAAACATTGGTCTCCTCATCTTTCTCACTGATATCATTTAAAAATTAAAAATAAAAATAAAAAGTTACACATATATTTATACTTTCAGCATGGTAGAACAGAGAATGTACAGAACTGTTTAGATCCAGACTTTGCCAAGGCATTTTCTATAGATTATATGTTTGAAGAGGTTCAGAAGGTGAAGGTTGCAGTATATGACCTTGACAATTCTACACCACAACTCGGAGATGATGATTTCTTGGGACAGATTGAATGTACTCTGGGACAGGTTAGTCAGAACAAGTTTGTCAGCGTCTTGTATGTGAGGTCATGATAATTTACATAGGGTCAAGGTAACAGTATATCACCTTGGTAAGAGAATAAGAGAAATCTCCACATGAAGAAGATACCATCATTCCTGCTCCATGATTTTTTAATAGACTAAGCTTCTTTGTGATGGCCTTATTCAGGGTTGCCAACCCACGTGACTTTTCGTTATGATACATGTTGGAAAAATAAGTCGACTCAGGTAACATAATTTATTGCTTACATCTTTTTAGATGACAGATTTTAATAAGATAAAAAGTGTTGGAAGACAGGAAAATGAGTGCTTTCCTTAGCACTAAGCGTCTGCCACACTTTCTAAAAACTTTCTTCAATCTCTTAGTCGAAATCCTAGAGTGCACTTAAGCTACACATTAGATCCATGAAAAAAACATTTGGGCGAAGTGTTTGAGAAAAGTATTCAGAATTTTTAGCAGACATTTTGTGCTGAGGAAAGAACTCACTTTTTCTCTCTTGGAGGCCTTTTATGTTAAAAAATTAGTCAAGTGATGAGGAAATTATTAATTATAGTAATCAAAATGTTACCTGAACCTAGCGATTTCCCAATGTGTATGATACTGAAATGTCATGTGGGCCTGCCACCCTGTAATTATCGCCAATATCAGGTTGTTGACTGGTTTCTGAAAAGAAAAGAGTCCCCAACATTGATTGTGATTGACTAACATCAATTGTCCCTGTTCCGTTTGGTAGATTTTTTTTTTTAATCATAACTAATGGGGTTAATTATGTAAAGAATACAATGATGTTTAACAATAAAGAACTTAAATTTAAATTATTGAAATACAGTGACAAGAACTCTGTGTATCTTAAATTGTTTCCTACAAGGATAGTTCATTGTAGTTACCTCCCCTTTCTCATTATTTACCAAATTTGAAAGATCTCAAATTTAAAATGTAAACAAAGCAGTAGCAAGTTATTGAATATAGTTCCTCTACTTTATGCTGAGACCAGTGATACATTGATTTGTATACATGTCAGATCTCTGGCTGAGTTTTAAATCTCTCCAAACTGTTTGATGATTTAGTTATTCTGGCAGATGGTGTGTTTTCCTTATACTGGCCTATGTTTTGATCACTCAAAACCCTGGAAAATTTAGACGTTTTGACAATCCAGTTTCTATTTGAAATGACCTGTGTTTAACCGTATGAAGTTTTGATATTTTTGGTACAAAAGACTGATATACTTACAGAAATAAAAAACAAGATTTTCAAAAAGAGCCAAAAAAGTGCTGAGCTTTTGCAAGTATTGTCATTATTGTCATTTATGTTTGTTGACTTGAAAATTTGTGGTGCACTGGTGTCCGTCATCCGTCCATCGTCCGTCCGTCCACTATTTCTTGTGAACACGATAGAGACCAAATTTTTGTAATTAATTCCAATAAAACTTGCTCACAACTTGTAGAGTTATGGCCCCTTAAAGAGCCAAAATTTGCTATTTTTGGCTTGTGAACATGATAGAGACCACATTTTGCAATTGATTTTAATTAAACTTGCACACAACTTGTATTGGCATAATATCTTGGTTCATGGGTTCTGGAGTTATGGCCCCTTTAAGGGCCAAAAATTGCTATTTTGGCTTTTGCAGCCATATAGAGACTTCATTTATTGTTTGATTTGATACAAACTTGCAATATATCTTCTTGGATTCCATGATGAATCCAATCATAGGTTCCAGAGTTACGGCCCCTGGTTGACCTCAAAAAGAGCCAAAATTTGTTAATGTTACCTTGTGAACACGATAGAAGTGACATTTTATATTGGATTTTAACTACACTTACAACTTAAGTCACAATAATATCTCGGTTTCTATCGAAAACCGGCTAGATTTCGTCATGGGTTCTAGAGTTACTGCCCTGAAAAGGGGAAAAATTTTCTATATTGGCCCTTTCAGCCATATAAAGGTTTCATTTATGCTTTGATTTGAAATCAAAGAATAAGCTTGCTTACACTCTAGGGGGGACATTTTTTATTCTAACTTTATAAAACTTAGTCAGAATGTTTTTTATCATAAAATCTTGGATGATTTTGAATCTGGGTCATGTGGGGTCAAAAACTAGGTCAATAGGTCAAATCAAAGGAAAAGCTTGTATACACTCATAGAGGCCACTTTTTTGCTCTAATCTTCCCGAAACTTTGTCAGAATGTTTGTTTTCATGAAGTCTTGGACAAATTCGACTCTGGGTCATGTGAGGTAAAAAGTTAGGTCACTAGGTCAGATCAAAGAAAATGCTTGTGTACACTCAAGAGGCCACATTTTTGGTCCAATCTTGATGAAAATTGGTCAGAATATTTGTCTCCATGAAATGACTAGGTAAAACATGTTTACACTGTTCAGTTATGTGAGCGACCTAGGGCCATCTTGGCCCTCTTGTCCGAATTTACTGATGGGAATTAAAGTCAAAGCTGTATTAAGCAGCCATCCAATGGAACAACACAGGTGGCTGCTTCAGACCAGTTGAAATTAAAGCAAAAAGTGAATTTGGGAAGTTAGCTGACTGGCATAGTCATAGTTTATACCTATTGTGCTGTGAATAACAAGTTTCAGATTTATTAACAATCAACTTAGTAGTCATGCCTTTGGTCATATACAAGCAAAACATGACTGGAAAAGACAGACATACATAAATAAATTAACATATAAACAATACACCAACAACATTATTATTCAAATTTCAAGAAACAGTCATATTTTCAAGTGTATTATTTCTTAAATTAAAAGCATCTTATGTTGTATAAAGTGACTCGCTATTATTATTGCACAAAAAATCCACACTGTCTAAATGTCTGTTTATGATAAATCTCATCCTTTTAATTAATCTGAGTTTCTCAATTATTCTCAATATTTTCCTTGAAAATTGTCTGAACATCTGACAGGAACTAAATGTTTATACACAATAACGAATAAGCCAAAAATATCATTAGAATCTACAAAGACCTACATCGGCATCGTACATCTGCTCAGTCTTACTTGGTTATTACATGAATATGTAGATCATATTTTTGTCAAAAATGTGAGAACTATAAAGTAATGTATAATTTTTATATAAGATAAAATGCAACATTAAAAAATCTGACGGAAGTTGTTTCTTCATATTGGCCCTCTCTTTTCAACCAATCAAAATGCTTGAATTCCGTATTGGCCTTGTTGTCTTGTATTGGCCCTGCTTTTCTTATATTGGCTCAGTTACACTTTTTAGCTCGCCAGAGCACAAAGTGCTCAAGGTGAGCTTTTGTGATCGCCCTGTGTCCGTTGTCGTCAGTCGTCCATCGTCAACAATTTGACTGTTAACGCTCTAGAGGTCACAATTTTCGCCCAATCTTAATGAAACTTGGTCAGAATGTTACCCTCAATAAAATCTTGGACGAGTTCGATATTGGGTCATCTGGGCTCAAAAACTAGGTCACCAGGCCAAATCAAAGGAAAAGCTTGTTAACACTCCAGAGGCCACATTTATGATCCTATCTTGGTGAAACTTGGTCAGAATGTTTATCTTGATGACCTCTAGGCCAAGTTTGAATCTGGGTCATGTGGGGTCAAAACTAGGTCACTAGGCCAGATCAAAGAAAAATCTTGTTAACACTCAAGAGACCACATTTTAAGTTTAAAACTCATGAGAATTAGTCAGAATGTTTATCTTGATGACATCTAGGTCAAGTTCGAATCTGGGTCATTTGGGATCAAAAAATAGGTCATCCATTCAAATTAAAGGAAAAGCTTGTTAACACTCTAGAGGCCACATTTATGACCCTATCGTCATGAAACTTGGTCAGAATGTTTATCTTGATGATCTTTAGGCTCATGTGGGGTCAAAAACTAGGTCATAGGCCAGATCAAAGGAAAATCTTGTTAACACTCTAGAGACCACATTTTAAGTTTGAAACTCATGAGAATTAGTCAGAATGTTTGTCTTGATGATTTCTAGGTCAAATTTGAATCTGGGTCATGTGGGGTCAAAAACTAGGCCACCCAGTCAAATTGAAGGAAAAGCTTGTTAACACTCTAGAGGCCACATTTATGACCCTATCTTCATAAAACTTGGTTAGAATATCTATCTTGATGACCTCTAGGCCAAATTTAAATCTGGGTCATGTGGGTTCAAAAACTATGTCACCCGTTCAAATCATAGGAAAAGCTTGTTAACACTCTAAGAGGCCATCTTTATAACCCTATCTTCATTAAGCTTGGTCAGAATGTTTATCTTGATGATCTTTAGGCCAAGTTTGAATCTGGGTCATGTGGGGTCAAAAACTAGGGCACTAGGTCAGATCAAAGGAAAATCTTGTTAACACTCTAGGGGCCACATTTTTTATTCAATCTTCATGAAACTTGGTCAGAATGTTTGTTATCATGAAGTCTTTCATGATTTCATCTCTGGGTCATGTAGGGTCAAAATCTAGGTCACTTGGTAAAATGAAAGGAAAAGCTTGTTTATACTCTAGAGGCCACTTTTTTGCTCCAATCTTCACGAAACTTTGTCAGAATGTTTGTTTTCATGAAATCATGGACGAGTTTTAATATGGGTCATGTGGGGTCAAAAACTAGGTCACAAGGTCAAATGAAAGAAAATGCTTGTTTACACTCAGGCCACATTTTTGGTCCAATCTTAATGAAAATTGGTCAGAATATTTGTCTCCATGAAATTTCAAACAGGTTAAAAATTAGGTCCGGTTGGTTAAAAAACTAGGTTACTAGGCCAAATCGAAGAAAAAAACACTAGAGGCCACATTTTGCTCCAATCTTCATGAAACTTGGTCAGAATGTTTATCTCCTTGAAAACTCAGACGAGTTTGAAATTGGGTCATGTAGTGTCAAAAACTGGGTCACTAGGTCAAACATGTTTGTTATGGTGTGTTACTCTGGTGAGCGACCTAGGGTCATCATGGCCCTCTTGATATATTAAGCTCTACCTGTTTCATATGATGTGCACAATTGATCTAATACAGTGTGTAATATTGTAAAGTTGAATAATAATATGCTTGCTGTTTAGGATATACATAAACATTGAATGCTAATCAAAATTTCCAAATATTGGTGCATTCTGTCTTTTTAGCCCACCATCATCAGATGGTGGGCTATTCAAATCACTCTGCGTCCGTGGTCCGTGGTCCTTCCGTCCGTCCGTTAACAATTTCTCGTTATCGCATCTCCTCAGAAACTACTGGGGGGATTTTGACCAAACTTTGTCGGAATGATATATTGGTACCCTAGTTTGTCCCCCTGAAAATCAGACTGGTTCAACAATTTTTGAGTGAGTTATGGCCCTTTGTTTATTTTTATAATTTACATAGATTTATATAGGGAAAAACTTTGAAAATCTTCTTGTCCAAAACCACAGAGCCTAGGGCTTTGATATTTAGTATGTAGCATCATCTAGTGGTCCTCTACCAAGATGATTCAAATTATTTCCCTGGGGTCAAATATGGCCCCGCCCCGGGGGTCACATGGTTTATATAGACTTATATAAGGAAAAACTTTGAAAAACCTCTTGTCCAAAACCACAGGGCCTAGGGCTTTGATATTTTGTATTTGACATCATCTAGTGGTCTTCTACTAAGATTGTTAAAATTATTTCCCTAGGATCAAATATGGCCCCGCCCTGGGGGTCGCATGGTTTACATAGACTTATATAGGGAAAAACTTTGAAAATCTTCTTGTCCAAACCACAAAGCCTACGGCTTTGATATTTGTATTGTAGCATCATCTAGTGGTTCTCTACCAAGTTTATTCAAATTCTTTCCCTAGGGTCAAATATGGCCCTGCCCCGGGGGTCACATGGTTCATATAGATTTATATAGGGAAAAGCTTTTAAAATCTTCTTATCAATAACCTGCAACATTCAAATTTGGACCACATGTATAGTTTTGAGTGGCAAGATGAACCTTAACATGAGTTAACCTTGATTTTGACCTAGTGACCTACTTTCACATTTCTGTAGCTACAGCCTTCAAATTTGGGCCACATGCATAGTTTTGTGCACCGAAAAAAAACTTTGACCTTGACATTGACCTAGTGACCTACTTTCACATTTTTGAAGGTACGGGCTTCAAATTTGGACCACATGCATAGTTTTGTGTTCAGAAATGAAATTTGACCTTGATTTTGACCTAGTGACCTGCTGTCACATTTCTCAAGCTACAGCCTTCAAATTTGGACCACATGCATAGTTTTGTGCACCGAAAAAAACTTTGACCTTGACATTAACCTAGTGACCTACTTTCACATTTTTGAAGGTACAGGCTTCAAATTTGGACCACATGCAGAGTTTTGTGTTCAGAAATGAAATTTGACCTTGATTTTGACCTAGTGGCCTTCTTTCACATTTCTCAAGCTACAGCCTTCAAATTTGGACCACTTGCATAGTTTTGTGTACCGAAATAAACTTTGATCTTAAGAATGACCTAGTGACCTACTTTCACATTTCTGTAGCTACAGGCTTCACATTTAGACCACATGCATAGGATTGTGTACCGAAACAAACTTTGACCTTGACATTGACCTAGTGACCTACTTTCAGATTTTTGAAGGTACAGGCTTCAAATTTGGACCACATGCATAGATTTGTGTTCTGAAGTGAAATTTGACCTTGATTTTGACCTAGTGACCTACTTTCACATTTCTCAAGCTACAGCCTTCAAACTTGGACCACTTGCATAGTTTTGTGTACCGAAATAAACTTTGACCTTAAGATTGACCTAGTGACCTACTTTCAAATTTCTCAAACTACAGCCTTCAAACTTGATGCACATGCATAGTTTTGTGTACAAAGAACTTTGTCCTTGAAATTGATCTAGTGACCTACTTTCACATTTCTCAAGCTACAGCTTTCGAATTTAGACCACATGCACAGTGTTGTGTACGGAAATGAAATTTGACCTTGAGCTAGTCAATAAGTCTTGAAATTTGGAACACACAAAAATGGCACATTGGTGGGCACCAAGATCACTCTGTGATCTCTTGTTTGGAAATAGTTTTCTTATAAAATTTGTTTTTCTTTTATGCTTATGTTCTATGTTTAGGCTTTTGTTTAGTCTGAAACTTGGTACCAGGCCTCCAGAAATTTTGAGAACTCAATCGGTCTGAAACGAAAATATATTTTTATATTTTTAATATATATTTTTTAATTTGAAAAGTGTGTATAATTTCTTATTGTTCAATAAAATTCAATGAAGAACTCTCAAGTTTTTGAAGGGTTTTTGACAGAATTCAGTCATATATAACATAAATAATTAACTTGTAATGTAAGAAAGGAAAATAAAATACGTTCGCACAAAACGATTTTATACAAGATTGAAATTTGGCGAGTGCACATGAAATTTGGGGTCATAATATTGAGTGGTACTTACAGGTCTGTGCATGTGATTGTAATAAATACCTGTTTATATTGATTTTTAATGAATGTTGAAACTTCATAGGATGATTGAACATGCAGAGTAGATGACCCTATTGATTTTGGGGTCACTCCGTTAAAGGTCAAGGTCACAGGGGCCTGAACATGAAAAACCATTTCCAATCAATAACTTGAGAACCACTTGACCCAGAATGTTGAAACTTCATAGGATGATTGGACATGCAGAGTAGATGACCCCTATTGATTTTGGGGTCACTCTATTAAAGGTCAAGGTCACAGCGGATAGAAAATGGAAATCCATTTCCGGTTAATAACTTGAGAACCATTTGACCTAGAACCTTCAAACTTCATAGGGTGATAGGAATTACAGAGTAGGTGACCCCTATTGCTTTTGACGTCACTCCATCAAAGGTTAAGGTCACAGGGGGCTGAACATAGAAAACTCTTTCCAGTCAATAACTTGAGAACCACTTGACCCAGAGTGTTAAAACTTAATAGGATGATTGGGGGCCTGAACATGGAAAACCATATCCAGTTCATAACTTGAGAACCGCTTGGCTCAGAATGTTGAAACTTAGTGGGATGATTGGACATGCCAAGTAGATGATCCCTATTGCAGCCAACCATCAGTGTCTCTTTTACTTTCGCTGTCCCCTATTGAGTTCTTGCATTGGGGAGACATGCGCTTTTTTACAAAAGCATCTTCTAGTTATTCAAAGGCTCAGGGTAAGCTGTTAGTGTATTAGACATCAGATGTCAACATTTTTGTTTAAAAGAATCATTTTGATGGATCTTCACAAAACTTAGTCTGTAGCATCTTGCATGTATCACTCTCAAATTGTAACCTTGTCTTCCTCCACCATCAAAGCTAGAAAGTCGCCATATGATCTATAATTGTGTCGGTGCGACATTAAACCCAACAAAAACAAAACAAAAAACTTTTCCCTTTATGTATATAGTAGAAACTTAAAAAACCTTCTTGTATGAAACTGCTGGACCGATTTTAAAGTAATTTCACACAAAAGGTCCTTGTGTGACCTTCTACAAAGTTTATACATATTATTCTGATTCGTCAATAAACATAGCCGCCAGATGGTGTGGTCACTTTAAAAACTTTCTTGTATTAAACTGCTGGCCCTATTTTAAATTAATTTCACACAAATGATCCTTGTGTAACCTTTTACCAAGATTGTTCAAATTAGTTTGATTTGTAATAAAACATGGCCGCCAAGCGGAGTTGTCTCTTTTTTCAGATATGTATAAATTCGAAACTTTAAAAAGTTCTGTCAGAACTAACTTTCCCTATTTTAAAACCATTTTTCACAATATTTTTTTTATATTTGCATGTGATATCAGGTTTTGACTGTCTATCTTAATTGTTCAAATTATTGCCATAGGTTCAAAAATGGCCAGGCCCATGTGTGTGACATATATATAATATAAGCTAATATAAAGGAACTTTTGAATATCTTCTTCTCTGTATCCATAATAGCTAGAGCCTTGATATATTGATCGTGTAGTCATGGTGTAAGTGCATTGTACCATGGTTTGTTAGGGAGTGCCAACTGGCCTGGTACATTTATCTTCAGCTCTCTAGGTTTTATGTCGGGGTTACCTCTCCCTTAGATTCCAGCCAAAAGACCTACCCTGAAATCACAGGGGATCTGTTCATGGGCAGCAGGACATATCCACGCACCCGTTGGCCTTGCATGCCACATGTCTGGGGGCAGACCTCCTCTGAGTCCTATACAGTTCTGCCTGAGGCTCCAGGGTGCTCAGTATCCATGTGTCGCCATGAGAAGGCACTGCATAGGGCTTGTCTTCAGAGAGGCTATGCACTCGGATTCCTTTTTGCCCAAAGGGCTAGCCAGCGGCAGAGGCTGAAAGCGGAAAGTGACAAGCACACACCACACAGCGCACCACACTAGACGCATCAGTAGACCATTTGACACACACCTTGATATATTTATTTATATAAACCTAACTCTGTACTTGTACCATTAATACTTTATAGAAACACACTTTATAGAAACACACTTGAAGCCTTTTACACAGGTGAATGCTTTACGAGTCAGTGACCCTCTTGTTTACTTAAACATCTTCTCCTCTGAAACTACTTGTCAGAATTACACCAAAATTGGTCAGTAGCATCCTGGCATGGACTTCTGTAAAGTTTGTTCAAATGGTCTACCTTGGCCCCTTTCAGGGGCCGTCAGAGCTGAAAATAGAAAACCTTTAAAATACTTCTTCTCATGAACCACTTGATGGATCTTCATCAAACTTGGTCTGTAGCACCATTATAAGGTCCTCTCCCAATTTTGTTCAAATGGGGGCACTTGGCCCTATTTAGGGGCTGCTAGAGCCAAAATTAGAAATAACCTTTATCTTCTCATTAACCGCTGGAAGGATTTTCATCAAACTTTGCCTGTAGCATCATATAAGGTCCTCTCCCAATTTTGTTCAAATAGGGGCACTTGGCCCCTTTTAAGGGCCACTAGAACTAAAATTAGAAATAACCTTTAAAAGACTTCTTCTCACGAACCACTTAATGGATCTTCATCAAATTTGGTCTATAGCATCATTGTAAGGTCCTCACCCAAGTTAGTTCAAATGGGGGCACTTGGCCCTTTTTAGGGGCTGCTTGAGCCAAAGTTAGAAATACCTTTAAATGACTTCTTCTCATGAACCGCTAGAAAGATCTTCATCAAACTTGGTTTGTGGCATTATTATAAGGTCCTCTGTCAAGTTTGTACAAATGGGGACACTTGGCCCCTTGTTGGGGCCACTAGAACTGAAAATAGAAATGCCTTTAAAAGACTTCTACTCATGAACTGCTTGATGGATCTTCATCAAACATGGTCTCTAGCATCATTATAAGGTCCTCTCCCAAACTTAGACAAATGGTGGCAGTCGGTCCCTTTTAGGACCCAGTAAAACTAAAAATTGAAATGCCTTCAAAAGACTTCTTCTCATGAACTGCTTGATGGATCTTCATCAAACTTGATGTGTAGCATTATTATAAGGCCCTTTACCAAACTTTTTCAATTGGGAATACTTGGCCCCTTTTAGGGGCTGTTAGAGCTAAAACAAGAAATACCTTTTAACAACTTTTTTTAATGAATTGCTCGATGGATTTTCATCAGACTTGATAATTACGGTATGTATGATCATTATAAGGTCCTCTCTCAGAGTTGTTCAAATGGGGGCAGTTGGCCCTTTTAGGGGTTGCTTGGACTAAAAGTAAAAATACCTTTAAACAACCTCTTCTCATGAACCACTCAATGGATATTCATCAGACCTGGTCTGTAAGCATCAATATAAGGTTCTCTCATAATTACTATGTCTCCCACCACATAGTGGTGTGGGAGATATATTGATTTACTGCTGTCCGTGTGAGAGTCTGTCACAAATCTTGTCCGTGCTCTAAGTTGAACAGTTCTCATCATTCTGATCTTCACCAAACTTTAACAAAATGTGTTTACCAGTAAGTCCTCGGCCAAGTTCGATAATGAGCCAAATTGCCCCAGGCACTTCAGAATTATGGCCTGTGAATTACCGAAAATTGGCCTTTTTACTCTTGTCCGCGCTCTAAGTTGAACAGTTCTCATCCGATCTTCACCAAACTTAAACAAAATGTGTTTGCCAATAAGTCCTCGGCCAAGTTTGATAACTAGCCAAATTGGCCGAGGCACTTCAGAATTATGGCCCTTAATTTACCGAATATTGCTCTGTACACACTTGTCCGCACTCTTAAGTCGAACATTTCTCATGCGATCTTCACCAAACTTGAACAAAATGTGTTTGCCAATAAGTCCTTGGCCAAGTTCGATTACTAGCCAAATCGGCCCAGAATTATGGCCCTTGAATTACCGAAAATCACTCTGTACACAGATGCCAGTGATACATGTATTAGTGCATGGTTGACTCAGATGATTAGGCAGTTGTGGGACACATGCGCTTTTCTCAAAAGCAGCTCTAGTTGACATTTTCAATTTGGGGTGCTTGGCCCCTTTGAGGGTCAGATGGTTAAGGTCATCTTCAGGTGAGCAACTTAGGCCCCTTTAATTGCTTCTAGTCAGTTGTCGAGCTTGGTTATAAATTCTTTGAATTCTTCACTTTGTTCTAGATCCTTGACAATATTAGGTATGTGGTCAACTGGTGGAAATTCCACCAACATTCACAGGAATTACCACTGCCAAGCCTAGTTGTGTATATCATTGGGAGATTATGGTTCAGTGATTTTCTCTGGAGTTATGAGCCTTAATTTGTGGCATTTTACAATGTCTGGGTGCAGTGTGTACATACCACGTGGTTTCTGACGTCATTTTCGGGTATTACGGCAAGAAAATTAATAAACAAATCCATCGCTTCAGAACTTAAAAACACCATAAGTATTTCATTTTTTCTCCGATTTTAATAAAGTTTTTACGAGGCTCAAGCCAAGATAGTGGGCTATAAACATAAGACAAAGTTTTCCTGATATTCTAAGCAGTTTTTTCAAAGGTCCGTTCCAACCCAGAAATTCGGCAAGTTCTTGGACGGTAATACTGCAAGAAAACCAGTGTTTTACAAAATAATGCAGGATTGCTTTCCTTTACATTGTTGTGCCTTTCACCGCTGTTTATTTCGGTTCCAAGAAGGCCTGCGAACCACTTGACTGGACATAAAATGGTAGGTTTCTCTGTGAAAACATATGTCTTCGGAAAATGCTAATATGGCAAGAATGATATGACGGCACGCAGATTCATGAATACACCTATTTTTCCTTTACGAACAGTTTCGTGGATTATTGAGTTTGAGACTTGTTTCTTCATGTATAATACCTGTTTGCAGATTTCTTTAGCTTCTATTAAGATTAATTTCAGGAAGATGTGATATGAAAGAACGGCTTTTCCAATGCTTCTCAAAGATCATTTAGTAGATCTATTAAAAATTTTCTGTTTCATTACTTGTTATCTAATTAGTTTTCAAGAGAAGTTTCCTAATTTCTACTTTATTCATAGTCTCAAGAGGTACTCTTAAAATGAGTCCCTATGTATCTATACTGTTGCATCCGTGAATGCTAACACAATCATCTTAAAAGAGTCAAACTGACAAAAGTTGTTTAAAATTGAAAATATATCCTACATGTTAACATTATGTGTTTACTTATCAAGCATTAGTGAAAACTGGGCCTCTGAACAATGCCTATCAATAACAGTAATTGATAATGTGTCGAAACTGTATATCGATACAAGTCTTTTGAGATTTCGAGATTATGGTGATAGATCTACTAAACTCTAGTACCAATAAAACAGCCGACGTAGTTTTACTTTTTCAGAGTAATGACGCGAACAAAGACTAACCTTAAACTTGGGAAACGATCTAAGTCGTCAGTGTTCAGACACAGAAACCAACAAGCGAGTTCAAATGTAAAGTTTGTTACATTATGGATACATGCAGAAGATGAAATTTTCAATAAAGTTACTTATTATAATAAAATTGACACATTAAATTATGATAGTATAAGCAGATGGTTACAAGTTTAAGAAATTTATTAAGCGTTTTGAAATGTAAAACATAACAGTAAAATTTAAGTAAAATTGGAATATTTTAATATTCATTTTATCAGACCCAGAAAACAATGGAAACACAACAAACGCAAAATCAACAAAAGGTCACAAAGCCAGTTTTGTAGTTTCCATATACGCAACGACATTTTATGCACATTGAAACTTAGTAATCAACATTCATAAATGAATACTGTGCAGCATCCTTTTGTGATAAATTTGTATTTCAAAATTATCTTTTTTTCAAACAAAAATTTTACTGATGATGGGCAAACTAGCACATGTATTTGATATAAAATTATTGTAAGAGCAAAGAATTTCCATCTCGACTTTGCATTTGTCGTATCGTCCATTAATCATAGTTTAATCAGTGTAAACCATATGATTATGAATAACAAAAATATGCATGTGTACTTCTAGTATGTCATACTAGAGTGTAAAATGCAGATGCACCTTTAAAAAATAGAAAAACAATACACAAAACGTAATACTAGTATGTTAAAATATTTTCTTAAATATTTGGACACTTTCAACGCGTACACCAACGATTCTTTGTATCTCATAAAGACCGCACCGAAGGTATGAGAAAGAATTATTGCATGACCTTTGAATAAAGCGTTAGTGATTAGCCATAGAGCACACATAAGTGCGATATTGATCTGCTCCTGAGGCATACCTATCTGTAGGTAAATAAAACATAGTTGTCACAGACGGAATCAAGGGGCGGTGTAACATCTTCTAAATACAGGTCATGTCATGAAACAGTTGTTTACTTAAGAAATAATTTATAGCAAAAGAGTGTTTTATCACTATTTCTGCACGATGAGCGGTTATATGTCGGGCTTAATAATTTTACGAGGGCGCTGCCTGAGTGAAATTATTTGTACAATGTATTACTGCCCGAGTGTATAAATAGTGTTAAAACACGGTTTTGCTATAAATTATTTTGATTCTAATATGCCGTTAATCTAAATCAGTAGATAAAATATAGTAGCGCTCTTTCTTGGTCGCTACAAAAACATGACGTCACCGCACGTTAACGTGACGTCATTCTAGTGTAAGTGTGTTTTAACAGAGACAAGCATATTAGAATAAGTAATGACCCTAGTTATGGTAAGGATTGCAGAATCATTACCGAAGATAACTTGGGCTTATAAAACTTAAGAATCATATATCCAGTCATATAATAATGAAACCAGAAAGTGCTAAAACTTTATGTCCTAAAAGGGGGCATAAAAGTAAAAGTATGAAAAGAAAAGAAGGGTTATCCTGTTTGGTAAACATAACATTATAATTTGAATTTTCTTAAGATTTTGCAAAATCTTATATCAAAATTGTACAGTATTACATGCATTCTTCAGACCCCTATACGTATGTTGTCATAGTATCAAATTATTTTTGACAAAAGATAAATATCTTTAATGAACAAAATTTCAATCGTTCAAAATATCGTTTCAGAATCATGGTTGTGAAATGGAATGTAAAACTAAGCCTATACAATCACTTTACTTGCCAACAATATTCGTAAAAAGTATTTTTAAGTTGTGTTAACAGAATTGAAAACATAATCTCGAGACGTCTATGACAGTCCTTTATCGCTCACATAGTACAAGTGCTTGTACAGCAAAGCCCCCCCCCATCCTTCCTATGGACTGAAAGTGCATGAAAAGTTTACAATAATTTTGAATTATTCTTTTTAATAAATCTCAGGCATACGGAAAATGTTTTGTCAACACTTAAAAATGAAACAGAGCTTTACTGTTTATAAACGGTTCCGTCTAGTTAAGCATACCATGCGCTATGTAGGTAGGCCCTATTTACTTACCTGCTGACAGAAGTAAGTCTCAACTGCTGTTAGGGACAATAGGTGTATTCATGAATCTGCTTGCCGTCATATCATTCTTGCCGTATTTAAGTATTTTCTGAAGACATAATGTTTTCACAGAGAAACTTACCATTTTATTTCCAGTAAAGTATTTCGCTGGCCTTCTTGGAACCGAAATAAACAGCGGTGAAAGGCACAACAATGTAAAGGAAAGCAATCCTGCATTATTTTGTAAAACACGGGTTTTTCTTGCCTTATTACCCTCCAAGAATTTGCCGAATTTCTGGGTTTGAACGGACTTTTGCAAAAATTGCTTAGAATTTAAGAAAAATGTTGCCTTGTGTTTATAGCCCACTATCTTAGCTTGAGCGTCGTAAAAACTTTATTCAAATGGGTGAAAAAATTAAATACTTACGGTGTTTTTAAGTTCTGAATTGACGGATTTGTTTATTCATTTTCTTGCCGTAATACCAGAAAATGACGTCACAAACCACGTGGTATGTACACACTGGGGTGGTAAGTGGTGGGAGACATTCGTTTTTCATGAAAAACAATCTCTAGGTATTATTAGCAGTAGTATTATTACTTGCTGTTTAGGATGTATATAAATATTGAATGCTTATCAAAGTTTCCAAATATCAGTGCATCCTACATTCTATAAGTTTGAAATATTTATGATATTCGGTAGATTTCAACAACAACACGTATAAAAGTTTTTGGGTATGGTAATTTATCGCATCAACATTTCGGCTAATGCCTTCATCAGGATTATAAATTCACATACAAATATAAACAACGGACGTGACTTAAAACTGGTAACGTAACGTCAGATGGCAGGAAAAGGTAAGCAAAATATCAAAATGCAAATACATATAATTATATCTCTATAAGGTACTATCCCGGATATGAAAATACCAAAATTTCCTTTAGTAAGATGATTTTTTTTTTAATATTATATTCCACATACTCAAAATTAGATTTTCCTAATTTAAAAGCTTTTGTCTATAAACATTCTTATAATATTCACACAAAAATAAGATGTATCACAATTTACCAGGTAATTTATATACAGCAAGAAACAAATAAAGCCATAATTATGTCTTCAGCCTTTTCGGAAATAGTTTGCTAATGAAATTTGTATTTCTTCAATGCTTAAGTTCTATGTTAAGGCTTTTGTTTCACCTTGAAACTTTGTACACATAATGTTCATCGTTTGGTATGTAGAATTGGTATAAAAACAATCACAAGTCTGTGTAATGTTGTATGGTTCATTGTCCTATTTGCGCTCTCATCTGAGAACAAAGTGCAGCCCAGTGTTTTTCAATGTTTAATATTTCATTTTGCTATTCTATTTGATACACTTTTATTTCACTTCGTAGTCCCATATATAGTCTGTTGTCAGTATTTGAATAGGTGATTGTTGTAGCATACACATCCCCTAGAAGTATTTGAATCTTGTTGCAGTCCTCTGTCAGTTGATGGATACTCGCTGAACTAAGAACATACACCAAACCTTTACTGTCTACTGTTACTCCACGTGGTGATTTCAGGGCATTGTCCTTATAGATAGCCTTGACATTTCCATCTAGGGTCAAACTTGTTACAGTGTCTTTATAATTATTTGTCAGATAGATGGTTTCATTGTTTGGATTTACTGCTATACCATTAGCATAGTCCCTAGCGTTGATTGTTTTCAGAGACTTTCCTGGCATGTCAATGATTTTAACTGTTGTGCGTGATGTTATGAAATTTTCTCTGCTATAAGCCAGACAAAAGAAATTTCCTTTGCTATAAGCTAGACAATTTCCAATTCCATCAGTATCTATCTGACGACCTTTACTGAGAGAACCAGACATTGACACTGACAGAAGCTGGATTTTTTCGTTAGGTGATATTGCCACTGCAATTTGATCATTATTCACATTAGTTATGCTGTGAACATCTTTACAGTTCATGTCCATTTCACATGTTACATTCATAAACCTTGTGTCAATTAGTTTAACTGAATTGTTTGTATCATCAAGTACAGCAAGGTAGTGGTTTTGTACCACTGCAAGTCCATGAATACTTCCCTTTTTTTTGTCATTGTCGGTATCTACATTTATCTCTGACATAAATTTTGCAGTCCTCAGTCTACATATTTCAGTTGTGTTCTTTATCACTTCCTTTATTTGAGAGGAAGGTGTCAAGGCATACCTTTGTATTTTGCTCTCCTCTTCTGACTTTTCAAATTCTTTGTTAACAGTCTCCATTTTTTGTTTATAGTTTTTGATAGCTATAAATAATTCACAGTTCTGTCCATTTTTCTGTTTTGTGTCAATAGTAGTTTTCATTTGTTTAAGATCATCATCAATGGAGTCACATGTTGATGTGGCTGTTTTCAAAGTTTTCTTGTTATTGTTATCAATATCTTCAATTCTTCTTTCCATTTCTGCCTCTAGGTGATCAAAGAACTTGTTTATTTCTTCATGCTGCTTTTTCAGCTGTTCCTTTGCCTTCCTTTTCATTTCATCTGTTTCAGTTATATTTGAACTGAATGTTTTCTTTCTTTCGTTAACTGCTTCTAGGGTGTTGTCTAGCTCATTTATAAATTCTTTGAATTCTTTACTTTGTTGTAAATCCTTGGCAATGTTAGGTATGTGTTCAACATTGTCACACTGACAATGGTTGACAGTGATGCAAGCATGGCAACCAAGTGTGTCACATGACTTACAGAAATATTCTATAATCTTCATCTGGTGAAGGTCACACTTTTCTTGGCAAACATCTGTGGCACCAGCTTTTGGTGTATCTACAGGCATTTTATCCTTATCTTGAAGCATGTGATGTCTGAAGGCTTTATACCTTGTGTGGTTCTTGTAACAATGTCCACACAGATATTCTGAACAGTCCACACAAAATCCTTCGGCTTCAATTTGTTTACCACCATTCACACAAGGTTCACAGTAAATATCCTTCAGTTCATCAGAGGCTGCAATCACTGATCTCCTATAATCTTTAATTGTTGCCATTTTTAGTGTTTTTTTCCAGTAGTGTTCAAGAAGATGTCCTTAAATCTGATTTGTAGGTCATAAAAATTCTCCCAGCATGCAATATCCTCTCCCAAGTTTTATCAGTGATGAACACAAAATTTACAGATAACAAAGATGATAAGTCCAATCACTTATTTCTTCTTGATAACTTTAAATTTCAAACTTAGTATGTATCATTTTTTTCTCACAAAATATTTTTAATTGTTTTAGTTTTCAATTTTACTTCCTTATGAATGCTTTATGGGTCTGTGCATGTCATTGAAATACCTTGTCTGAAAACAATACCCCTTTATATTGATTTTTAGAGGTATGGTATTTGTAGTGGGTTTAAACAAGTTAATAAAATATATTATTGTGCCAGTCCCAATAAGTTAAATGTCAGAACATACAATTTTTAGCTCCACTATTCGGAGAATAGCAGTGCTATTCTACTCGTCCTGGCATCGGCATTGTCATATCACTTTCTTGGTTAAAGTTTTTTGGCAACTTTTGTTTTTCTGTCATATCTTTGTAACTATTGCTTATATCTTACTGTAACTTCACATAAACATTGTCCAGCATACAAACAAAGTATGTGCAGGGGCTGGGCCCATTATACCCAAGGTCAAGGTCACCAAGGTGTTATACTTGGGTTATTTTTAAGGTTAAAGTTTTTTGGCAACCTTTGTTTTTCTGTCATATCTTTGTTACTATTGCTCATATCTTACTGTAACTTCACATAAACATTGTCCAGCATACAAACAAAGTATGTGCAGGGGCTGGGCCCATTATACCCAAGGTCAAGGTCACCATGTTGTTATACTTGGAATTATTTTCATGTTAATTTTTCCGAAAGCTTTGTTTATAGACATATCTTTGGTATTTCAAAAGATAATGACTTGAAAATAAAAACATTTCTTTATAATCATCATCTGTGCATGTGTGGTTACAATCCCCATAACTATAAATGTATTTTGACAGAATTATGCCCCTTTCATACTCAAAGATTTTTGGCAGTCTTCGTTTTCTGGATATAACCTTAGTACAATATAAGATAATGACTTGAAACTTAAAATGTATCTTTATCATCATCATCTGCATGTGTGGTAACAATCCCCATAACTCTGTTTTGTATTTTTGACCAAATTATGCCCCTTTCGTACTTAAATTTTTTTTTTTTCATTGATACATAGATTCATTTTACCATCAAATCGCCGAATAGTGGAGTGCGCTGTCTTACTGACAGCTCTTGTTTACTGACAGCTCTTGTTTAATATTTGATGTTATATAGATATCGCATTCCTGTGGGGGTGATACCTTGATATATGAATATCTATCAAATTGTCAGCAGAGGTCTTTATTCATATTCCGAGGGGTGAACAGTTTTTCTTATCACCCTCTCAGGTATGCAATATTTATTTCATTATACCAAATTCAGTTTGGTCCAAAAACTATAAACTTTAAGGTCAAAACATTAACTGGAAACATTATGAGTTAAATGATTTACTGAAATATTCATTAAAAAATAGATTATTGATACTCAGTAAAATAAAGACAGTAGGAGTCTTGACTAGCAAACACTCTGAAATTGTAGCGAATTTGCTGTAAGACTTTTCACAAGCACTTTGATTGGTTTAGCTGAGCTGTTCACATGTTTATCATTTTTGTATTTATAGTGTATTTCAGCAAAATCAACAGCTGAATAACTTGAAAACAAATGGCTGTAATTTTTTTATTTCTGGATGAAATTTGTAAATGTCAGCACTTAGTTATATCATTTCCTATCCAATGATTATAGTTACGATTCAAAACTATTGTTTTTACAGTCCCAATCATCATGAAAATTTATTTTAACTGGGTCCAAGTCATTAAAAATAAGAGGAAAATCGGCAGGGTTTACACATGCATGTGGTGGTGGTTGGGGGTGGACATTCATATAGTTCATGACAAATTCCTGGACATCAGCACTTGTTTCACAATTTGAAAGAGACATTTTATTCTTATCTTTGAGCACATGGTTCTTAAACTTTTATAAGGTTCACAAAAATTCTCAGATCAGTCCACACAGAATCCTTCAGCTTCAGTTTGTTTACTATTTTAATCCGCGCAAGATTTACAGAAATATGGCCCCGCCCCGGGGTCACATGGTTTATATTATGACTTGTATAGGGAAAACTTTGAAAATCTTCTTGTACAAAACCACATGGCCTAGGGCTTTGATATTTGGTATGTAGCATCATCTAGTGGTCCTCTACCAAGATTATTCAAATTATCCCCCTAGGGTCAAATATGGCCCCACCCCAGGGGTCACATGGTTTATATAGGCTTATATAGGGAAAACTTTGAAAATCTTCTTGTACAAAACCACATGGCCTAGGGCTTTGATATTTGGTATGTAGCTTTATCTAGTGGTCCTCTAGCAAGATTGTTCAAATTATCCCCCTAGGGTCAAATATGGCGCCGCCCCGGGGATCCCAAGTTTTACATAGACTTATATAGGAAAAAAAGTTTAAAAATCTTCTTGTCTGAAACCACAACACTTAGACCTTTGATATTTGGTTTGTAGCATTGTCTTATGGTCCTCAACCAAAATTGTTCAAATTGTACCCCTGGGGTGAAAAGAGGCCCCGCCCTGGGGGTCCCAAGTTTTATATAGACGTTTATAGGAAAAAGCTTTAAAAATTTTCTTGTCTGAAACCATACGACCTAGGCTTTTGATATTTGGTATGATGCATTGTCTAGTAGTCCTCTACCAAAATTGTTCAAATTATGCCCCTGGGGTTAGAAGAGGCTCCGCCCTGGGGTCACTTAGTTATTATGTGAGTTGTATAGGAAAAAATACTTAAAAATCATCTGATCCTATTTCCAAGACTGTTTAATTACCTGATGACCCAAGTAATATGATGTCACTTGACTGTGACCATGACCTACTGACCTACTTTCTTGTTTTTTTAAGATACAGCCTTGAAATTTTGATAACATACACAGTTTTGCACACAAATCTTAAAACTGAATTTCATTGACTATGAATGTGACCTACTGACTTTCTTAATATTTTATCATCAGTTCGACATTTGAAACATGTAGCTCATATTACTCAGGTCCAGGGTCATCATGACGCTCTTGTTTTTCTTGATTTGACATTTTTAAGGTAGTTTATAAACAAAAACTCATTATATGACCAAACTTCAATTTTAAAGAAAGATAATTTTTAGCCAAAATCTGGAGGTCAGTGCCTTTAAGGCTTATCTGTGTTAGAAACTTTTCAGAAATATATCTCTCTGATGTATTTTTGTGTACTCTTTCGGTATTTCCCCGTCAGAAAATATAGTTATTATTGTGTTTCCTACATATTGTGAGGGAGACATTGATTTAGTGCTGTCCATCTATCAGGCTGTCTGTATGTCACAAAGTTTGTCCACCAACCCCTGTGACAACACTGGATGGATTTACACCAAAACTTAACAAAAGTGATCATTGCCAAGCCAAGTTGTGCAAATTATCAGCATTTTATGGTTTGATACTTTTCAGTGGAGTTATAGCCTTAAATTGTATGATGTTTTGGCCACTTCTCTTATATTATTGGGCATATTTCCATCAAACCAGCCTCATTGTGCATGTTGTTCGCATGTTCTGGTTCTTTGTTTTTCCGCAGAATTATTGCCTTTGATCCATCAAATTTTATGATGTTTTAGCCTTACAGGAGTGATCAGTGCAAAGTCTTAGTACTCATTTTATTGGCATGTTCCACTGGCGCTAGACTGGAAAGAAAATGCCTCTGTACATGTTATACCCTACCCCTAGGTATTCTATAAGAACCATGGTCATGAACGGGAAAATATATTAACCCGTTTCAATCGCGCATTTAATACCTAAAACACGCAGTTCGGTAAATGTGTACTATGGATATCAAACAAGTGGTAATTTATCTTCCATTGTGTACAGGTCACATTTCTTCAATACATCTTATCCTAGAAACACAACGCGTAGTTTATAGTTTTTTCAACGATACACAAAAAACTTGCTTGAACTTCCCTGGTGAATTTCCGTTCTAGATTACAAAACCATTCTGATTGGCTAATGTGAAAATGTATGTCAATCGTCATTTTACTACACGTGTTCGCTAAAATGTGAAAATGCAGCATAAATGTGCAAAATGAATAAAATTAACAGAATAGATGCAGACCAATGATCGATTTCAAATTAAAGATCATATACAAGATGAATTTCATTCATCATTTTGAGTTTTATTGTAAAAATGATTTTTTTTAAAATTCTGTTTTTGTTTGTTTACATTTCGCCAAACATGTGCACACTGTCGTGACCTCTAGACCGGATGTTCATTAGGGAAGGTCAAGCAAGTTTTTTCTGTAACGTTGACGAAAGCATAAAATAATTTGATAATCTCAGCAATAAGGAATATTGAGACAATGTGACTGGTGCACGATGGAAGATAAATTATCGCTTGTTCAATATACTAGGTACCCATTCACTGAACTGCGCGTTTAAGTTGAGAAATTTACGATTGAAACGGGTTAGTATATTTTCCCGTTCATGACCATGGTTCTTATAGAATACCTTGAGGTAGCGTATAACATGTACGGAGGCATTTTCTTTCTGGTCTGGCGCCAGTGGCATGTTCCAGTTTAGTGATTTTTCAGAGCAAAGTTATGGCTCTTTATTTGTCAAATTTTATGGTATTTTGCAACTTCTCTTACACCATTGGGCAGATTTCCACCAAATCTTACAGAAATTATCAGTACCAAACCTAGTTATACATAGCATCTGCATGTTTCGATTCAGTGATTTCAGCAGGGTAATAGGCCTATGATTTACATATTTTACAGTGTTTACACTACTTGCTGTATATAATTAGGCTGAATTTCACAGAACCACATGAGTGATTAGTGTGAAGTGTAGTTATGCATATTTTCATCAGGTTCTGATTAAATGATTTTCTGCAGAGTCATACCCCATAATTTGTCAAACTCTTTGATTTATGCTACTTCTTTTATATTGAAGGTTTGAATTCCACTAAACTTTATAGGAATTGTCACTGCCAAGCCTAGTTGTGTATAACGTTGGAACATAATGTTGCAGTGATTCTCTCTGGAGTCTGAATGGCCTTTAATTTGTGGCATTTTACAATTCTTGCATGGTAAGTGGTGGAAGACATTACGTTTTTCAAAAAAAAAACAATAACGATCTAGTTATTATTAGCAGTGGTATTATTACCTGCTGTTGAGGCTGTACATAAATAAAGATTGAATGCTATTCAAAACGCCCAAATATCAGTGCATTTTACTTTTAATCTTTTGATGTATTATATGCCACCTACTAATAATTAGATTTTCCTGATTTAAGCTTTTGTCTATGCATATTCTTCGTATACAGTCAAAATCGCTTTATACGAACTCATCTGGACCTGGGAAATATGTTCGTATGAAACGAAATTTGTATTAATGAATGTATGACTCACCGGATAATTTGCCCAAGCAAGTTGCACTACTGGATGCACATGCCATTAAAAGGGTCATGAAATTGGCCTTAATTTTTTCAAACGTTTTTAACAGAGTTTTAACAGGTCATTATAATAATATTGACAAACATTCTGACCAAGTTTTTATTGGTACAGACATTAGGCATCAGGTGTATTCAAAAAGCAACTGTTGATGACAAATTGTCAGCGCACAATGGGCAATCACAATTTAGCTCTACTTCAGTACTTTGTGCTCAGGTGCATGCACTTAAACAGCTAAGAGCAAATGTTTGAGGGACTGCATCACAAGTAGCTTACCCCATCCCCAATCAAGCGTACCACACTCTTTGATTCATTGAAACAAAGAAGCGATTGATGCGCTGATGCCCCAAATGAATTTAAATCAGACTGTAAATCTTCACAATCATGTGTACTGTTCACTTCTCTATGAACCTTAGTTTCTACTCAAGGATTCGAAAATTTGAAAATCTAAACTAGTCTGAACACATTTTGTAATGTAAATTCCTTACCCCACCTATTTTTTATACAAATGCTGATTATTTGGACAAGAAAAACAAATAACAGAAAAGTGGCATGCATCAATACATATTTACCCTTACCAAAATATTGTAGATTGATGTTATCAAATAAATTAATAATTATGTTTTCATCTGACTTTCATTGAAATAGGGGTCCCCGTGGCCGAGTGGTTAGAGTCGTTGACTTCAAACCATTTGCCCCTCATCGATGTGGGTTCGAAACCTCATTTGGGGCGTAGAATTCTTCACATGAGGAAGCCATCCAGCTGGCTTACGGAAGGTCGGTGGTTCTACCCAGGTGCCCGCTCGTGATGAAAGTATGCACGGAGGGGCACCTGGGGTCTTCCTCCACCATTAAAGCTGGAAAGTCGCCATATGACCTAAAATTGTGTCGGTGCGACGTTAAACCCAACAAAATAAAATAAATAAATTCATTGAAATAAATCCGATTTTTTGTAGGAACACAATTTGGCAAACATTTGAAAAAAAAATGGCGTAACTGCATCAAGGGGAAATAACTATAATGCAACTTAATATAACATCATGATATATTGTAGACGATGTGTGCGTAGTATGTATTTATTGTGATTAAAGTCCATTTTAGAACAATATGGGACTGGAATTATAAGCATTCAAGGATTGCAAGCCAAAAACAAAAAAAAAACAAAATATACGAATGACATTTTACAGAATGTAGGATTTAATGGGCATCACATTGCTGTTAAGGGCCATTAAGTTTACTCTTAAATAAAATTGTACAGAACCTGAACATTTAATGGGCATTAAATCAAATTTATGGGCCATGAATAATCCTGTTAAATTCAAAATTTCACTATTTTTTCAAAGCCATTAACTATTTTAGCTACCAAACTAAATTTTTAAAGCATGATTCATGGTCAAAAATGGGTGTTTTAATGGTATTTTAACATGTAACCCATTAATATTGTGAAACCTGTTAAATAAAGTGATGCAAGAATTAATGGGGTTAATAAATGTTTTTTTCCTATTTTAATGGATATTTTACAGGGTTTTAAACCATGTTTAATGGTATGTGCATCCAGTAGTGATTGGGCAGTATCACCGGTATCATTGGTGAATAGATTCCGATATATGGACGTAGTTAATAGTTTTAAACTGATTAAGTTAATGTATTCAGATAACATAGAAATTACTCAACAGAAGTCATACTTAAACATGTAAAACTGTGAATTTAAATTTTAATGAGCGGTCGAGGTCCAGAGCGCCAAATTATATCCACCGCCAACATTATTATTATGTCTCCCCCAGGAGACATATTGTTTTTGCCCGGTCCGTCTGTCCTTCCGTCCGTCCGTCCGTCCGTACGTCACACTTCATTTCCGAGCAATAACTGGAGAACCATTTGACCTAGAACCTTCAAACTTCATAGGATTGTAGGGCTGCTGGAGTAGACGACCCCTATTGTTTTTGGGGTCACTCCGTCAAAGGTCAAGGTCACAGGGGCCTGAACATTGAAAACCATTTCCGATCTATAACTAGAGAACCACTTGACCCAGAATGTTGAAACTTCATAGGATGATTGATCATGAAGAGTAGATGACCCCTATTGATTTTGGGGTCACTCCGTCAAAGGTCAAGGTCACAGGGGCCTGAACATTGAAAACCATTTCCGATCAATAACTAGAGAACCACTTGACCCTGAATGTTGAATCTTCATAGGATGATTGGTCATGAAGAGTAGATGACCCCTGTTGATTTTGGGGTCACTCCGTCAAAGGTCAAGGTCATAGGGGCCTGAACATTGAAAACCATTTCCGATCAATAACTAGAGAACCACTTGACCCAGAATGTTGAAACTTCATAGGATGATTTTACATGCAAAGTAGATGACCCCTATCGATTTTGGGGTCACTCCATTAAAGGTCAAGGTCACAGGGGCCTGAACATTGAAAACCATTTCCGGTCAATAACTTGAGAACCACTTGACCCAGAATGTTGAAACTTAATAGGATGATTTGTCATGCAGAGTAGATGACCCCTAACGATTATGGGGTCACTCTGTGAAAGGTCAAGGTCACAGGGGCCCGAACATTGAAAACCATTTCCGGTCAGTAACTTGAGAACCACTTGACCCAGAATGTTGAAACTTCATAGGATGATTGGTCTTGCAGAGTAGATAACCCCTAACGATTTTATGGTCACTCTGTTAAAGGTCAAGGCAACAGGGGCCTGAACATGGAAAACCATTTCTAATCAATAACTTGAGAACCTCTCGACCCAGAATGTTGAAACTTCATAGGATGATTGTTCATGCAGAGTAAATGACCCCTATTGTTTTTGGGGTCACTCCGTTAAAGGTCAAGGCCACAGGGGCCTGAACATTGATAACCAGTTCCGATCAATAACTTGAGAACCACTTGACCCAGAATGTTGAAACTTCATAGGATGATTGGACATGCAGAGTCCTATTGATTTTGGGGTCAGTCTATTAAAGGTCAAGGTCACAGTGGCCTGTTCATGTAAAATCATTTTTTGGAAATAGCTTGAGAACCACTTGACCTACAATGTTGAAACTTAATAGAATGATTGGACATGCAGAGTAGATGACCCCTATTTATTTTGAGGTTACTTGATCAAAGGTCAAGGTCACAGGAGCCTGAACAGTGACTTGAGAACCACTAGGCCAAGAGTGTTGAAATTTAGCGGGATGGCTGGACATGCCAAGTAGATGATCCCTATTGCAGCCAACCATCAGTGTCTCTTTGACTTTCGTTCCTGACCCCTATTGACTTCTTGCCTATAGGACTTTGCATTGGGGGAGACATGCGCTTTTTTACAAAAGCATTTTCTAGTTATTTCTGTTATGAAGCTTGTACTATTATAAGATTCTTTCACTGGTTATAGGTGCAGATGGGAATTTCCGGCATCGAGGGTTATAACTGTTCAGGTGGTAACGAGGTTCCTACCAAGTTACCGCCTAAACAGTTACCCGAGAGCCGGAAATTCCCATCTGCACCTATAACCAGTGACAGAATCTTTTTCTTGCATACCAATATCAAGATATAATAATAAAAATAAAATCAGTCGAACGGCTTTCTTTTTTTAACTATTTCTTATAGCAGCATATTTAAACAAAGCGCGGGAAATCAACGTCCGTAAACAGGAAAGACGTCATGATGTTTCAAAGACAAATAACAATGATTAGTTCCGGTTCTGTTTTATCAATTCCAGCGTAACGTTATGAATTTTTGATAAAATAACGTGTTTTGAATCGAGAAATATACTATCAGGAACAAAGAGGAACTGTCAAGGTATTGGATTTTTATTCCGTTTTTCGAAATAAAATATAAATAACTACATAAATCTTCTACATATATGTAGTTCGTAATACGTCATTTAAAGCATCTTGTTCAATAAAGTATTTATCAGTGAAAACACTCTGGGCCCCAGTGTTTTCACTGATAAATACTTTATTGTTCTATTCTATTTGATACACCTCTATTTCACTACCGAGGCTTATATATAGTCGGTTGTCAGTATGTGAAAATGTAATTTCTGTAGCATATACATCCTCTAAAAGTGTTTGAATTTTGTTGCAGTCCCCTGTCAGCTGATGGGTATTCCCTGAACTAAGAACATACACCAAACCTTCACTGTCTACTGTTACACCATAGGGTGATTTCAGGGCATTGTCCTTGTAGATGGCCTTTATCTTACCATCTAGGGTCATACTTGTAACAGTGTTTTTACTGCAACTTGCCAGATAAATGGTTTCATTGTGAGGACTTACTGCGATACTATCAGCTATATCCACCACAGTGTTGATTGTTTTCAGAGTCTTTCCTTGCATGTCAGTGATTCTAACTTTTCCCAAACTAGACATAAAGAAATTTCCTCTACTATAAGTCAGACCTATGTAGAATGTATCAGCAGCTATCTGATGACCTTTACTGAGGGAACCAGACATTGATACTGACAGAAACTGGATTTTGCCCTGAAAGTTAGATGACAATATTGTCACTGCAATTTGATCATTATTTACTTTAGTTATTTTATGAATAGAGCAACATTCTATTTTCATTTCATTCGTTACTGTCATATTCCTTACATCTATTACTTTAACTGATTTGTTGTTGTCATCAAGTACAGCAAGGTAGTGTTTTTGTACCACTGCAAGTCCACAGACACTTCCCTTGTCATTGTCATTGTCGGTATTTATATTAATCTTTGACACAAATTTTGCAGTTGTCAGTCTACATATTTCAGTTGTGTTCTTTAACACTTCCTTTATTTTAGTTGAAGGTGTCAAGGCATATCTTTGAATTTTGTTTCCATCATCTAATTTTTCAAATTCTTTGTTAACAGTCTCCATTTTTTGTTTATAGTTTTTGATAGCTATAAATAATTCACAGTTTTGCCCATTTTTCTGTTTTGTGTCAATAGTTGTTTTCACTTGTTTAAGATCATCACCAATGGAGTCCAATGCAAATGTGGAAGTTTTCAAAATTTTCTTGTTTCTTTTATCAATATCTTCAATTCTTCTTTCCATTTCTGCCTCAAGGTGATCAAAGAATGTGTTTATTTCATCACGCTGCTTTTTCAGGTCTGCCCTTGCCTTCCTTTTCATTTCATCTGTTTCAGTTATATTTGAACTGATTTTTTTCTTTCTTTCATTAATTGCTTCTAGGTTGTAGTCTAGCTCATCTATAAATTCTTTCAATTCTTCACTTTGTTGTGTATCCTTAGCAATGTTAGGTATGTGGTCAACATTTTCACACTGACGATGATTGACAGTGATGCAAGCATGGCAACCAAGCATGTCACATGACTTGCAGAAATACTCTATAATCTTTGTTGGGTGAAGGCCACACTTTTCTTGGCAAACATCTCTGGCACCAGCTTTTGCTGTATCTACAGGCATTTTATCCTTATCTTGAAGCACATGATGTCTGAAGGCTTTATATCTTGTGTGGTTCTTGTAACATTGTCCACACAGGTACTCGAAACAGTCCACACAGAATCCTTCAGCTTCAATATGTTTACCATCATTCACACAAGGTTCACAGTAAATATCCTTCATTTCAGAGGCTGCTATCACAGATCTGCTATAGTCTGTAGATGTTGCCATTTTTAGCGTTTTTCCAGTTGTGTTCAAGCAGACGTCTGATTTGTAGGTCAAATAAATTCTATCATGTGATATCCTGTCCCAAGTTTTATCAGTGTAACAAAAGTTTACAGATTACAAAGGTATAATAAGTCCAATGATTTATTTTTAGCTCACCTGTCACATAGTGACAAGGTGAGCTTTTGTGATCACCCTTCGTCCGTTGTCCGTTGTCCGTCGTCCGTCGTCAGTCCGTGCCTCCGTGCGTCAACAATTTCTTGTCTGCACAATAGTGATTTCATTTATGATTTTATTTTAACCAAACTTGCACACAACTTGTATCACCATAAAATTACAGTTCCTTTCTTGAACTGGCCAGATCCCATTATGGGTTTCAGAGTTATGGCCCCTGAAAGGGCCAAAATTAGCTATTTTGACCTTGTCTGCACAATAGCAGCTTTATTTATGATTTGATTTTTACCAAACTGGCACACAACTTGTATCACTATAAGATCTTGGTTCCTTTCTTGAACTGGCCAGATTCCATTATGGGTTCCAGAGTTATGGCCCCTGAAAGGGCCAGAATTAGCTATTTTGACCTTGTCTGCACAATAGCAGCTTCATTTATGATTTTATTTTAACCAAACTTGCATACAACTTGTATCATCATAAGATCTTGGTTCCTTTCTTGAACTGGCAAGATTCCATTATGGGTTCCAGAGGGATGGCCCCTGAAAGGGCTAGAATTAGCTATTTTGACCTTGTCTGCACAATAGCAGCTTCATTTATGATTTGAATTAATTTTAATCAAACTTGCACAAAACTTGTGTCACCATAAGATCTCGGTTCCTTTCTTGAACCGGCCAGATCCCATAATGGGTTCCAGAGTTATGGCCCCTGAAAGGGCCAAAATTAGCTATTTTGACCTTGTCTGCACAAAAGCAGCTTCATTATGTCTCCCTCAGGAGACATATTGTTTTTGCCCTGTCCGTCCGTCCGTCTGTCCGTCCTTCCGTCCGTCCGTCCGTACGTACGTCACACTTCATTTCCGAGCAATAACTGGAGAACCATTTGACCTAGAACCTTCAAACTTCATAGGGTTGTAGGGCTGCTGGAGTAGACGACCCCTATTGTTTTTGGGGTCACTCCGTCAAAGGTCAAGGTCACAGGGGCCTGAACATTGAAAACCATTTCCGATCTATAACTAGAGAACCACTTGACCCAGAAAGTTGAAACTTCATAGGATGATTGATCATGAAGAGTAGATGACCCCTATTGATTTTGGGGTCACTCCGTCAAAGGTCAAGGTCACAGGGGCCTAAACATTGAAAACCATTTCCGATCAATAACTAGAGAACCACTTGACCCAGAATGTTGAAACTTCATAGGATGATTGGTCATGAAGAGTAGATGACCCCTATTGATTTTGGGGTCACTCCGTTAAAGGTCAAGGTCACAGGGGCCTGAACATGGAAAACCATTTCTGATCAACAACTAGAGAACCACTTGACCCAGAATGTTGAAACTTCATAGGATGATTGTACATTCAAAGTAGATGACCCCTATCAATTTTGGGGTCACTCCATTAAAGGTCAAGGTCACAGGGGCCTGAACATTGAAAACCATTTCCAGTCAATAACTTGAGAATCACTTGACCCAGAATATTGAAACTTCATAGGATGATTGGTCATGCAGAGTAGATGACCCCTAACGATTATGGGGTCACTCTGTGAAAGGTCAAGGTCACAGGGGCCCGAACATTGAAAACTATTTCCGGTCAATAACTTGAGAACCACTTGACCCAGAATGATGAAACTTCATAGGATGATTGGTCATGCAGAGTAGATGACCCCTAATGATTTTAGGGTCACTCTGTTAAAGGTCAAGGCCACAGGGGCCTGAACATGGAAAACCATTTCCAATCAATAACTTGAGAACCTCTCGACCCAGAATGTTGAAACTTCATAGCATGATTGTTCATGCAGAGTAAATGACCCCTATTGTTTTTGGGGCCACTCCGTTAAAGGTCAAGGTCACAGGGGCCTGAACATTGATAACCAGTTCCGATCAATAACTTGAGAACCACTTGACCCAGAATGTTGAAACTTCATAGGATGATTGAACATGCAGAGTAGATGACCCCTATTGATTTTGGGGTCAGTCTGTTAAAGGTCAAGGTCACAGTGGCCTGTTCATGTAAAATCATTTTTTGGAAATAACTTGAGAACCACTTGACCTACATTGTTGAAACTTAATAGGATGATTGGACATGCAGAGTAGATGACCCCTATTTATTTTGAGGTCACTTGATCAAAGGTCAAGGTCACAGGAGCCTGAACAGTGACTGGAGAACCACTAGGCCAAAAGTGTTGAAATTTAGCGGGATGACTGGACATGCCAAGTAGATGATCCCTATTGCAGCCAACCATCAGTGTCTCTTTGATTTTTGCTCCTGACCCCTATTGACTTCTTGCCTATAGGACTTTGCATTGGGGGAGACATGCGCTTTTTTACAAAAGCATTTTCTAGTTTATGATTTGATTTTAACCAAACTTGCACAAAACTTGTATCACTATAAGATCTTGGTTCCTTTCCTGAACTGGCCAGATTCCATTATGGGTTCCAGAGTTATGGCCCCTGAAAGGGCCAAAATTAGCTATTTTGACCTTGTCTGCACAATAGCAGCTTCATTTATGATTTTATTTTAACCAAACTTGCATACAACTTGTATCATCATAAGATCTTGGTTCCTTTCTTGAACTGGCAAGATTCCATTATGGGTTCCAGAGTGATGGCCCCTGAAAGGGCTAGAATTAGCTATTTTGACCTTGTCTGCACAATAGCAGCTTCATTTATGATTTGAATTAATTTTAATCAAACTTGCACAAAACTTGTGTCACCATAAGATCTCGGTTCCTTTCTTGAACCGGCCAGATCCCTTAATGGGTTCCAGAGTTATGGCCCCTGAAAGGGCCGAAATTAGCTATTTTGACCTTGTCTGCACAATAGCAGCTTCATTTATGATTTGATTTTAACCAAACTTGCACAAAACTTGTATCACCACAAGATCTTGCTTCCTTTCTTGAGCTGGCCAGATTCCTTCATGGGTTCCAGAGTTATGGCCCCTGAAATGTCCAAAATTGGCTATTTTGGCTTTTGCAGCCGTGCAGAGACTTCATTTATGGTTTTATTTGATACAAACTTCCAAAATATCTTCAACAACAATAAATCTTGGATTTCATGACAAATCAGATCCAATCTTAGGTTCCAGTTATTTTATATCTTATTACCTCCCCTGATTGTAATCAAAATGGATTTATATCAGTAAGTACTTACAGGACTTATTTGAAATTTCATTATTGTTATTAGTTGAACTGAGACAATCAGGGTAGATAACTATGGACTGATTTTACGTCAAATTACCTCCCTTTATTTCAAATTAAAATGGGTATATCTCCGTAACTAATGAAGATACTGATCTGAAATTTCATTTATGTCAACAGATTTATTTGGCAGATCCTTCTTTTGTTCACTTTCAATATTTTTTTTTTAATTACTTCCCTTTTACGTTACTATAAATAGCTTATTTTTAGTAACTTTTTTATTATTGGCCGTAGGGAAAAACCGAGACCACTCTTCTGTGGTACAACATGGATGGTACCTCCAATTTTTAGGTGTATTTTGACATATCTATACCTTGTAAGAATTTTTTTTCTTTTTGGCTAAATTTCTTCCCTTTGTTGTTCCTGTCCTTTGGACTTAAATATTTTTTCTGAGGACCTTCTTGTCTTCAAGTGCAATGATAACAGGTGAGCGATATAGGGCCATCATGGCCCTCTTGTTTCTTGATAAAGTTAAATTTAGTATTTATCATTTTTTCTCTCCAAATATTTTACACTCTGTTTTAGTTTTCAATTTACTTCCTTGTGAACACTTCATGGGTCTGTGCATGTCATTGAAATACCTTGGTCTAAAAAAAACCTGTGTGTATCGATTTTTAAAGGTATGACATTTGTAGTAGGCTTAAAGGAGTAAATGAAATATACAACCTGTATCTCACCAGTGCAAATAAATGTAAATGTCCAAACATAATGTATATAGTCTTTTAATATTTGATGTTTTTGTATTTGTTCCATTGTCTTCTTAACTTTTTGAAGGGTATTATAATGAATAATGTATAATGTTCCACAAAACAATTTGCAAGTTATGCTGACACAAATTTAGATGGAAGTCACAATTAAAAGTCAAATTGTTTGAGCCTCAGGTCCCTGTTAAAGATACTTTTGAACTTGAGTTGAAGAAAATTCAGCAAATCAAGATGACATAATTGTACCAGTCTAAGGTCAAGCATTTGAGTGTGCTTCATTTTAATATGCCTCAGTATTACGCAATTAACTTACATTTTACATTTCATTATGCTAGTACTACATTGTATTGTATATCTGCTAATGAAATCACTTTAGTTATCCACGAATATGTATGTTTTCTCAGTAAATACCCACCCTGATCTGTTGTAATCAGGTTCTTGCTATTGTCAAGATACCAGTTTTAACATAAACAACATTGCTTTATCTTGTTGTTACAGATTGTTGCAGCCAGCCCTTTTCAAAAGCAGCTAGTCTTGAAGAATGGTAAACCTGCAGGGGAAGGCAAAATTCTAGTAAGTACACTGGCTTTATCAGTATTGGCAAGTCCCAGTCATTGTGTGCAGTCTGTTCATTGTAACTTTTTATCATGATTATCTTTATTCACATTGACTTTTTAGCTCACCTGTCACATAGTGACAAGGTGAGCTTTTGTGATCACCCTTCGTCCGGCGTCCGTTGTCCGTCGTCCGTCGTCAGTCCGTGCGTCAACAATTTCTTGTCTGCACGATAGTGGTTTCATTTATGATTATATTTTAACCAAACTTACACACAACTTGTATCACCATAAGATCACGGTTCCTTTCTTGAACTGGCCAGATCCCATTATGGGTTCTAGAGTTATGGCCCCTGAAAGGGCCAAAATTAGCTATTTTGACCTTGTCTGCACAATAGCAGCTTTATTTATGATTTGATTTTTACCAAACTGGCACACAACTTGTATCACCATAAGATCTTGGTTCCCTTCTTGAACTGGCCAGATGCCATTATGGGTTCCAGAGTTATGGCCCCTGAAAGGGCCAGAATTAGCTATTTTGACCTTGTCTGCACAATAGCAGCTTCATTTATGATTTGAATTTAATCAAACTTGCATACAACTTGTATCATCATAAGATCTTGGTTCCTTTCTTGAACTGGCAAGATTCCATTATGGGTTCCAGAGTGATGGCCCCTGAAAGGGCTAGAATTAGCTATTTTGACATTGTCTGCACAATAGCAGCTTCATTTATGATTTGAATTTAATCAAACTTGCACAAAACTTGTGTCACTATAAGATCTCGGTTCTTTTCTTGAACCGGCCAGATCCCTTAATGGGTTCCAGAGTTATGGCCCCTGAAAGGGCCAAAATTAGCTTTTTTGACCTTGTCTGCATAATAGCAGCTTCATTTATGATTTGATTTTAACCAAACTTGCACACAACTTGTATCACCACAAGATCTTGCTTCCTTTCTTGAACTGGCCAGATTCCATCATGGGTTCCAGAGTTATGACCCCTTAAAGGTCCAAAATTGGCTATTTCAGCTTTTGCAGCCATATAGAGACTTCATTTATGGTTTTATCTGATACAAACTTCCAAAATATCTTCAACAACAATAAATCTTGGATTCCATGACAAATCAGATCCAATCATAGGTTCCAGAGTTATTTTATATCTGATTACCTCCCCTGATTGTAATCAAAATGGATTTATATCAGTAAGTACTTATAGGACTTATTTGAAATTTCATTATTGTTATGAGTTGGACTGAGACAATCAGGGTAGATAACTATGGACTGATTTTATGTCAAATTACCTCCCTTTATTTCAAATTAAAATGGGTATATCTCCGTAACTAATGAAGATACTGATCTGAAATTTCATTTATGTCAGCAGATTTATTTGGCAGGTCCTTCTTTTGTTCACTTACAATATATTTTTTTATTACTTCCCTTTTACATTACTATAAATAGCTTATTTTAGTAACTTTTTTAGCTCACCTGTCACAAAGTGACAAGGTGAGCTTTTGTGATCGCGCGGTGTCAGTCGTCCGTCGTCCGTCCGTCCGTAAACTTTTGCTTGTGACCACTCTAGAGGTCACATTTTTCATGGGATCTTTATGAAAGTTGGTCAGAATGTTCATCTTGATGATATCTAGGTCAAGTTCGAAACTGGGTCACGTGCCTTCAAAAACTAGGTCAGTAGGTCTAAAAATAGAAAAACCTTGTGACCTCTCTAGAGGCCATATATTTCACAAGATCTTCATGAAAATTGGTCAGAATGTTCACCTTGATGATATCTAGGTCAAGTTCGAAACTGGGTCACGTGCCATCAAAAACTAGGTCAGTAGGTTTAAAAATAGAAAAACCTTGTGACCTCTCTAGAGGCCATATATTTCACAAGATCTTCATGAAAATTGGTCAGAACGTTCATCTTGATGATATCTAGGTCAAGTTTGAAACTGGGTCACGTGCCGTCAAAAACTAGGTCAGTAGGTCAAATAATAGAAAAACCTTTTGACCTCTCTAAAGGCCACATTTTTCATGGGATCTGTATGAAAGTTGGTCAGAATGTTCATCTTGATGATATCTAGGTCAAATTCGAAACTGGGTCACGTGCGGTCAAAAACTAGGTCAGTAGGTCTAAAAATAGAAAAACCTTGTGACCTCTCTAAAGGCCATATATTTCATGAGATCTTCATGAAAATTGGTCAGAATGTTCACCTTGAAGATATCTAGGTCAAGTTTGAAAGTGGGTCATGTTCCGTCAAAAACTAGGTCAATAGGTCAAATAATAGAAAAACCTTGTGACCTCTCTAGAGGCCATATTTTTCATGGGATCTGTATGCAAGTTGGTCTGAATGTTCATCTTGATGATATCTAGATCAGTTTCGAAAGTGGGTCACGTACCTTCAAAAACTAGGTCAGTAGGTCAAATAATAGAAAAACCTTGTGGCCTCTCTAAAGGCCATATTTTTCATGGGATCTGTATGAAATTTGGTCTGAATGTTCATCTTGATGATATCTAGGTCAAGTTCGAAACAGGGTCATGTGCGGTCAAAAACTAGGTCAGTAGGTCTAAAAATAGAAAAACCTTGTGACCTCTCTAGAGGCCATACTTGTGAATGGATCTCCATAAAAATTGGTCAGAATGTTCACCTTGATGATATCTAGGTCAAGTTTGAAACTGGGTCACGTGCCATCAAAAACTAGGTCAGTAGGTCAAATAATAAAAAAACCTTGTGACCTCTCTAGAGGCCATACTTTTCATGGGATCTGTATGAAAGTTGGTCTGAATGTTCATCTTGATGATATCTAGGTCAAGTTTGAAACTGGGTCAACTGCGGTCAAAAACTAGGTCAGTAGGTCTAAAATTATTAAAATCGTTTGACCTCTCTAGAGGCCATATTTTTCAATGGATCTTCATGAAAATTGATCTGAATGTTCACCTTGATGATATCTAGGTCAGTTTCGATACTGGGTCACGTGCAGTCAAAAACTAGGCCAGTAGGTATAAAAATAGAAAAACCTTGTGACCTCTCTAGAGGCCATATTTTTCATGAGATCTTCATGAAAATTAGTGAGAATGTTCAACTTGATGATATCTACATGTAGGTAAAATTCAAAACAGGGTCACGCACCTTCGAAAACTAGGTCAATAGGTCAAATAATAGAAAAACCTTGTGACCTCTCTAGACACCATATTTTTCAATGGATCTTCTAGAAAGTTGGTCAGAATTTTTATCTTGATAATATCTAGGTCAAGTTCAAAACTGGGTCACATGAGCTCAAAAACTAGGTCACTATGTCAAATAATAGAAAAAACGACGTCATACTCAAAACTGGGTCATGTGGGAAGAGGTGAGCGATTCAGGACCATTATGGTCCTCTTGTTATTATTGGCCGTAGGGAAAAACCGAGACCACTTTTCTGTGGTACAACATGGATGGTACCTCCAATTTTTAGGTGTATTTTGACATATCTATACCTTGTAAGAATTTTTGTTTTCTTTTTGGTTAAATTTCTTCCTTTTGTTGTTCCTGTCCTTTGGACTGAGATATCTTTTCTGAGGACCTTCTTGTCCTCAAGTGCAATGATAACAGGTGAGCGATATAGGGCCATCATGGCCCTCTTGTTTGAAGAAATTACTGGAATTTCACATATACAGTCAAAACTCGGTATCTCAAACTCGCTTACCTCCAAATTCCGCTTAAGTCGAAGAAATATTCAAGTCCCGTCAAATTACTATGGGCGGCGGTTACCGCCAAAATTAGTAAATATACAATCCATTCATAAACAAGTCAGTGCAATACATTTCAATGTCGTCTAGTTCAAAACTCCACCCCGTCCAGTATATTTACTCTCAATGCATTGTGTTTTAAAACCATTTAATACAAAACTTCATTCCATCCATTTACACATGGAACGATGCACTGAAAAACTTGTTGCGATGCACCGTAATATGAAATCATTCAATAAAACATGAAACCATGCAGCTCAATGTGAAGCCGTTTAACACAACGTGAGTACGTGCAGTGTAAGATGAAATGATTCATTACAACTTGACGCTGTCTTATGCATATTGACACCGCTTTGTGTAATTAAGAGCGGTGTATAAAAACTTGATGCCATGCAGTCTAATGTGAAGACGTTTAACGCAACATGAGTTCGTGCAGTGTAAAGTGAAACGATTCATTAAAGTTTGGTGCCGTCTTATGCATACTGAAACCATGTCGTGTGATTTGGAGCGGCGTATCAAAATTTGATGCCATGAAGCCAAATGTGAAACCGTTTAACGAAACACCAGTACGTGCATTGTAAAAGGTTAATAAGACTATCAGTTAATAGGATTGCCTTTTCATAAATATTGATTCTGGATCAGTTTTACATTACGTTCCTTCTGTTGCCTTAACGTATGTTAGGATTTCACCTGGCAGCTAGGTATAACATAGGGCTAAGAGTGAGGTTAGGTGCACTATATACCGCTTTAAACTCCCCAGTGGTGGTTTTGCCACTGACCATTCCAAGGCGGTGCCCCACTGTATTCCTGTATTTGTTTGTTTTGTCCTTGTATGTTTATTTTGTTTGTATGTGTGGTGTGTGAGTGTTGTTCGTGTGTGCCTTTGGGGAGGCTGTGTTTTTGGAACATGGTTTTCCCTGTTGGATATTCTTCCTTGTTTTTACATAAAAATATATTGAAATTTATCCTAAAACCGACCTTGTGGTAAAAACATTTAATTTTAAACATTTCCTGCGAGTTATCTGAATATTTAAGGGCACCTTATTTTGTGAATCATTTTTCTTCTTAATTAAAGCTTTGTAAGAAGTATGCTTTGTGAAAAAGACTCAGTAAAAGAAAAAATAATGACAAAATTGAGCTACTTTTTAATCCTATGAAATTTATGTTTACATGTTTATGCTTTTAGACATTGATCAAACTTACATGTACTTCACAATTTTTGGTTGTTTGTTGTTTTTTTCGGGGTCGGGGTGGTGTGTGTGTGGGGGGCGGGGTGAGTTGTTTGATTGTTTTTTGGTTTAACGCCGCTTATGTAACGACAGACAGTTAACCTAACCGGTGTTCTAGGATTCTGTACCAGTACACACCTGTTCTCAGCAGGTAACTGCCAGCTTCCCTACATGAATCCAAAGACCTGCTATGTATATTATAGGTCTTTGATGAATCTGAGGACGAATGATGTGAGACACAATGTCTTTTATCAAATTGTCACAGAGAACAAAGCCAGACATCCCAACTCTCCCGATCCGATCGGGTTTCTCCCGATTCTGGTTGTAAAACCCGATCACCCCGATCAGAAGTCTCAATCTCCCGATTAAAAAAAAAACAACAAAACAACATAAACACACAAACATTATGAAATAATCCGCTTCTTTGCGCCTATCTGATACTGTATCACTACTGACGAGTCTGTAAACAACAGCTTTCAGATATTTTCGCACCTTATTCTACCCGTGCTGATTATTGTTTATTACACGATTTAACAAAGCCAGGTGTTGATTAATGTGTCACAGTTGAAATTAAAATCCAGAAATTAGATATCTAATTAAACTCAATCAAATTTAGATAAGAAATTATACTGGCTTTACCTTTTTCTGTAACTTTTTGAAATCGAAAGTAGATGGTCGCCGAGTCAACCTGCTAGGTTTTAAAAAACATTTCTCTTAAAATCATTTTGATAAGAGGAAATGTCATGGTAAATTTTAATATCACTTACTATCAAATGCTGTTAAACTGTCTTTGCATCATAACAATTTGTCAAACACATCCTTTTAACTTGAGATTTAGGCAAATCTACGAAAGTGTAACAATATCCGGACATTCAATTTTGGATAACAGGATTTTGATCAATAAAAGTATTTGAGCCAGGGGTTTTAAATACTGGTTGACAGGGATGAGAATCAAACAGTAAATTTTCTATTGCTTGAACTTTTATTCTTTTAGCTATATACATTTTATTTTTACAGTTCTAACAGCTGTACTGTTTGCCATGTAAAATTCACCTGGGGAGTCTTCTTTCCAACAAAAGAAATAAAAGTGCAGGTTTAATTCTCAGTGGTGTTTTGAATTTAGACATAGTGCTTAAAGTGCCATAACTATTTAATTTTGCACAGAAGGCTTCATATATTATTGTTCCAAAACTTTAAAAATGCATGAATAATAAGATATAGGCAAGTGATTTTTTTAGTAAGATATAGGCAAGTGATTTTTTTTAAGACTAGTGATTTTATAAGGGCAAATAAGTTTATATTATCATTAGATTTGTTAAAAGCTTCGTTATCATGAACATTATTACCGCGGTATAAAATCTCCCACTTGAACACCTCAATCTCCCACTTTGGAAAGCAAAAACTCCCACTTGGCATTCAGAAAAAGTTGGGATGTCTGCAAAGCCAAGCCCGGGCATCGGACTCGCGACCCCACGATCCGTACATCTGCGCTCACCCTAATTGAGCTAAGCGAGCAGGTTAGAGGTGGAGAGTGGGAGGGGAGTGGCGGCAGAAAATCTTAAGCCGTTTTTAAACAGTCCTTCATTCAAGTTGGACAGTCAGTTTCCTTGATTTCATACTAGCATTAACTTTATATCCACAAGTATCTGCTACGTTCGCTTGGATCCCCTAACAGGTAGTATGAAATCCAGGAAACTGACTTTCCAACTTCAATGAAATATTGTTTAAAAAAGAAAAAAGTTCCTGTCCAACCAAAACAACAACAACAAAAAAATGCATACTTCTGATAAAGCTTAACCTAAGAAGAAAGATGTTTCACGAAAGTAAGGTTAATATTCAGATAAATCGCAGTAACTGTTTAAAATTAAATGTAAGAATAGTACTACAAAGTTGGTTTTAGGACAAATTTCAAGATGTTTTTTTATGTAAAACTGATCCATAATCTATATTTATAACAGGTCAAACTCGGGTATATTCTTCACATATGGCTGCATGGCATCAAATTTTGATATGTCGCTCCAAATCACACGACATGGTTTCAGTATGCATTAGACGGCACCAAACTTTAATGAATTGTTTCACTTTACACTGCACGAACTCATGTTGCGTTAAACGTCTTCACATTGGACTGCATGGCATCAAGTTTTAATACACCGCTCTCAATTACATAAAGCGGTGTCAATATGCATTAAACAGCGTCAAGTTGTAATGAATCATTTCATCTTAATTGCACGTACTCACGTTGTGTTAAACGGCTTACTTTGAGCTGCATGGTTTCATGTTTTATTGGATGATTTCATATTACGTTGCGTTGCAACAGGTTTTCCAATGCATCATTCCATGTTTAAATAGATGGAATGAAGTTTTGTATTAAATGGATTCAAAATACAATGCGTTGAATGCAAATGTATTGGACGGGATGGAGTTTTAGACTAGACGGCATTCAGAAATACACTGCACTGACTGACTTGTTTATGAATGGATTGTATATTTACTAATTTTGGCGGTAACCGCCGCCCATAAATTTCCTTCTATATATATGTAATTCAACTCCGGTTACGTCAAAATTTGACTTACCGAGACTTCGGATATGTCGAAAGGGATTTTCAGTCCCGTCAATAAAATTCAAGTGCATTGTAAACTGGGTAAGTCGAAGTGAGGAAAAAATGCGATAACATTTCACACATCTCATCGTGAATGTGGTTGGTTTTTAACACCTGCCCATGCTTATTGCCTAACCAGAATGTGATGCCGACACATCAAACGTGCGGCGATAATCAAAGTGAAATGATGTCATACTTGTTTGCACGTGCCATAATGATAATTGTTTGATGTAAACATTAGATTTCTTAATCAGCGGTCATTTCTTTTTGAAACTTTATGCAAATTGCTTTTAATTTAAACTAATGAATTAGTTAGTTTGAACAGCTGGGATCTTTGATAAGGATTAATTAGAGGTAATCGCAATGAGAATGTATAAAAAATTAACTTCTTTGGGGAAAAGCATCATTCGTTCAAAATGTCAGATCGAAATGCTGTCAATCCTCCGTGAGAGAAACGTGGTACAAAAAGGAACTTTGCTCAAAAACATTTGAGGTAAGTATCATTTTCATTCTTCAAAAAACTGAAAACTTTGGTAAACACAAACTGTACGGAATCTTTTACGTGTATAGTGTCGACACAGCATCACGGAAACAGCTTTTATTTTTTATTAAAACTTCTCGTAACTAAACCAACTTTTTTCATCTTTTGTCCATACGTCCCTTCTCATAACTCAAATTTCGGTTATCTCGAAATAAAAAGCACGATCCCTTGAAATTCGAGATATCGAGTTTCGACTGTATTTGATGACATCCTTTCTCTTTGTTAAAAAAGGTCTAAAACCATTGCTTTTTTTGCAAAATTGAAATCCGTTTCTGATTCTTTTAATGTTACAAACCTTGATTTAATGTGTGTATATAAAGTGAATTAGCTCTTATTATGTTGGACAGGATTGATTCTGCCTTTGCAACCAGTGTAGATCATAATCAGCCTGCACATCCATGCAGTCTGATCATGATCTGCACTGTTTGCCATTCCAACAGTATCTTTTTGGTATGTACCTCTTTAAGCAGTTAATGGTACAGTCCAAATTGAAAGACAGATAAGTTCATTATTAGTCCCCTACAGGTTGAAAACCAGTTTCGGGGACTATAGGAATGCGCTTTTCCATCCGTCCGTCATTCCATCCTGTCTGTCCACAATTTCGTGTCCGGTCCATAACTCTCTCATCCATGAAGGAATTTTAATATTACTTGGTGCAAAATGTTCCCCATAATTAGACGACATGTCATGTGCAAAACCATGACCCCTGGCTTAAAGGTCAAGGTCACAATTGGAGGTCAAAGGTCAACAGGTTTATTTTCCTTTCCGGTCCATAACTTTGCCATCCATGAAGGGATTTTGATATTACTTAGCACAAATGTTCCCTATGATGAGATGACATGTCATGCCAAAAATTCGGACCCCTACCTCAAAGGTCAAGGGCACAGTTGGAGGTCAAAAGTCAATAGGGTTTTTTTCCTATCTGGTCCAGAAGTCTGTCATCCATCAAGGGATTTTAATATTAATTGGCACAAATGTACCTCATAATGTGTCATGCACAACTTTCAGACCCCTAGCTCAAAGGTCAAGGTCACACTTGGCAGTCAGTGTTAACATAGCATGAACAGGGTCTGTTTCGTGTCCGGTCCATAGCTCCGTCATTCATTAAGTGATTTTAATATCACTTGGCACAAATGTTCCCAATGATAAGACGATGTGTCTTGCACAAATCCCCGACCCCTGGTTGGAGGTCAAAGGTCAACAGGGCTTTTTTCCTGTCTGGTCTAAAACTCTGCCATCCGTGAAGGGATTTTAATTTTACTTGGCACAAATGTTCCCCATGATGAGATGACGTGTCATGCCTAAAACCTAGACCCCTAGCTCAAAAGTCAAGGTTTTTTTCCTGTCCAGTCCAGAAATCTATAATCCATCAAGGGATTTTAATATTACTTGGCATGATGAGATGAAGTGTCATGTGCAACACCCAGAACCCTAGCTTCAAGGTCAAGGTCACACTTTTAGATCAAAGGTCAGTGGAACTTTTTCCTGTCCAGTCTATAACTTTGTCATGCAAAGTAGGATTTAAATATCAGTTTGCACAAATATTCCCCAGGATGAGACAATGTGTCGTGCTTAACACCCAGGCCCTAGGTCTAAGGTCAAGGTCGCACTTAGAGGCCAAAGATCAGATACAAAAATGAGTTTGTCCGGTGAATTTCTTCTTCATGCATGGAAGGATTTTGATATAACTTGGCACAAATGTTCACCACCATGAGACTGATTGTCATGCACAAGAACCAGGTCCCTAGGTCTAAGGTCAAGGTCATACTTAGAGGTCAAAGTTTAAATTTAAGAATGACTTTGTCTGGAGCATTTCTTCATCATGCATGGAGGGATTTTGATGTAACTTAGCACAAATGTTCACCACCATGAGGCACCCTTGTTTCTAGAATTATGTCCCTTTGTTTTACTATAAATAGATTATAATGTTACTTCTTTATTACTGGCTGTAGGGAAAAATCAAGACCACTTTTCTGTGGTACAACCTGGTAAAGAGTGTTGTGTGGACTTATAATTTAATTTTTTTTAGGATTAATTTCCATTTGTTGTTGATATAAATAACTAATATGATTACTTTTTGATACTTAGCCAAAAAATTCCACATGAAACAACTGTAGGTTTTTATATATGCAAAATTTAATCCAAGTGTTTTGTTAAAACATATTGTGTATATAGTACAACATTGTTTATACATCATTGACAGATATCAGTTCATTATGTTGTACTGCAGTAGAGAAAATAAGGTGCCTTCCAGTTGGGGACTTTGTATTGCATGGCAATACTTCATTCACTTGTTGAAATTTAGCAGGGTAAGGGTTAAAATCCAAGCTGTATTTCCTTCAGTTTCAGATTCTGATTTTCACTTGCTGATACTGCCATTATAACAACCTGACTAATAAATATTCAGCTGATTTGAGACTGAGGTTATAAAACAGAAACCCGCCCGCTTAGCTCAGTAGGTAGAGCGTTGGTTTACGGATCGCGGGGTCGTGAGTTCGATCCTCGGGCGGGGCGTATGTTCTCCGTGACTATTTGATAAACGACATTGTGTCTGAAATCATTAGTCCTCCACCTCTGATTCATGTGGGGAAGTTGGCAGTTACTTGCGGAGAACAGGTTTGTACTGGTACAGAATCCAGGAACACTGGTTAGGTTAACTGCCGCTGTTACATGACTGAAATACTGTTGAAAAACGGCGTTAAACCCAAAACAAAATCAAAACAAAAATATAAAACAGAATTTGGAGACCATTCTCATAATGCAAGCTTGTGATTGGTCAGTTTAAAAATCCACCTATCAGAATCTGGGGTTTTAATACTGGTTTCAGTTTGATAACCTTGAGTATTGTTTACCAACATTGACAGGTCTGCTAGGAACTTTAGAATCAAAGCAATTATTTTTAACATTCATTTGTATGCGACATGTTTATGTGCAGAGATGCACTAATAGAGTGAGTTGCAGGCCAGACTCTGAAGGACTCTGCTGCGGAAGTAGAGGTTGCAAGCATCTGGTAAGGTAAATTGTAAGTATTTTCACTAAAATCTATAAACATATTCAAATTAAACCATTTCAGATCAGGTCGGAGGAGGTAAAGGAAGGAGGAGAAGTTGCTGTTTGTACATTTAAAGCTAGAAAACTGGAAAATAAGGTATGTATCATAATCTATTAGTCACCATGAATTAATATGAGCCACACCATGAGTAAATCAACATAGTCCATTTGCGACTAGCATAGATCCAGACCAGCCTGCACATATGCGCAGTCTGGTCAGGATCTATGCTATTGGCTTACAGCTTCTATAATTGCAATAGGGTTTAAAGCGAACAGCATGGATCCTGACCTGACTGCGGGGATGCACAGACTGGTCTTGATCCATGCTGGTCGCAAATGCACTATGTTGGTTTACTCATGGTGCCGCTCATATATGTGACCATGACTGAGAAAATGGGTCCAGATGAGGAATTTTGACATTTTCAGGTTTTTGCATATTTAGAAAGTATATTCATTCAGAAATAAATCCTGAAAATTTCAGATGAAAATCTTCAAAATTGTCAATTTTATGACAGATTTTGTAACATAGATATTAAAAATAAAAACAGTACATTTCAGTTATCGAAAGAATAACTAGTTTTATCAGTAAACAATATTACAAGTCTCGGATCCCTTCATCCTTGAACAAAAGGTAGTTAAACAAAAGTAAACTTCACATGCTTCCCTGATAAAATCCGAAACCGGAAACATAGCGAAGGGGAAACAACTGATTTTGAACGAAATATTTTGCCTCAGGCGTAATACCACTATTTTTTTACAGGTCTGATGTCTAAATATTCTTTCTCTAGTAGGCTGTTATCAATCACGTAACAAGCAGTCGTACTTTAACGGTCAAACTTTTGCTAATTAAAACATGTGTAAGAAAGCTGCGCGCATAAACTTGGCGCAACTTTAAACGTCATTTCTTGATATTAAGTCATGCCGCATCTGGACCGGTTTTCAAAGACGACGTCACATATAATGGTGGTCAGTTAAACAGTGTTTCTTGATTTAATACTAGTACTGTTACTTATTTTCCACAATGTAATTAAAAGTTTGTCATTTTGAACTAGTTATAAGAGGTAAAACTAACCTCACCTTGAACCAGATATAAAATATCCTTTCTATGCTAAACATTTCATCTCTAATTCTCATTAATATTCAAGAAGGCTCTGTAAAAGCCAAAACATTGGTCTAATAATAAAATTGTTGAACTAAACTTGCTCTGATTGTGTGGTTAAATTACACTTCGGTGTCTTATTATATCATTCGAGAAACATAATGATATCCACAAAATTATTTCCAGGATTTCCTTGGTAAATCAGATCCATACCTAGAGATATTGCGAGGCAATCCAGACGGAAGTTGGCAGGTGGTTCATAGAACAGAGGTAATCTTTATATTACTAGTTTTTGAATAGCATTGATTTGAAAACTTTTGACAGTTATATGTATTAAAAAAAAGAAAAAGTAAACAGGTAAGTAAACAACAAGAGCACAGAAAAAAGTTTTGTCCTTTTGGGAAAAGATACATGTGCTGCCAGCGAAATAAGTCAGTCTTCCAGTTGGTCTAGACACTGAAACATGTACCATAGAATCTTAGGTATCAGTGCGGAAGTTCAAGAGTCTGACTTCAATCTTGAACATTGAAAGCTGTCTTGTTCAGAGTTAAGACTCAGAACCTTCTACTATACATGTATATGATTATATTTCATACATTGCATTTCAGGTGGTGAAAAATAATCTGAATCCACACTGGCGTCAATTCACAATACCAGTCCATACCCTGTGTGGAGGAGATAAATCAAAACCAGTCAAGGTATTCAATAATTTTTCACCATAAACCTTATATGTTTGATATACTTTTAGGGAATGCAATGCTTGCCTTGCATTTTGTTCGACAGAACTGGTTTAAACTTTCAAAGAATAGTGCCCTTTATAATGTCTAGATTTACAAAATAAAGATTTTTTGACTAGGACATTATTTAGTGAGTTACAGCTTTTTTTTCATTGAATGTCATAATAATATATACTGCTGCACTTTGTCTAAATGAATTCTTGCAGAAAATATGAACATGTACATAGATATTTAATTGTGTAAAGGGACAGTTTTGAAATGTCCAGTAAAAATCTGTAATAATAGTGATGTCCAGCTTACTGCAATTGGCAAAATTATTAAAATCTGGGGTATGGGAGACAACTCAAGTTACTTCAGACAGTAAACTGTAGCAGTTACTGCTACCTTAAGTGTTCTAGCAGAAGAGGTTTTCAGCTTTTAACACGATTTCATCTGATGTTGTAAGGCAGCTGACTGTTTTACCTTTAGTAAGCCCTTGATGACATTTATAATCATAATAGCCCAGGTAGAAAAGTTTGAAATAAGAAAACAGAGAAAACAGTAGCACTTCATCATCGTTAATTATGTTTCCATGTTTCATGTTAAGTTCTGTCTTGTAAAAAAAAAACTGTTGACTGCGGGGGGAAAAAAGGATTCTTCAAATGTAAGGAGCTGCTCTTGAAATAGAAACAACATGATATTCTTCTAATATTAGTAAAATAACTTGGAGTACATTTTAGAATTTTGGTATACTTTTAGATACAATATTTTTGTTAGAAAGGTTGTGTTACTTGATTTTACATGTTTTTTCTACCTTATCCAAGTCACTTAAATATATTGAATGTATATATTGAATGTATAAACAATCAGATTAAAGTAAAAGGTTAGAACATCGTAACAAATTGATAATAATTCAATTGTTATGTAACACCTTGAGAAATTTTTTTCATTTTGCCTGATATCTGAGCATTATTTTAGTTTCAAGTCGGTATCTACATTCATCTTTCTGTGCAAGGAAATTCATTTCATTTTTAGCTCACCTGAGCACGAAGTGCTCGAGGTGAGCTTTTGTGATTGCCCTTTGTCCGTCATCAACAATTTGACTGTTAACACTCTAGAGGTCACAATTTTGACTTAATCTTAATGAAACTTGGTCAGAGTATTACCCTCAATAAAATCTTGGATGAGTTTGATACTGGGTCATCTGGGGTAAAAAACTAGGTCACCAGGTCAGATCAAAGGAAAAGCTTTTTAACACTCCAGAGGTCACAATTTTGGCCCAATCTTAATGAAACTTGGTCAGAATGTTACCCTCAATAAAATCTTGGACGAGTTCGATATTGGATCATCTGGGGTCAAAAACTAGGTCACTAGGTTAAATCTAAGGAAAAGCTTGTTAACACTGTAGAGGCCGCATTTATGACTGTATCTTCATGAAACTTGGTCAGGATGTTATTATTGATGATCTCAAGGTCCAGTTTGAATCTGGGTCTTGTATAGTCAAAAACTAGGTCACCAGGTGAAATCAAAGGAAAAGCTAGTTAACACTCTAGAGGCCACATTTATGTCCATATCTTAATGAAACTTGGTCAGAATGTTAATCTTGATGATTTATAGGCCAAGTTCAAATCTGGGTCCGGTGGGGTCAAAAACTAGGTCACTAGGTCAAATCGAAGGAAAAGCTTGTTAACACTCCAGAGGCCACATTTATGACCGTATCTTCATGAAACT